>NC_137437.1:27753600-28953600 GCF_964374335.1 Astatotilapia calliptera
TAACAAGGTGTACATGTTTAAAATATCAGAGTACTCTTTACAGTTATACAATCTTCTTCAGCCACAGAGCAGCTCTGAAAGATGTTCAGTGTTTGTTTATCTTTAAGTCTCGGTCAAAAAGTCTGAAGATATTTCTTGTGGTTTCTGTTAGGGTAAAAAGGAAGTGGTTAGCTTTGCTTGCATAAGTTAATCCGAGACTTCATGTCAGGTAGGGATTTTCAGCCTTGAGCCTAGCTTAGTGTTTTGGTCAAGGGGTGGATCTGACTGAGACACTCCATGCTGGGACAAGAGGAACATGTCAATCACAAGGTAGTCCTGCCTTAAAACATCTCATACTTTAAGGTCCTTTTTGACTCTAATGGGACAATAATTTCCAAAATGAACATCAGGTTTGATTCATTAAGACTTGAAATCAAAGACCGAGACCATAAACAACCATAGAAGAGAATCCATGTTCAATGGACTCTAGAAACTTGAGAAAATACAACACGCACATTAAATTAAAACACCAGTTATTGATTACCATACTCTGTCAAAGCTGCTTTGTAGCTCGGTTGGCCTGCATGGACAGATGACAGTGACAGCACTTCTTACCATGAATGAAGGAAGCTTATTGTAATTACACAGAATTGTTTTGAATCCAAACTCTAGAACTGAAAAGTAATGCAAGGAATTACTAAACAGGCAAAGCAAATAACCTTTGACGATCACCACAATACACTCCAGTGACATGCGGCCATGCACTAAACTGCTGAACACGTCATTTCCAAACCCAAGACACCCTTTTTCAGAGCAAAAATCAAAGCAACATAGATACCCTACAATATTATAGAAATAAACCCAATAATCCATTGATTTCCTATGAGAACCACGGGGCAACACTAAGACAGCAGGTAGACATTCAGCAGAATGAGGCTCATGGACGATGACTATCTACTGATTGGGTGGGAGAGGGAACTTAGAGATCTTTCTTATTTCCCTTCTTTACATATGAACACAGAGTTTACCTTAAAAAAATTACTTTTTAAGTTAATTTTTAATGAAACATTGGAATTATCTCAATGTATGGTCTTTAAAAAGTCCTTTTCTGAATAGCACGAGTTACAGATTCAGGAATGCCTTTCCTGTCTGGCGGGTCACAAGAAACACTGAGAACTATTTGTGAACACTAACAAAGCCAGGTGTGTCTGTTTCCCCTTCATGTTTTCAGAGCAGCTCTGTCTCCTCATCCAGGTCTGCTTCATTCTGTTTCCTCAGACTTCTTCTTCTCCAGCGTCTCTGTCCAGGGCTGGGTTGAACCGCAGTCACTCCCATCTATTAAACCTTCTACCCCCCCTCTTGCTCTTTCTCCCTTTTTCTTTTCATCCAGGTCGCGTTCGCACAAGGAGACAGAGCTCGGGCAGCGTTGGCGGAGCCAGCTCTTCTTCAGTGGTGGACAGCAGGGGGCGAAGTCGGGCCAAAGTGGTCTCACAGTCCCAGCGTATGTATAGACACCTCATGCACGTGCTTAAATAGCGATGTTAGAGTGAAATGTGAGCATGAAGCTGTTTAACCAGCTTTTGCACATCCGGCTTTACAAAGCTGCAAAGCCTGCGCTGAACGTTCATTGTTGTGTGCTGCTTTAACATCCCCTCGACATGTGTTTCTTCTGTGCAGTCTTGTGTTTTTGTTTATGTGTGCCTCCATACATGCACGCTTTGTTGCTTTTATGTGTGTTGTGTTATCTTTGTACGTTGCTTAGATCTGTGAGCTCACAGCTAACATGTCCACAGCCACCCAGAGTGCATGCTGGGAACAAATCAATGAACATAACCCCTTCTGTCTCATTCTGACTGATCTCGATCTCCACCCTGTCCTGCCTATCGCTTCCATCACCCAGGATCAAGATCAGCCAATCCCATCAGTGGTAAGGCCTCAGCTTCAACCAATCACAAGACAGATGCCTCACCTTTCATACCTGACTTATAGCATTGCGTTAAATCTTCATTGTATCCTCACTGTTTAGTCAGTAACATCAGTCAACCACCGTCTTTGCCCATCATAGTCTAAAACTGCACCAATTTAATTTTAGCGACTGGATGGATGGTTGGTTGGATAGATAGACTTTATTGATCCCACAAGGAAAATGATTGTGTTACAGCATTAGCCAGATAACGAATAAAATACTACAGTCTATACAACATTAATAAACAACATAGTTAATTGCATATTAAAGGCCTTATACTTTAAGAGACAATGCAAAAATGGTATATATACAACAGTGATTTAAAAAACAAAAACAAATTTAAATTGAAGTTAGGTGAAGAAAAGTAAGACTCATCTGGTGCAAGAGAGTAGTGCAAATTGCATTAATAAGTGATACATTATAAATCTAAGAAACAGCTGCAAGACAGTAAATTTGATAGGTTAAATTGGTAAATTTTGGTAAATAAGCATTACCCACAATGCACTTTTCTCCAGTGAATGATCAGAAAACGATCATACTTGTGTCATCTCCTCTATGTCGCAGACATTAAACTGCTGCAGTTTATTCAAACTATGACATTTCAAATACGAATGCAAACGGTGACATCGCCAACGACAGCAGTGATTCAACGCAGTTCTATAAATGAAGTCCACTCTAAAGCTTTGCACGTAGTCTCGTTGTGTCACCCTACAGTATCTGCATGTTTCTCACACTTTCCAGCTATTAGTAATTTTGTGAGGTTTTGTTGGGGTTATTTTTCCACTGTGGAAGGCATTGTCTGTTCCCATTTACTTTGAACAAGTGTCCTCCTTCCTTCACCCCACATGTCCAAGCTGTAGATTTTGTTTTTGATTGTTTAACCTTCAAGTGACCAAGTTACATGTTTCTGTGTGCCACATGTTTCCTTCCTACATGGTTTCTGTGAGGAAAGCTGTGTGAATTTTTTTAAATTCATTAATTTGTTGGTAATTATTTTATAGTTAGGCTTTTCATTTTCAGATATTTTTAGTGTTTCTCTAGAAAATCTGTGAAATCTTTCACATCTAAAAAACAAAAAAAACCCAGACATGTGGTAGTAACAAACTAACAGCCTGATATTTCTGTAATTGTGCACATTTACTAAGCATTATCTACAGCAGTGTTTCCCCACGTTTTGGAGCCACAGCATATATTTTACATTAGAAAAGTCACATCGCACCACCAAACAAAAATGTCACAAAAAGCATATATTAAGATATCTCAGAGAGGAGAGTTTCACTGGTCTGGCCCACAGATTTTCAATGTTGATGCCACCATGTAAAACTGGTGGGCCACATAACCGTGGAGTTTAGCGTCCCTGTTTTAGATGGCCTGTCATGTAACAAACAAAACAGTGAATGGGTGGGACAGACAGACAGATCCATTACAAGAATAAAATAAAAGCAAAGAAAGAAAGTCTAAAATCTGATGGTCCCACTTGGCCGTTTTAGTGGCTACCACAGCTCGGTCACTTGATGGTTTACGACTGTAATTTACCTGTCTTTGAAGCTCTGTGTTGTCACTGTGATTCACCTTTAAAGATGGGATGGGTTTGTGCCTAAAATAGAAGAACACATCATAATCTGTCAGATTTATGGGCTGCAGTGTCCTTACAGGACTATCTCAGCCACTTTTTTCCTGTTTGTCCTTTTTAATTTTTTATTTTTTTGTCCTAACAGCCGGTAGTCGCTCCAGCTCTCCGGGTAAGCTACTCAGTCACAGCAGCTACGGACGGATCCCTCGAGCCACGGCATCAGCCTCCACCACTCCGGCAGACAAGCGCAGCAGGATCCCTCGCAGCCAGGGCTGCAGCCGGGAAACCAGCCCCAGCCGATTAGGCCTTGGTAAGGACCTGACTCTGGAGCGGCACACTCACTGCATTTACTATCTGTATACGACAATAACATAGAATTAAACTTAAAGCACCTTCAGAAACAGGAAAAGTTCACAGAAAGTGCCTTCTAGTTAAGGCAAACAGTAAAAGTGTACAAAAATATGGAATATAAAACATCAATTATGATGGCATTTAGAACAATTAAAAGTCAAATGTGATAGCAATGCAATAAAAAGCACAGCAAAAATTAACAAACCTGCATAAATAACAGTAAAAATGTAAATTAGACCCCAGTTATGATAAAAGTAGAATAAACAAATAAGAGAATCTACACATTAGAGAGAATGCTGTATGAAAAAGTGACAGTGGACATAAACAACGGGGAGTCTGTGCACTGAGACATACTGATGCACGTCTCCACCAGGCATTGCAAACTGAGGGAATCCACGTTTCAGTAAATAATAATAATTAATTACTGTTATACTATTCATTTAGTTAGCATTTTTAAAATGCCGAGGCAGAGTTCTATATAGAATTCAATAAAAGAGCTCACCATCAGTAATAACGATACAATAAGGATAAACAGCTATTTAAAATGAGGCATAAAGCTTCCATCAAAACATAGAACAATCAGAATAATATGACCTGTAAGTATGAATAAAATAAATAAAAAATATAAGTGAGGAAGAAAGTGGTAGAGGAGAAATAAAAACATATGAAAAATATGTTTAAAAAAAGTCTTAAGGAGAGATTTAAGGGTAGATGTTCAGTCACAGGCACGTTGAAACTGGAACTAATGCCTGAAAAACGTGTTAATGATGCGCGGCTTGTTTATAAAACCCTGAATATAAAGATTCTTATTAATTGAATTCTTACAAGTGATGATTTTTGAAATGGCTCCTGAAGCCAGCAGCAGTCTGTATTTATTCCATTAAACACACTTGAGTCCTGACTTGTTTCTGCAGTTTTCTGATATTTGATGCATAAATAGGAATTGTAATTGTGCAGGGAATGAATTGCTTATTTAGTGTCACTATTAATATGACATAACTGTGCAGAAGAAAAACAAGAAGCTGGCCCAGATCTCACACAGTGTTCCTTTGACTGGCTGCACGGCATTGACCCCTCAGGTGTGCTGATCACCATGTGTCACAGGAACACATGTACAGATAGCTGAAACTGGACTTTCCTATCTTTCTGATAAAAACATTAAGTCCTGTTTGTTTTGTGTGCTGTACATTTCCATGAGCGAGTTTATTACGCAGATCATAAATCAGTAATACAGTAAATTGCGATATGATTCCCGCCCTTAAATAATCACTCCTCACAGGTATATTCTGACCTACGATATCTCACAACAGGGCCAAAAAAATTTTTTTTTGTTTTTTATTGAAATTGTTTGGTTTGAACTTGTATTTGTTAAACTTTTGAGAAAAATTACAAAAGATGCTGCAGCCTGTGTGCAGATTACTTGGTGGTGTTAACAAACGACCTCCTCTGTAAAAGAAAGATGGAAACCAAAACTGAGAGCACCACTACAAAACAAACCCAAAGAAATCTGTTTCTCAGTTATGTTGGCAGCCACGTGCACTTCTGGACTTCTGCACTTTTTTTGGGGGGGTGTTTTTTTTTAGATAACTCTGTACAAGTTCTGTTTTTAATCCAGGTCCGATGGTTTCCTCTGAATATTCCTTCTCAGACGTTAGTTAAAGTTTACAGTCTGACCTTGGGAGACAAATTCAACCCAAAGAATATTTGGGGATGCAAGCATGCTCCTGGTCTCACATTTCACCTGCTGTCTTTTGGTCTGGAGACTGTGGATGAAAATCCAGAATAAAAATCTAAAATCTGATCAGTCCTACCCGCAGACACAGCGCTCATCACCAGAAACATGTTCTCTGTGAAGTTTAGGTCACTTTAAAACGTCAGTTCTTGACTGAGCAGTGCAAGTGTTCAGAACAGAAATCTAAAGATAGCAGAGATGCTGTTAGTATTGTGGACGTTCCCAAGAAGATGATCTTTAATGATCTTGCTGTTTTATTTTTATTGATTTCGTGGTCCAGTACCTTAAGAATTCCTGTGCACCACACCTCTCCTCTCTGGCTGCCCTGCTGTAGGGCCAGGCACAGTCATGACTTTTCAGACTTACAGGTCCAAACTCTTATTGGTCTTTTTTTCATGAAGCTCTTCAACCCTCGATCGGTTGCTTGTTACCTGATGAAAGACTATAAGTCAAAAACTGTTTGGTTTTTCTGATAAATTTGGTTTCTTGTCAAGTGTTTCTTTGTGTTTGTTTATAGATTTGATTTGAGATGGGAAAGAGGTCTTTATTTTCTTCACTTGCTCATTTGTATTTTTTCTTCTTTACAAATCCTGCTGTTTTGATCTGTTTCTCACAAGTTAACAGTTTGAAGCCTGAGCTCGTGTTTGGATCTAATCTTTCCTGGCCATGTGCTGTATGACTGACTCTCACTCACCCCTACTGCTGTTTGTCATTTTCTTTACTCTCACCATTTTCCTTCTGTATCTGCTTTTTTTTTTAATCTCTCGTAGTCTCTCTGTATTAGCCGACTCAATGACAGAGGTCAGGAGTTTGACTCTATTGATTGGTTTATGAATCAGTTGATTTTCTGTGCTATCCTTTACACTGTTCTGCCAAAACTCATAAACATGGGCTGCGCAGAAATCTCCTGTCTCCAATGACCATACACATTGTTGTAATCTCTTCATGGAAAACCAGAGTTACTCACTTATTGTTCAACCACTTAAAACAGTTTATATTGTTGGCTATTACATGCTCCAGGACCCTCATCCGAGGCTTCATGCTTCCAGTATTCTTCTCTCTCTGTCTTCCTCTCTCCGAGCCTCATTCCCACCTTTTCTCCTATGGATGCACACTGACACTCCCACCTAACTTGTTGTCCTAACAGCCAGCCTGTGTGGTAAACCTCTTCTTCCTGCTGCTCTCCCCTACCGCACGCTAGCCCGGAGCCGCATACCCCGTCCCAGCATGAGTCAAGGTTGCAGTCGCGACACCAGTCGTGAGAGCAGCCGTGACACCAGCCCCGCTCGGGGCTTCACTCCTCTGGGTGAGTATCTCCGAGCTCACGGCTGTCTGGACTCTCTCCTAGTGAGCTTACCAACTGAACAAAATGTACCTGATGCTTAAACGAGCTTCCTGCTCCAGTCTTCTGTCTGGTCTCTGTGTTCTCTGTAGCATCTGAAATCTCTGCATGCCTTCCTCTGTGCATGAACTGTGTCTGCTCTGTTTTTCCTCTTCTTAATTTAATTGTTTTCCTATATAAGAGATTTACCTCAGTGTTTCTGTGCTGGGCTTTTTTTAAGAAGAAAGTGTACTTTATTGGTCCCCGTGGGGAAAATCCCTCTCTGCATTTAACCCATTCACTCAGTGAAGCAGTGGGCAGCCATTGGGCGCCCGGGGAGCAGTGTGTAGGGACGGTACCTTGCTCAGGGGTACCTCAGGGTAGCTGTTCAGGGGAATCGAACCCCCGACCTTCCGATCATGGGGCCACCACTCTACCTACTGAGCTATCCCTATCCCTAAGAGGGATTCCTGTAATTGAAATAGTTGTAAGTGAAATCATGTGCAGATGAAGGGCTCTCTGCAGAATTTTTGAAATCTAAGCATAAACAAAGTAGTAAAAATTATTTCTCGGAGAAGCAGTAACCAATCGTTGTCTAGACCCTCCTCCAGTTCTTCCTGGATAAGGACAGCAAGATTTTCCTAATCCAAACTAAAGACATATCTCTCTAGCACATCCTGGGTCTTCTTTCCAGGAGCAGCAGATCTACTCTGAGCTTCTCCAGAATGACTGACCTTGTCATCCTATTCTTAAGGCCACCAGTACACCCACTACATTGGTCACATTGCACGCAACCAGTGACGTAACCACACAGCCACATGTATTTATCCTTGCTGTTACGGCACAGGTCGTTGCTGCATTATTCTCCTGAACAATCAGTTTTTTCCACAAACTTCATTTTTTCAAACTTGATCTCTGAACTTCTGTAGTGATACATCATTAAAACAGTCATGAACACTAACATGTTCGTAGACTCGTGTCTTCAACCCAGCTGCAGTGGCACAATGCGTAGGATTACAGAAATCAAGAGGCGTGACGTCAAGTTTGTTGTAAAGAGGCATTCACCAGATGGTGGTAAAATGGTGCACAGAGGGCTCAGCCACCATATGAAGCTCATTCTCAACACTTGTATGCATGATCTTATTCACTGAGTTATTACCCCTAATTCACGGTCACAGATTAGGGTATGAACATAGCTTGACCAGCTTCACCTTCATGCTCAGCTGTCTCTTCAACACAACAGCCGGACACAGCATCCACATCCTCGCAGATGTTTCATCAATCCAGCTGTCAATCTGTCTTCCCTAACATGTGAAAAAGACCTGGAGATGTTTGAACACTTGCATAAGTGGGCAAACCACTCACCTCAGATTCAGAGTGTTTTCTTGATAAACACAAAGGGAGATGCATGGATTGGCTCTCCTGTGGGTCCACCACCTGCAGGAGGAGGGGTCCAGTGTTTTGTGGAGCAGGTAGTGGTCAAATGTAGAGGCCTCTATGGACTTGATACCCAATCTCACTAGTTCCAGTAAACTGGATTTGGATTTATTCAAACATCATAGACATGTTTGCCAATTAAATGGTGAGAAATGCCTTTGCCTCTACCGTATGCAGACTGGTCCCGCTTACTGTCATCACACCATTCTCTGCCAGGAAAATCTCTCTAAATTTCTTTGGACCCAAACCCAAAAACTCTAAACTGTGAGAGTAACAGCATCTTTTTCTGTTCTCTGTTAAAGAATTTTTTGCTTTATGTTGCTCTGCCAGCAGACACAGTTCAGTTATTCATTTTGGTGCCTTTTCACAGCTAATATTTTGATTTATCACGGTAGAAAAAAATAAGTGAATGAATATCGGTTGATTCCATTTTTTTCAAGTATTAGAAACATAAGTGTTTTTCTTAATTTGAAAAATCTAAATGTGTGCTGGGAAAAAGGCTACATGTTTTCACCGACGTTTAATGTTAAAAAATTCTTTGTTATTATGACGGGCAACACCTCCTGTTATCCTGTACACGTGACCTGTTTTTACTCTGCTGAACTGATCTGAACGATCTGTGTTTGCACAGGTTAAGAGCAAGAAATGGAGCTAAAGCAGGTTTTCTTCAGTTTTATGTCAAATCATAACACTTAAAAGTGTAATATGCAGAATGGTTGGATAATGCAAAAAGGCAGATTTATGTTTCAGTTTGGCTAGAAAGGGTAACATTATGTTGCCAGAGTGGCTTAAACCTGCAAGTCTGATTGCATATTGTTGTCTATGAGAAAATAAACACTTCCCTGATGAGTTTCAGTCTCAGTCACTAGTTTCAGGTATTACTGAATAAAATGTGTCGTTCATTTTGGACATTTTTATCACATTAAACTCAGAAAGGACAAAATCACTATTGTAAGAACAAGAGTAGCGTTGTTTACTAGCCAAATATTTTTGACACTGCTCCCAATCCATTAAGCTCTGCCAAGATGCAGCCTCAGGGTGAAAAATCAGTCAATCAAACAAAAAGCAGTTCATCTAATGTCCACTAGAGGCTCCAGCAGCGCACGTGTCCACATAGACTCCCATATAGACTTAGACACCAACATTAAAATGTCCAACTTTACAGCAGAAATCAACATGTTTACAGATAAACAAAGAACTGGTTTGGTCTCCATGTAATAATTGTAACATTGTTTTGTTTTGTTTTTTCTTTTTTTAAAGTTGGACATTTTAATATGATAGCAATTAATTCACTTTTGGCTTCAAGTGGACTTGAGAGGAACTGTCGTTTTCAGGACTGCCTGGGAGCCCATTGAGCCCAGGAGGAGGTGCTGAAACCAGTGTTGCATGAAGCTCAGCCCAGCAGAGTAAAAATGGCTTCTGTCTGTGTGTTTGCACCACTAACCCTTTGGTCCGGATGTTGCCCACCTTTCGTTTCCCTCGCAGCCTCCCGACGTCACTCCCGTTCAACCAGCGCTCTCTCCACAGCCGACCCCCACGGCCAGTCAGGTGACCTGCATGATCAGATTCCCCAACTAGCCAAGCCGCTTTCAGTTTCCTCCCATTTTTTAAAATATTACACACAAATCATGCCGGCCAGCATGCTTCTGTGGATGTGTACAGTGACGTGACTACAGGCAACATTTATAGTTGGTTTTATGTTCCCTGCTCAGTATTTTATTCAGTACTTTTGTAATTAAGCATGTAAAGGGAAAATTTTATTTTATTTATTTTATTTTATGTTCTTGATACAGTGTTCACTCTTTTGCATTCCCGGTGCCTTATTTTTCTTATATTTTTTCTGGTTAGCTGTGATTTATTTATTTATTTTGTTTAATTCAGTGGCCTCTAGTGTGTTTATAGCTGCGGTTACATTTTTTTGTGCTAATGTGAAATTTGTTTCGTGGCATTAAATATCTTTCTTTTAAATATATTTTTTGTTTGTTTTTCCATGGTTTTTGTTGTTGTTGTTGTTTTTTTAACATACACGTTTGTTTTTTCCTATTTGGTGAATTGCTGGTTTCTTAAATCCTCCTTCTTCCAAGGGATAAGTATACAGCCGCTGTGATGCATGTCTGTGCTTAGTGGCCGAGGGCCTGGTCACCTGCTGTTTGGGTTTTTCTTCTATAAGATGTTGCTTTTCTTTTTGCTTTTGGTGGTTGGAGCCTTAAATATATTTTCAGCTGTTAATTCACAGCATTTTTCTTTTTGATTGAAGAGACCAGTAAGTAAGAGAAGCAGGTAAGTAACTGTGCATTTGTGCTTTTATTCACCTTCACTTTACTGTCCTCTGTTCCCGTTTCTGTTTGCAGACCGGTACGGTTTGGTGCATCAAGCAAGAATTTCTGCGTCCGTTAATGCCATGAGGGTCCTAAACACCGGCACAGAGGTGGAGGCAGCAGTCGCTGATGCTCTGGTAAGTTGATGGTTTTTGAGAGAAAAGACGCATAATTTAAAATTTGTGATTAACATTAAAAAAATTTTTATATTAAATTAACACGACTGAATGTTGCATAGCAAACAAAAAGACTTGTCTCTACTGGCAACACTTTTAAGAAGTTTATCAGTGTGGAGATATATTGTGTAAACTTTTATCATCAAGTATGAGATATCTTATCTTTTTGGCTTGTGTTTATGTCTGTCCCATTCTTGTGACCTTGTCACCTACACAACTAGAGAATTAATTGTTCCCCAGTGTTAGAAAATGGATGTAGAAACTATTAGATTTAAAGTCTGTCTGATAAGATAAAATGTTAAAATGAGCAAGTGAGGTCCGGGCAGTTGGTCATCTACCTGCATTAATGGTTGCATGTCCTTATTCAAATCCACACTGCATATTTTCATGTATTAAGTCTTAAATTAGTGCACAATTTTTTTCCAATCAAAGAGATAGATTGGAAAATTGTTTATTACTGCTTTAGCATTCCCATTTTGTGGGCACTTATCAAACCTCTGACCGCGTGTAAGGTTTAATTTTTCTACTGCGAGGATGAAGGTTTGACATACATAAACACCAGTCAGTGGCAGGAGTCGTCTCAATATTACCAGATGAAAAAAAGAATAAATAAATAAATCTACTGTTGTGGGGTAGCTAGCTAGCATAAACTGCTGGTCTCTCTATGTTTTCCCCTTTTGTCCTTATGCCCAATCAGTCAGGCAGATGGCCGCTCCCCTTGTCCTGTTTGTATTAGAGGTTTCTTCCTGTTAAAAGGGAGTTCGTCTTCCCCACCATCAGCAAGTGCTGCTTACAGAAGATTGTCTGTTTGGGGGGATTTTTGTTTTCTCCAACATTGTTCGCGGTTTACCTTACAGTATAACACACCTTGAGATGATTGTTGTTGTGAATTGGCACTAAATAAATAAAATAAAATAAAATTTAATTGGCTATAAATTGTATTTACCAAGAGGGCTCTCATGAGATGGTCCACAATGAGTAAGAGTGAATTTGGAAGGAGGGCCGTATTTTAGTTTTTAAAAAGTACAGTATTGTATTGACTCCATTTTTGATGTAGCTGGTAGTGCTGCATGTTGATTGGTTAGTTAGCACACATGTTCATATAAGCACCTGTTTGCATCCCCTCCAACAGACATTTGAAGTGAAATTAAATCTTTGATGGTTCTTTGTTAAACATTAAATTAAACCCTTCTCTCACCCCAACCGGTTGTGGCAAATGGCCGTCCTTCCTTGAGCCTGGGAGTTTTTTCTTCCCACTGTTGCCAAAGTGCTTGCTCATATGGGGTCATATGATTGTTGGGTTTTTCTCTGTATGTATTATTGTAGGGTCTACCTTACAATATAAAGCTCATTGAGGCGACTCTTGTTGTGATTTGGTGCTGTATAATTATCCAGGTACTTGTACTCCATGAAGCCTTACGTGTCACTTGTGCAATCTTAATTAGTAAGTGTTAAGGATGGATGCTCAGGCCACTGTGAAGACTTCCTTTACTGCTAAAACAGTAGATGTCACCAAACTTAACAATCATTCTGACCTTTTTTCAGGAATACGGAGCTCCATGAAAAAGTTTTACGTTTACTAAGATCAGATATATTTCTAACACGTCTCGTCACATGTGTGTTGCACGCAGAAAAATGGACTGCACTCTTTCTTTGATCCTCCTTTAAACGTTCCCTTTCTCCTCTTTTCCTCTTGGTTGTTTGTTACCATTTCAGCTTTTAGGAGACTCCAGGAATAAGGTAGTTGGTCATTTTGCATTTCTGTCCATGTATCCATGCCATCATACACTAACCAAGTAAAGAAAACAATAATGCAGCTTGCCTCATCATAATCGCTCCTCCACCCCAAAGCCTTCTTATTTCTTTATTTTTCTTTATTTTTTTGTTTCACTTTGAATGTTTGTCCATCGCATCCCTGATGTGAGCATCTGTGGTACCAGAGCAGAGACATGTCTTTGTGGTATAAATGTGTTGAACGTCATTGTTTTGGCACATTGCTCATTTTTTGAGATAAGATTAAATATGCTCTTCTGTTTGACGTGTCCCCCACTGCAAGGCCTTTGCTTACTTGTGGCACTGCTTGACTGGCTTTTTATAGGAAGAATGAAAGAAAATGCTTTAAAATGTATTAGAAGAATTTCATATCATCTACGTACAAATTTGGACTTTTAATTTTCTTAAAGTGTTGAGAAAACCGCATGGCTACCAGATGCAACAGGCAAGCTTTTATCAAGATTTTTACCTCACAGCCGGTCAGTATTTCGGTATCAAATCCTCAGTGTCCGTCTTCCCTTCTCAGAGGAAGACATTGAGACGGAGGTACGAATCCCCGGGGATGTACTCTGACGACGATGCCAACAGTGACGCATCTAGCGCATGCTCGGAGCGCTCGTACGGGTCACGAAATGGAGGAATCCCACATTACTTGCGCCAGACGGAGGATGTGGCTGAGGTCCTGAACCACTGTGCCAGTTCCAACTGGTCTGAGAGGAAGGAGGGCCTGCTGGGCCTGCAGAACCTCCTCAAGAGCCAAAGAATACTGAGGTGGGGGCGTGCTGTCTGTGGGGTATAAAAATACATATGCAAGAAATATGTGCTTTAGTATTTGGGGACTAGTTATTGTTATTATTGTCTTTCTTCAGAGTGGTTCAAAGGTGCACACAAATCACTTTTAGAGGTGATTTCGGATTTGTTGGTTATCTTGAGTAATGCAAATCCCAATGTGTTTGGATACATGCACAACAAAAAGGAGTCATTAAAAAAATCTGTGGTTTCCCTGCGCTTTTCTTCAAGTTACAGGTGAATTTCTTCCTCAGTTGGAACAGTCTGTATGTCTGTCTGTTCTATAACCCTTACTAAACAAATCAACCATCCGATTGGTGGCGAACCAGAACAATAACTGTGTACAACCTGCTAGCCAGAGTGAGATAGACTGTAAGGAAATCTGAAAACAGGTAGTTAGCTGAACCCATGGAAGCACATGGTAGATCACCACAGGTGCATTTAAACTCAAGGATAAACAGGTACACAATGATCATTTGCTTTCCCCAAATGCGCTGGCAATGACCTGATGGATTTTATATTTGGCCTTTTGCTTAAAGCTGAGTCATTGATGATTGATTGGTGATGGCTGATTGGTTGTCTGGTTCTGTTGGTTGGCTGCAGTCGCGTGGAGCTGAAGAGACTTTGTGAGATCTTCACACGGATGTTTGCAGATCCTCACAGCAAGGTAATGAATCAGAACTTTACCAACTAAATCAATCCATTTGGATGAACACTGACATCAATATGAATGCATGGTACATTACATGTGTATGCTGTGACTTTTTGGTACTAATGAGGCGTCCCTTGTTGCATGTTCTGCCTTGCTGTGGACTTAACAACAGAGAGTAAGTTTGTTTTTGAATTCATATTCTGCAAATAAATATGAGATTTTAAAAAAACTGCAAGTTTTTTTTTTCCTCCTTAACAAATGTTTTGCATTTTAAATGTATGATCTGTGTGCATATTTGCAGGTCTTCAGCATGTTCCTTGAAACTCTCGTGGACTTCGTCACAGTACACAGGGAGGACCTGCAGGACTGGCTCTTTGTCCTGCTCACCCAGCTGCTGAAGAAGATGGGCGCAGACCTGCTTGGCTCAGTCCAGGCCAAAGTCCAGAAAGCCCTGGATGTCACAAGGTCTGAAAGTCACACCAGTCATGGCTGCTTCCTATTGCATTGCTGGTCGATAAGGAGTAGGCATGCAGGATCAAATGTTATATAATTCAGTCAGATGGAATCGCATTATATACAGATCATTATTTTTCAATAAAAGCAACGAGATAGACGGATCCATAAAAACAGACCGTTAGTTTCTCAGTCGGAAGCTGCTGCAGTTTTGAAGAAAGTCTGTGTTTAAAATGAAAACTATTTTACTGGGTAAACTGTTTCCTCATATTTCTGATCCACAGTCAGTGTGTTACCTGCAGCAGGTGGTAGTAGACCACACCCACCAAGTACACACATAATCTAAAGCCATGTG
This sequence comes from Astatotilapia calliptera, assembly GCF_964374335.1. Taxonomy (NCBI): domain Eukaryota; kingdom Metazoa; phylum Chordata; class Actinopteri; order Cichliformes; family Cichlidae; genus Astatotilapia; species Astatotilapia calliptera. The sequence goes on from NC_137437.1 coordinate 27,768,476, forward strand.
CTGCTGTGGACACAAATGGAACATTGTCACTGCTTTACCTGCCATCAGACAGGAAGTGAAGCCTCTCTCCACCAGGCTGTTTCCACAAAAACTCACTTTGGTGTTTTAAAGGATCAATTCAGGTCTGAGTTAACATCTTGAAATGCAAAAGTCACAAAAAAGTAGTCGAGCAAGCCGTGCTTGCAGGGTAAAAGTTCTTGCTTTCATTCTCTGTTAGCGTATTCTTTTCACAAATGAACAAACCTTTTGGGTTTTACATGCACAGCTGTGGCTTTAATATAAATGTGGACATTTAAAACTTTGATTTATTGTTTGCAGTTTGACCCCCGTTGCTGCACGGCAATTTTGAGAGCAAATTTAAAGCAAAGGCCACATCAAATTATACTGATATAAACACTGCTGTCCAATCATTTGCAAATATATTGATATTTAGAACAAGCATTACACCCCGTCACCTGGACTTCTTCTACAGAGTGATACTAAAATTTCCATTTATCTCATTCTGGGCTAACGGTCCTTGAGTGGTGCAGTGATGGTAGTCTGCAGGAGCTACGCTGAGCTCTGCAGACCTTCATCTACATTTTGCAGCTGTGTGCTGTTTCTTTTTTGACACTGACTGAGGCCTAACTGAAACAGAGTGATTTACATGATCTTAAAAAATAAAAAAATACCACAGATGCTTGTTGGAGGTACTTGCTACTCTTTGAGATGCAGTAGTTGTCATAAAGCTGCGGTATTTCTATCTGCACCTTTGAAAAGAAACCCTTCAACAGATGTGAGTGTGACTTCATACAGAGTTGTACTTGTCTCCAGTTTTGGGATCTAACATTACTGCAGTAACATGGACGCTTCACGTAAAATGAAACTCGAAACCTATTTCAGCTTTTCCTTAGACCCGCTTAAAAGCCACATGAAGGAAAGAATTGAATTCTGTTCTCGTTCTCTGTGTTAGGGAGTCCTTCCCATTTGACCAGCAGTTCAACATTCTGATGAGGTTTATTGTGGATCAGACTCAGACTCCAAACCTCAAGGTAAAGTAGAAGTAAAGTTGATTTTTGGTCGGCAGATATAATTTCAGCAAGACTAAAGGTTTCTTGTCTCTTCAGGTGAAAGTGGCCATTTTAAAGTACATCGAGTCCCTGGCACGGCAGATGGATCCCACAGACTTTGTCAACTCCAGCGAGACTCGGCTCGCGGTGTCTCGCATCATCACCTGGACCACTGAACCAAAAAGTTCAGATGTGCGGAAGGTAGGCCAAAATATGTCCTAAGGCTCTCACACTTAGTATTCTAGTTATTATTTCCTTCTAGTATTATCAAAGAGTACAGTGTGGCCCCATTTCATCTTCAGTTGATATCTCTACAACACAATACAAAGATGTCTTACTTAATCTCTGCACTTTCTTTACATTCTATTGATATTTTTAGAACGTTTTATTTATTTATTTATTGTACCGAAAGCACCTTTAAAGAGGCACGGTGGACCTAAAACGGCTTGAACCAAGAAACAGTATAAAATACAGAAGGATCGTATTGAAGGATGTGTTTGAATCATGTAAAGCTGTCTGTGAAGTGTCCAAAAACAAAAATGTGGGGTTGGAATTTACAGAAAATTGCTGACTGCAGAACTGTTATATTGTATTCCTCTGCTCCTTTATTTCATTTGGGTTCCTTGGCCTGTTGTGTTTGTCCAGCAGCAGTTGTAAACTTTGATAATAGGCACTCTCCCTGTGGATGGCCTTGGGTCAATGGCCCATTATCTTTCCCTTGTCTGATGCGCGTCATATGTTCTCCCTCTGTGTTCCTCACTGTTTGTTTTTCCACTGCCGCTCTTCCAAATGAAATCCTCACCCAGCCCAAATCTTTAGATATGCTGTAAATAGACAAACAAGAATACAATAGGTGCATCTATTATCAGGGGACACTGATCCACATGCACAGATCTTCTCAAATATTGCTTCTGTGATGATGGTTGGGGTCCTGTGCCATTCTGTAATGCCCCTTCTGCCTTGCCACTGTTGCCCCAGACCCTTCATAACTGGGTGAGCGAGGAGCTAGCAGGCAGGTCCAGCACTGCAGCCTTACTGCAGTCAACTGAGGGCAACCAGGAAGAAAGGTGTAAGCAGGTAGAGCCCTCTTCAGCAGCCAATTACATCACAACAAGCACGCAATGCCCCGCCTGCCCGGTACCTAACCAGCCACCAAACCTGCGAAAAAGAAAAAAGCCAACTGCGGCATCCTGTCACTCACCATTTACACTCCAGCTGTTCTGCTGAACAAATAAAGTCAGTGTGTGCCTGGCAAAGTGATCACTCACCAAATAAACTGAGCTTGTTGTGCAACCTGGAAAGACTTTTGTTTAACATTCGTAGTTCTCCAGGAAAGCTTGTGGTTTTGAATGCATTTGGATGGATTTTAATTTTGCAGTGCAACATTAATAGGAATGCTCGTTTTTTTTTGTTTTAATAGTTTGTGCCTAACACTGTTTGACTCACCCTAACAACCTGCCGTCCACCTGCATATCTGCATGCTAACATGAAGATTTTAGATATGTGTGTCGGGAATAGTGGCACCAAGAGCTGGATGTCACCCCTTTATCACCCAAGTGTCATACAGGCCGGCTGGATTTACGTTGTAATTTTAGCTGTAAAAATACAAAATAATTCTCATTTAATAACCATTTTAATTTTCTATCTAGCCCTAAGTATTTGAGGAATTATGGTAAAGTGAAGCACATGGTCAAATCTGATTTTTGTGTCTGACAGCAGTACCTTGTAAGTGCTTTGTGCTACTGTGATACACTAAATATCCCCAGTAAAGCTCATAAATCACTCATCCTTTTAGTTCAGCCATTGCACAAATGAAGAGAACTGCCTAAAATCTTTTTTTATGAATCAGCTTAATAGTTAGACCTCAAGTAGAAATGAGCTCATTTGCATTTGCTCATTTTGCAAAATTAAAAAGCAACCCAGTTTTTAAGACATCAAAACTAAACCAATCCTAACCAACAGCCTCTTTTTGTTTTTCCACACCAGTATTAATACACTGTATTACCCTGAAAGAGTCATTTCTGTTAAAGAATTCAGGCTTAAATTAACAGTCGACAAAGAAATACATTTGAGTTAATTATGTAATTATTTTGCTTACATCTCATTTAAGCTCAGGTTAGTCTCCTGTCTTCCCGTGCTCTCTGTTTCACTGTATATATTCACACACAGAGCAGAGCAGCTAAAGCAAAGATAACATTAATTGAGTTGATGATACCTTGTTATCACTTTTATTGCACTAAGTGCAATAAAAGCTGTTCATGAACTGTTAATCCCAACAAAGTGAAAGACAGAAGAGAGGGCCAACAGGGTGATTTAAATGTTTGTTTTTTGTGTGTTTTTACTAAGTTAAACAACTGCAGAGAAACACACAACACTGGTTGGGATAGTTGGTTCCTTCAATGCTATATTAGCCGACCTTCAAGCACAATGTGCAGGCATAGCTTCACTGCTGCCCCAGGTTAGAGTTTTGTGTAGTCCCATCCTAAATGAACAAATTATCAGCAACTAGAAGATGTCTCCCCGGACATTTTGTCCTCACAGTTTATCAGTTTAAAGATTTTTACTGTGGGTTTTGTAGTTCTATAAAATTAGAATCCCTAGTAGTTTATTTTGTATGATGCTATTCCTGGTGAATATTAGGTATAATCTATAGTGAGTTTATAAATGGAAATTATAAAGGTAAAGAAGAGATGGGCAGCTTCGCTGCGTTTGGAGCCACAAATATATCAATCAGCTCATCTGAACTCTTAACACACAAAAAATCATCCGATGTATCAGGATGTTATATTTTATGTTTTAGACCCTATGTTGGTTAAGCTCAAATAAAGTGTGAAAATTCTTTAAAGAGATATTTACAGTAATCAAACTGGGCTGTGCACATACTGGAAGGCAAGTTTTTTCCTCCTGAAAACAACCTGTTGGATGTTTAATCGATCATCGTTTTGTCATAAATATGCAATCGGGTCATTGAAATCAGAATTATAGCCGATATAAACTGTGATTGGTGCATCCCTAAGTAAAACTGGTGTGTGGTTGTCATTTCTCTATCGCTTCTTACTAGAAACCTGCACAAGAATCAAACATGACATATTTGACAACTTATTCCCAATAATAGACCAAACATTGTTCTGTTAAACATCAACTTCTATTCTCCTGCAGCAGCAGCAGCACACCAGTACTTTCTCCTTTATCTTTGCTCACTTGCATGTTGCAGCACTGATTTTCCTGAAAAGATTCTTCTTCCTTTAGTTTTCTACTGAATGCATCTTTGAATTCTCACCTTTCAAAAAATGTTTTTCTACAGGCTAAAACCTTCATTACTGCACCAAGAAGCCCGTCTTGGAGCCAGAAAGTGAAAGAATGTCTTCCATGGTTTCAGAAGTGCATTGGCAACAACCTGTGTATTAAGTTCTGTAAAATATTGTAAAACATTACTGTTATTCTAACTTGATAAGTCATAATGTCCACTGTATGTGCTTGATATTGGAATACACATGTTAAGCATTAACTAGTTCCTCGTTAGTGTGCATATTAGCCTATTGGCTCTAGGGTTAGCCATAAAGCACTCAGTGATGCCTTATTCTACACGAGCATGTTCTGCAGTTTTTAGGGTACAACAATGAGTCTTTGGCCAGTACCCTCATAATTACTGCTTATTGGATAAATAAAGAAGATCTTGTACATAAATTATGACTTTGATATGCTTTACTCATGGCCTCATAAGAACTGAACCTTGAGAACTGAACTGTAAGAACTGAACCTGGACCTTTTTAGTATCATTAACTGCTTTTTAGAATAAGATGCACTGAAGTGTAGGAGAATGTCAGTGTTAGGAACTCACCTGTTTCTTGCTTCCTGGTACAGTTCAGCATTTATAACCCTTTCCCTGCTTCCTGTAAATTCTGCAGAATTCCCTCATTTTTGACCTGTGACTCTTCACTTTGGAATAGCATCATTTAACTGCGATAGTTGGGAGCCGTGGTTGAAGAAGAGCCAGTGGTTAGAGTAGGGAATCTTTTGTAGATTCATATTTATCAAAGTAAATGTGAGTTAACTGTGAGTGAACCTCAGGAATTAGAATGGGTAGCTCGTTCATATTCAGTCAAACATGATTTAGAGTGGAGGTATAGCCTCCTCTGAAGATCATAATTCAGATAGAGCTGCTTCCTTACGTTTGGTCTAAAAGCAGCAACCAGATTGAAAACTCTTCAGTTAATAGTCCAGTATTGGGAGAATATCGTCAGGAAGAATAGGGTGTTAACGAGAGCTTTAAAATGGCTAATTTAAAGACACTAGGTTGCTAATGTGCATTATAATGAGCAGGTAGCTACCTGGCCAAGGTGCTTCTGAAACCATGAAAGCCTGAAGGTATCTGAAGGTTCTCTGCAGTTCTGCTTTCTTTCCTAACACGTTGTGCTCGCTGCCTGCAGGCGGCACAGGTGGTGCTGATTGCTTTGTTTGAGCTCAACACCCCAGAGTTCACCATGCTGCTGGGAGCACTGCCCAAAACTTTCCAGGACGGCGCCACCAAGCTGCTGCACAACCACCTGAAGAACACGAGTAACACCAGCAGCAATGTGGTCAGTAAGATTTCTATGTCACTGAGGGGAAAAATTTTACAGTCACCCAGGTTGCGGTATTCTAAGATGAGTTGAACTGATTGAACTTGAGGTGGACTTCTGTTTCCGATGTTACGTTGTATGTAATTTCATGTCGTTGATATTCAGGGCTCTCCGAGTAACACTATTGGCCGAATGCCGGCTCGTCACACACCCAGCAGGACCAGCCCTCTCACCTCACCGACAAACTGCTCCCATGGAGGACTCTCTCCAAGGTAGGCAGCCGCCTTTGATGACACTGTCCTTAATAACACACTCACTGTGTCGACGCATGGCTGTGTTTTAACTGTTGGGATACTGGTGCTGTCATCACGTGTCACCTGTAGACAAAGTAACGCGCAGCCAGGTGGGTCTGTAGTAGCTCGAGACTGAGTGAGCTGTTCTAGAGATTACAGCCCATAATTCATTCACACATATGTGAAAACAAAGAAGCAATTATTTACAAAGACAAAAGAAATCTTACAAAACTCCTCCTGCCAATTGTCTGATTGCTAAAAGTTTCGCTGCATAGCGACTGATAAATGAGCCTTTCAAGTTGTCATACACGATCATGTTGTAAAAGTAAACCAGAGGAGGGTGATTGCTGCATTAATCTGCTGTTTTTACAGCATAATGCAGCCCAATTACCTAAAATCCAGTTTCATTCTTCCATGCTGAGCAGCTCATTCAGTTCACACACACTGTGCCTGGATTGTCCTTTTATCTGCCAGCAGAAACCCATAAACATTGATAAGTTATTTAAGTTATTGTTACTTCAGCTGAACCTGCAGTGCACCTTGTATGGAGAGCATTAGCAGCACAAAAATGCTTTTTCAAGGTTATCTTTCAAGATAAAATCACAGTCACACAATTAACTAATTTACCCAGCTTAACCCATAAATATCACAAACCATACTGAATTGAAATGTGGGCAAAAAAACATTTCTTTTGGGCAGCGTTGCAACACTTTCAGCCCAGCTGCCATGATCAGATTGCTTCCTCAAAGTCCTGTTCTGATCACTTGCATTTGTGTATCTGAGATTTATCTGAAATGGTGAAGAAGTCAGGAGTCAAGGAGTCAGACCTGGCAAGAAGATGCTAGCTAGCAACGACAGGCCATATGGGTGCATCACACAGATACAGATTAATTATTGCTGTGTAGCATTTAATAAAAGTCCTAGAATTGTATTCACTGAAATACAATGAATACATTAAAATGCTACAGAATGCTCCTAGAGAACAAACAGGGTGGGTAACAGCTATTTTGTATTTTGGTGCCTCTGGTTGACGTTAGAGGAACTGCACTTGATTTTTCCATCCTGGAAGCTGATACATGTTTCTTTTTATGTAAATAGGGACAAAATGTGCTTTCTTTATGCTTTAATAAAATCCAAATGGATGAATTGTGTTTAAAAAAAATTACCTGCCATTAACTATAAAACAGAGAAGTTTGTTTTTGGCACCTTTATGGTCAGAACAGGACTTTCGGTGAGGTGAACAAGGAAACAACCTTGACATTGAGACTCTCCAACTTAAAATCAGTTAAAAGTTCTATTTACATGGATGAACTCGACATGCTCACTTTTTACGGGATTCTGCTTTCCTCTTTAATTAACACTTTCCCGTAATCTTAAAGCTCAGACTAGTTTCTTTTTGTCTTTTCTCTTTCTCTTCCTGCGCACTTGCTGTTTCCTCTCTCTCCTCCCCTCTCTTGTCTCGTCCCGTGCTCTCTCCTCGTGTTGTCGGTTTCCATCCACCTTTCCCTGCTCTCTCACTCCTGTCTGTCCGTCCTTCCCTCCCGGCCGCGCTGTGACAACAGTCGGTTATGGGGTTGGGGTGTCGACGGACTATCAAAGCACCCGCCTGCCCCTCCTCCTCCTCCTCCTACGCCTCACTCCACCTCTGCTGCCCCCACCATAAGGGTCCTGCGCAGAGCGTATTCACCCAGGTAATGAGGCGGGCACGTTGGAGATTGTGGCCTAAGGAATCCACACTCTCATCCTTTTCTTTACCCAGTTCACCAAACCATCTGAGAATGCATGCATTAAACCATCATGTCTAATAAAGTGGAAGCATCCTTTTGAAAATCCATAATTTTTAAGGGTTATGTCAGTCCTGACCTTTCATGCTCTAAATCAGTCTGCTTTTCTGTCAAGAGCACAGCTTCGTCGCATGCATATGTCTGCAGATTCATGTGGCTGTATTTTGCTTTTGCTGCATATTTTATATAAAAGTGCATGCATGCGTTTCTTTTTATGTCTGTGTGTCTGGCAGCATGATGGAGTACGACACGGAGAACATGAACTCAGACGAGATCTACAGCTCGCTGCGTGGCGTCACTGAAGCCATCCAGAGCTTCTCCTACCGGAGCCAAGAGGATCTGAACGAGCCTATTAGACGGGAGGCAAAGAGGGATGATGCAGTAAGCCACAAGCTTCATATCCAGAACCAGTTCTGAAAAATCTGGAATTTCATTTGACATTAAATGCTTAGAATGAATTCTGATCCTTATTTAAGACACTGCTGCATTACATTTTTCATTTTTCAAGACATTTTTCAAACAGTTTTTAGGTTCTTAGACCTCAAAAGTGGTTTGGCTTTCTGGTTGTATGTTGACCATGAAATAACTGTGCTTTTAGTATCTCCTGCTGGTTTCTGTAACCCTTTTAAACATTTTAGTCGCCACTATTTCGGGTGGTGTTTAGAGCAGTTGTGACCATGTCTAGATGAGAGGGGGGTGCTCTAAGTTGTCAGCTAATGCTCGATAATTTGTTGCCAAGTTACGTCTATTGACTATATGAGAACATCACATCTAAGGGGCGACCGTGGCTCAGGGGGTTGGGAATCGCATCTGTAACCGGAAGGTCGCCGGTTCGATCCCTGGGCTCTCTGTCCTGGTCATTGTGTCCTTGGGCAAGACACTTTACCCTACTTGCCTACTGGTGTTGGCCAGAGGGGCTGATGGCGCGATATGGCAGCCTCGCTTCTGTCAGTCTGCCCCAGGGCAGCTGTGGCTACAACCGTAGCTTGCCTCCACCAGTGTGTGAATGCGAGAGTGAATGAATAGTGGTATTGTAAAGCGCTTTGGGTGCCTTGAAAAGCGCTATATAAATCCAATCCATTATTATTATTACTAATCAGTGCTGACTCAGCCTCTGTAGCCACTGCAGGCAGACTGTGTATGTAATGCACTGATTTGTCTTCGGATACTCTCTTTCTTTTTGTGAGGCATGTGTCATTTTTTGCTTATTGTTTGGTTTGCTTTCGTATTTTTATGGTTATTTGAAGCTAAAATGGCTCCAGATCTTCTTTATACCACTGCCTAATCCCTCTCCCATCTCGCAGGCAGGGAGAGAAGGAGTAGCTTCCTCTCCTGGGTCTGATGCCCGGCTCGGCTTAGACGTGGTGGAAGGCGGTCGCACTGCCTTGGACAACAAAACTTCGCTGCTCAACACGCCATCGCCGCGCTCCTTCTCTGGGCCGCGGACTCGAGAATTTGCCCCATACGGCTACGGAGAAACCATTTGCACGTACGACAAGAGCGCCCTGAAGGAGGCTGTGTTCGACGATGATGTGGAACAGTTCAGAGACTGTGAGTTTATGCCGATTTTATGTTTTTATGTTTACAGCTCTGAGCAAAGTACCTATGTACCCCAGTCACACGTGCATTAGCTGTTAGAATTTGTTATGTGGCTCAACAAACAACCAACATGCCTCTGAAAATGGTCAGGTACAAGGACTGGACTGAAAAAGTTAAAAAGTAGCCAGTGTAGTAAGAAACACTTCCAGAAAGACCTCCAGAAAGCCTGGATAATGTTACTAAAGAGCACTTTAAAAATTACTTGCTTGAAAGCAACATTTAAAAAAATGAAGGGTGACTGAAGACTATTGCACAGTACTGTATCTGCTTGTGGCATCGTGACAAGATCTAGTAATGTCAGCCAGCTGCGTTTTTCTTCTGGTTGGCGATGTAGTTCGATACAAAGAAAACATCTCAGGCAGTCTTTTTATGTGGTCCAAGCTCCATGAGATGAGCACCATTTAGTTTCTTTATACTGAAGAGAAGGCAGACTTATCCACAACTGATATATCCAAAACTGGAGTACCCATACCAAAACACTCCAGGTCACACATGGGCAAAACAAAGCCCGAGGGCCGCACCCCTGCACACCGAGTCAATCCGGCCCTCAACATCCTCAAGCAAAACAGGTTCCAAAACACGAATAAGAAGAAGCTTAAGGCTGGAACTGACCTACAGAGGAAAATGTAGACCGCTTTAAATGTTCATAGAGTCTTCATATTATTAACTTTTTCCTTTTTCCCGAGAAATGTATCGGTTCAATTATTCAGTTTGTGGTCCTTTGCGTATTTAACCTTAGCAAAAATAATGTCACCCACTCCCCATCTATACAATAAGTCAGTTTGATATTGGAGCGAACTGTCACTTTAATTCTCTGATTATTATACATTGTCTGCAGTGTGACATTTAAACTGAAATCTATATTGAATAAGCCTCATGCTTATTCTGGTAGTAGAAAAACATGAAACGAGTTAAATAGCAACATCCACAGAATGAGTATAAAGAAAAAAACAGCTCTTACTGTCATATTGCATGTGAGCCTTTCTTGTCATTCAGCCAAACGTCAGGTCGTGCATTGTGAGCATGTGATGTCGTTGTGAAAACACAAAGGAGCAACAATGTTGAGGCAACAAATGACAGAATTTCCTCCATTTCACTCGGTTAGTTGTCAAACGTCATCCTGAACCAGCCGGTTCGTGTTTACAGCAGACAGAAGAAACCAGTGAGCGTCCAGCCCCTCTGTCGCAGCCGCTCTGTGCTTCACTTGTTGTTGTTGTTGTTGTTGGTGTCATCACATCCTTTTCTCTGCCACTCTCCCCTCCCCTCCCCCACCCACCTCCACCTTCATCCCTCCTCCTCCTCCTCCTCCTCCTCCTCTCCAGGCCGACGTCAGGAAAGCGGTGAAAACAAGATGGCACTCTCCAAGGTCTTTGCTCCTGGTAAACATGCCCACCCTGCACCTCCACTCCACTCACCCTCCACCTGTGTTTGCATTCTTCGCTCAGCTCCCCTCATCGTCTCTCCATCTTTTAACTCCGCCTCTGTGTTAACAAAGTCCAAGCGGTTCTGCTTACAGCTGTAATATTTGAATGTTTCTAATGTTTTCACTGCATCTAATTTGACTGTAGAGATCTATCGTATGAAAAAGTTACCTTTTATATTTTTAATATTAACTGCTCAAACTGTAGATATCTGCATCCTCCGAGGACACACATTTTGAATAACATGAGGCTGCTGACGGGAACGGAAGTTTTCTGTGGGTGATCTACTAACAACGCGTGAATTTGATTTATGAATGGAAATTCAGCCAGTTCATTCCAGTAATGGCCAGCACAGTCTACGAAAGGCAAAAAAAAAAATGGTGGATTAAAATTGACCAGATCTGATAAGTGAGGGGAAAACAGTGAACAGAAACGTTCTGATCTAAAGACTTCAGTTAGAAATAGACAGGAACTGTGTGGGATCTTGGAGATCAGGGCGGCCTTTTTTTTTTTTTTTGTAATGAATACATTTGACAGCTGAGGTGGAGCACAGGATTGATGAGCTGTTTTCAAAAGTCCACCTTACAGGACTTACTGTTAATAATGTTAATAAAGCTACGTTCACACTGCAGGCAAAAGCTCATAAAATCCGATTTTTTTTTTTTTTGACCCTGTGCGACCCATATCCGATCATGCTATGACAGTGTGAACGGCACAAATCCGATATTTTCAAATCCGATCTGGGTCACTTTCGTATGTGGTACTGAATCCGATACATATCCAATGTTTTAGAAAGCGACTGCTGTTTGAACGGTCATGTCACATTAAATCCGTCTTTTACGTCACTGACACAAGACAGACGCTAATTATCGGCGCCGGAGAAGCACCCGAGAAGACTTCGCGAACGCTTCCTGGCCATCCAGCGTAGATGTCAGTGAAACTGTTGGGAAGACAACGTGAACATTTTATTTGTACTATATAATCTGCAGATTCTGACAGAAATCTGCAACTATCCTTTGAAGCACCGCTCCTCTCTAAAACAGCAATAAGGATAATTTTTAGGTTATTTACATTATTATGTAAATATGTAATAACTTAAAGCAAAAATTGGGAAACGTAAAGTCCGAAGTCTTTATATTAAGGGCCATCAGTCAAACAATATTGTTTGCTCTGGGTCTAAACAGAGCGCGTTGTGTGTGACGTCTTCTTTTGCGCATGCGGGCCGCTTTGAGCGTTCACACTAGAGCGTGTTTGCTGTCGCATTTTATTTGTAGTGTGAACAAGCAGACAAAAAAAATCGGACTTGATCAAAAAATCGGAATTGAGCATTAAGACCTGCAGTGTGAACGTAGCCTTAGTCACATCCTGAGTGATCCAGAGAAGTTCATGAAGACTGACACATGCATGAAAATGCCCGTTGTTCTCAGTTTCTTGCATGCCACCTGAGGCTGCAGATATTTATTAAAGTCAAAGGAAAGAATCTGACTCACAGCTACCCATGCAACATAAACTGTCACGGTGAATGGAGTGAGCTGTGAGGAGAAAATAAACGAGGATCCACGTGCAGGCACTCGCTGAGATGCAAAGGTGGTTTATTGTAGAACAGAGGTGGAAATGGCAAAACGGAACAAAACTAATCTCTACTGAGACAAACTAAACTATTGAACAGCAAACACGAACATGAAGGAGAGTCAGCAGAGGCATATGGAGGTTGATAGCAGGGAGAACACACAGATGAAACACGGTAGATTCACAGACAGTCCAGCAACTAGTACACGAGTAGACACGACTTAATACACACAGAAGAACACAGGGAGATTACAAATAGGTGGGGAACACAGCTGGAAGTAATTGACAAGACGAGACATGGGAAGCAAAACTGAATACACTGACATCAGACATAAACCTTCAAAGTAAAACAGGAAACGAGACAATTCACAAGACACAGACTAGACACTGAACTAAAAGGGAAACATGGAAAACTCAGGCCCAATACGGGCACAGAACCAAAACCTAGGAACAAACAAAGACATCAAGAAATCAAAGATTAACAATGCAAAACAGAAAACACTGGGTCACCAACCCAGGACCGTGACATAAAAAACTTTTAGAAAAACTCGAATTACATTTAGTGCTGACTACTAAACATATTAGCTGTTTCAAGACAGACATTTCTATATGTTATGTAAGAGATCCATAACAACAGCAGCATCACTCTGGAAGTAGAAAAGTAGAGTCTGTTTTGCCCATTTTATGAAAAAAATAATGTTCATTAAAAAAAGTTTAAAATAAGGTTTTATCACATTCCCTCAGTGCAAAAGCCAAAAGTCTTTGGTAGGCAACAGGAGGAGAAACTCGTTTAGAGAGACTTTCATGCTCTAGTTCAGTGACTTTTCTGTGAGTTTCTTTGTTGCCTGTAATATACTGATGGTTTTTATGCATCACCGCGCTCATAGCTTTGCGCAATTCACCTGCACCAGTCACATGTCCATCTTGACTCTCAGCAGCAATGGTTCGGCACAAATCAAGTTTCTACGTTCAGTTTAAGTACCCTCCTCCCAAAATGTGGTCCCTGGAAAGGGAAATACATGTGCAAAAATACCTGCACCTCATCACACCTCCCTAGTGAAGTCCAACAACCGCCAAAGGAGGAATTGCAGATCCAAAATCTGGATGTGTGATTAAAAAAAAAAAAGAAATTAGGTGTCTTTTAAAAACAAAAAAAAAGGTTGATGGATGATTATTAGCCCATGGCAGTTCAATTAAATTCTTAACTCTTTCTTCCTGTCCCCTCTCGGTAAGCAGTCGGGCAGGATCACTCAGACCTGGTGGCCGATCTTTTGAAGGAGCTGTCCAATCACAACGAGCGCTCAGAGGAGCGTAAAGGCGCCCTGGTGGAGCTGCTGAAGATCACACGGGAAGACAGCATGGCTGTGTGGGACGAACATTTCAAAACCATCCTCCTCCTCCTGCTGGAGACCCTGGGTGATAAAGATGTACGTAACCTGATAGTTTGTGTACATGTAAATCCCTTTTTTTGTCTCCTTTATTTGTGTTTTCATTGTCTTGATTCAGCGTAATCTGAAGAAACTGAAGGTAGTTTTGTGTGGATGATATTCTTTATGTTCCCATTTCCTGCAGCACACCATTCGAGCTCTGGCTCTGCGAGTGCTGAAGGAAATTCTGAGGAATCAGCCTGCCCGCTTTAAAAACTATGCCGAGCTGACCATCATGAAGACACTGGAGGCGCACAAAGACTCTCACAAGGAGGTACGCAGCTCCCACCACTCAGCTAAAGGCACCGAGCATGATTTTTGTTTCATAAAGTCGTCATCGATATCTGTTAATGTGGCCGTGCCGTGTTGAAAGTGATGCGGTTCTCATGTCTTTAATGACTGAGTAGCGTGTTCACTTAAACATGAAGTTAGTTTATATATGCAAAGGAGCACATGTGAGAAAGACGAATGCCAATCATGATACATAAACAAAAAGCCTGCAGTCAATGAGATTAATGATTATTGGTTTCTAATAATTTCTAATCCCTGTTGTAGCTCACAATAACCTCATAATTAATACTTTACAGAGTGGTTATCAATATGAGCACTAAAAAAAGTGAAGACAGTAAGTCCAACCTTCGACCCTTCACTCCAGCAGTTATTCAGGTTTACTTCTAGAGAAATTTCCCATTCATGTCGGTCAGGTGTGCAGCAGGGGTACAGAGTGTGTGTAAACACAGATCACGTGTTGATAGCAAATTGAACATAAAATACACAAAAATGCACTCAACCAACCTGAGATGAAACATGCAGATAACCAAAAAAAAACATATCGATCACAGAAATTTAGCATGAGGAATTTTTTTTTAAATGTTTTTCAGCATGAATGAATAATATCCTGCTGAAGAAGTGTAAAGTATGCTGAAGTAAAGCACTCTTTAAAGGGGTTCATAAATCCCAGAGGTTTTTATTCTTTATCTTTAAACTTTTTTTTTTTGCTTTTTCTGTATTCAGTTTTTCAGTAATTGCGTTAATCTAAACGTGTGTCATTTTGCAGCCAACAAATTTTCACAAAATCTGTGAAACATGCAAAATTCAGTACAGTCCCGCACTGTACTTACCACACACCAGAAGACCATAAAAAGATGTTTTTAATCATAGACGAGTCATTTAAAAAAAGCTTTATAAAAGCCTAAAATACAGGCATAAAGGTGAGGATATATTGTGTTTAAAGCAAGAGCCATGATAGGTTCAAGTATAAAATCAGGACTGAAAGTGCAACAGTAAGAATACATTAGAATAAGTTTAAAATGTAAGCGTTTTCTGGGGAAGTTCTCAGATCGAAATCAGCCTGTAAACGTGTTTTTCCCATCATGCTCCTGGTGGAAATTTACAAGAAGATAAAGTGTTGAGTGGTGGAGGAGCAGCTGCCTCGTTTCTCTGTTTGTTCTAGAAAAGTAAGTCAAAAGAAAAAAAGGGAGACACTGACTGACAGAACGGAGCTCCTGTTGGTTGTTGGAAACATTTATGGGATTGAAGTTCTCTACTTGAGCACAAAATGCTAAACTGGACAGTGAAATTGTCTGAATTTGGGGGGGAAAAGAGACTTTGGCTTTGTCTGACTTAGTCTCATGCCTGTGATACAGAAATCCTGCTGTTGCCTCAATAACACACCAGCTGATTGGATTCACGATGTGTGATATAAAATTGTTAGCAGCCTAATCTGTTAAAAATAAAAAACATGTTTTTAGGTTGTGCGTGCAGCCGAGGAGGCGGCGGCGACGCTGGCCGGCTCCATTCACCCGGAGCAGTGCATCAAGGTGCTGTGCCCCATAGTGCAGACGGCCGACTACCCCATCAACCTGGCAGCCATCAAGATGCAAACCAAAGTAATTGAACGCATCGCCAAGGAATCACTGCTGCAGCTGCTGCCCGACATCATCCCCGGACTCCTGCAGGTCTGAGCCCAAAACAGAAGTGCAGATTTGAATGGAATGTGATTGTTTTAGTTTTGCAGGCTGAAAACTGATCAAACCTCCAAAACTGTGAAATAAAAACTCACATTTCAGAAACTTGAATAAACCGAGTTTTTATTTTTAAATGTGTTGCTGGTGTACTCAGCTTGAATAACACAGACAGAGCAGAAACATCCGTGTCAGTGCCACAGAGGCTTATTTGGACAATGTTCATATTTGGACAGTGGGAATTATTTGCCTTATTTGTCCCTGGAAATGTTTGCGTGTACTCTGCACTCTTGGCGACCCCTCCCACGTTCCTGCTGACCTCATGTGGGTGTGTGTGCGTGTATGTGTGCGTGTACGCGCCTTTGATACCTGATGCTCCCCGGTCTCTCCGCAGGGCTATGACAACACAGAGAGCAGCGTTCGCAAGGCCAGTGTGTTCTGTCTGGTGGCTATCTACTCTGTGATTGGTGAGGAGCTCAAACCCCACCTGGCACAGCTTACGGGAAGCAAGGTACTGACCGTCGCCAGCAAGTCTTTCCATTTGCATGTCCTCACAACGAAAGCACTTGAACAGACGCTGCGCCTTATCATCTTCCCATGTTGTTATTTCTCAGCTGGCTCTCAAATTATAAAGCACAGGGTCATATTTGCCCTTCTAGAGTGTCCTTGAGTTATGTAATGGTTAAGGTCTGAGGGTCAGGTTCACCTGACTGCAACCCCCCCACCTCCACCACTCCCCTTTACTAACCACCACCTGGTCAGCTGGTTATTTAAACGGAGTCACCGCTGCAGTCTTCAGCTGCACTCTAAGATATCATCTTAGTGCTAAAATCACTTTGAGTGGATGCAGTTAATCATTAATAACAATCCTTCCTCTTATCAGCAGCTACATTTTAGGGAATATTTTAAAAAAGTGCCTGTGTCAATATTTTGTGTATGATTACTTTTGAGTTCTTTATCCTGTTTAAAGCAAATTGTCCCTGTGATGAGATTCTCCTGAGAAACAGTTTGTGGTTCTCCTACTACAGCATATTTTTGTATTTCCCTCTATAGTTAACTGATTGTTACATATATCAGTAAAGATGTGGACTGACAGCCATTAGAATAACTTTTGGGGGGATTTTTGTTTTTGTTTGTTTTCCCCCGAAGGGTATCCCCAGGAAGCCGGTCACCAGCACAAACAGTCCAGGCCAGTTCAGTCCAGTTTAGGGACTTCAACTAGCTGCAGCTAGCAGCTCCAGCCACCTGTGTCGCTATCCACCTGTCAGTCAGGGGGGCCACGGCCCTAATTTTAAGTCTCGCTACCATACAATGGAGTGAGTTATAATTGCATTGACCACCTGTAGAGTTGTTTTGAAGTGGTAAACTACATAAAGACATTCTTGAAGCAGGCTGTAAACTTGTTTATTTCTGCTGGAGCGTGCAGGTGTTTGTGCTTTTCATGTTTCAGCCTCACTCTACCTCTGCTCGGTTTAATTGCATGACGAGATGTCATGAGTGCTTTCATCATTTTAAAGGAACCAGCCAAATATTGTGTACTTTTTGCTTCCTATCGCCCTATCTGACTCATGAAGAAGTTTATTCCTCTTTAAGACAGTCCTGTGCTGATATAAAGAGTAATTTCTCAATTCTTTCCTTTTGCAGATGAAGTTACTGAACCTGTACATCAAGCGTGCTCAGACGACAAACAGCAATAGCAGCAGTTCCTCAGATGTCTCCTCTCACAGTTAATGGAGGTGGTTTCATCCATTCCAAGACTCCAGATCAGACTTGTCTGTCTCTGAGCATCACCCTCCTCATCACGGCTCTGCAGCTCATCCTCTCGACCCATTTTGTTCCTTCGTGTCATCCGCCTCCGCTCTGGAAATATCTGAACGGGACTGCTGTCCTGGTTTCAAGTTGGTGGGGAAGGATTGGACACATTTGGATTTTTGGATTTAGGATATGGCGCTTTCTCCTCCTCCTGTGGGTCCCACCATCTCCACATCAGCTCCAATCTGTTTCTCCTTCATCCCTTCTGCTTTTAGATTTGTTTCTATAAGTGGAAAATATTCACATCAAAGAAATGTTTCAGATCATCTTCAGTTTGGGATGAAATGTCATTTGGCTGGCCCAGTGATGGCAACAAGCCCATAAAGTGTGCAGTGAATTCTGTTTTAAGGGCATGAAGACCAAATATTGCAAGGCGGAAAAAAAATTAGATATGGACAGAAAGACAAAACGAGGAAGTCCAATGTGAGCATTTTAGTTCAAGGCTCATATTTGATTGTAATTTCTTTTTTTTTAATGCGCTCGTTTCTCTTTAGGAGTGGCTTAAAACCCAAACTGTCACGATTACAAAACAGATCTCATGTCTAAACAGAACTGACAATCCTTCACATTTCGTGCAGATCTTTTAACAGAGAACACAAACCACCGTCGCTACATGGAGTGGAAGCTAAGCCTGTTAAAAGCCGTGACGTTTGTGTCGTTTTTAACTTCCTGCTTCCATTTGTGTCTGAGCGCTTACTCTGTCTTACAGGAAGTCCTTTGTAAATACAGCAGATGAGGAGTTGGGGGAGAACAGGCCTTACATTTGTGGACTGCAGAGAGTGAACGGGATGTACGGCGCCGTCACTCTCGGCTCTTTAAAAAAAAAAGAAAGAAAAACAAACAAAAAAATGTGAATCTGCAGCAGAAGCCTCCACAGCACTCTCAGACATGTGACCGTGCAAACACAGTATTACTCGTTTCCTCTTTCACAGCTTCTGCAATAACCACATAGAAATCAAAGGTGTTTTGTACATACACTTTCTGACCGCTGCTTCACGGAAAAGCAGACTTTTTCTTTTTTTTGGCTTGCATGAACCTGCGGCACGCGTCAACTCAGTGCTGCGCGGAGAGCCCGGAGCTTCTTCGGCTGTTAAAGTGCACTTTTAACATCATGAGATCACTCGACTCTGAGGAGGCGCTCGTACGGAAAAGGTACACACTCTGTGTTTTAATTTATTCTGCTGTAAAGTTTTAAGTGGTGGATTCCTGCTGTGAAGCACTTCATCGATTCCCTGATTGGGAAGAAGTTTCTCAGTCTGATCAGCTTTTAATTATTGGACCTGATTTGGTTTTCATGGTCAGTTGATCTGCTGTAGTTTTTTCTTTATAATACTCTGAATAATGAATAATAATGCTGATTCCTGATTTGTTGAAATCCGCTGAGAATGGTCCAACTCTGCTTCTTTAAGGAAATGAATGTACAGAAACAACACAGTGAATTTGCTGGTACTCAAAAGGATTTAACTTTTTCTTTCTCATCGTCCTTCAGCACGCTCATTTAATCCGCTGAGTTTTTACCAGAAAAGCAAACCTGCAAACTGGTGAAAACCCACCAATCTTCTCGCATCTGTCGTCTCGTCGCTGGATCTAAAACAGACGCGACGGCGTTCCTTACAGACTGTTCACTATGCATGTTCAGCAGTCTTTCTTTGGCTTCACGCGCTCTGTAATATTTACACCTGTATTTATATATTTTATTTGATCTTATTGTATTTAGTTCTGTCATGATGAACTGTACAGAAGGTTTTTTGTTTAGTTTTTTTATGTTAACATCAATGTGTGATCAGTTTGCAGCGATGTAAAAAACTGTTTGCTGTAGAAATAAAAAGACCGAGAACTGATCTCAGCTCTTTCTGGCCTTTCACTCCACATTTCACAATTCCCCCCTCTTACTTCATCGTGTGTAACGTTCAGAGATTGGATCAAAGCTCGGATGGCGTCGTCTTTGTTTCCCTCGCAGGTTGGACCTGCATCCGAGCGCTGAGGTGTGCTTAGCGGCTCTGGATAAACATTAACCCGGGCAGACTTTGAGATGACCTGCTCTTAATCTGTCACTCCCTTGAGGAGCTATGAGGGGTGAGCTGCAGGGGTTTCTACTCAACCTGCTGAAACTAAACCTGCAATAAAGATTAATGTGCCTTTTTCAAATTTAAATATCATCATTTAATTGTCATTTAAGCTGCTGTGTTGGCTTTTAGAAATATCAGAGATGATAAATATGCTTACTGACATTCATTTGAGGGCTTTTCCTGTGTTTGTTTCCTGAAAGTCCCCTCTAAACATCCTCACCCACAGTGAGTGTTTTGTTGGCAGTGTCAACAACTGATCAACTGAAGCTGCTATTAATGCATCACCCGAGGTGGACATTGGTAGTGGGAGGTGTGCTCTCCGCCTCTCAAAGGTCATCCAAGGTATGCTAATAGCAGGCCTGATGACATCACTGGAGCCATATAAGGGGTGTGTGGCGAGGCTGGGCTGCAAACCTCTCTGAGCTGAAATCCGAGGAAGCCAGCAGGCACAACGCTCGCGCCCTCTGCCTCCACGCCTTCTCTGTGGTCCTGGAATACAAGACAACGCCGCCACACTGGAAAATATGCTGTTCTGCCATCCCCAGCCTGAGTCCTACCACCAGCACTCTGCTAGTTACATTAGGTAAAGCACTGCCATGTTGCCAAGCTCCAGAAATGTCAGGATTTCACACACAGGTGCAGCAATTTACCAGCTCCACAGGTGCTCGCGTGGCTTTGGTAAATGTGCTGATTCACAGTGATTGAGGAGCACATTTAATGTGTTATTGACATGAAATGAGTTTTAAAAATGCATTTCAGGCGTTCGTTCATTCAAAGAATTGCACTCAAAATCCACATTTCAGGTTAGTTCCACTTTATCATGTCAGTTTGTAAAAGTTTCCGTTTGATTTTTAGTTTTGGATATCATGATGTGTGTGGTGTTTTTCAAAGTGTACAATTTATGAAATTCAGAAGGGAACACTAACGGTACAGCAACAAAAACACACGACACAGTCATGCACTTACAAATCTGATCAACTGACACCAGATCTGAAATTAAAAGTTATTTTATCTTGTACTTAAGTTTATTTTTTAAACAAAGAAACATAGACAAAAAAGAAAATACCCAGTTTAGCCCACCTTTTTCTTTCTTTAATGATGTATTTAACCTGAACCGTGCTGCATGACAACAAACCTTTGGGCTTAAATGACTGAAGATCAGATGTGACAGCTGGCCATCTCCTCGTGATCTCCTCCAGAGAGGCGTTGGCGCCTTTCATAAAGAACGAAGAAGCTCGGCTCATGGCTGAAAATGGTGCCAAAAGAACCCCGTTCCAGTACATTCTGTGTGCAGCCACTTCACCGGCTGTGAAGCAGCAGGAGGAAGCGCTCACTTATCTCAACCAAGGTACTTACACTGTTAGTCTCCGTGACGACTGTACAGACCGAAGCTCATTTTGTCACACGCAGTCCCAGCTGAAGCATGGGAGATGCTCAGAGTTCAATCCATTCATTTAAATACACTAAGAGAAAAATTTGGTTTGTTCTGCAACAGAAATCAGGTTGAAGTTTTCTGATGTTTGTCCAGTCTAGGGAAGCAAAACCAAAAGTCATAATTGTTTAAATATCTTCACTTTGCTAGTTCTTCTGTTTGTAATACGCTTTAATTATTTCTGGATTGGACTTCCCTCTTTGAGGGTTTCTCAAAATATGGTCATTGAGGTTTCCAGTGACTCACGTCTCAAACATGATTGGTTCCAGTTTGGCTCATTTGACAAACTTATGATAATATTCCTTAAATTTAAATATTAGTTACTGGGAATTGGTCACATTTTTCTCTTTCATAGTAATGTAGACTGCAAATGAATTTTGGACTTTTTTAGCTTCCATAGCTTCTGTCTTTAGACCTGGATCTCAGAACATCCTGTTTACATAGTTGCACTCACACACTCAGTCTCTGTTATTGATGATTAAGATTTGACATGTTTAATATTTGAAGAATTCATTTATTTAAAAAATCAAGTATTCAGATTTATTGATTGATTTGTGCAAGATGAGCTTCTACGTGAGTGTTAATTTGTCTGACTTGGATCATCTAACCTCACTCATCAACCCCTCTCTCACTCATGTCTTTTGCTCTTTGCATTTCACACTCCCCTCCTCTTCGTCCTCGTCTTCGTTTTCTGCCTTCTGGAACCTTCTGATTTTTTCCGTCTGTCGTGTTTGTCAGTGACGTTTTTATTATCTGTGCTTTATCTTCCTCTGTGTTTCTACGAGTTTGCCCTGCTTATCTGCTCTACAGTAATTTGTTTGCAGTAAAAACACAATGAAAGTGAGCTTGCTGTTCCACGCAGCTTGTGGCCATTCAAAGAGGGCATGTATTGATTAGTAAAGTTAATTGCCATCAGGGTTTGTAGCTTAGTTTTAGAAGCACTGACAGTTAGTTTTAGCGTCCCTCATTGGCTGTGTTATTGACATGTTGTTGTGATAATGTATTATGTCTGATCAGGACGACTAAACGGAAACGTTTTCCAGTGTGTGGTCTTGATATCTACGCCTCTTTTCTGATTGATTGATTTCCTTTGATAAAAAAATTTTTAATCAGGATGTTTTTAATGTTTTAAAATGTAGGTCAGTCCTACGAAATCCGTATGCTTAACAGAAAACTAGTGGAGTATACAGATATAAGCAGCAAATATGTAAAGGTAGGTGTAAGGTATTGTGTATTTTTGTCTGTTTTATTTGTCTTTCATGTGACCTCTCCCTCTTTCTCCTCTCGTCTGTTCACTTCCCTGGTTCGTCGCC
This sequence comes from Astatotilapia calliptera, assembly GCF_964374335.1. NCBI lineage: Eukaryota > Metazoa > Chordata > Actinopteri > Cichliformes > Cichlidae > Astatotilapia > Astatotilapia calliptera. Next base: position 27,790,770 of record NC_137437.1, read on the forward strand.
GGTCCCTTGACCTTCCCTTCCACTTTGGGGGTGCTGCATCGACCCTGAAGAGCTTGGTACTATCAGCCAAACTCACTGCTCCTCCTCCTTAAACTTCACATAAGCCCTTTACAGACGTGCAGCTCAGCTTCCTCTCACATTTCCAGCACACACACACACACACACACACACACTTTCTCTCTTTGGTATGTCTCACCAAGCTTTTCTGCTTCTGTCTGCTTTACCTGGATCTAAGTCACATGATCGTTGTGCTTGTAATTTTTCTGAAATGTTGTTTCCTGAAGTTGAAATGAGAAAAATCCCTCGGCCTTGTGAAAAACAAATAAAAAAACAAAACAAAACAAAACTAGCAGCTCTCGGGTTCTCCAAGTTTCAGATGGCAGTCAAAGTTTCTACTTCCTCATTTAAGAAGAAGTTAGTCACACACTCACCTAAGAGTTACTTCATTTTGGTGTGAGTGCATCCTCTTGACGCGTCTCTGTCGTCAGGACACATCGTAATGTTCGCCGTAGCATCCTAGAGACGCAGGAATGGGACAGGTGGCGTCTGTGCAAACACATGACGTGGAGCATCCAGAGCTGTTTGAGCTCGGCTGCTCAGTCATGCACGAGCCTCCCCCATAAATAGCCCAATGATACATGTCTCTACAGGCTGCTCATTTCATCTGTGGATTTGTGTCTCGTCCACGCAGATTTTAAAAGGTGGCTGTTGCTAAAATTCCAACCTGATCGAGCTCAGTTTCTTACAGATGAGCATAAGCATGATGCGGTTCTATTAGCTGGTAGCTAAAGCTGTACGCAACAGTGTGAGGTGACTGAAAAGAGATCAGAGCTCCCACATGTCATAAGGTTTTAGGATTTGGATGAAAAAGGTTCTGTAAGTAAGTCTTCAAAAGTGGGGTTGAATGACGGAAGGCGTAAAAGTTGCTCCTTTTTTCCTGTTGACTAAATCACATCCATGCTATCAAAGGTCAGTGAAGAGGTCAGTCTTGACTTCACTAATTTGTATCATACATTTGGCATGTAAATGTTGTGGTTAGGGTTAATTAAACTATAAATGTCTAATGCCTTTAAGGTTAAGGTACATAGAGCTGAACGTACGTATTGATGTGTTAACACCAACACAGAATTGTGACAGCATACAAATTTCCAGGGTTATTGTCTTTCAGTTGCGAGGGTTTCAGTTTAGTTAATGTCCATCGCATTTTTGTGGATTTTCAGAGGTTTGAAATGCCCAAATTAAATTTGGCCACCATCTTGTACCTTCTGAAACTCAATTTAGCATGTCGCTAAAACAAAACCAGACCCTAGCCCCAGATGACCTGACCTCATGGATGCTCAGAGATGAAGCATAAACCGGTCCACTGAGAGGATCTTGTTTTGCAGAGAATGTGGGAGCTCTGTCACATAGAAGGAAAGTCACCAGCATTACTGCATGTCTCAGGTATTACATGTAGCCTGACTGACAGCAGGTCATTGGGCTTTTGTGACAACAGTTTTAACTCTGACTGCTTAAGAATTGGTAAGAAAGGAGCTGCAAGTACTCCCTCCACGCCCTGTTTCAGTGCGTGTATAAATAAAACAGGGGAACCTTTTCGCACTTTGCCTAACATTCCTGCTGTTTAGCTTGGTGCGAGCTGCCCTGTGCTCAGCTCACAGCCGTACTCCTGTCTGAAGCCTGATCCTGCTTGTTCACAGAGTATTGTGCGCGTGGTTTTCCATGACCGTCGACTGCAGTACATGGAGCACCAGCAGCTGGAGGGATGGAAGTGGAACAGACCTGGAGACCGAATCCTGGACATAGGTGAGCTCACCATACCAACATACTCATGGATCACTGATACTCACAGATTTGTGGTGGTTCTTGGTCAAAGTCACTATTTGTGTGTCTGACTGCACAGAAAGTCCAGTAATGGCATGAATACCCAAGTACAGTGAGAGAAGTGATTTTGGAAACTCACTAATATTTGCTCACAACAAAATTAAATATGCTAAACACCAAAGATGAAGATAGTGCTGTGGGTTTCCTCGTGTACAACAGTGTGCAGCAGAAGTGATGCCATTATTAATGGCGTGTGGTGAACTGTAGTGTCATACTTAAGTATGAATGATTATGGAGCTGTGCTGGACCAATGCATTGACAGTAATCAATGATCAATAGCCATTTGACGCGTCTCCCAAAAGTTCGTGGCAGATGTCTACCAGGAGGTTTCTTCCTGTTAAAAGGGAGTTTTCCCTTCCCACTGTCACCAAGCACTTTCTCAAAGGGGGTCTTATGATTGTTGGGATTTTCTCTGTATTATTGTGCGGTCTGTACCTTATGGTAAAAAGCACCTTGAGGTGACTGCTGCTGTGACTAAACGCTACATGAACTGAATTGAATCTTAGGTTCTTAGACTTCAGAAGGTTAAACTTTTAAAGTTAAACCTCTCCTCAGCTTCAGATGTTAACAGGTTAACCAAAACACAAATGTCTTCACGTGGGCTTTAAAATCAAAGCTGAAATAAGTGGCTGGCTCATTACTTGCAGATATCCCTCTGTCAGTGTGGATCCTGGAGCCTCGTTCAGACCCTCTGCACCTCAACACCATCGAATTCCTCTGGGATCCCCTGAAGAATGCTTCTGTTTTCATCCAGGTACACATCCAATTCCAGTCTCAGTTCCTTGGAGGTTGTGGTCTTTAGCTGAATTTATTTTTCAGCTCTTCTCTATTCTCTTGTCCTTTCAGGTCAACTGCATCAGCACCGAGTTCACCCCCCGGAAGCACGGCGGGGAGAAAGGGGTGCCCTTCCGAATCCAGGTGGACACTTACACCACCAATGAACACGGAGAATACGTCGAGCATGTCCACTCATCCAGCTGCCAGGTCAAAGTCTTTAAGGTACAATACTTTATTTACTCTTACCTCATGCTCATCTCTGATTTTTAACATCCTCAAATCTCATGATTTACACCACACGTCCTGTTTTTTTTTTTAAGCCTAAAGGAGCTGATCGCAAACTGAAGACAGATCGGGAAAAGATTGATAAAAAGACCCCTCAAGATAGAGAAAAGTATCAGCCATCCCATGACACTACCCTGCTGAAAGAGGTGAGGCCTGAGAGGACCCTTTGTTTGCCTTCTGCTTTGACTTTATTGAACCTAGCTGTAAATTCTTGGGTTACTTGGATGTTTCTGGAATTTGATCAGATCTGAATATTTCCCCCCTCCTTTTCGTTTTGCTTCTTTGCTCACCAAACCATGTAAACCACTATTACGTTACAGTTTGTTAATATGTCACTTTGCTTGTTGCATTGTTTGTTTTAAAAGTTTTCTTTCTTTGCTGCTGTCAGTGACTGAGGCTTTGTCAGTGCTAGTTTGTTATTCACCTGGAGGAAAAGAAAACCTGAGGAACCATTGTACTGGTCATGTTCATTACAAAAATCACACATGACACTGTAGCAATACTTACCATTACAAACCATTTATAGCACAGGAAGTCTTTATAGGAAGAAAATGAAAAGTGTTTGCTAAGTGTGACATAGATACTTGTTAACTAGTGCTAAATTGGTTAAATAAAATCCTACAATTTCACCTAATCAGGAGTTCAGACTTCTTGGACGGTCTGTTAGTACAGTTAACCGCACAGCAGCCACATTATTGGTCAAATAATCGCATTAAAAATGCTTCCAAAGGCTCCAGCAGCGCCTCTATCTGCGGTGAAGCCTAGCAGACAGCTAGCAGCTACAGCCACCATCCTCCTGTCAGTCAAAGAGGCCACGCCCATAATAATACAAGCTTTAAGTATATATCAAATTAAAAGCCGATTTTGTTACAAACATATACAGATATTATCAGGGGATAAATGAATTATAGAGACCAAAACAGTTTTTGTGTCAGGCTAAAATTCCTTTAATATGGGAGACCATTAAAACTGACTCACTGCTGGACCCTCTAGTGGACATTAGAGGAACTGCAGGTTTGCTGTAGCTTTGTCTTTCAGCTCTGGAGTTTGCTAAAGTCGATTAAAGTTGCCCGGATCTTTTCAGAATAAAGTTTTCTTCAGAGCTCTGTACTAGACAACCTGTGAAGCTGTATATTACGACACAAATGTCAGCCCGATGAGACATTAACAGACTTTATCCTGGCGCGTGTCTGGTACAAAGTTTGCATGATGTTCAGCTGAGGCCATGTGAGGTTAGAGCTCTCTGTTATTGTAGAGTCTTTACACCTGTCATTTAAAATAACTGAAATATTGGTGAATGGCACTGCCTCCTCTACCGCCTCTAAATCTCACATTAATGGAATGAAACAAAACTAGTGAGCTAAAGGAGATGAACTACCTAAAGTTGTTACTATGTAGACCATAGGTTTACACACATCTGTGATCACTCGCTGCACTTTGAATGTGATTTTGAACCCTTTAATCTTTGTGAAAAGCTTTCCACTTCATTGCACATCTTCTTCTCTTTCTCTCTTCTTCTCTGTGTGCAGTGCTCGCCGTGGCCCGATGCCTTAAATCTAACCAGCCACAGCACCAGCAGCACGCCATCACCAATTTACCACAGCTCACCAACCTCCTGCACTTTCACTGAGGGGTGAGTAAGCATTCACACCACACTTTAATACTTGTTTGGTGGTTTCCACCGACATAAAACGCATCTCTTCAGTCAAGGTCTGCAGGGGAACTGTGTTTTGTTTCAATTACGGGTTGAAAATTTGAAAATGTTTCTCTGGTGTGATTGTGCTTTACACTCTATGAGAGTACTTTCACAAGCACTAACTTCTGCAGCTATTAGCAGATGCAAAACAGAGAATTTTTAACAGCATATAAAGAGCAGACAGATGTGTCTCAGGGCAGTTAGAAGAAAATACTCAACCAATCATCCCAATGTGTTCTTTCCTCCTCATGTTTGCGTTTCTCTAGCAACTGTTCTCCAAACCAGCAGGGGGAGCTGTTCATGCCCGGCTGCTCTGATGTAAGTAACAGAGACCGGTGCAGTGTGAAAGTGTTAATGTTGCTCTCTTATTCCTTTTAGGCCATTATTTGGAGACAGTGGATGCTGTGCAGCTATACTCATTTCAAGGGCTCTTCTTCTTTTTGACATGTAGCACCTTCTGCCGTCGTCCTCGCCGCAGGACACTCAGCAGTGGCTGCACCGTCACAGGTTCTCGCCTTTCTCAAGGCTCTTCACCAGCTTCTCAGGTACCGCGTGTGAAAAACACACCACACACTTTAGTCTTGGAACTTTTGTCAGAAAGCGCAGGCATGCAGTGCAGGAAAGACAAACTGAGGAAGAACTGATTAGTGTTGATGTGTTCGTCTATCGCAGCGTCAGATCAGATCTGCTGTAGATCAGGGCAGCAAGCAGAACCAGATTTCTGCTGTTGTTGCAGGTGCTGATCTCCTGAGGATGACCAGAGAGGATCTGATCCAGATCTGTGGTCCAGCAGACGGCATCCGCCTCTTTAACACGATGAAGGGAAGGTGAGCCATTAAATTACACTGCCCAGCCACACCCAGAGCCATTTGCATGATTTACTGGTTGGTGCATCTACAGACACAAGATCATGGAATATACAAAATAGGCATGGCTCCTGTTTCTGGATGTGAGGCCAGCTGAAGTGCCTCAACCCTGCATTTATGGCGACTGTGGCTCAGGGGGTTGGGAATCGCATCTGTAACCAGAAGGTCGCCGGTTCGATCCCTGGACTCTCTGTCCTGGTCGTTGTGTCTTTGGGCAAGACACTTAGCCCTACTTGCCTACTGGTGTTGGCCAGAGGGGCTGATGGCGCGATATGGCAGCCTCGCTTCTGTCAGTCTGCCCCAGGGCAGCTGTGGCTACAACTGGAGCTGCCTCCACCAGTGTATGAATGTGAGAGTGAATGAATAGTGGTATTGTAAAGTGCTTTGGGTGCCTTGAAAAGCGCTATATAAATCCAATCCATTATTATTATTATTATTATTATTCATTCTAATAACCAGAAGGGGGCGACTCCTTTGACTTTTAACACAAGTCAGGTCATATGGAAGTCCACACAATTCTAGTCCTTTGGGATGTTCCTAAAGTCTAGTCTAGTCTCTTCTCTCAACCATAAATTATATACAAAGATGGATTTGGACACTGATATGATCCATTGTTTCTCCATTACAGTAAATTTATGATATCGGCCTCTTGAGCAGACTGCATCTTAAGCTTTAGTGCTGCAGGTCCTTGAAATGCATTCAATTCAAGCTTTTGCTCACATTTTCAGGTGTGTACAGCCCCGTCTTACCATCTATGTGTGTCAGCAGCAGGCCAGAAATCAACCTCCCATCAAACCAGGCTGTGGAGAAAGTAAGTGTGCAACAAGAATTCGGTCTGAATGCTCATATTTTGTCCTTTCAGTCCTCTGTCTGTAGTGTGACTGAATGGTTTTAAACAAGCAATTCCTACACACCAAACACAACTGCAGGTTTATTAAGCCCTAAATGAAATATTCAAAACTAAGATAGATGGCAGCCGGAGCTGGACCAAACAAGTCAGAGGACCTGAAGAAGACCTGTAGCCGATGTTAGAGTCAGTCCTTAAAATACAAACAAAATAAAACTCATGAAAAAGACTGAGTCCAATTAATAATACACATGGATGTGCCATACTCTTTCTTAAATATTGTGTTTGTAAGGCACAGCCAATCAGGAGAAAATAAAAGGAAGGAACAGAGGAGGAGCTAAAGATGCTTGTTTCAGACAGTCCATCAACTGAGGAGCTGCACCGAGGCTCAGTATAAGATAAAAAAGGGTTATTTTGAACATTGAGTCATGCACTCTGTTCTACTAGTCCAAAAATAAATGTTTGCAGATGAAACCGGGCAGAGACAAAATCCTAAAATATCAGGGAATCATCACAGAAACTGGCAGAGAGTAACACTTCTGACCTGATGTGATCATTGTATGTCTGTCTTGCCTCTGCAGTCTACCACGCTCTGTACCTGGAAGAGCTGACACTGCTGGACCTGTCTGAAAAGATTGCTACACTGTACAACATCACTTCCCAACAGATCACACAAATCTACAGACAGAAAACCACCGGGATCCACATCTTAGTCTCAGATGAGGTATCTGTCCAGCACTGATTAATATGAGTGCATATCTGCAAATGAGTATGTAGATTCTGTAGGCAAGGGGTAACGTTCAGGTATCGGAAGCTTCCTGACTTCCATCTGTAGTTAACTTCTATTAACTTCTACTAACACTAACACAGTCATCTTTGAGTTGAGTTTGATTAGATGCAGGTAAAAAAATCATTGAGAAGAGGAAGAGAGAGCTCCTGCTTTGCTCTAATCCAGTTTTAAAACAGGATGCTATTGTCTAATGACAATTTCGTTTTTTTTATTAGCCCCATAAAAATATATCTGCCTTCCAAACCCATGACAGACAGAACAGGAAGTCTCAGTTTTCCGTTAGTGATCATCAATAAAAGTTCCACCATGAGCTCCAGATTCCTTCCAAGTCCATGAAGTGCACTTTATACATGTTTCAGCTGTTTCAAGACCAAAGTGTGTGGTGTTCTTCATTTCAGATGGTGCAGAACCTCAGGGAAGAAACCAGTTTCATCATCAGCACCATACGAGGTAACTGACCTTTATCCGTAGAGCCCTGTTTCAGGGAACGTTAAGAAGCTGTGGAAAAGGGAAAGAAAAGCACTCATTTCCAAACAGTCCAAGCACTTAATTAATGTCATTCTGCAACAAATGCAGCAAATCAAATGCTGAAACGAAGAACTCAACCAAAAAAAAATCAGTGGTCACTTTACATTTAATGCAACAAAAACATTTTAAATAAATAGAGCAGGGTCAAAAAGAAAAACCAAAAAACAACTCATTGCATTGAACAATGTAAGAAAAATATTCCACAGTGTAGAAATGCTACCAACAGTTTGGGGATTTTTTGCTCTACATAACATCATCAAAAGATTCAGAGAAGCTGGAAAGATCTCTGTACACAAGACTGAAAACCACTTTATCCCCTGAACCTTTTTGTGGAATTCATGCAGTGTAAGTCTTGGCATAGCCACGGTGTAATACACAAGACCTTCCCTGTAGAGGACTTCATCTGGATGGCTGCCTGTTTTGCTCCGAGGCCTTTGTTGTTCAGCATTTTGGAGAGGAAAAAAAAGAAATTGGTTCAGGGGCAGCTAAAGGCTGAAAAGTTGTAATTATTAAAGTTATAATCCCAGAGCTGAAAATGAGTTCAGTAATCTGTAGGTAAACAGCATGAACAGAACTTTTCTCAATATAACACGCAAACATAGGATTTCTTCATCTGCTAAATAATATCAAGGAAAAAGCTGAAACAGTGAATGTTGGTGGAGCTCAGGCCTTCAGACACAGTGAACAGGAACATCCCTGCAGGATGGCATCTATATGTTTTGGAGTTGTCTGCTGCCATCTAGATGTTGTTTTACTGGGAAAGTCTTGTTTATTTCAGTGAGATGATCCCAAACCATGGCTGTGGCTGTATTCCTGCAGCATGGCTTCATAGTAAGAGTCCAGGCGCTAAACTGGCCTGACGCAGTCCAGAAACCAAAGGATGCTGCTGAGCAGCTGGTTTCCTGCAGCAAGCATGTTTCCTTACTTCCAAAGAACAGATGAAGCGGTTTAGTGGGAAACGGCTTCTTAAAGCTGCCATCAAATTCAAAATGAATAAATCAAATTCTTTAGTTTCAGCGTTTGCAGCTGTTTTATTTTCAGTGCTTTTGCATTGTTTTTATTTAGAGTCACAGAGCACACCAGTTCTTTTGAAGAGCAGAAACAATTTATTGATATTAAGCTTCAAGCTTTCATCAGGATGTTTTTTTATTTTATTTTGAATGATCTTTAACTGAATTTTTGTGTGTTAACAGATGAAAACACTGATGGTTACCACGTTGTGTTAAAATGATCTCCGGGACGTGCCTCAGTGGAGTTGTACAGATTGTAAATACGTTTTACTAGACACTGTAATGATAATAATATTAATACTACTAATAATGTGATGTTTAATAAGATTTCCATTAAAGTGAAAATGCTTGTCAGCTCTTCGCTTACTGTTGATTTTGAGCTTTAATGTTCTCTAGTTATTTTTTACATATTTGTTTAGTTACTGATTCTTGCTTTATGTTGCAATTAGTATTAACAAGCGCTGTACCATTCTTTAATATGTCAAATGCAATGCTGTAAATGCAACTGAATGACTCTGATGATAATAAAGCAAAATAAATGGAACACATCATCATGCAGACAAAATGAAACGATGAACAAACAAAACTGTATGATGCTGTTTTAATGAGAAGTGTGATCTCCCGCTGCCTCGGCTCTCTTTGTTCTCCTGCTGGGTCGTGCCGCGTTGGGATGCTCTGAGGCTCTCTATTTTCTGGGTGAAGTGGAACATGCTGCTTTTAAAGATTCGATTTTGACTTGCTGTGAATAACTGTGCTGTGTTTGAGAGTAATTATTTGGCTGCTTTTAAGATATTAAACCTGCACTGGGGGGAAAGGAGAGTCAACAGTAATTACAAGCAAAGCAAAATCATCAGGCCAAGATGTCACTACTTACAGGTCCTTAAAGTTAAACTGTAAGTGGAGAGGCACTGTCATATGTCATACATAAATGTCTTAAATCTTGACAAATGCCCACACTGTAACAAAGGTAACAAAACTAATAAAAGACTGAAAGGAAATAAAATCGAATTTAAAACAAAAACTAAAGAAGAGTTTAAAAATAAACAGTAATAATTGTGGACCAGCTCAAGATCCAGGTATAAAATTTAAACCCCACCTCACTGTGATGTCCACCTTCTCTGTGCATCATCTAATCAGCTCTATAAGTAACTTAATTCATTTCATCAGTATTGTATATTTTGAGTTCAAGCTTCTGGACATCTGACCTTGCTCCATGAAAATGCTGTCATGCTGTTATTTTAACGATTAAAAACTCAAAATGGTGCACCTAACAATATCAAAGTAGACTTACACAAACACAGAGAAACTTTTTTAATATCCTACATGCTTGTTAACTACACAACTGTGCACAATGATCCAAACTCCAGGAGTCTGGAAAGTTGTGGTTCTTAGATGTGGACTCTCTGATCCAAAGAGTTCAGTTGGGGGAAGAAGAGAAGAATAAAATCACTGAAAGTAGAAAAGGTGTGTGGTGGAGATCTTGGAAAACTTTGTGAGATCTCGCAACAGTTCATTTTCATTTTTTTTCTCCAATGTCCCTTACAGGGCTCAGTAAGATCCTACTTTCCTTCTGATTTTTGCAGTTACCAATGGTAATTCTTTTCAGTACATATGTAACACCCCCTCTGGCCACATTGTGGCAGTGTTCCCAGTCACACAGAAGCTTGTATGTAAATCTGGAAGTATCCAAAAGATGAAACAGAGAAAGTGTTTCACTTTGTCTCGTGGTTAACATGTTTACTGCACTCTCTTTTTTCCCACTATTATAGTATTGAGTGTCTCTGTCTCTCATGCACAAGACCATGGTTCGATTCCCTGATTGAGAGATACTCCTTGTCTTTCAACTTTTAGAAAAGCAAAGTGCACACTGTGAGTAGGTCTTGAGGGAGGTTAGTGTTTCAGGGAATAGATTGTCAGGAATAGATCATCTTTCTGTGCTTGGTTTTCTCTACAGTGAAAGAATATAAAAATGCAGTTGCAATACAATTGGTCTTATTTTTAAGCAAATCAAATCAAGTCAGCTTTATTTATATAGCACATTTAAAAGACATCAAGTGTCTGTCAAAGTGCTGAACAGAGGGATAATATAATCAAATAAAAAGAATTCAAATAAGATGAAAAAAAACGTAAGACATCCATATACAGGCAGAATCTTATATGCACTTGTTTGTATATAAGATATGTAAGTATATATATGTACATGCACACATACAATGTGTGTGTGCATGGGGTTTGATAACCCCTTTGATTTGCTTCATCATATTTTCTAATCTTTGACTTGGAAGGAAGTTGGTTTGGAAACACATTTGGCAATGCTTCATCTTCTGCTTTGCGTTTGTGTAGGAGCCCCGTCAAAAACGTGTCCATTATACGAGCAGTGTCCAAGCATTCCTTTTTCTTTCTTTTAATGTATAGCGTGCCCCCCTGCATTGGCTCTGCGCTCACCCCACACTTTGGGAACCTCTGTTTTAACCAATGAAATTATAAGTGGGCGGTGTCTTTTTTGCGGGTTTCAGTGTTACACTGACACGTCAGCTCAAATCCCTCTCCAAAAGTGTGACACTCCTTCAGGCGGGAAATTTGTTTGACTCAATTTTTGTACAGTCGGAACAAGTGCTGCCAGGTGGTTCATCTTTTCTGCAGTCATTGATAGAAAAAAGCAGCAAGAGCTTCTTTCGTTTACTCCTCTCCAAAACCGCCACATTAAACTGATAGAGGAGCTCAGCTTTAAACCGAGAGGACTGAAGAGCGGACTGGATGAAATGTGAGTGTTCGTCAGTATTTGTTTTGAGCGTTTATTGTTATAAAAATCAATGGAAAACAGTAAATACGTAGTAAGGATGCAACCAGTTGTCCCAGCTCCTTTATGGTTTTTGTTGTCCTGACACTAAGGTTACTTACATTACGCTACATTACGTCAGCGGTCCCCAACCCCCGAGCCTCGGACCGGTACCGGTCCGTGAGTCGTTTGGTACCGGGCCGCGAGAGTTGAGGCTCAGGTCTGAAATATATAGTTTTCAGGGGTTTTAGCGTTATTTTGTCATCGTTTTTATCGTTAACTCGGTTTTCCTGGGTCTTTTCACGTGTGTTATGAATAAATCTTATTTTTTTCGGTACCGGTACTAGTTTTACTTGGTTGTATTTATCCGCGACACCTTAAAGGCCGGTCCATGAAAATATTGTCGGGCATAAACCGGTCCGTGGCGCAAAAAAGGTTGGGGACCGCTGCATTACATGACATAATATACCTTCCTGTCTCCACTGATACCAATTGTATCACATCTAAAAAGAAAAAAAGTCGGTCGGCAGTTATTGAATTATATACTGTTCTGTTGCCTTAAGTCTTCTGGATTTGTGGAAAAGACATTAAATGCTGATGCAACTTCCTGTTTTTATTCTAACCCTAGCTGTCATCATAGAGGACACTACTGAAATCACTTTTATTACTCAAAAGTACAAGAGGGTTAGAGCCACTGGGGGAAAAATATAGGGTTAATTTGGATTTATTTATTTATTTTTGTAAATTTTGTAAATTCTAGTAGCCCTAATCCTCTTCCATACAGAGAAAACAGAGAAGGTCATGTTAAAAACACTTGAGCTTAGTAGCAAAACTACTGTTATTGTAGTTGTAATAATTGCTCTGAGCATAGAGCAATAAATTCAGATTTTTATTTAACTGATACTAAATTATGTTACAAATCTGACTCCAAAATTGATTATTGTATTGCAATAAAATAATCAAAAACAATGCATACTACAACATACAGCTGACTTACAACATGTTACCATGTAATGCACATAATGCCATGTAGTGCACCTGAACCAAAGAGCAGAGCCTTTTGCCAATAAACCAGCTGCACTTGAAAATTAAACTTTTCTTTAAAACTCATCATTACTCCTCATTTTGAGATCAGTTCAGTGAACCTCCGTTTCCTCTGCCTTCACCAGCAGCAGTGCTCCTAAACCTGTACACAGGTTCAGCATCAATGGGGCCTTCTCACGTGTAGAACTTACCTATACAATGCATATTAATGTATAATCCTGTGTTATTAAACGTATTATCAAGGCTGCTGTCTCAATGTAATCAAGACAGCAATAGCTCAGTAGGTAGAGTGTTCACCCCATGATCCGAAAGTTGGGGGTTCGAATCCACTGAACGGCCACCCTGAGGTATCCTTGAGCAACGTACCGTCACTTCACACTGCTCACCAGGCACTGGATTGGTAGCTGCCCACTGCTTCACTGAGTGAATGGGTTAAATGCAGAGGACTACAAAATTCCCCACATGTGGGACTATAAGGGCTTAAAAAAATAAAAAAAAAGCTATTGAGGCTGCTGTCTCGATGAGATCTGACATCCTCTTTAGCCCGGAGGATAAGTAGTAATACCACAGATTAGTTTTCAGTAAGGAAGCAGTGTTTCTGTATCCTGCTTTTGTTTGTTCCTTGTATGGTAGCATGTGTGAATGCAACAAAGAGCTGTATCACCTGCCAACACTTTTCAGAAGTGTTTGTGAGGTCATGCAGTGATTTCCAATCAGGTCTGTCTCTAATGTAGTGCAGGCCTGAACACTATCAACATCTAAGCTCTGCGGCATTTTTAAATTGTTTCATAGAGTGATAAATTTCCTAATTTTACTATAGAAACATTCAGCCTGTCAGGGATTTTCTTTTAAAACACAGTCATATTATACAAATTTTATTCAAAATATTTTTTAGCATGTAGTGGTCGCAAGATAATGTGAGGGGGACCAGACGGATAAAAACAACCACACAAGCCTTCAGACATCTTTCAGAGCTCTGAATATATTTCTTATATAGATACAGAATTTTAACATTTTCAGCATTTCTTTTACTTCCCCTTTTTGCCTCTTCACCCTCTGTTTTAGGCACTTTTCCCCATGCAGTCACACAGACTGCCTCTCCTAACTTCTCCATTTGTTTAGTGACTGTCTTCCACCCATCTCCACTTCCTCTCTCGCCTTCACAGCCCATTGCCGCCTCCTCTCCTAGAATGTGACATGGTGCCTGTCACATTCTACTCCACACACACACACAGCTGCGGAGATCTACTATGCCAATCTAACCAGCTTCTTTTTCTCAACCCAGCTGCTATTAAACAACATAAAATAATTCACTCGCCTGTGGGACAACATATAGGACTCTTAAAGTCCTTTTAATTTAAACAGTCACAGTGAGTTTTACACTTCATGGCCAGCAGACATCAACCTGTAGTTCTTAGCAAAAGTCTCTTTCTCTAGTGCCCAGACACTGGAAGCATTTCGCATGAGTATCGTTTAACTTAACGAACAGATAATTTAGACTTTGTCCAATATGTACACTTTGATATAACAGGTGTTGCTTACCTTTACATTCTGTTGGACCGGTTCTCTGTTCGCCTCGTTCCACGACCCCCATTCCTCTATTGCTAAATATTCTCTTTAAATTATTTTGTAGCATCACTAACCTACATTTGTGAAAAAGGAAGCAGTACTGTCATGGCAGATCAAGGTGAAATGAAGGTAAGTAAAAATTGGAAAATGCTTTCATTAAACTGCCAACTTTAATAAAACAAATGTTAAGAAATTAGCTTTTATAAATTAAAACATAGGGTTGATGTTTTTCACTAGATATATTCAGTAAATATTGAACTGTGTAACAATTAATTTAGAAATTAGGAATGTTAACTGGACTTTATATTTCACTGCCATGAGGATGATCTTTCATCAGACATACAAGATTGGAGTAAAGATCAGATTATACAATCAGCTAAACTTTATAGTGACTGCACACTTATTTATGTAGTGACTTAAACTAAGAAAAAAAACTTTATTTTAGACTCAAGAGGAGAATCTGTCCCCTGACATCAAGAATTGGAGCAAACATCAAGTGAGACAATGGGCTCTCGAGTTGGATGGTGTGGATGACAAAGTTGCTGAAATATTGTTTAATCAAGACATCAATGGGCATAGTCTTCTTCTTTTAAATCCAACAGACTTGACTGCAACTGGTGTCACTTTAGGACCAGCTAAGCTTCTCATTCATGCCAGAGATGAAGTTGTGCAATTTAAAAAAGAAGAGCCATTAGGCTCTAGAAACCAGCCTGGAAAACTGTGCAAGCCGTATCCATTTGATAAATACCACGATACATTAAGATATATTGAGAGCAGGATTCTTGATGTTACAGAATCAGGTGCCTCAGATTTGATTGAACCCTGCCATGAGTACAAAGCTTTCACCAGGACAACAGAAGAAACTAAAATGGAAAAGTTCACATCTGAGGTCATTCGCTTTGCAGCTGCCTGCATGAACAGCCGCACCAACGGCACCATACATTTTGGAATAGGAGACAAACCGGAGTTCACCCACGGTCAAGTGTTGGGAGTGGTTGTTGAGGACAGAGAGGCTTTTGCAAATGAACTAAAATCTGCCATTAATGGGTGTTTTGAACATAAACATAAACAAGCTGCTCAGACATGCGTCAGACATCCACGATTTGTTGAAGTTCTCAACAAGAACACGACATCATCTGACAAATGTGTCATAGAAGTCGACGTTGTTCCAGAGACTACGATCTGTGAAGAAAACGGCTACCACACAAAAAACCAAAAAAATGGCAAGAAAAAAGGCAAAATGAAAGAAACTGAATCAGAACCATCAAAGTGTTTCTTTATCCGTGATGGTGGTAGCAGCAGAGATCTTCTTGCGGGACCAAACAAGCGAGAGTACGAGCAGTTTCTGGAAAGTATGGCTCAGCGATCACAACGCCGGAAAAAGGCAGAAGAGAAGCACCTCAGTGTGATAAAAAACAGCACTCAGGGCTCTAGACTCAGTCACATGATCACTGGTGGCTCTCTGTCTTTAGATAAATCAAATGTTGAGCGGTATGTGATAATAACTAACAAATCACACCCAAGCCAGTTAGATTATCTAAACTTTCTTGTACATCTGAATCCAGCAGCGGTGTTGGACTTTGATCCAGAATCAGCTAAAGAGGGATTAGAGCAATATTTTGACCAGCAGAGCCCAGTAAATGTTCATTCACCGGCACGATATAAAATCACAGAAGGAGTTGAAGACATTGTGAACAAGTTGAAATTAACTCAAAACACCAGCTGGGTGTTCTGCAATGGAGGCATTGAGCATGAGTCGCCCTCAGAAATTGACCAGTGGTTAATGGATAAGGGACCCTCCGTCAGAGATGTGATTTCCTTCTTGTGTCGCAAAGGTATCCTTCCAAACAAGAGGTTCCTCGTCATTTTTTTACTTTTGTCAAGAGTAAGTGAGAAGATGGACCCCCTTGTGGAGACTTTCAATACATTCTGGCAGGAACTCAGAGGCACAGATCAGATCCTTTGCATATGTGACAATGACAAAGCATTCAACTCCTGGAGAGACTTAATTGAGGCTCGATGTGGAATCGACATCTCAGGTAGATGCATACATGATCTCAGCTTTGCAGAAGTCAATGGCACTATCCTTAGCCTTTGGTCAGAGAATCGCAGATCCAGTCGTTTCCTAACATGCGGTGGGGGAAGCAAAGTGCTATTTGAGAAGAAAGTGGAGCGAAGTCTGAGTACCTTAGATGTCCTTTGTGTGAACCAATGTGAGGAAAAAATTCTGATAGAACGGAACTTGTACAAGGGTGGAAAGTTAACGTGGTGTTATTTCTATTTCTCAGAGCAGGCCGGATCCACGCCGTTTATCAAACGAGACCACTTTGACTACATCAAGGATACAAGCATACCTGATTTATGCTCCCGGAGAAAAGCCTGTGTGTTGTTTAACCTCAGGCATGTACCTAAATGTGGTGGGACAACTTTGGCCAAGTACCTATTGTGGTCTCTCCGGAACACATTTCGTTGTGCTGTCCTCAGGAACAACAATGCTGACTTTGCTGAAGTAGCCAGTCAGGTGACCAAACTTCTCATGTATAAATATCAGGAGCAGCTGCCACGTGTCCCTGTTTTGCTGATGATAGATGACTTTGAAAATATGGAAAAGGTATGTGACCTGAAGCAGCTCATTGAAAAAGAATGCGAAGAGAAAAAAATTCAGTCTAAGTCTGCGCAGGTGGTTGTCTTGAACTGCATGAGATCAGAGACTTTTGAAACGACTGGGCAAATTGCAGATACTGTATTCATTGAAAATAATCTCTTTGAGAGGGAACAGAAACAGTTTGAGGAAAAACTAGTCGAAATTGAGACAACTTACAAGAACGCTGTGCCTATGAAGGTTCTCAGTCATCCAGTTCATCGTAGTCAAAGGAGCTTGCAAAGACAAGCGTTCTGAAGAACCTGAAGAAGCTTCTCAGATGAGAGGTGAAACATCTTCAAGCAACTTAAAGAAGTCCAGACAATTACAAACGATGTAAGATGGCGCTGAATAATGGATAATGCACTTTTTAAAACTTCTGGAACCAGCTCCTTTATCTATTCGAGAGCGGAGCTGCTGGCACTGAGAACAAAGGAACAGACCAGCCTGCGACACAACATCCCGGCTGAGATAAAGAGGAGCTACAGAGGCTGCAAGGCTGGAGTGAGGAAAGCGGATCACCAGAGGTGATTCAAACCGACATCAATCCCGACAGTGATAATGGGCAACGTGAACTCGCTACAGAATAAAATGGATGAACTGTGTGCTCTGAACAACCACCGACTGTACCGTGAGTGCAGTTTGTTTATCTTCACGGAGACGTGGCTAACCGAACTAACGCCACAGGCTAACGTAGACCTATGCAGTTTCACATCCGTGAGACATATGTGGTTGGAGGATGAGGAGGAGGTCTCCATTTCTCCACCGGTTCCCTCTTCCAGAAGGAAACGTTGCCCTCGCCACCGCCATTCCTCTCCCCAGTCATCTGTTCTGCAACCTGGTCCTGCTGGAGGGTCCGAGGGGCCCGTCCGGCCTTCATCTGTTGTTCCCACTGGGGGTTCTGGAGAACCGCACCAGCCTTTGTTTGCCTCCGCTGGAGGGTCCGAGGGGCCTGTCCAGCCTTCTGTTCCTGCTGGTGATTCTGGAGAACCGCACCAGCCTTTGTTTGCCTCCGCTGGAGGGTCCGAGGGGCCCGTCCAGCTTTCTGCCTCCGCTGGAGGGTCCGAGGGGCCCGTCCAGCTTTCTGCCTCCACTGGAGGGTCCGAGGGGCCCGTCCAGCAACAGCAACCTGCCTCTGCTGGAGGGCCCGAGGGGCCTTCCAGCAACCTGCCTCCGCTGCAGCGCCACCACTTGCAGCGCCACCCTCCTCGTCTGGTCTAGCCTCTGAGTCTTCATCCTCGCCTGGTCCAGCTTCAGCTTCAGCTTCGCCTAGTCCCGTGGCAGCCACGCCACCGTCCGGACCACATCCTGTGCCTCAACATCGCCGGCCTCCTTCCAGGCCACGTCCATACCCTCCTCAGGCGGCCGGCCTCTGGGCCTGAACCTCCCAGATTTGGACTGTTGTGCAGTCAGCCTCCGGGCCGGCCTCCTGAACTTTTTCGGAACTGTTTTCTTGGCCGGCCTCCGGAGCCCCTTCGCCTGGGTCGCCGTCGTTGCCATGCACACGGTCGGCCCCCTGAACTGTTCCCACGTCACCGCCGTTGCCGTGCGCACGGTCGGCCCCCTGGTTGAAACCAAGATGGCGCTGCGGATGGTCGCCCTGGTGCTTCAGTGCGTTACTTTTGTCTTGTTTTTGTGCATTTCTTCTGTGTCTGGGCACTCCTCTGGATATTCTTACACCAGAGAAGAGCTCCTTAACTGCAGGACTACAACGCCTGTGGATTTATTTCCAATATTTGTCGCATCTGCGGCAGATTTACTGCTGACTCTGATCAGGAAAGTGAGACGTCGAAAGAGAGGTAAGCGAGCCGGCGTACTCGTGCGTTTGAGGAAACGCGGACTGAGAACGGCCCTTCCTGGGATCTTCCTTTCTAATGTACGCTCACTCTGGAATAAGATAGACGAACTGGCCCTGATGAGAAGCATGAACAAAGACTTTGCCTCCTCCTGTGTCTTATGTTTTACGGAGTCGTGGCTCAGTGAGGACATCCCGGACTGCGCGCTCAAGCTGGAGGGCTTTCATCTGCTGCGCGCGGACCGGCAGGCCGCTCTCTCCGGTAAAACCAAAGGTGGAGGTGTCTGCTTCTACATCAATAGTGGCTGGTGCACAGATGTAACAGTGATTGCTCAGCACTGCTCTCCCTCTCTGGAATATCTTTTTATTCACTGCAAACCGTTTTATTCTCCGCGGGAGTTTGCTTCATTCATCCTGGCCGCTGTTTACATCCCGCCAGACGCAGATGCGCAGGCAGCTCAGTGCGCACTCGCGGAGCAGATTCTCCACACGGAGCGGACATTCCCGGACTCTCTCATCATTGCTCTTGGGGACTTTAACAAAGCCAATCTGAGCCATGAGCTTCCAAAATATAAGCAGCATATTAAATGCCCGACCAGAGAGGAGAGAACATTAGACCACTGTTACAGTACGATCAGCGGGGCCTATCGCGCGGTGCCCCGCGCTTCACTCGGACTTTCTGACCACGTCATGATCCACCTAATCCCCGCGTACAGACAGAGGCTGAAGCTCTCCAAACCTGTCGTGAGGACTAAAAAACTGGAGCAACGAGGCTGTGGAGGAGCTTCGCACGTGTTTGGAGTCTACAGACTGGGACACAATGAAGGCTGCTTCTAACAGCTTGGACGAGTTTACGGACACTGTCACCTCCTATATCCACTTCTGTGAGGACAGCATTGTGCCATCACGCACCAGGGTGAGTTATAACAATGACAAACCCTGGTTTACTCCTAAACTCAAAAAGCTGTGGCTGGAAAAGAGTAAGGCGTTCAGAAGCGGAGACAGGGACTGCTACAGAGAGGCCAAGTACAGGTTCACTAAAGAAGTGGACATTGCCAAACATCAGCACTCTGAGAAGATGCAGCAGCAGATCTCAGAGAATGACTCGGCCTCTGTGTGGAAAGGTTTTAGGAATATTACAAACTACAAGCCTAAAACCCCCCACTCCACTGATGACTTGCTCTTAGCCAACACCCTTAACAACTTCTACTGCCGTTTTGACGAGCCATCAGGCAGCCTTCACACCTCCAACGACCCCAACAATAGAGGCACTTTGGACACTCATTCCCCCACCTCTCCCCCCTCCATAGAGCCATCACCACCTTCAAACTGTTCACCTGCAACACCCGCCCCCTCACCCCACACAAAAGAGGATTTCACACCACCTCCTCCGACCACAACTCTTCATATTCATGAAGCAGATGTGAGGAAGCAGTTTAGGAGTCTGAATGCTCGGAAAGCTCCCGGCCCAGACGGTGTGTCTCCTGCCACCCTCAGACACTGTGCAAACGAGCTGGCCCCAGTGTTTTCTGGCATCTTCAACTCCTCACTGCAGGCATGTCATGTGCCTGCCTGCTTCAAGTCCTCTACCATAATCCCTGTCCCCAAGAAACCTAGGATCACTGGACTAAATGACTACAGACCCGTGGCTCTGACATCTGTGGTCATGAAGTCATTTGAGCGCCTAGTTCTCTCCCATCTCAAGACCCTCACGGCCCCCCTCCTGGACCCCCTGCAGTTTGCATATAGAGCCAACAGGTCTGTAGACGACGCCATCAACATGGCCCTACACTTCATCCTGCAGCATCTGGACTCCCCAGGAACCTACGCCAGGATCCTGTTTGTGGACTTCAGCTCTGCCTTCAACACCATCCTTCCAGACCATCTCCGAGGCAAGCTTTCCCAGATGAATGTGCCTGATCCCATCTGCCGGTGGATCACTGACTTCCTGACGGACAGGAAGCAGCACGTGAGGCTGGGAAAGAATGTCTCGGACTCCCGGACCATCAGCACCGGCTCCCCTCAGGGCTGTGTTCTTTCTCCTCTGCTCTTCTCCCTGTACACCAACTGCTGCACCTCCACCCACCAGTCTGTCAAGCTAATCAAGTTCGCAGATGACACCACCGTCATTGGGCTCATCTCGGACGGGGACGAGTCTGCCTACAGGAGGGAGGTTGAACGTCTGGTGTCTTGGTGCAGCCACAACAACCTGGTGCTGAATGCCCAGAAGACAGTGGAGATTATTGTGGACTTCAGGAAGCACACAGCCCCACTCCCCCCCATCATCCTGACTGACACCCCCATCACCTCTGTGGACTCATTCCGCTTCCTGGGTACCACCATCACCCAGGACCTGAAGTGGGAGCCCACCATCACCTCCGTCATCAAGAAAGCCCAGCAGAGGATGTACTTCCTGAGGCAGCTGAAGAAATTCAACCTGCCAACACGGACGATGATGCAATTCTACACTGCAATCATCGAGTCCATCCTCACCTCCTCCATCACCGTGTGGTACGCTGGAGCCACTATCAGGGACAAACAGAGACTGCAGCGTGTTGTGCGCTCTGCTGAGAAGGTGATTGGCTGCAGACTCCCATCTCTGCAGGACCTGTACACCTCCAGGACACTGCGGCGTGCAGCCCGGATCTCAGCTGACCCTTCTCACCATGGACACAGTCTGTTTGACCTGCTCCCCTCAGGCAGGAGGCTCCGGTCCATTCGCACCAGAACCTCTCGCCACAAGAACAGTTTCTTCCCCTCTGCTGTTGGACACATGAACAATAACCACATGATTGTCCCCGCCACTAACACATGACCCTACGCTGTGTCACTGCATCATTTCATGTTTGGCACTGATCACCACCTGCACTCATGTATATATCTTTCTACGTAGCACTCATAATTCTTATTCTCATGTATATATCTCATGTATATCTCATGCACATATCTTTCTTTCTACATAGCACTTTAATTCTTATTGTCTGCACTGAAGCACCGCAGCAATTTCCTAATGTTGTAAACCTCAACATCTGGCAATAAACCCATTCTGATTCTGATTCTGATTCTGAACTGTTTCCACATCGCCGCCACTGCCTTCCGTGTGGTGCGGTTTTTGAGTTTATTATATTATTTATCATTTCTAGTCTTTGGTTTCTTTGTTAGAGTTTTCTCTTATGGTTCAGTCTCTGTGTAATCCTTAGTTGCTGTCTCCCCTGTCGGCTATATCTCCGTGTCTGTGTCTGCCCTGGTCCCACGTCTCTGTTCCCTCTGTAGTGCCTGCCTGTGAGTCTGTGTCTGTAAATTCAGTCTGTGTTATGTTTCCTGTTTTACTTTGAAAGTATGTGTCTCATGTAAATGCGTCTGGTTTTGCTTCCTTTGTCTCGTTAGGCCTGATTTGCCCCAGCTTTGTTTCCCTCCTGTTACCCATTCCCTGATTGCTCCCTCTGTGTATTTAAGCCCTTTGTTTCTCTGTGTCCGTGTCGTGATCTACCCTCATTTATGCTGTGTGTTCTGTCTGCCTGCTTATGCAAGTTTACTTGGATTTTTGTTACGTTTTGCCATCCAGTAATAAAAGCTGAGTTTGAAGTACACTTTTGCCTGCCGTGAGTCTGCACTTTGGGTCCACTACTCCCGCCTGCACACAGCGACACATGACACCTCGGGAATTCAGTCATGTGATCTGTGTGTGTGTTTCCATCCCCCCGAGGGCTGCCTGTGAGGAAATACACACAGTTACGGCATTTCTCCTACGGTGTTGCTATCAGTGTGTGAAGAGTGGGAGAAGAGGGTTGCATTGACAATCCAACACAATGGGCAGCACATTGAACACATTTTATAAGTGGTCAGAAACTTGTAAATAACTCATGAAAGAATAAAGTTATGTTGAAACCAAGCACACCATTGTTTTTCTTTTGACATTACCAATACGTTTGATGTGTCACATGGCCCTCTTCCTATTGAAAAAAACAAAAGTTGTATCCAAGATGGCCAACTTCTAAATGGCCACCATGGTCACCACCCATTTTGAGGAGTTTGCCCCCTCACATATACTAATGTGCCATAGAGCTGGGCGATATGAGATTTTTTCATATCACGATATGTTTTTTTCATTTCAGGTGATAACGATATCTATCACGATATAAGCCAAATAACTATATTTGTAAGATTTAAATGTGCCGTTGCTCACAAGTAAAATGTGAAATAATCAGCAGCTTGTTTTTATTTAAATATTTATTTCCCATAATAAGTTCAACAGGGTAGATGTACTTAAGTAAAATTAGACTTTTTCAGATAAATAAAGGCAAATATTGCAAACTACACAAAAGGCAGCCGCTAAAGCGTTTAAGTTTCAAAATAGAACAAACGAAACAGACTAAATTGTCAATTCCACTTAGAAACAAAATATTAATTCTAAAAATAAATCTTAGTTTGTTTTACAGAAGAACAGACAAAACTGACTAACTTTTGTCAATATCAAATAAACTGAGAACTAAAAGGAAATTCTCAATCTCTCCTTGTTGTATAGCTTAGCTTTTCAAACAGTTTTAACAGTTACTTTAGTCTGACAAAAGCCGAATGACGAATTAGCGCTTCCAGTCAGAGACTGAGGCTACGTCCACACGTACACGGGTATTTTTGAAAACGGAGATTTTCCGTTTTCGTTTTAAAAAATAATCCCGTCCACACATAAAGGCAGAAATGAAGGAAAACGCTGCTATGAACATGCCAAAGCAGCAGGTGGAGCTAGATTCCTAACCGTGCAGAAATGTTGGCCAATCAGAAGTCTAGAAGCCTCGGTGGGAAAAAGTAAACAAAGCTGGGGCATAGAAGCAGAACCGAGTCGTATGTGTGGACGGACAGTAACTGTGTGTATATGTAAGCATTTAAACACTGCAGAGAGTAGAATTAACAGTAACAGTATTGTAGAAATTCATTTCACCGAAACAATAACGTGGAGCACAGTGTGACGCATGCACCAGTTTATTGTATTTCCAGACTTGCTTTCGGCACAATTTACAGTGCACGCTACTCTGTTTTTATCAGACTTGAAATAGCCGAAATACCTTCACACTACGGAACTTCTATGGCTCTTCCGTTCAACAATCTCTCCGGCATTGGAACCATCATCTGTTTTCTCTTCGGTCACGCTCGGTTGATTTTTCTAGTCGGCACACTCATTTCCTCCATTACGCGCTGGCTCCATTACCCGCTGGCTGCTTCCCAAACAAACACACGTGCGGCTTGGCACTTGTGCTGTACGTAACAAGTCACGCGACGTGACGCTGCGGCTGTGATTGGTTCGGCTCTGCGCTACTTAATTTGGATTGGCTGACCTTTTTTTTTTTTTTTTTTTTTTTTTTTAAGAGGACAAGAGCGGCGAGGTCTATCGCGATAGCTTAATTTCTCTATCGAGTAAAAGTTATATCGCGATACATATCGTTATCGTTCTATCGCCCAGCTCTAATGTGCCACAAACAGGACTTTAATATCACCAACCATTCCCATTTTAATACGGTGTATCCATATAAATGGCCCACCCTGTATATTAACCTGTCTGGCGTTTGAAATTCTGACACTTGACGTTTTATCATTTTGTCTTATATTACTTATGCAGTTTGGTTTAAACAGCATGATTTGTGGACGTCATGGACGCACATGGACGTCAAGCTTTTCTACGCTTCGACAAGAATGATGGCAAATAGCTGACAGCTGCATGTCAGAGGCACAGCTGCATGTCAGAGGCACACGGTAAGTGACGGAAGTGACGAGTAAGGTAAGCGACCCATGTTGTAGGTGACGTCAGACGCCGGAGATTTGGCGGAATAAAAAAAAGCAAATGGTAGCATAGAGTTTAACAAAGGTTTTTCAAGCTTCAGTATTACCAAATATACTAATCGATTGTCATATAACTAACATCTGTTCTATCATCTCTAACACCCTGGAGGACAACGGGGAGAGTTTAGACGCTCTCCAAGATTACATCGACCGCTGTTTTCAAGATTTAGTAATGAAGAAGGCCCAGAGTACATCCTCTTTGGACTTTGGCCTTCGCGATGCATGGCGCTCCCTTCACCCCAACAGTAAGGAATATACTTTTTTCTCGCATGTTCATCACTCTTACTCTCGTCTGGATTATTTTTTGGTCAGCAGCTCACTGCTGAGTGACATTTCAGACACTGAGATTCATCCTATAACTGTCAGCGATCATGCTCCTGTATCTTTAAAACTAATGCACAAGAATAATACGACGCCAAGTAAAAACTGGAGATTTAATACATCACTGCTTAAAGATGAAGACTTTATTAAATATTTTAAAAAGGAATGGACTTCATATTTAGACTTTAATGACACTCCCGGAATATCTGCTTCTGTGCTATGGGAAGCAGGGAAAGCTGTGATGAGAGGTAAAATAATTTCTTTCTCATCACACAAAAAGAAAGAAGAAAACAAAAATATTCAGGAATTAGAAAAAACCATCAAATCACTAGAAGAAGCCTACGCGTGCGACCAAGATCAGGAAACATTGAACAAAATATGCAAGACAAAACTAGAATTAAATGAAACTATTAATAAAAAAACACAATTCCTTATACAAAGACTTCGCTTGCAGAATTTTGAACACAGTAACAAATCAGGTCGATTTCTAGCTAACCAGTTAAAAATAAATAAAGAAAAAACAACTATATGTGCTGCTAAAGATTTATCGGGGAACACAATATATGACCCTGGAAGAATAAACAACATTTTTAGGGATTTCTATGAAACTTTATACTCACCACAAGTAAACCCATCTAAAAATGAAATTGATCTGTTTCTTGACAACGTAACTCTCCCAAAATTACTAGACAGTCAAGCAATGGAACTGGATTCGCCACTGACGCCAAGTGAATTCCAGGAAGCCCTGATAAGTATGCCCAATAATAAGGCTCCAGGTCCAGACGGCTTCCCTGCAGAATTCTACAAAGAATTCTGGACAATTCTGGCACCAGTATTCCACGGAATGTTGCAGGAAATCGAGGAAAATGGCAGACTACCACCAAATATGAATTCTGCCAACATTAGTCTCCTGCTAAAACCAGGCAAAGACCCTTTATTTCCCTCAAGCTATCGTCCAATTTCTCTTTTAAATGTAGACCTTAAAATAATCTGCAAAGCTCTCTCAAAGAGATTAGAGAAAATAACCCCCCTCTTAATTCATCCTGACCAAACTGGTTTCATAAAAGGTCGGCACTCCTCAACAAACACTCGTAGATTACTTAATTTAATAGACTACTCATACAATAAAAACATCGAAACCATAATATTATCTCTAGATGCAGAAAAAGCATTTGACAGAGTTAACTGGAAATTTTTATTCGCAACTTTACACCAATTTGGTTTCGGAAACTCTTTTATAAACTGGATAAGAATATTATACAATTCCCCAACAGCTCGTATCAGAACAAATGACCAGACATCCTCCAGCTTCTGTCTCCTGAGGGGCACCAGACAGGGATGCCCACTCTCCCCTTCACTTTTTGCAATTTTTATCGAACCTCTAGCAGCAGCATTTAGACAGGCTACAACAATTAAGGGCATAAAATGTAAGAACATAGAACATAAAATCAGTCTCTATGCGGATGATGTGTTGCTTTTTCTGCAAAACACACAAACCAACCTCTCTGAGGTAGTTACTCTAATAAACTGGTTTTCAAGAGTTTCAGATTATTCAATTAACTGGCCAAAATCTACAGTTCTCCCCATTAACTGCTCCTTCCATAATTCTTCCTCTGCCCCACTGCAATCCGGAAATATTAAATATTTAGGTATTAATGTTTCTCCTAAGCTCTCAGACTTAACTAAATTAAATCACATCCCACTTCTAAAGAAAGTAGAAGGCGATCTGACTAGATGGAAATCTTTACCCATATCACTCATGGGAAGGGTCGCCACTATAAAAATGATGATCTTGCCAAAAATAAATTACTTATTTTTGATGATCCCTAACAAACCATCACAAGACTGGTTCAGATCTCTGGATTCATATATTTCTAAATTCCTTTGGAAAGATAAACCCCCGCGTATCAGCCTAAAAACGCTACAAAGAACCAAGGATAGAGGAGGATTAGATCTGCCTAATTTTCACCAATACTTCTTAGCCAACAGGCTTCAGTTCATCTCAGAATGGTCAAAACATACCTTCCTAGATGAGCCCTGGCTAGATGTTGAACAGGCACTATGCAAGGATCTAGAGATTTCAGACCTACCATTTATTAGCTCAAACATCAAAAGACATGAATGCTTTAAAAGTATCAACATCAGCTTCTCTCTGACAGCAAGCATGGTGGGAGTTTCTAAAAATAACGGAGTCTTCACTAATCCCATGCAAACGTACACCTATCTGGAATAACCCTGACATATTACAAAACAATAATATGATTAATTTCCCAGAATGGAGTTGTAAAGGAATTAAATACTTAGAACATATATTAGAGGGAACAGAATTTATCCCATTTGACAGACTAGTTGCACAATATGGGATCAACAAGAAAAGATTTTTAGAATATCAACAAATTAAATCCATAATAAAAAAGAAATTTAACCTCAATCAAGTTGAATTACAAACACCACCAAGTGCGGCACATTTCCTTACTCTTAAATCCCCCAAATTATTATCTAAAATATACAGAACACTTTCTAAATTAGATGAATCAATATCCCTTCCTATTGCAAAGTGGGAAGTAGATTTATCAGTCAGTTTAGACCAAAACTTCTGGTCTCAGGTATGCCAATCCCAGTCTGCAATTAATACAATACAAAATACTACATAGAGTGCACTATACAGGTCATCGGATGTTCAAGATGGGCTTTACATCTTCCAACAATTGCTCACACTGTCAAAGCAATACACCAGACAATTACATTCACGCTCTTTGGTTCTGTCCACCAGTGCAGAAGTTTTGGCGCGAGATATGTGAAGACTTATCAAAGTGTCTGAAATGTAACATTCCAACTTTCCCCTTAGTGTGTTTGTTGGGCAGCTTAGATAATGTCACTTCAGAAAAGAACATAGCCCATATGGTTTTCACTGCCCTATGCATAGCCAAGAAAACTGTCCTCATGAACTGGAAAAATAAAAACAATCTTAATTCTAACCAATATAGAAATTATCTATTAGATTACATTACTTTTGATACAGCCTCGGCTACCACATCAGATCAATTGCTCTGGGCTCCTTTGATCGGCTCCATCACCTAGTGGGGGTGGGGGGTCATAGTTTGGTCCCGCCTTCAATGTTGTGATTGGTGTGGGGGTAGGGACAGGCTTAGGACGTCGGGGGATTCCCTGGAGGCATCTTCCTTGGGGGGCTCAACCCGGGGTAGCGGTCTTGTCCGGTTGGGGGCTCTGTTTTGACTATTTCCTCGTGGCTGCGTGCAGCGGGGCTAGGGGAGGGTCTGTGCTGATGGACGTGGGTTACTGACCTGGTAGCCTGTCTGCCCCTGGGTGGGTCCGGGATGGGCGTGGGGGTCTGGGGGCGCTCCGTCTCTGGGCCGGGGCCCTGGCCGGGCCTCGGGGCCTTGGGTCCTGGTTTGTGTGTTGCCGGGGTTGTGGGCGGGTGGGTGCATGGGGGCCCATCCCTGGCGCGGGGTGCTGCTGGTGTGTCGAGCCGCCTGTGGGGCTCTTCAACCGGTGGGGGAGATTGTTAGACCTTGCAGGAGCTTTCCTCCCCTCAGGAACTCTCTGCAGGAGGGGGAGATACAGGAGAGGTGGAGGAAGATCTCAGCCTGGGCGTCTATTGTCTCATGTAGTCTGGAAGACAAGTGGATGGTGGGGTGGGTGCAGTTTTCTCTGTGGTGGGGTTGGGTGGACTGTCCCGGGCTCTGTGGGGCCGGGGGGCACTGCTGCGCTGGGCCCCGGTCTGGATGGGCCTGAGCCCCCTTTCCCTGGCGGGTCGTTGAGTATGGGAGTGCCTACTGGGGTCAGTGGGGGAGCTGGCCCCAGGGAGGCGTCACCTGCCCCTCCCTTCCTTCCCTCCCCATCTCCAGCTGCCTCCCTCTTCCTGCTCCACCACAACCACCCACACATGCAGGGCCTTGGAGTAGGAGTATGTCACCAGGGTGCAGAGGAGGCTACCCCCCCCCCCCCCCCCCCCCGTCCCCTTCTGGCTACCTCTGCCTCAATTTTATCCCACAACTTAGACATTCACATTACTCACACCCTCATTACACATACTTATAGGATCTTGGGGATGGGCATGATACACGGAGTCCAAGTTACCATCAGGGTGTACACCTCACCCCTGGCATCGTTGCCCACCTCTCAATTTTAAATACACGTAGACATTGAGGGCTAGCAGGAGGGACTACGCGCTTACCTGCTGCTCTCTGGCAGGTAGCTCCATGCCCTCCTGGGTTTTAATTGCACCTTAGAACACACATGCATCAACACTACAATGAGCGGGTGGAGGGAGGTTTGGAGTCTTCTCTCACCCCCATTCTCTGCGGCCTGCTGGAGCGGGGGGGCTAGGAGGAGTTGGCCGTCCGGCTGCGGTCTGGGGTGTGGGGCCTCCCTGCTGCTGCGGAGTCGGGGTGGTCTGCCTCTCGCCATCGCAGGGAAAAGGGTAATACCACCTTGGTCAGGGTGCAGTTCCCCCCTCCAGGGGCAAGGGTACCTAGACCCAGTTTGTAGAGTACGCTTGGGGAGTGTGATCGTGTATACAGCGTCTCTTTATGTCTGTCTCCACGTCGGTTGAGTGTGAAGTGCACATGAGAGCATGAGGGTGGGAATGGATGTTTGTGTCTGTGTGTGCCTGTATGTCTGTGTCTATATGTCAGGTTGGGTATCAGACGCCACCTCTCTGGGGACATCTCGGGCCCTCCAAGGTTTGGAGGACTTTCTCCACCCACCACCACTTCCCCTGCCGGTGGCGGACTCCCTCAGGTGTCGGTGCGTTGGTGGTTCTTTGTATCTGGGGGTGGGCGTCCGGGTACACACCGGCTCACTCCTTGGCGGCCGCTTATTGGGGCTCGCTCGGGCCACTTCGGAGGTGGGGTGCCCCCGGCCTCTCGGCCTGGGGCTCGGTCACTCAGGCACAGCTGGCTGCCGGCGGAGCTCACACTGCAACTCCCCCTGGCTTCTGCTCCGCGGCTGCTGAATGAGCCCTCATCTGGGACTCTTATTAGCTCTTACTGGGACAGTGGCGCGGGCTGCCCCTCTGTGGGTCTTCCTTGGTCTCTTGTGTTCTGGGGGCCTCTGGATGTCTGGAGTTTTGATCTCCTCCATGCCTGCTTCATGCCATAAAGGACGGGGCTGTGGCTCCACGGGTGAAGTGTCTTGCCCAAGGATGCAACAACCAGTTAAGGCAACCTTCCGATTACAAGACGAACTGCCAACTCTTGAGCCACGATCGGTACCACACTCCCTAGCAGATCATTACATGGAGAAACCTTTGGAATACAAGCATGCTGATCCACACAGGTATGCACACAGGTGTACACACGGGTATTCACAGACGCGGACTACAGCTTTCTTGGCTGCTGCCTCAAAGCACACTGTACGCTGTCTATCTTGCGTGCTGCACAATATCGTTTATTATTTAGTAACTATTGATATCTATGGCTAGCTAGTTTATTGTGATGGTGCTTTTTTTTTCTTATTATGTTGCTCTTTGTTGTTTGCTTTCTCTTTTGTTTTTTTTTCTCCATACAGGTGACCCAGGAGTTTTGTTTTTTTGTTTGTTTGTTTTTTTCTCTCTTCCCCCCCTGCTCACCGTCTCTTCTCCCCTTTGGTTTTCTTTCTTTCTCTCCCTCTCTTTCTTTCGTTCTTTCCCCCTGTCCTATCCCACAGTCATGTCTGTCCCGTTTGTAGCAACTGAAAATAAAATAAATTCATAATTATAATAAAGGTCAATCAAATGGACCAATATGGCAAGGCCATGATGATCCACTTGGTAAAATAAATCCGCTTGGCATCTTTCTTGGCCTCAAGACAACAATTCTGATGGCTATAGATCCAAACGGGACACAAAAACAAACAAACAAAAAAAAAACAGCATGATTTTTTTTTTGTTTTCCATGTAAAAGCTAGCACTGAGCTTTATATCCATAATCACATACTGTGTATGCTACCATTGTATGAAGTTTATTAACTTACTTATCAATCAATCAATTAATCAATCAATCAAGGCTTTATTCGCCACGTGCAGGTTGCCCTGCAGTGAAATGGGACCCCCCCTTCGACCTTACACACACAACACAGACATCACATGGGGATACAGGTCGGAGATCGGTAGCGTTACAGAAAAAACACTGAAATAAACACTACAATGGGAAAGTACAAGAAGAAACAAAAGAGATGCTGGGCTCCTATGGGAGGACAGCATGAGAACAGGAAACAAAAAAACTCCTCTGCACAAAAAAGCACATAAATGTCCAGCTCATGCCTCATCAGTAACTAATAGGGATGGGTATTGATAAGATTTTCACGATTCCGATTCCATTTTCGATTCTGTTTAACGATTCGATTCTTTATCGATTCTCTTATCGATTCTTTTTAAAAAAGGAGAACACTAAGTTCGATTAGCTTAGAACTTCGTTTTATATCTTCTCTTTGAACAAGATAGAAATTTAGGAGTAACATGGCCTTACAAACCCAACTGTGAGATCTTAAGAGATCCACAGCCTACGTCTCTTCAATGGGGTGTCACAGGGTCCCCAGGAAAAAAATTGTAAATGTAAAATAATAAAATAAATATTCTTCTGTAGCAATAACAAAGTATAACATCAATTATTCAGTAGCAATTACACAAGAATATCCAGTAATGTCCCTGCCTACAATTAAACACATTCACTTACCAAAAATCGGGGGCATCTGCTGTGGCAAATGGGTTCAAGCCTGTTACCACAAACTTAGTCACTGCTCGGTGACATTCGTCTATCCTGGCCTGAAAGGAGACGCTACCGGTAGACTGCAGCGAGAACTACCACCATCTGAGCCAGCCAGACTCTGTCTGTCTCTCTCATCATGGTCACCTAAATGCACAGTAATGGCAGGTTTTGTAATGAGGCAGATCGCGCTAACATAATATGCACTGTTAGTTGATTATTTACCTGCTGCATTAACGGGAGAGGACGTGCAAACATTACCGCTGCTGCTGGGTTGAGATTCACGAGTCCGGAGCGGAATTAAAAATACGACATTCATTTAAGGTCATCGCGTGTTTTGTGAGCAAATGCTTTTGCATATTCGTAGTGTTTCCTCCCTTAAATGAAGTATCTACTTTGCAAGTATTGCAAGTTGCCCTGTTGTCATCCGTTCTCGTAAAATACAACCAAACTTCTGTGCGCCGTGTTTCCTGCCAGGTAAATGACGCTCCGCAACGTGGTGACGTCATTCGGGGCGACTGGAATCAATAAGGGAATCGTTAGCAAAAATGGCAAACAATTCCAAGGAATTGAAACAGTGGGAACCGGTTCTCAACAAGAACCGGTTTTCGATACCCATCCCTAGTAACTAATTACCGATTACTTCCCCCCAAAAGTAATCCCGTTACTTTACTGATTACTTATTTTCAAAAGTAATTAATTACTTAGTTACTTAGTTACTTTTTAAAAACATGATTTACAACCTGAGTAGGTGATAAAGTGATAGAGCTTTCAGCCCAATTCTACTTTTTCTGCATAATCCATCATACAAAATGTAATCGAACGGAAAAGTAACGCGTTACTGCCCATCTCTGTTCTTCAGTACTGAACAGCAGAAATTAGGCTTTCTTGTCCGAGGTCATTTAAGTGAAAATAAAAAAAAGACAGCAGCCGACAGCGCTTTAAACAATGGTAGACTGGTGGGTAATAAGCAAATGAATAATGCAGAAAACAGAGATTTGAGACGGGAAACTGTTCTTGAAGTACAGCGAGAGAGAGAGATGTGCAAGTGTGATTTTTATCGTGGTGGAAGCAAAACAGCAAAAGTCAGAGGGAATTCATGATGACATTTATCAAATGTGAAGCGTGGTTTGCTGCTTCTTTTGCTGCTGGCTCTGTGAATTTTGGTTAGAGAGAGACAAAACCTGCAGCTCAGAATCTAGCGCAAAAAGACGTAAACACAGCGTGGACGGTGGGCTTGGTGAGCTCCGACAGCGTGTCCGTCTACAGGCCGTTGGGTGAGAAAGTTGGGAAAGACAAAACTGATTCTGATGCGTCGGGTCCGCTCTGTGTTTACGTCTTTGTGTGGAATCCGTGTACCTGCTCTCATTTGCTGTTTGGTGATTGTTGAAATAATTTTGTGAGCTTTAATCTGAGAATCAGGCGTTTCTGGCAAAACACAGTTATATTTAAAAGTCAATTCAGGATTTAATGAATCGATATCACTTTATTCAAGCTACTCACCTCCCTCTCTCCACCTGCACTTTCAACGGAACCACAGCCAATCAGAGAGGTCCCATCCCTGACTATCTCTGATTGGTTTAGTCCACGATAGGGGCATAATGTGTGTCTGTTGTTGACCACACGGAGAGTTGCAGAGATTTTTTTTGTTTTCGTCACCCAAACAGTTTGCCGCACTGGTGCGACCAAAGATTTTTTTTTTAGTCGCACCTTTGAAAAATCTGGTCGCATTTCCGACCAATTTGGTCGCATTTCCGATCAAATTGGTCCCTGATCAAATCAAATCACTTTTGTCACATCACATGTGCAGGCACACTGGCACAGCACATGCGAGTGAAATTCTTGTGTGCGAGCCCCACAAGCAACAGAGATGTGCAAAACACAACACAAACGAGCAAAATACAAGAATGGCCAACCTGAAACTAATAAATATATGTACAATATATAATAGTGTATGCATTTCTGGATGTGTATACTAAATGTTTTTCTACGTGTGTGTGTGTGTGTGTGTGTGTATACACATTTTTACAAATTAAATAGTAAAAAATAATAAAATAAAATATATAAAAATATACAGAGTTGAGACATGTGCAAAACAGTGGCATTACTGTACAGTGTGTAGTGCATAATGTTGAAGTTCCAGTAGTGAAGCTGAGGTGTCTATGACGTGTTCAGCAGTCTGATGGCCTGATGGAAAAAGCTGTCTCTCAGTCTGCTGGTTCGGGACCGGATGCTGCAGAACCTCCTTCCTGATGGAAGCAGTCTGAACAGTTTATGGCTGGGGTGACTGGAGTCCTTGATGATCCTCTCCGCTTTCCTCAGGCAGCGCTTCCTGTAGATGTCTTGGAGGGAGGGAAGCTCACCTCCAATTATCCGTTCAGAGCACCGCACTACTCGCTGGAGAGCTTTGCAGTTGTAGGCGGTGCTGTTGCCATACCAGGTGGTGATGCATCCAGTGAGGATACTCTCAATGGCACAGTGATAGAAGGTCCTGAGGATGCGGGGGCTCATGCCGAATCTTTTCAGTCTCCTGAGAAAGAAGAGGCGCTGCTGCGCCTTCTTCACAATGATGGATGCTGATACCTTGAGGACTGTGGGCATTCTCCTGGCTCTCGGCTTCAATCGACGGATTTAACTTACTTCTTAAAAAGTATGTGTCAATGGTGAGGCCTCTTTCTCAGCTTGCTGAGGCACTTCTTCCTGCGTTGGTGGATTTTAAGGCCCGTGTCGGATGATAGTTTTGACCAGCCACAAATGCAGTTCTGCAGCTTCTTTCCTACCATCATTGATGGTCCATTACTTGCAATGCTGGTTCATCATTGGTACCGATCGTGGCTCAAGAGTTGGCAGTTCGTCTTGTAATCGGAAGGTTGCCTTAACTGGTTGTTGCGTCCTTGGGCAAGACACTTCACCCGTTGCATACTGGTGGTGGTCAGAGGGTCTGGTGGCACCAGTGTCCGGCATCCTCGCCTCTGTCAGTGCGCCCCAGGGTGGCTGTGGCTACAATGTAGCTTGCCATCACCAGTGTGTGAATGTGTGTGTGAATGTGTGTGTGAATGGGTGGATGACTGAACGTGTAAAGCGCTTTGGGGTCCTTAGGGACCAAGTAAAGCGCTATACAAATACAGGCCATTTACCGTTCCGTGGTTCGTTGACATTAAATTCCTCCAGAAAGGATCTTCTTCCGCCCCATTGCTTTGCAGACCCTAGGGGTATCTTCTCCTTTGCAATTTCCCTAGCAATATTTAGAAAGAAAAGCCGCTTTAGCCGTTCTGGCAGCAGTTTGGAACTTCAAGCGGCTAATACGTAAAATATCATAAGAAGACTGAAGTCTATCACTCCTCCACTTCCTCTCATCACGCCGACATATACGTCGTAGAGCACGAACAGAATCATTTAACCAGCATTGTGAGTAAGTTCTAGGGCGTTTCATCTTGATGGGTGCAACAATGTTAAGAATCGAGGAACAGGTGGTTAAAAGAGTATTTGTAGAGTTCTCAAGTGTGTGTGGGGTAGAGCAATCCTGCATACTAAATGGGGAGTTAACAAAAGACGTAGTAAAGTTGACCACAGTATTGGCATTAATAGTACGCGTAGGATAAAGAGGAGAGTTTAGGTATTGTCCAGTATCACCCAGGTCTACATCAAAGATGACCGGGGAATGATCAAAGAGACCAGTATTCCTAATTTCCTTAATGCAAATGTCCACATTGAATGAAAAAACCAAATCAAGGGTGTGGCCTTGAACATGGGTAGGCTCATTCACCCACTGAATAAGATTAAAAGAATCAGTCAGCACAAGAAAATCTTTAGCCAATTGGTTATCCAAACAGCAGACATGAATGTTAAAGTCTCCAGAAATAATAACAGAATCATATTTAAAAAGAACGGATCCCAAAAAATCAGCAAATTCAGAGATAAACATCTTATGATATTTAGGCGGACGATAAACCACGACACACAAAGTGGTCCGAGAGCCAGTCAGTTCCAATAGCTGAACTTCAAAGCTGGAATAGGTTGGAGAGGATAGCAGCCGTGCATCATGTTTATTTTTGAAAACCGAGGCTAAGCCACCACCTCTACCAGTTAGCCTAGGTGAGCTAAAGAAGGCACAGTCAGGAGGTAGAAGTTCAGAGAAGGGGATGAACTCACCCGGAGAAGTCCAGGTCTCCGTTAGGAATAGGACATCCAGTCCCGAGGTGAGAAAAAAGTCATTTAGGAGGAAGGCCTTATTTGAAAGAGACCTAACATTAAATAAGGCCAACCGAATCCGGGGGGCCAGGACCTTAGTAGTAGCCCGTCGCAAGGAGCAAAGATTGTTATGTTGAACACCGCGGCCAGGCGGTGTTATCCAAAATCGGGCAGAGTGGTAAGCCACTGGACGAGCAGAGTAGGTTTGAAGGCCGACGGAGCAAATCCAACGGTGGGTTAGAAATCTAGCCGCAAAGCGGCTGCTGAGATAGTGGAAGAAACGGGATAGCTCACGGGAACTATCTGGCAATTAGTTCTAGCTAACAAACTAATAACTGTTGGAAAATACAATCACCAAAACTGTAGCACAGTCTTCTTGAATAGCACAGTCTTGTATAATTCGCCGCAAAGCAGACACATTATTGGTCAGATAATTGCATAACAAATGCTCAAATAACAGCACAAACAGGCCAGTTAGCTGAGTTGAAGCCTAGCAAAATGCTAGCTATCAATCAAAGAGGCCACACCCCTAATCTTGCGTAACTGCTTTTCAGCCTGCTTTTACTATGAAAACAAAGTTGACTTTTTTTTTTTCCACAGGTATCTTTTAAGTTTTTTCTAGGACTCTCCTTAGCTCTTACTGGGACAGTGGCGCGGCTGCCCCTCTGTTGGTCTTCCTTGGTCTCTTGTGTTCTGGGGGCCTCTGGATGTCTGGAGTTTTGATCTCCTCCATACCTGCTTCATACCCTGGAGTACGGGGCTGTGGCTCCCCACACTCCCTAGCAGATCATTACATGGAGAAACCTTTGGAATGCAAGCATGCTGATCCACACAGGTATGCACACAGGTGTACACATGGGTATTCACAGACGAGGACTACAGCTTTCTTGGCTGCTGCCTCAAAGCACATTGTGCGCTGTCTATCTTGCGTGCTGCACAATATCGTTTATTATTTAGTATCTACTGATATCTACTGCTAGCTAGTTTATTGTGATGGTGCTTTTTTTTTTTTATTATGTTGCTCTTTGTTGTTTGCTTTCTCTTCTGTTTTTTTTTCTCCATACAGGTGACCCAGGAGTTTTGTTTTTTTGTTTGTTTGTTTTTTTTTCTTTCTTCCCCCCCCTTCTCACTGTCTCTTCTCCCCTTTGGTTTTCTTTCTCTCCCTCTCTTTCTTTCATTAAAAAAAAACAAAAAAAAAGAAAAGAAAGTTTTTCCTGAAGATGAAAAAGCATCAGTTGTTACCGTTGTGTACCCTTCTGGGTGTCGTGTTTGCAGGACTTCTTCCTAAGCTCAGTGCTCAGGAAGGTAAGTTCAGTCAAGTCAATCTCATTAAAGAAGCGGCAGAAGTCATTTTACAGATGTTAAGTTTTCATCAGCACTCAGTGGGATTTTTATTGTCTAAAATATTTAGTCTCTATTTACACCTGCTGGACTGGTTATTTTTATTATTGCAGTTATGTTTTGGACCTGAATTCAAAAAGTTCTTCTCAATATTGGGCAAAATCTTTAAAATAGACACATCAGAATATATGAAACTGTATGTTTATACTGTACTGTACTGTATAAAATATGTCTAAGGGACATACTCTAATGCCCACTTGAGACATCACACCATAACTGGGACCCAGTTTTTGTTTGGCTGTAGTTTTTATTATATATATTGTATCTTAAGAGCTATATATGTGCTGGGCCCTAAATTATTTATATTATATATAAATGACATATGTAGCATTTCCAAACTGTTAAAATGTGTATTGTTTGCTGATGATACCACTCTGTACTGCTCAGGTAAAAACCTAGAACAGCTTCTGACTACAGCGGAAAATGAGTTAAATATATTAAAAAACTGGTTTGATGTAAATAAGTTATCATTAAATATAAAGAAAACAAAATTGATTATTTTTGGCACTAGACAAATGAAAAATCTATCTAAAATAAGGGTTAATGGAATTGAAATTGAAAGAGTGTACAAAAATAAATTTCTTGGAGTGATAATTGATGATAAGCTGAGTTGGAAGTCTCATATAAACCATGTGAAAACAAAAATGTCAAAAACCATCGCTATTCTCTATAAAACAAAGCATGTCCTGAACAAAAAATCATTATACACACTTTATTGTACTCTGTTACTTCCATATATGACTTACTGTCTGGAGATATGGGTTAATGCATATAAAACGAACACTCTTCCTATTTTCAAGTTACAAAAAAGAGCTATAAGAATTATAAACCAATCAAACTATATAGAACCAACTAACATTTTGTTTATTAATCTGAATACCCTGAAATTTTATGATTTAGTTGAATATAAAATGACACAGATAATGTATAAAGCACAAAATAACTTGCTTTGCCCCAGTACTCAGAAGCTGTTCAAAGTCAGAGAGAGTCAATATGACTTAAGGGGAACAGATTTCTTTAAAAAAAAACAAGATAAGGACAAATATAAAGCAGAGATGTGTTTCTGTTAGAGGAGTTAACCTGTGGAATAGTTATGGCAGTGATTTAAAAAGGTGTAGTTCATTTTCCTTGTTTAAAAACATGTTTAAAAATAGAGTATTAGAAAAATATATAAATCAAGAATGAAATAGCAAAAGAAAAAAAACCCCTCTTGATTCTTTTGATTTGATGTAGTTACTTAACTAAGGTGGAAAGTTTTTTTTGTTTGTTTGGTTTTTGCTTTGTTTTATTATTTGCTTCAAGCCCTGTGTACAGGAGCTGCATGTGTAACCCAGTGTTAAAAACGGGATTAAAAGTATAAATATTCATACTCTCACGATGGGAATAAATATTGATAAAAACAAAATTAATTATAATAAATACTGATAAAAAGCATGTAAACATAAGTTTAATATGTACATATGTATATGTGGTATATAGATGGTGTGGGGGCAGGACTTAGTCCTTTAGAGTGTGTTTGTCAGATCCACTGAGCGACCAATCATTGGCCGGTCTGACCCTCCCCCAGTCTGTGCGCTGCTGAGACATCTGTGTGTGCCTTCGTGTGCCAGTCAGATACGCCAGAGACACAGACGGTGAAAGATCAGTTTACCCGTGCGGCGAAGAAGCTAGCTGGATAGTGAAAGTCCTTTTTTTCTGCGAGAATAATAAGAGTGATACTGTATTCCAGAGGCCGTGAGCCAACGTGAGCACTGTGAAGCCCCGTGTAGCATTTGTTGCTTTGCATGGTCAGGTTTTTTCCTTTGCTTATTTGGATTGGATTGGTTTTGAGGACCTGAGAAGAATCGAGGATCCCTTTTCCAGTACTGGATGGCGAGCCCAGCCCAAAGAGCCGGATGAACTGGTAGATTGTAACCCGACTGGTTACAAACACACTGAGTGACTATTGGACATTGAAAGACTGAAATTGACTTTAAAAAAAGACACAAAAGACAATATATCCTTAGGTCGACCATTTGTGGGGTTTATTTTATTTTGTTTTCAAGAAGCGCGCTCTACTTTTGTTAAATGTGCACAACTTTAATAATTGCTAATAAATGCAATTGTGTTTTCTACACCTACTGTGTACAAGTCCTCTGTTGTCATACACCCTTGGCTCCTACGAATCTAGAACCTGTCTGATCTGGTCCATATTTCCCTTCTGTCCGCGTACTGTGGTTAAAGGTAACTATACTGCCCGCACTACATGCAAAGAAGGCAAGAAGTAGCACTAACAGGTCTAGTATTGCACCACCAGTGTTACACATGCAAAAAGATATTTTGTGAAAAGGGTTGGCGTAATAAGCAAATGCTTCAGCCAATACCTTTTGATTAGCCTTGTCTCATGCTTTCTTGCTTTGTGGTAGATCTTTGTTCTGTTTTCGCTGAGATATTTGAATGCTAATCAATAAAAAAAAAAAAAAAAAAAAAAAAAAAATATATATATATATATATATATATATATATATATATATATATATATATATATATATATATCTGAAAGCATCACATTGCTAAAAATCAGAAGCTGTAACTCTATGTTCTTCTATCCAAAATACCTAACCCTTTACTACATAATTTAATATAAAAATAAAATACTGCATAAATCTGATATTTGAATATCTTTTTTAAAAGATTTTTTGTGGCATTTTTTGCCTTTTTTTTACCTGGTAGAGGAGTTCAGCACCAAGCTGAACTGGTGTGCTGATATTAGAATGACACCTTTGATAGCCATAACTATTGATAGATATTGTTTGACTGACATAATTTTTTTTAACTCTTTTAGCTGCAGAAATTGAAAAATGAGACATAATTTTCCTGCTCAATAGTGCAATGGAAACAGCAGCCATCAAAAGTGCCTGTAAATTGATCAGGAGGTTTGTGGAAAGCACGCCAATCAGTCCAGTTGCAGTTTAAGTGGGTATCACCCAGTTTAGTGCTTTCCCGAGACTCCGGATAACTCTCAACACCCACGGTAACAGAGACACAATCATTTCTGCTTTGGGTAATTTCCAATCAAAACCACGACAGATAGTCAACATTGGAGCAGTACTAAACTTTGTGCAGGAAAATATGTTGTACTGCCTGAGAGGGGCAGCCATATTCAGCAGGGAGTACCCCAGCTTGTACTGTTGCTGAAATATGCAATGACCATGTGGAAGAATCTGCAACAGCTAATGGGTGTGTTGATTCAAGCTGCTGGCTCTAAGGCTGCTGACAAACAGGCTCAAGCAGATTGCTTTTCCAGACAGTATTGAATAGAATAGAATAGAATAGAATGCCTTTATTGTCACTATACAGTTGTACAATGAGATACAGAGCATCTCCTACTAAGTGTAAACATGCTGGGGGTGGGGGGTACAATTCTGCAGCACTATGTACATATGGACAGTATTAACAAAGGGAAAAAACATATATATATAAAATGTACAATATACAAGATGTAAAATGTACAATATACAAGACGTAAGTAATATGTAATAAATAGTGTTATGTATATACAGTTGAGTTATTGCACATAGAATTGGTATTGCACAGTGGTGGTCCATAGAGGAAGTGGGAAGTGGGGGGGGTTGTGTTATCTGTGCATGTGTGAGTTCAGGGTGGTTATCGCTTTGGGGAAGAAACTGTTTTTGAGTCTGTGGGTTTTTGTGTTGATGCATTGTGTTCATGACGAAGGACTTCCGACTACTACTTAGAAAACCACCGAAAATTCTTCATGCTCTGTCTTATTTAGCCCCATAATGCCAGGAACTGCTCTTTGTCTCTTATATTCGATACACATAACTTAAACTTCACATCACAGTGATGTTTAATTCATGCAGTACATAAAGAAAAGCATGAATAAATGGGTGGAAATACATCTCATTCAGACGCTTCTAAATTAATGAAAACCACTAAAATCCTGTTCTCGCACCAAATGAAACATGAAGTTGAAATGAACACTAAACACCAGGTTGTGCTGGTGATGCGAGAGATGTTTTTAAAAGGTTTCATTTGTAGGCACTTTGGAGTTTATGATTATAATTGCAGAAAGCAATTAATGAGTTCTTGTGCTTTTCCTTGGTGTTGGAGGTAACCACAGCGCAGCCAAGAATAGTGCTCAGAGACATTGTCTTGCTGGTGGATTGCTCAAACAGTATTGGCAGTAGTAACTTGCCCTGCGTGAGAGAATTCATGATCAGTGTTATCAACCACCTGCATGGACGTGTCTCGTGCAGTTTGCTGACCATCCAAAAGTAGAATTTTACTTGAACACCTACCA
Source organism: Astatotilapia calliptera (assembly GCF_964374335.1). Classification (NCBI taxonomy): domain Eukaryota; kingdom Metazoa; phylum Chordata; class Actinopteri; order Cichliformes; family Cichlidae; genus Astatotilapia; species Astatotilapia calliptera. The sequence continues at coordinate 27,832,036 of NC_137437.1, forward strand.
CACCAGACAAAAAGTTATAGACAAACTGCCTCAGCTGATGCTAACTGGAGGCTCAGTTGTGAATACAGGAGCTGCTATAAGTTATACCCTAAAAAACATGTTTTCTTCCACTAATTGTGGACCTAATACTGTGGCCACAAGATCTGCTGGATTCGGTGATAAATTATGTTTTCTTTTTAATAGTTACTTCAAGCTTGGGGATAAAGCCCACAGACAGACCCTGAATCCTTTGAACCATAAAGAACCTGTAAATAATTTTACCTTATCTGGAAACTGCTTCTCCATGTAGCTCTGCACCGTGTAACAAACAGGTGTTTGATTAGACTTTTCTTTTTGGTCATTTTGATTCAGATGATGACATAACATTCACAGGACTGTTGCACTATAGAGCATATTAAACCTAGAAGTTTTACCTGTTTTACCTTTACCTTGGACACCCGACCCAAAATCCATAAAGTGAGTTTTGCGCTGCCAGCACTCCTGCTAAACAACCTTAAAAGGATGTGACTCACTATGTCTCTGTATGCTGAAAAAGTATGTAAACATAAGTTTAACTTCACTGGAGGAGGATCATTTTTTCCTTCTGATTTTTGCAGTTACCAGTGGTAATTCTTTTCAGTACATATGTAACACCCTATCTGGCCACAATGTGGCAGTGTTCCCAGTCAAATTTTACACACAGAAGCTTGTATGTAAATCTTGAAGTATCCAAAAGATGAAACAGAGAAAGTGTTTCATTTTGTCTCCTGGTTAACATGGTTACTGCACTTTTCTCTTTTTCCCACGGTTACAGTATTGAGTGTCCCTGCCTCTTTTGCACAAGACCAAGGTTCGATTCCCTGATTGAGAGATACTCCTTGTCTTTCTCAACCTTTAGAAAAGCAGAGTGCACACTGTGTGTAAGTCTTGAGGTAGGTTGGTGTTTCAGGGAATAGATTGTCAGGAATAGATCGTCTTTCTGTGCTTGGTTTTCTCTACAGTGTAAGAATATAAAAATACAGATGCAATAAAATTGGTCTTAATTTTAAGCACATGAAAACAGCACAAGCTGCATTTGTATGTCTTTGTCTTTTTACTATGCACTTTATTAACACAGGACACTCAACCCTCATTAGACTAAGCACATAACAGACATCTATTGAATAAAACACATTTATAGTTTGCTACTACTTCTACATACATGAGAGATTAAGGCCAACACCTGTAAATATCTTCCCCTTTTCAACTGCCAAATTCTTCTTTTCATTCTCATAAAAAAAAAACCAACTACATAACAGCTATATTTTCCTGCCACAGCTGGAACCCAGTATGAAAATGGTGTTTAGATTGAATTACGAAATATAGTAAATAATAGAGCAGGGTGATATGGCCAAAAATATTTATCACGATATATATTTGAAAATTTGCGATAACGATATAACCGACGATATAATTGATGCGAGACAAAATACAACTCCACAACATTACTAGCGCAAAAAGACAACCTTCCATTTATTTTCACTTAAACAAGAAGCTGGTTTTTATGTACATTAAAGCTTTATAAAAATTTAACAGTGCAAATGCAAATTCCTTGCTTAAAGTTTAACCAAAAGGCATTTCCAGTAGAAATGGGCTGACATATCCTGAGCATAACCATGTATAATATCCACTGAAGTTAAAAAGAGGTGCTTTGCAACATTAAACTGCAGTGTGCATTACGTATTTTTCTGACCATAAGGTGCACGGGATTATAAGGCACATTAAGCGAAACAAAGCAGTCAGATAAATCAAACTTTATTAAACTCATTCTTCTTGCTTCCTTCACTTCTGTACCATTGATTCATTAATGTTGAATTCTCTGGCAGCTGCATGTTGTTGCAGTATATTAATGACTAACCTCGTATTGTGGATGGATTATCTCAGTTGTTCTCCTGACTGAAGTTTGGTCCGTTTACAGCATCCTGCCATGCGATTGCATTTGTCTCTAACTATCAGGGACTTTAACGTTAACTTTTATAAGTGGAAAAGTGTTAGTGTTCGTCCTCCAGCTTCACTGTGTTTATGTTATGCTAACGTAGCTGTGTCGCTAGCGATCACGTAGCACATCATTATATAGCAGCTAGCCCAACTTCAGTAACCCTACAAACGTCACTGCTGTTTAGTTTCCTGTCTTCATTTATGTTGGAAGTGATAGCAGAGCTGTACGTTTGATTTTTTTCAGAAATCTCTGTCAGAACATGCAATACCATGCTTAGGTAACTAGCGAAACTAGCGAGCTAACTTCCGCTAGCTCCCTGCTAACTTCTAACTCCGTTAAATGTAATAAATTTTGTTTTCATGGATGTCTGGAAGTTAAACTTCATAGTTACACCTGGTAAAGCAGCAATGCTGATCGTTTAATTAAAGATGACAGAATTTAGACAGTTTTTAACTCTCAGTGATGCTGCAGTGTTGTTTGACCTGAAGCATACAGAGTTTAGGACCCAGATTACTCCCAGATTTAAGAGCCTCTTAGTCCGACAAATACGACAATCCGGTTGTTCAGTCTGACGTCACTAGCCGTGTCTGGGTCTAAACTCCGCTGCAGGTCCATATATCAAACGATCACTATGGGATTACTGAGAGTTGAAAAACTGTCTAAAGTCTTTCATCTTTAATAAAATGATCAGCGTTCTGCTCTACCAGGTGTAACAATTGAGTTTAACATCCAGGCATCCATGAAAACGGAATTTATGACATTTAACGGAGTTAGAAGTTAGCAGGGAGTTAGCTCGCTAGCTTCTATCTAAATACAATATAGCATGTCCTGACTGTGGGGTTTTGGAAACAAATTAAAACGTACAGCTCTGCTATCACTTCCAGCATAAATGAAGACAGAAAACTAAACAGCAGTGACGTTTGTAGGGTTACTGAAGTTGGGCTAGCTGGTATATAATGATGTGCTACGCGACCGCTAGCGACACAGCTATGTTAGCATAATATAAACAAGCTAACTTTTTTTCCACTCGATAAAAGTTAATGTGAGTGTTCTCGGTGGTCAGGAACAAATGTAATCGCATGGCAGGATGCTGTAAAAGGACCAAACTTCAGCCAGGAGAACAACTGAGATAATCCATCCACAATACGAGGTTAGTCATTCATATACTGCTGCATGGGCTGGGCTGTAGTTACATCGTAAGGTTTTAAAAACTGAGCTTAAATAAATGATTAGCGGTAATAAAAGCCGAGGGAGGTCAACAGTGATCACTGACTGTTTTAGGAGCTTTTTGAGATCAAATAGAAGAAAATACATAACATTAAATATGTTAACAACACAAAAGCCATATTAAACGCAGACTACTTTAGACCCGGAAGTAGGATTCGTCGCGTCATCACTGAACAACCGGATAACAACGGCCGCTTACATGTTTTGCAAAAAAATGTGCTTTGTCGTGTATCTGACGGACAAACACCAAACCAGTTCCACATCACTGAAGTTGCACCATTTTACAAACCAATTCTAGTTCATCTGATTCACTCAACAATCGGCCATGTGCGTATGAAAACAAAGGCACTGCGCATGCGCGTTTTACTCATATTCTATCGCGATATTTCATTTTCCTATCGTTGCCCAACATTATACCGGTATTGCCGTGAACGGTATAATATGACCCAGCCCTAGTAAATAACTTTGGAAAAGTGCTGTTATGGAGTAGAAATTCAGACTTCATGTCTGGGCTAAGCCCCTGATATTTGAAGGTCCAGATGATTTTCCCTACCTATATCTGTGAAAAATTGTTTCTAATATGTGCAGTATGGATCTTACAGTTTTCCAAGCTACTGCATTTGATCAATAAATCAACATTTCTATGAAGTGGTGCTTTTCCAACTGTCCAAATACGCAATTCTCCTGCTTCCGTATAACAACTCTTCTTTGACCATGGTGTACGCTCTACAACTGCTGTTAATGTTTCTTCTGCAGTCTGAATATTTACTGTCATTTCACCTCCGTGCTCTCTGTAGTATTTATCATTACCTTCTTTACCTACATTAATCAATATAGGAGGTCACTAGATGTTATTGTATTATTGAGTAACTTTCATGTTTTAATTCCTGCTATTTCAGTCGATGTCGGTGGTAAATAATCTGTACATTTTGCATTTAGTGAAATACTATACCTACTGCTTTTGGCCTTAATAATACACATCAATTTTTTCTCATTAATGAAATGTTTGAACCACTGGTTCCCCACAGTGCTATATGTGGTGAACTTGCCCCACCATAATCATTTCCCTTGCAGACGTTCACCAGGAAAATATATTCCACTGTGGTGGCGAGAAGGCTCTGGCACCCTGCTGATCCCTGGATTCAGGAGTAATGTGAATTGGCCACAAAACAGTAAACCAGATCTTCACCCTTGTTTGACAATGGGTGATGGACCATCCAGGATTATGGATTATGTCCTTTTGGGTTCAATATTCCAGGCCATTAGGTCCTCATATAATTTGGGCGAGAGCTGCGTTTGCAATCTTCCATCAAAGTGGAGAAACACAGATTCATGTTGCTATGCTTGAATGCTTCATAGTTTGGTGTTAAGCAGCTTAATAAACAAAAAGATACAAACAAAAAACCCTTCTTATGGAAATGGTTTGCAGTGGAAACACTGACTGAATGGAAGGGACAGATTGCTTTCTTTTGTAGATTGTCTCATAAGAAGTCATTTAAAAGTCATCAGTGATCAGGGTGATTGCACTTGGCCCAGCTGTGATCATTTAACTGAAGAAAACGTGAAGTGTTATTCTACTTACTCGGTTATATACTTTGATTTTGTTTCCACAGTTGAGAACACACAGGGTGATTTTATACTACAAATGTACATGTGTTAGTCAAAGATGAACAGAAAAGTGCTGTTGCATTAGCACTATATATTTTATATGAATAAGGGCCATACCCCATTGAGTCCTTCCAGTTAAAAAAAAAACTGCGATTTAACAGTCGTTTTTAAATTCAGATCTCTTAACATCCAGCAAATGATAGGTGGGGTGTGTTTCGCTACTCCAAAGCAATGACGGTAGAAAATAGGTCCAAAGTCTCAACGTGGACATCTATGGGGACTTTGGAGCCTCAAGGGGACATAAGTGGAACCGCAACTTTTAGTACCTCGCTGTTGCTTCACGTTCAGCTGTGGCACCCGCTGCTGGGAGCCACGGCGGAGATCGATGCAGTGATGCGCAGTAGGAGGATGCTTTTAATCCCTCAGTTTTTAATTTTTCACAAATTTTTTCCCAGCTCAGTTAAATTTCAGCTCTTAGATATTATACATGTGTTTTAAAATTCAATTTAACTATTCAGTTGAGAAGGAGGGCGCTCTTTCAACCCTGGAACTGAATCTTTCCACTTTTCCACTCCCAGTGGAACATTTCAAGGACCTCATGGACTGACGCACTGACTCATTTGGGAGGGTTTCCGGGATCAAAGGATTTACAATATCGTTTCACAATTAATCAAGACGACGAAAAGAACATGATACAATGCTGACAAATCACGGAGGAAGTCACCCATCTCGCAACAAGTATCGTTTCGGAAAGAATAATCGAAACACACGGACAGTTTTGGTTAGGTTTCAATTCCTGAGAATGACCCGCCCAGCTGAAGTCTTCTTCCTCAGTCTTCTCTCATCTGTATCCTCTTTGTTTTATTGCTCTCCAAAACCGCTACATTAACCTGGCTACGGAGCTCAGCTTTAAACCGAGAGGACTGAAGAGCGGACTGAATGAAATGTGAGTGAGTTTTGGTCAGTATTTGTTTTGAGCCTTCATTGTTATAAAGATAAATGGAAAAATAGTAAATGCGTAGTAAGGATGCAACCAGTTATTTTTTGTGGTTCTTCGTTTTACTTTACAGGGTTTGCCTTTCTATGATGACACTTCGCTTACTTATATTACCTTACATTACATATCTTCCTGTCTCCACTTAATACCTACTGTATCACATCTAAAAAGACTTAACCAGAAAGCAATTAACCAGTTTTTGAATGATTCTGTTGGTTCTGTTGCCTTAAGTCTTTTGGATTTGTGGGTTGAACAAAAACATTAAACACTAAAGCTACTTCCTGGTTTTATTCTAACCTCTAGCTGGCATTGTAGAGCACACCACTGAAACCACTGGTGTGCTTCTGAATCAGAAGTACGGAAGAGGATTAGAACCATTAAAAAATGTGGGGAGTAATTTGGAATTGTAATAGAAAATTTCTATTATTCTCATTTAAAGTGTTTAAGTAGCTTATGCATATGCCTAGTTTTAACACTGTAATAGACTGTTCAGTGTAAGTTTCTAAAACTATATTAACTTATTTCAGCCTCAGTAGTTGGAGAAGACAACTCCCTTTGCAGGTGCTAATAACGCCAAGGGCACAAAACAACGAGCCTCGTGATGTGTGGTGTGATAAGTTTGTGACTTTTTCCCTCTTCCTTGTAATGGATAAAGAAGTGGGAGCACTACTTCTGTTTCAGAGCTCTCATGACTTTAGAACTGTGATGTTTGATTTGTGTTAGCTCTCCTGCTTACAGTAATTTAAATGCCTTGACCACAGCTGACCATGTTGCAGACTTTATAAACTGAAAATTCCACCACATATTTTTTTCTTTGTGATTTCCAGTGGCCCTAATCCTCTTCCATACAGAGAAAACAGATATGTTTAAAATAATTGAGCTTAATTACAATGGGTATGCTGGCTGCAAAGAAACTTATTCTTTTACAGTGGCGGTCTTCTTCGGCCCCGTGTTTTAACAGGTGGCTTAATGAGATGGTGTCTGTGGCCAGGGTAGAGCAGATAAGATTTGATAGAGAGGGGAAACTGGCGAGTTTTTGTATGATTTGGCAACCATTTCTAGAATTCTTAAAAAAAATAACTGATCATAATTCATGCCTCACACTCCGCGTGAATTATTTTATTTGTTTGTTTTTTTTTTCGTTTTTTTTTCTTCCTTTTCCTTTTCTTCTTTTTTCCTTTCTTTTTTTTCCTTTCATGCTTATAATTTCACAAATGTTAAAAACAATAGCTGTTCTTGGTTGATTTCGTATAATCATGTTATGTTTAATTTAAATGCAAAAATAAAATTTATGAAAAAATAATTTAACTTAGTAGCAAAACTACTGTTATTGTAGTTGTAATAATTGTCCTGAACATAATAAATTCAGATTTCTGTTTCACTGACACTAAATCATGCTACAAATTCGACTCCAAAACTGATTATTGTATTGCAACGGGGTTACTACAAAAAATTCAGGCAGCTTTCTTAATCCTAATAATGTATGTAAATGGTTTTTCTTAATTTTGTATCATTAGAATATATTTTACCAAGGTCCACACTGGAAAACAGGATCATGTCAAGGGCTTGACATATGTACTTTGCTTTAATTCAGTCAGTACACAGTTCCACAGAGGCTTCTCATGCAAGCACACACTGCACCATACAACTGACTCAAAACATCTTACTTTGTAATATGCCACATAGTGCACCTGAGCCAAAGAGCAGAGCCTTCTGCCAATAAGCCAGCTGCACATGAAAATTCAACTTTTCTTTAAAACTGATCATTACTCCTCACTTTGAGATCAGTGAACCTCCGTTTCCTCTGCCTTCACCACCTTCACTTCAACACAGAGTTCAGCGTCAATGGGGCCTTCTCACACGTACAACTTACCTATACCAAGCACATTAATTTATAATCCTGTATTATTATACGTATTATCGAGGCTGCTGTCTCGATGTAACTAAACATCCTCTTTGAAATAAAAAAGAACTGAACTGAACTGAGGATAAGTGGTGAGACCACAGGCTGCTTCCTGGTTTTAAGGAAGGAAGCAGTGTTTCTGTATCTTCTCTGTTTGTTCCTTGCATGTGTGAATGCAACAAAGAGCTGTGTTAACTGCCGACACTTTTCAGAAGTGTTTGTAAGGTCATGCAGTGATCTCCAACACAGGTCTGTTTCTAATGCAGTACAGGCCTGAACCCTATCAAGATCTAAGCTCTGCGTCCTGGCTCCTGTGTGCAGAAACCTCTCTAGAGTCTCTGAATCTTTCATTTATTAAATTGTTGAAATAATTGCCCAGTTTCATAGAATGATGAATTCCCCATATTTACTTTAAAAACGCTCACCTTCTCTGGGATGTTCTTTCAAAAGACAGTCAAATTATACAAATTTTATTCAAAATATTTGTTTAGCACTATACTGTTTTTCCAGTTTTTAGTTTCACAGGTGCCAACTTATGGTAACTTATAGGTTTTCAGCAATATATGCTGCCATCCAGATTACATCTTTTTCAAGTTCTTACTTATTTCATGAAGACAATGCTAAGTCATATACTACATGAATTCCAATTGTGTGGTTGCTGGGTAACCAATTGCTAAACAGCCCACCCTGTAATCAATACTTGGCACCTATCGAGACCACAGAAATAAAGGAGACCAAAAACTGTATATATACTGAAATCCTGTATAGCAAAGCACATCTTAACGATTATTGAGATTAACAATGTCATACATATTCCCCCTGAAACTAAATAAATTAGTCTCGTTGGTTCTTAAATCCCTCCCTTGTTACTCCTAAACTGCCTCAGCCATGTGTTTATAATACTTCTACTTTTTCGCAGCATTACCAATATGTGTGAAAAGTTGACCAGCCATCATTGATGATCAGGAAAAATTAAGGTGAGGCTGAACTTGCTTAATTTGAGTTACAATCAATACAGTTACTTTTCCTCTATTGCTAATATTTCTATTTAAATTATTTTGTAGCATCACTAATCTATATTTGTGAAAGAGGAAGCAGTACTGTCATGGCAGATCAAGGTGAAATGAAGGTAAGTAAAAATTGAAAAATGCTTCAATAAAACAAATATTAAGAAGTGAGCTTTTATAAATTAAAACATAGGTTCATGTTTTAAACTGTTCCACATAATACTAGACATATTCACTAAATATTGAAGTGTCTAATAATTAATTTAGAAATTAGGAATGTTAACTGGACTTTATATTTCAGTGCCAGGAAGATGATCTGTCATCAGACATACAAGATTGGAGTAAACATCAAGTGAGGCAATGGGTTCTCCAATTGGATCGCGTGGATGACAAAGTTGCTGAAATATTGTTTAATGAAGACATCAATGGTGAAAGTCTTCTGCTTTTAGATACAACTGACTTAACCAAAATTGGTGTGACTTTTGGACCGGCTAAACTTCTCATTCGTGCCAGAGATGAAGTTGTGAAATTTAAAAAAGAAGAGCCAGTAGGTTCTAGAAACCAGCCTGGGAAACCGTGCAAGCCGTATCCATTTTGTAGATACCACGATACATTCAGATACACGGAAAGCAGCATTCTTGATGTTACAGAATCAGGTGCCTCAGATTTGATTGAACCCTGCCATGAGTACAAAGCTTTCACCAGCACAACAGAAGAAACTAAAATGAAGAAGTTCACATCTGAGGTCATTCGCTTTGCAGCTGCCTGCATGAACAGCCGCACCAACGGCACCATACATTTTGGAATAGGAGACAAACCGGAGTTCACCCACGGTCAAGTGTTGGGAGTGGTTGTTGAGGACAGAGAGGCTTTTGCAAATGAACTAAAATCTGCCATTAATGGGTGTTTTGAACATAAACATAAACAAGCTGCTCAGACATGCATCAAACCTCCACGATTTGTTGAAGTTCTCAACAAGAACACGACATTATCTGACAAATGTGTCATAGAAGTCGACGTTGTTCCAGAGACTACGATCTGTAAAGAAAACGGCTACCACACAAACACCATAAAAAAGGGCAAGAAAAAAGGCAAAATGAAAGAAACTGAATCAGAACCATCAAAATGTTTCTTTATCCGTGATGGTGGTAGCAGCAGAGATCTTCTTGTGCAACCAAACAAGCGAGAGTACGAGCAGTTTCTAGAAAGTATGGCTCAGCAATTAGAACTCCGGAAAAAGGCAGAAGAGAAGCACCTCAGTGTGATAAAAAACAGCACTCAGGGCTCTAGACTCAGTCACATGATCACTGGTGGCTCTCTGTCTTTAGATAAATCAAATGTTGAGCAGTATGTGATAATAACTAACAAATCATACCCAAGCCAGTTAGATTATCTAAAATTTCTTGTAGATCTGAACCCAACAGCGGTGTTGGACTTTGATCCAGAATCAGCTAAAGAGGGATTAGAGCAATATTTTGACCAGCAGAGCCCAGTAAATATTCATTCACCGGCACGATATAAAATCACAGAAGGAGTTGAAGACATTGCGAACAAGTTGAAATTAACGCAAAACACCAGCTGGGTGTTCTGCAATGGAGGCATTGAGCATGAGTCGCCCTCAGACATTGACCAGTGGTTAATGGACAAGGGAGCCTCCATCAGAGATGTGATTTCCTTCTTGTGTCGCAAAGATGTCCTTCCAAACAAGAGGTTCCTCGTCATTTTTTTAATTTTGTCAAGAGTAAGTGAGAAGATGGACCCCCTTGTGGAGACTTTCAGTACATTCTGGCAGGAACTCAGAGGCACAGATCAGATCCTTTGCATATGTGACAATGACAAAGCATTCAACTCCTGGAGAGACTTAATTGAGGCTCGATGTGGAATCAACATCTCAGGTAGATGCATACATGATCTCAGCTTTGCAGAAGTCAATGGCACTATCCTTAGCCTTTGGTCAGAGAATCGCAGATCCAGTCGTTTCCTACCGTGTGGTGGGGGAAGCAAAGTGCTATTTGAGAAGAAAGTGGAGCGAAGTCTGAGTACCTTAGATGTCCTTTGTGTGAACCAATGTGAAGGAGGAAATGAGGAAAAAAATGTGATAGAGGAGAACTTCTACAAGGGTGGAAAGGTGACGTGGTGGAATTTTTATTTCTCGGAGCAGCCCGGATCCACACCGTTTATCAAACGAGACCACTTTGACTACATCAAGGATACAATCATACCTGATTTATCCTCTCTGAGAAAAGCCTGTGTGTTGTTTAACCTCATGCATGTACCTGGATGTGGTGGGACAACTTTGGCCATGCACATATTGTGGTCTCTCCGGAACACATTTCGTTGTGCTGTCCTCAGGAACAACAATGCTGACTTTGCTGAAGTAGCCAGTCAGGTGACCAAACTTCTCATGTATAAATATCAGGAGCAGCTGCCAAGTGTCCCTGTTTTGCTGATGATAGATGACTTTGATGATATGGAAAAAGTATTTGACTTGCAGCAGCTCATTGAAAAAGAATGCGAAGAGAAAAAAATTCAGTCTAAGTCTGCGCAGGTGGTTGTCTTGAACTGCATGAGATCAGAGTCTTCTGAAACGACTGGGCAAACTGCAGATACTGTATTCATTGGAAATAATCTCTCTGAGAGGGAACAGAAACAGTTTGAGGAAAAACTAGTCGAAATAGAGAAAACTTACAAAAACACTGAAACATTCTATGGTTTCATGATCATGAAGAAGAACTTTAAGTCAGAATACATTGAGAGTGTGGTCCGCAACACACTGAAGAGCTTCAATATGAATCAGAAAAATGCCCAGCTTCTTGCAGTTTTAGTTCTGTTGGATGTTTACTGCCACGGGGCCTCTCTATCAGTCTCTCTGTGTGAGGAATTCCTTGACCTTCAACCAAAACCGTTTTGTGGATCCAACAAAGTTGAATGTGGTTTTGGAAAATTTTCTACTTTTATAACCAGCTGTTCAGTTCAGGGTAAGGTAGTCTTCAGAGCTGTGAAAATGATTCACTCAAGAATTGCAAAGCAGTGTTTGTTGGAACTTAAAGCAACACACAATGTGAAAAAAGTTGAAATTGCTGACCTTCTGCTGAACACAGACACGTTTTATGAAAGCACACAAGGCAAAAGCAAGCTCCTGCAAGATGTTCACCACATTTTGGTCAAGCGATATCATGAATTAGAGGAATCACAGTTCTCTCCACTCATTCAGGACATTGCACATGAAACACCTGGACTGGAAGAGATGGTGTTAAAAAATGCCTCAAAGAGATATGAGAAAGATCCCATTGTCTCCCAGTTACTCGCCCGGTACTATTACCTAAGAAAGAAAGATTTTGTAGAGGCAAAATTTTGGGCAAAAAAAGCAAAAGAGCTTTACAAAGACAACTCCTATATTGCAGATACATCAGCACAAGTGATCAAGCATGAGCTCAAGAATGCCATTGCAGACTGCAAGGAAGAACCCATCCGTCCAGAGAAACTGAAAACACTTCTGAAACTGGCTCAGTCAGCATTGGAAGCATTCCAGGAAACACAGAACCTTGCAAAGAAGGAGTCACTCCAACGATTACAAATCAAAACAGACAACTGTACTTTCAACACCTCTGGCTGCCTGGGAGAAATTCAGGTTGGTGTGCTTGTCACTGATGTGCTGGCAAAGACCCCTGTGTTCTCTTCTGATGGTCTTCGTCATGACATAATGAGCCAGGTTCTTTCTGGAGATCTTAAACTTTACGACCTAGAAAGTAAGGATCGTTGGCACACCAAAAACAAACCCTACTATGTCATTCTGAAACAGTTTGAGGATGTACTTTACAACCTCAAATACAGGATGAAGAAGAACATAGACTTCCTTGACAATTTTTATGTAAATCTGGGCTCCAGATTTGGAATGAAAGATAGCCGTGAGCAAATGTCCCAAAATGAGCTTTTCAGATGTTTCAGAAATTATGCAAAGGTTTTCTGTAAGACAGATTCTGCATCTCTTTTGAAGAATAAAACCTTGTACACTAAGTTGGAACTACACCAGACGAGACAGTTCCTGGAAGAGGAAAAGGCTGACACCTATTCTGGGATTCTGAGCTGTCTCTCAAATGAAACCTCAACTGCAAAGTTGGAAAAGATTGCTAGACAGTATCTCTTTATTTGGCAGTGTAACCCAACTCCAAAGGAGAAAGTGAACTTTATCTATGTCAATGTTGTGTTGAGTCGTCTTAAACTGGGATCACATCTGTTACAGCCATATGAAACCATGGTAAATCTTCTCCCCCAAGTTCTTTGTGGGCAAATCCCACTGAGTGAGAGTTTGCCGCTCTACTTCATTGCAGTTCTGCTGTTATGGCCAGAGCCAAACCGTCCGGTATACAGAGAACTTGGAAGGTACATCTCACAGATGAAAACCTCTTATCATGCAGAGATGAAGGAAGTGTACAATGGCAAGAGTCCCGTTATTCATTTCCTCCTGGGAAAGAAGCCTGGTTATGAACGACTGGTCCACATTGGAGAGATCAAAAAGTGCATCGTGGATGGGCAACAGCAGTTTGCCTCCATGTGGGGAAGTGGCACAATATGGAAGGAGAAGAAGGTGGAGGAGCTCCTTTATAGGGTCACAGGGGAGGTGCATAGTGATTGCATAATGGCAGATACTGGTCTTCCAGTCACCCCAATGTATCGGAGCCAGATTAGTGGGCATGCAGAGGGGTCAAAAGTGTCATTCTTCATAGGTTTCTCCATGAGAGGACCTGTTGCATTTGACATTGGACAAAAATGATTATGCATGGTCATGACAGAGATGAGACACGCTAGCTTTTTCTGGCAGAGTTTGCACTGGACATCTGCATAATTGTCGTCTTTGGCTTATATGTGATTATGTTTTCCTGTGTACTTTACATAAATGATGTTTGTATTTTTGTTATTGTTGCAAGGGGTGGGGGCATTTGTCATACAAAACCTTTGAGCAATGTCTTAACAACATTTACACTGTAGCTCACAAGTCACTGCAAATGTTAGTCTTTTTTAATAACTGATATGTGATATTTGAAAATGAATGTAACTGTTACTGGTTGGCGCGTTTTAGGTTATATGACTGAAAGTGATATATGATGGATTTAATAGTATAGTTAAATCATTTTTATAGTACATTTATATTTGATTTGTGTACTTTTGTACTACTAATTTTTTGCATAATGATTATTTGATTAATACAACTAAGTTGTATATGAAGTTGTCTAACGTTTAAAATTCCAACACTTGACGTTTTATCGTATTGTCTTATATTACTTTTGCAGTTTTTGCAACATGATTTGTTTTTTGGTTTCCATGTAAAATCTAGCACTGAATTTTGCAATACCTTTTCTACCTAATAAAGATGTACTGCAACATTACTATGTAAGGGTTACTTTAAAATGCACTGCACATGCACTCTAATAGTTATATGTAGACTCCAGAAATGAAGAAGTGCATAACTATGTTCAAATTAGGGGGGAATGAAATTGAATGGATCAGTTTAGGTCATATGCAAAAGCTCTAAGAAGCATTTGCATTATATAACCCTGTGACTGCTCCTCATACAGCCTAAAGTGTGAGGTGCTTTATGCTTTTTTTGGATGACAGACCAAAAAGGAAGAAATAGTATTTATGAAACATTAAACAATGCAGGATATATAGTTAAAAATGGATAACTACAGTTTATTGTCATGCAAACAATAAAATGCATATATTCAGGCAGCTAATATGTTAAAAAGTGAATGGTTAACAGGGCAGTGCTGCCCTCTTTTATCTTCCCATCTACTTCCCCCCTGCCCTGCACAGGCTTGTGAACACACGGGCTCCACATGGTGTTATTTATCATTATACCTGTGGGTCAGGATGATAGGTAAAGTATGGAGTCTCGCTGAATGTGGGTGCTACTTTCTGGGCTTTGTGAGTATAAGTTCATGGCCCCCAGAGACACATCTAGTCTCTCTCACACTCATGGCTAAGCAGCAGGTGGCTCACCATGTGACACACATCAATAAGAGATTACATTTCTAAATCTGACACAAGATAGTGAACATCACCACTGCATTTCTTCTGTGAAGGCCTTTAATGCATCTTCGATTTTGGATGATATTAACCTGCAATGGAAAACAGTTTAATTTGCTAAAAGGGCATTTTAATATTAATAGGTACAATGTTAGTACGCTAACATTCAGTGTATGTTTGTCTACAAACTACATAAGTAGTTAAGTACACTAATATAGAGAGGTAGAGCTTTTGCAGAATTTAACTAAAACGTACCACCAGGGGGCAGCAACTCATTTGTTTTATTAGGAAAAGCCAACAGTGTGAGAGAGAAGTAATTCTGAATTACAAGCTGAACAGTGTCTGCAGCTGAAATCATTTTGTAGCTTTTATAATGGTATTTTGGGTTTTAGTTGAACATCTCTGTGGCTGTCCCCCTCCATACTGTATGCTGACAGTAAAAACACATTAAAGTGGTTTTAAAAAAGTCCAGTTGATCAAATTGTCTGAGCCCTTAGGTGATTTAATTAAAATCCTGATATTAATTGTCCATACTCTAATAAGATGCCTGTTCAAATTAAATCCACCAATCAGAAACAGGCCTGAGATGTAATCTGCTAATCCAAATGATCCAGTTGAACTGATTTAAAATCACGGACTGAAAATAATTGCCCACATTTGAATCAGCTGTCAGTTGCCACGGTGATATCATCTCTCATCACTCGCACCTCTTGATAAACTGTTTCTAAATCTGAGCCCGTAACTCATTTTTAAATGGTTTTTGAACCATAAGAATCCCAAGGACTTGCTTTACACGTTAATGGTTTCAAAAATATCGTCATGGTAAGAAAATTTCAAAAAAGGGGGCTGCCCTGCCTTTACTGGACAATCAGTGTAAATATAATAGATCTCTATGCAGCAGCTAGGTGGGATACCTGTCACTTGGATGGCTCCAGAGCAAAGAGTGTGAGAATGCTGGCTTAAAGAGGATAATTGCTACCATTTTTTTCTATATTCTGATGGGTGATTGATGGCTTTTGAGTGAAAACTGTGAATTTGGTGTGAATTTGTTTGAGTAAAAAAAACCCTCTCCTTCGCCCACTCACTGTTAGTTTGTCCCTCCACTCAGCACAGAGCTGCAACATAAGCTCAGAAATGGACTTAAAAAACCCCACAAAACTAAAATACAACTGAACAGAAAAAATAGTTTAATATCTTGGATCTGGCTTAAGATTTGATTGGTGTCTCTGCAACTGCTAAAGTTAAAGCTCAAATTAAGCAAGGTTCGAAACTGATTTGAACAGTCGATCTGCTCGCACCCTAGAGGTATATAAACTAGTTAAATATACAAAAACATAAACAAAAAGAAAAATTAGGCTGTCGCGCTAGTAAACGTGTTTGTAGTTCGACCTTTATCGTTTGTTTTTTTAACTTAAATTTTAATACAATTCAAGTAGAATTTATAAATGAACTTCACCATAACGCCAATGCATTATATTAATACTTTAGACAGAGTACCCACTGTTTCTTTATGCACAGATGGCTTATTCTTCCTGATTTCTTCTGTTTTTCTGACATGAGTCAGACGATATCTCCAAGTATAAGTACCCCTGCACCACATGGCTAAAAGCAATCTTTAGAAGGTCACTTCTGGGGGTCAGAAGGTCATCATTCTGGCGATAAGTATAGCCTTTCTCTAACATATTATGGAGCAAGTTAGATGTGTGAGCTATCTATAGACGTAGATTCAGAAGAACACATGCTGTAAATCTTTTAGCAGCTTCACTTGGACGTAGCTTGGCAACCTGAGATGTTACATTTAGATGAGTCATGTCACTGTAATTCGTTGACATTCATACCAAAGTGAAACTTTAGGCATACGGGAGGTGAAAAGGTCAAAGTGGCCATGTGAGTGAAACCCGATGCTCCTGCCAGAGAAAGGAGTTTCTGCTGCTTCACACAATGTGAATTAGAGAACTAAAAGTGAAGAACACATTTTAAAATACTTTGAAGTTAATTTAGCCAGACGCTCATATCATAATAATATCATAATACTACATAACACTGTAATATTATGGTTGCTAGTACACATAATCCACTATCCAAATATTGCCTGTATCATCCAAAACTAGTAATTCCTAAGACCTGCAGCAGAGTTTGATGAGTGAAATTGTGAAACACTTTCCTTATATCATCACAGTACCGTCAAAGGCAAAACGAAGCCAATGCGGCACCTGCAACGCTGACACAACCTCACCAACCAGTGATATCATACCATTTATAAAATGCATTAAAAGGTTCATCTTATGACTATCAGAAAACGATACACTACCATGTTTTATTCATTAAAAAAAGTCATTATTATAAATGGTCATGTACACAGGATTTACATTTAAACGGTACTATTTACAATTACCCTCTGTAAATTTTAAGACTAATTATCATCACTGGAGGCAGTGTTTTACAAGCGTGTGAGTTGAAATGTTGCCAAACCTGTTCTGCTGTTCTTTAAACCTTTGATAATTCTCTCTAGCCATACCTATGTTCCATCCATCGGCTTCCACTTGATGTCCTTTTTCAGGGTTGCCTATCCCAGCTGTCTTAAGGCGAGAGGCAAGGTACGCCCTGGACAGGTCGCCAGTCGTGGGGCTAACACCTATACACAGACAACCATTCGCACTCACACCTATGGGCAATTTAGTTTCCAATTAACCTTTGGGAGGAAGCCATAGGACCCGTGGAAAACCCCCACAAAGACAGGGAGAACATTCAAACTCCACACAGAAAGACGCCGGCCTGATGGTGGAATTGAACTAAGGACCTTCTTGCTGTGAGGCAATAGTGCTAACCACCGTGCAACCGTGCTGCCCATTGTTATTGCAATGATAATGCTGTGTCGATTTAGTTCCTGCACCATGTTGTAGTCCATATTGGTATTACACAAACACAACTGGTCCTAGTTCACCTTCAGCTGATATCACAGAGGTCAGTACAAATACATAAAGTCATTGTGGTTGTTTTTTTTTTTTTTCAATTCTGCTGCAAAGAAAAACCATCAGTGAAAACTTTCACCAGAAGGTGGCAGCATGAGTCTAGTTGCTCACCCAGGAACCGAACGTTTCAGTTCATTTAGAAGGTTTCAAACTCTTTAGGCGTAGGTTTTTACAAAGAAGATCTTTAACTAAACACAGGAATTTAGAACAAGTAGCAAGAGGCATGAAGAATACTGAGTCACGATATAAACCGAACATGCACGCTGCACAATATTTGCCCTGTGTCAGAGTGATTTTGATGAATGACTTCCTCCTGCAGGGAGCGTGTTAGAGCTGTGTAACACTAATCTGAGCTCACAGGCCCTACTGACTAAGGCCTTTGTTGCAGGAGAAAGAAATCTGTTCACCCTCGCTCTCACTCTCTTTTCTCTGGCAGCCTGATGATTTTTTTTAACATTTCTGATGAACTGAAAAGCACGTGTGTTCCTTCAGCGGTCAGCGGGGGTGAAAATGATCCCGATCATCTTGCGCCATTCTGCCATAAAGCACAGCTGTCCACCCAACATTAGCACATCTGTGAAAAGCTGAGCCGGCTGAAAATCGGAAGAAAAACTCTAGGTCGGATGTGCTATCGGAGATTTTGCCCCTTACAAATGCTGCAATAATACATCCCATTCATGATACTTTACTGCAGAGATCATAAAGCAGATTTAGAGGATTGGAATAAACATTTTTGTGAACTTTGGAAGAGCGAGCTACAGGCTGCACTGTCACACTTGCTTTTATGAGTAATGTCATGCTTTTTCAGCAAAGTCAGTAATCGCAGATTTTAAAATATGGATAAAGAAGTTTCCCACAGCCCCCTGAGCCACGGTTCTCATCCAGCCTAAAATACACCACCCTGTTGACCTTTCTCCCAGAAGTCCACCACCACCCATCCCAGCCCCCCAACTCTGTCTGCTGCCTTTGAATTATAACCTTTGCTCACTGGAGGCAGCACAATGTGACGATTGTGATTGTATTTTAATTCTGATGGCCAAGTGAAAAAAGATAGCTTCCTCTGAGAATGGGCTAGATTTATGGGCCCTGTCTTGGCCGCTGGCCCCACATCCTCTCTGATCTGCTTTTACTCCAACGACCCCTCGACCCCCGGGGGTCATTAGAGAGCCCCCGAATGGTGCGGCTGGCCACCAGCCCATCTCATACTGCTTGTTTTCCAATCAAATCACTATATTTAACGGGGACACGAGCCCAGGGCCAAGTCCAAACAGACATCTGTTTGAAATTGTTCCTCGCAATTATTTCACACAGAAGTTCTCCCTTTGCAACCCCCCCGCTGCACTCCTCGCCCCACTTTGGTCTTTTGTTTGTTGTTGTTTGTTTTCAGCTAAACCTCCCCCTCTGGACTGCTAATGGACAGAAATGAGCAGGGGGAAGTGAGAGGGAGGGTTTCAGGGTTGGTGGTGAGGGTCTGGCTCCTGGAACCGCTGTCACTGAGATATGCAGCCAGAGGAGAAAAGCAGAACCAGCCAGGGGTTTTTGATTCAGTACAAAGCAGGTTTTTCACTCTGAACAGGGAGCAGCTTTTACACTCAGGGGCCCTGAACCGCTGCCAGCTCACAATGACGTCTGCATCAGGACCATCACTCTGTGGCTTTTATACCTTAGTGACAGCATGTTGTGTAAACATGGCTAATCTGATCGAAGAAAGTGCACTTGCTATGATGGTTATGAACATTTGCTTTACTTTCTTGTTAAGACAAAAAATATATAAATTTTTTTAGCCACTGTAGGTATCTCATTCATCTGGCCTACGATGCAGAATAATTCTATTTGATCCTGAAATTACACTTCCCAAATGACAATGTGTGCTGTGGGTGCATCACTGTCTTATTCTTGTACCCTTTAGGGACTAAGAACATCAATCAATGCTGTTCATATGTGGCTAGAACCAAAAGTTCTTCCCTCCTTTGACACTTTGTTGAAACATTCGTCACATGTTGGTTTTGGACTCTCGATATTGTTTTGACTTCTGCCATGTTGGGCTTTTAGCACTAAAAATAACATCCAACCTAATCATCTAAATATGATTATCAACTAAGGCTAGCTAGCTTGACTTCATCAATAGACTGTATGGGAGCATCAGATAACAACCATAAAAAAATCCTAGAATTTCACTCACCAATACTGAAACTCAGACTTCTTGGATTGGCCTGTTTGTACAATTAAGTGCAAAAGAAGTCACGTTACTGGTCAGTTAATTGAATTAAAAATGCTCCAAAAGGCTCCAACAGTACAGACACAGTCCAACGGTCCAGTTCATGAACTCTATTTAGCTAAGGTGAAACTTAGCAGATACCTACCACATACAGCCAACTGTGTCACCATCCATCTGTCATTCAACGAGACCATGATAACCTGATAATGCAACCTTTAAACAGGTGAGTCATAAACATTTTCACCACTGTAAAGTTGTTATGAAAGGTAAAATTCGCTAAAGTTTAAAACTAAAATTTATAGAAGTCCGTTAATATGTTTACTTCTCCTGTAAAGTTTTTGTAGAAACAGAAAAATAGAAATATTTTTAGGAACTGAAGTTTTTTGTCAGGAAAATTAAAAAAAAATCTTTCTGGCTGGCAAAAATATGGGAATAAATCTTTTACTTGTGATTTTCCTGCAGCTAAACACACCATTGAAGCTATATACAATTTACGCTCAGTAATATTCACTGGATATGTAGATATTATGCATTATTGAAGGAATAATAATTAAACGCGTGACATTGCTGAGAATTGTTCTCAGGTTTAGCTCAGAATAGCTGTGCAGCTGTAGAGGCTGTGCTGGATATTTAAGTGTGTAGCAGGGGTGTCCCGTTGCGAGTCAAAAAGATGCTCTTAGTCACCCCCACCCATGTAGCTGGATATTAGATGTGTGATAATGCTTTGTCACCTAAAATGGGACATTTTGACACTTTGGAGTGCTAAAAGCCGACATATCAGTGAGGCCTTCTGTGCAGTACCTGAGTTACACTAAAAGCCCGTCCTGGATTTTTCTTCAGGATTTTTTGACAAGACTAAGAGAAAATATTTTTTTCTATACATATTTTTGGAGGATTCAACCCCATGCTGATTTGTTTATGATTTATTAGATGACTATTTTTTCAGTTAAAGATACCACAGGTTGCTACTATTAACTGTGCACACATACATGTAATAAGTGCCTGTAGAAAATGTGTATAAACCTTGTTACAACACCACAGAAAATATTCTTAGTCAGCCCTGAACTATAAAAAAGAACATATGTGACAAATTTATGGCTGCATACTTATGGAAACAATTTTATTTACTTAAGATTGTTTAAAACAAGTATTAAATAGTTTACTTGCTTATGTCACTTTTACATGAACTCTGCTGACCTTCAAAGGGTTCAGTTTCAGTGACAGACACACTGGGAATTATCACTCAACTGCATGCTTTTCTTTTGCTCTCAGTACTTTCAGAGATGTTCATCTTCATTTGCTTGTATTTGAATAGAAATGGGCAACCTCCAGGCTAAAAAATAAACCAGAAACCTGCAGCACTTCTGATGTTTGCTTGAAGCTGGCTTCTAAAGTTTAAAAAAAAGGGTAAAAGACTTCATGCAGTACTTGTTTTATAGTCCTGTGGTTGTTACAACAGAAATGTTCACAAAACCTTTCACGGGATGTGTTTTTTAGAACCCCAAACTCCATTTGGATACAGGAAGGACTTGGGAATGTGCTGCTTTGGATAACAGGTTTAGAACTACTAGCTGTCTCGGGGATCAACTGTTACTGATTTAAGTCACTGAAGTGCCGCTGGTTACTTTTAGATCATTAATGATGGATTTGCCTGAAAAATAAAGTGTGTTGTTACAAGGTTATTTAACACTAATTAGTAGGGATTTGCATTTGTGAAACTTTGATGGAACTTGCTAACAATGTAGCTAGAATTAGCTTAGCAAGTCTGTTTCTAGTCTTTTTGTTTCTTTTTTGGTGTTTTCAGTTTGGTTTATTCATAGTTTCTGATTAATGTTAGGTTAAAGTTTTGATTTCCTGTTGTTTACCTGATATTGTTTCAGTATTTTAGGTGTTGTTCTTGTAACTTTAGAAATCAGCTCACTGTTGTGTTATTTAAATGTGGTTCCTTGTGTTTGTTACTCTAACCTCTCTGCGCCCTTTGATATCATGTTTAGTGTGTGTTCTCTGGGTTTTGTATTTTGGTGAACTTTAGATATTTTGTTTGGTTTCATTGTTCTTGTTCATAACTTGAGATTTTGATTTATACACTAGAATTCTGATCCCTTAGTTCATGTATTTGACTCCTAGTCACTGTTTATAGAGCCTGAGTTTCCTCAGTGGCCCTTTTGTACAGTGTAGTTTGTTTCTGTGTAGTAGTTAACCTTTGAGTTACTTCCTATTATATTTTGGTAGTTTGTTGCCTCCTGTTTAGGTTCAGTTTTCATCCTTCCCTGTCTTGTTGTCTTGATTGTCCTACCCGTGTCCAGTTTGACCCAGCTGTCTCCACTTCCTTGATTACCCCATATGGCTAAAAGTACTGTCTTCCTTCTGTCTTTATCACAGTGTCATCAACCACCCTGACATGAAGATGATATTTTAAATATATTTTCACACAGAATTCATTTTCCTTCATTACCAAGTGATCAGCTACATGGCCCAGTGACAGTGTTAGGAATAATATACTGGGTTTTTATCATTTATCATTATCTTTGATCTATTTCTGTATTTAAATTAATATAAAGACTTTACATAAACATAACTCACTTTTCATTCACTACTTGATGGCCATACTGGCTGTGTGGGATATTTAGGGAATTTGCATCAGCACAGTGATAATGACTCAATGTCTGAATTCCTTTTGTAAATCGGCTTAATTAAAATTTGCAGTTGAAGAGGCATTTGACACTTGTCCATTTTTAATAAGCGGGAACCTTTGATGGTTACCTAGTAAACCAAAATTCACTCGACGTGGACAGTGATGAGCAGCTTTCAGTGTATTTTTGGATGACGCGCAGTCAAATTCAAGTGGTTTAAACTGATGCAAGAAGCTGATGGTGAATGAAAGAATTAGATCCCAAAACATCACAACACTTTTTCCTTCCTTCTAACAGCACTGCTTGGTTTTATTGTCCTACACAAACCTGCAGTGTGAGCAAACTTTATGTGGCATTGTGCATTGAATGGAAGGAAACAATTTGTGTTTTGTCTAAGCAGGTTTATGTTCGCAGACCTCCTTCCTTGCCTGAAGGGACAGAATAACGAATATATGATATCTGTGAGATGCTCAGGCCTTGTTCTTATGTCACTAGGTGAAACTCAAAGAAACCTGACCCCACAGCTTTGCGTGGCTGGCTGGTTTCTCTAAAATAACGTATGGCACCAGTCTCCTCCTTGCTCCACTGATTTATGATGGGATGAAGATTATCTCGGTGCTCTGCTCTTTTAAGTGCTTCCAGGACTGTATGATTAAGGAAAAACAAACATGTTGAAATATCTATTTGCAAGGTTTTAAGGGCAAGTTCTACTGCAGAGAACTCATTTTGAAGGCCAATCATTCCACTGTAGCTGTGCTCAGACTTTCAGACTGTATTTGTAGATGGCATTTCCACTACATAATTACAGTGTTGTGGGATCTGAAAATACTAACTCATCAACTACAACTCCAAAGGGTTAAGAGTTCAGTTTCAGGGTGGAGAA
This sequence comes from Astatotilapia calliptera, assembly GCF_964374335.1. Classification (NCBI taxonomy): domain Eukaryota; kingdom Metazoa; phylum Chordata; class Actinopteri; order Cichliformes; family Cichlidae; genus Astatotilapia; species Astatotilapia calliptera. The sequence goes on from NC_137437.1 coordinate 27,855,468, forward strand.
ACAGCCTTTGGAATATTTTGTGTAAACTTTATTTTTGTAGATCTTTTAATTCACAATTTACAAAGTCAAGTCAGCCTCTCTCTCTGAAGACTCTCTGAGCCTCTGTGCTGACCAATGACTGAAAGGCCAACATAATAACACATGTAACACCCAGCCAAGTTACAAAATTGGTACACAAGAAGTGGAGTGCACCATCAGTTGTGATGTCACTTTGTGCACATGTTGCATCATGAGGGTGAAAATGGCAAGCAAAAACTAGGTGTCAGACTTAAAGGAGATCTGTGGAACATCTACCATGAATAAACCATCCTACTGGACTGGCGCTGACTGTAGTTTTCACCAGTGTTGGTCAAGTTACTTGAAAAAAGTAATCAGTAACTAATTACTGATTATTTGCCCAAAAGAGTAATCCCGTTACTTTACTGATTACTTATTTTCAAAAGTAATTAATTACTTAGTTACTTTTTAAAAACACGATTTATAACCTGAATAGGTAATAAAGCGATAGATCTTTCAGCCCAATTCTACTTTTTCTGCATAATCCATCATACAAAATGTAATCAAATGGAAAAGTCTCTTTTTAAAACTTGTTTTATTAGTTTTGATCTTTTAGCTTTATGCATCAAGCAAAAATTTAATTATATGCAACATTCTCTGACTGGAAGAAATTTGTTTAACATTTAAACCTATCTTCTGCACATTCCAGCACATAAAATAAAATATTTTTTTGTGTTTACATTCAGTCTTTCAAATAAATGCAAGTAAAACACAGCATAAAATAAATAAAATCAAAGACTAGCGGTCCTTTGGCTCTATTTTCACCTGTAAAGCAGGAGTGGCGTAGGCGTAGGTTTACCCTGGTGCAGGTGTGCCGCAGCGGTCAGTTGAAGAATCATTACCTTGTTGCGCACTCGGTGCTTGCTCAGAAGTTAAGGAGTTTTTTTCGCTGTAAATAGAAGTTTTCTTCCCATGCAGCGATCAGCAGACGCAAATGTTTTTGTCACTTTTTATAGAATCAAACTCAAAGCAAGGTCAGTACTTCCACGCTTTAAACGCTGCACGCTCATACTCGCTCCTGCACTCGATATATTATCCATTGTTGATCTGCACACAGCTGTTGCCACCAACGTTGCACTCGTTTACGTCATTGTCATGAGACACTCTCGCAAGAAAATCACGGTTTTAGTAACGCAGTAACGCAGCGTTCCTACGGGAAAGTAACAGTAATCTAATTACCGTTTTTGCAATAGTAATCCCTTACTTTACTCGAAAAAGTAATCGGATTACAGTAACGCATTACAAGTAACGTGTTACTGCCCATCTCTGGTTTTCACTGATAGTCGAATGCTGTTTGGTTAGACAGGCTTGGGTAGATGAAATCCTCATGTGGAACTCATGTCATGTCTGTACTGTTATTCAACAGTTAGCTTAAGTGTCCTTTGAAAGCCAAGGTCTTCAAATATAAATCCTCCACTGGCTGCTCGAGGAAACCAAGACAATCAGATAAGTCCTTAAAAGATTAGAGAAGAAGTTGCATAAAGCTCCGACTTTGAACCATCATTAAGAGCCCCAAAAAGGATTTAAAGTGAACTGACTCATGGGGTCAAAATTTCTCACACAGAGTCGAAATGAACCTTGGAAGCCAGACGCAGGCATACTTTAAATCTTAAAGTTAGTTCTATTATGTACAGGAAGTCAGTGGAGAGGAGCCAGGGCTGAAGTGATGTGATGCCATCTGCTGAAACCAGTTAAAATCATGCTTATTTCTCTGAAAAAAGAAAGGAAAGATGCTTAGGTCAGTGTGGCCTACACAAAAATGCAAGTTAGCCTAACCAAAGGAACGTTGGTAGGAACTGACTTGCCCATTCTCCCTGTGGTGTTTACCCAGTACATTTCTCTTTGCCAGAATAACAGATCTATCATTTCAATGTACACAAGAATATTAGGAAAGGCTTCATTTCAACTTAGCAGACAAGTGTACAATCATGCCCCTGTAATCCGAATGACACAGCATTCATTTTAAAGGATGCAGTGAGTGAGGGAGATGAGTGGGCGCATTCTTTGTGCTGGTTATGACAGGAAGAGGAAAAGTATAGAAAACATAAAAGAGAAGCAATCAAAATGCTTCTGAGCAATAACTAACACAAGGTCATACACATGCCTGCTCTCTCATTCACGTAAGCCTTTAATCAGACGAATCCTCCTAACTTCAATCAAACTATGGCATTCCTCAACGGCCTACTCATGACGAGGTTCTCAGACCATCTGACCTCCAGTTTGGCTGCTAATAGAGAATAACTAAGGAGAGGTCATGATCTGGGTTAAAGACTGACTCTGGGCTCTCAAACCCCGGAGGAAGGTCCACAATGCTGCCCTTCTTCACAGACATTCTCTGGGCTCTCTGCCAGTTGATCATAATTCTTGTACTTCCAGAGTTTAGCAGGGTACGCCTGCCCTTGGGCCAGCAGCGGCGGGATGGGCCAAAGCTCTGTCGGAGCAGTAGGTAACCCTGACTCGGGTCATTTCCCTCTGATCTCAGTAGGCATAGAGCTCAGAGCAGGAAACCTTTGATGAGAAACTGAGCAAAGCCCCCAGAGAAAGGCACAGCAGCTCAAGCCAATGAATCGCTTTATTATGATGACCTGGCCTCAGAGGTCAAAGAGCAAAATGTGACACACTCCGATACAGCTTCAGAAGGGCTCAGATGTGTTTGGAATATATTGTGGATTCATTGTGGACACATGTTACGACAGTTTTGGGCTTAGATTTATTTACAGGAGCGCCATCGTAGTATAAAGAGTTTGAAATGATGGATATATTATTTTGCAGTTTGTTTAGTGACCTTAGTAACACTTGGTGACATGTCTGTTATTTTTATTGTATTTTATTAAATTATTTTTTATAAACATTACATATGTTCATCTCACTGCCCTGATAATTAAATTAACCAGATGGAGAAACACATTTATAAGCCAGAAACACACTATATACACTGATCCGCTACAAAATCAAATCAAATCAAATCAAATCAAATCACTTTTATTGTCACATCACATGTGCAGGTACATTGGTACAGCACATGCGAGTGAAATTCTTGTGTGCGAGCCCCACAAGCAACAGAGATGTGCAAACACAACAACACAAAGGAGCAAAATACAAGAATGGCCAACCTGAAACTAATAAATATATGTACAATATATAATAGTGTATGCATTTCTGGATGTGTATACTAAATATTTTCCTACGTGTGTGTGTGTGTGTGTGTGTGTGTGTGTGTGTGTGTGTATACACATTTTTACAAATTAAATAGTAAAAAAAAAAAAGAAAAAAAAAAGAATAATAATAATAATAATATAATATATAAAATATACAGAGTTGAATATGTGCAAAACAAGTGGCATTTATATACAGTGTGGAGTGCATAATGTTGAAGTTCCAGTAGTGAAGCTGAGGTGTCTATGACGTGTTCAGCAGTCTGATGGCCTGATGGAAAAAGCTGTCTCTCAGTCTGCTGGTACAGGACCGGATGCTGCAGAACCTCCTTCCTGATGGAAGTAGTCTGAACAGTTTATGGCTGGGGTGACTGGAGTCCTTGATGATCCTCCCCGCTTTCCTCAGGCAGCGCTTCCTGTAGATGTCTTGGAGGGAGGGAAGCTCACCTCCAATTATCCGTTCAGAGCACCGCACTACTCGCTGGAGAGCTTTGCAGTTGTAAGCGGTGCTGTTGCCATACCAGGTGGTGATGCATTCAGTGAGGATGCTCTCAATGGCACAGTGATAGAAGGTCCTGAGGATGCGGGGGCTCATGCCGAATCTTTTCAGTCTCCTGAGAAAGAAGAGGCCCTGCTGCGCCTTCTTCACTGTTTTGTTTGTGTGTACTGACCACGTAAGATCCTCAGCCAGATGTACACCAAGGAACCGGAAGCTGCTCACTCTCTCCACAGCAGCGCCGTTGATGGTGATGGGGGTGTGTACTTCTCTGCACCTCCGGAAGTCCACTATCAACTCCTTTGTCTTTGCGACGTTGAGGGTGAGATGGTTGTCTTGACACCAGTGGGTCAGGGCGCTGGTGATAAGACATTAAAAACCAACATTAAAACCACTGATGGAAAAATCAGGGGGTCAGCATCCAGGAATATCTGAAGGTTTTCATGTCAGTCCCTAGTTGTTGGGATATTTGGCTCAAAGTTGGGGATGATCCAACATTCCCACATTATTCTGAGTTTGGCCCCATTGTTTTTTTTACCCCCCAGGGGCAAAAATAGAAATTTTATGTCAAATCTCAAATAATAAAAATCATGGCACACTATCTTGATCTTCCTCCATAAATAAAGGGGTTTTTTTCTAGTTCTAAATGGGCATCTACAGGTGATGATGCACTGATGGAGGATTGCGCCACATATAGTTAAAGCAACGAATCTGTTTTACCTAAAGGTAATTTTTTAAAACCAGTTGTATAAATTGTAAAATGATTCATGAATAATAAAATTACCTAAAGATAAGCTGCATGTAAAGAAATGGCATCCACAGTATCTGATGTGTGTGTGTATTACATTGCAGAGTTATTACAGTCCTGGTGATTTTCTTTTGAGTCTAAAACCTTTTTGGGGGTGCCTAATGTGTTGTTTTTTCTGGGGGTTTTTTGAGTGGGAGTTTTTTATGCAGGAAAATCCCTGCAAAGTAATCCTGGTCCAGATATCCTTCTGGATCCATGGACTCAATTCATGCATGGAGTGGAGGGAATTTTCTGCCTTCATGGAGGTATGCAGTCACAGGCTGATCTGGTTCCCTCAAGCCTCAACAGTTGTGTTGCTAAAAGAGAAGGACAAGCTTTTATAAAACTGTCAAGTCCTTTAAAAACAATTCCTCTTCATTTCTTTAAGGATATATTATATTTCACTTATTTGTCATTAACCTTTACAGGGCATTGTTTGGCCCATACAGTCCCTATAATTTACTGCTTTTTATGTTTGCAGCTCTGAGAAGTTATTTTAAGGCTTTATAGTTCCATTTGTTCCATGTGGGTCAACTGAGGGGATCCGTCTTTCATCCACTTGACCCTCTGCCCCTGTGATGGAAGTTGTTTTGTCTGGTAGCGGCCACGGTGCAGGGTGTGAATACTACCGACCAACAGCTGATTCCTAATTGCATTCGACCTCATAAGCAGTTGTATCTTAGAGCAAAGAGATGTTGTCCACCCTCAGAACAGCTGAGCCAAACAAAAATAATGTTTAGCAACTCTTTGCTTTCAGTCCCTCTTTTTCCTCTAAGAACTTGTTGACAAACCTGGCAGCAACAACCAAACCCCCCTCAGTCTTTTCATCAAATTAAATTATTTTTTTTTATTAAAAATCATTGTGTTTGGGAGTGTAACTTCCCAGAAAGCTACTTATTTCCTCAAAAGAACACTTTCTGCTCATTTATAGAGTCATAAATAATCCTTCTTTCTCTCATTCTGGGTCTTGCTGCAGCCCTTCAGTTCATCAACTGTCTGAAACAAACAGCTTTAGTTTCCCCCTCTTTAAACCAATTTTCTACTGATTAGCTGCCCCTCACAAACAAGAGGTTTGACCAGCAGGTGGATGGGACATATTTGTTTGAGATATTACGTAGAAAAAAACTAAGTATTAAAAAAGATGAGATTTAAGAGCTGAGCTTTTGGCTCACGTGGATTACTGCAGGTTTCATGCGAACATCCTGCAATGGAACAGCAGAAAGCACAACAGGTGCACTTTAAAGCATCACTGGCTAATAATTTTATATGAACAGCTGGTGAAACGATAACGTTGATTGATACTTGATGCTACGCTCGCTGCCTTTTGGAGCATTATTATTTACAGCCCGTCCAACAAGTTTGTACGAGAGGGAAACTGAGTCTTTACTGTAAAACGCAAATTTTGTGTGAATGAAACAGGCAGTATGTGTGCGTATGTGTGTGTCCTGGAGCCTGTTTATGATGTGAAGTCGTGTGCTTCAGAACACACCATTTCTCCCCAGCTGTGTGCTTTGTCTGATCATCCGTTTCTGCCTCACTAACCTCTTGTTCTCCTCTCTGCTGAGGCTCCTTACCCCGGGGCTATTTTTCTCCCATCCTCTCTCTAAGAGAATAAGGAATTCCAGTGGCAAAAGCAATCAGTGGGCTCCACTTCGAAGCAGTCCCCAGCTGAATTCACTGTCAGATTAAAAGTGATTTCTTCGCTCTCTTTTCTGCATCTTTTCTTCTACCCCCGGCCCCTCATGTGGCATCTCTTTTCTGCTCTACACCTCTCACTGGCTTTGCTTTCTTCTCTGCAAGAGCCCCCTCTTCTTCTCTGATGTTCCTTTTCTTGTGCCACCTTTTCTCCCGCCTCCTCTTTCCTGCTTTATGTTGCCCCTCAGACCTGTTTCTTCAGGGCCGGCCTGCCACTGTTAATTTTGGCCAGTGTACCATCTAACTTTAGAAACTGCGCTGTATGCATTTTGCTGTATGGAGTATCCTTTTTCACCTGACTTTTCAGATGGGATTTTCCCCCCCTCTTTCTTTTGTTCTAAGGAAGGCTGGAGGATTGTGTGTAAAAGTGCAACTACTAAAATAATCCATTATCTTTTCATTAGCAGAGGGGCACACAGACAGTGATGTATGCAGAGGAAAGACAGGGCTTCAAAGCAAAACAAATGCTGCTCCTTTATTATTGAAGCATATGCACTGAAGCTATCACACGGCAGTCTAAAGACACCTTACTTAAAGGCAAAGGAAACAAGTGTGAAGGAAAATTGGTTTAATTTGACACCACATTAACTGTGATGTTATATTTATGCTGAAGAACCTCAGGAGTTTTTTTAACCTGACACAGAGTGTGAAATCTAAACTGAAACATAAGAAGAATAATTTCGAAGACTGAAAGCAGGAACATTTGCACAAGCATTTTCTTTACTTGGTGAAAGTTCTTAACAAAGCCCAGAGAAAATTTATGGATGGAGTACGCAGAAACCTTGAGTTTAATACAACTGTAGATGTAGACTGTCCTTGGGCTGCTTCATTCTCATGTTCTTAGTGTTTTTCCCTTTATGCTGCATCTGTATCTCCTGTTTGTCTGTGTCGTTGTGCATTTGTGTGATGTTGAATAATTGGAAAACTGAGTTGCAAGCATAAACTATGTAAAATATATACCTTTAAGTACATATAGCCACTGTGATGTTACCCATCGATCTTGGACTCCACATTCACAAAGTTTTGGCTCGACCAAGTTGTTTCTTTATTTCTAAAAGTGACCATTTTGGATGAGAGAATGGAGTGCTAACTTACCAGCTGGCTTTATTAGACAGAGATACCTGCTGATTACTGCTCAGTCGATTCAAATCAGTTTATTTATATAGCATTTAAACATATAAGACATAAAAACACTGCACAGTAAGTAAAACAAACACAGGATGACAAATTGATGAAAAATTAATACAATTACAGGCTGAAAATAATACTACAAAATAAAATAAATAAAAAGGATTAATAAAAAAACAGTCAAAGTGGCCGTGCCCCTAATTAACAAACTTTAAACAGGTGAATTAAAGAATATTCTCCTCCATTCTTTGGTTTCTCATATAAACATGTTTAGTTTTGCTGTAAAGTTGGACTCTATGGGTTGTGGGTTTGGTGCATTTAACCGATGAAGATTTCTGAAAGCAAAGAAACTGAATGAAAACCTAGTTGCTGGTTTGCAACTGAGAAAATAGTTGACGTGTGCAAATAGTGAAGTAGACTGTAAGTAACCCTGAAAACCAGTCAGGTTAAAGGAATTACATGATGGAGATAGTTATCAACATGGTTTAAATGCTGTTTTGTTTCCAGTAAGAATTAAAAGCAACTACGTCCCAGGTCCTGGATTGTGACCATCTGAGGAGAAGTTAACTTCAGAGTTAGACTGTTTAAATTTGCTTCCTGTTTTTTGGTAGTGACTTTCTTTGGGCATTTTTTCCTCTTTTCTTTGCCTGTGTTTTTCTTTCTTTGTGATTGTGTGCCCCGTCTTCATTAGTTTTACCTGCGCCCAATCAGTTCTCTGATTGTTTCTCGGTCACTCTGTATTCTTAATTCTTCAACCTCCTTGTGGTTGTTCAACTGCTTCCGTTTTGTATCATGAAGTAAGTTTTGGGTTAAAGTCACTGATTGTTCCTGTTGCTCGCTTGATCCTGTGTCTTGATTTGGGCCCTTTAGTGAAAAACCATCATGACTGCTTATAAAAAAAAAAATCAATCTGGTCTGTTTGGCATTTTGAGTAACATCATGGACAATAATTTAACATTGTATTTAGTAAAATTTATTGAATTTGTTTATTTTACTGAAGGTAGAATAAAAAAGAGAGCACACCAAATTTGATCCTGCCCGTTAAAATTCTTGCTGGATTATATGCTGGACTTCCAGGTTGGTGATGAAAACACCACCTGCAAAAAACTGATATCCTTTAAAACCAACAATTAAATCACTGATGATGAATCATTTTTAGCACAAATTCAACAGACTATGTGAAGTGTGTTAAAAAGTAAAGCTACAGGTCCATTTCTCTTCTTAATTAGTATTTACAGATGTCAAACATCAAATGACGTATTTATGAAAATAGCTTAAACCCAATAACCATGTGAGGCATTTATTAAAATGCTCTCATATAGTCTGTATATAAAAGATAGATGCAGCCATGGTGAGGTCACCCATCGGCATGTGTTTGAAGCATCGAATTCATCTTTATAGCTGCCACTTTGGTTTCTAGAGCCAGACGTTGCTGTATTAGACGCAGAAAATAGACACATTAGAGTCTAATGTGTGTTACTTTTTGCACTGAGGGTAAGTATGGCACTGGGGGTGATTTGTAGGCAGATTCAGGTCCAGTACTTATTCATGTTTCAGGAGATGAGTTGAAATTGCTAGCAAGCTTCACTCCTCTTTCCTTTATTAGTGTCTTCCTGTTTTTGAAATAAGCTGCAACCCCTAATAATTCAATCTTGGTATGAGTTATACAGGTGACTTATTTACCCCCCCCCCCCCCCCCCCAATTTAAGATATATCTGTTTTCAGTAACTTGTATGGATGAATATGTGATAGTGTTTGGTTTCAGTTTTTCTCAAGAACAGTCTGAGAAAATACACATTAAATGAGATTTCGAATGCAGTGTAGCCTCACTTTCATGGTCTGTCTCCAGGGAACACAGATCAAAGAAGACACAGCAAGCAGATTTAGACAGAAAAAGAGGAGATAGTTTATTTGAAATGTACAAAAGCTATATACACATGCACACGCACGCACACACACACACACACACACACATACCAAGCATAGTAAAAGTGGATGGTAGCATACACACAAACATTTAAAAGGCTACTTTCAGCAATTTCAGCAAACATAATAAAACAGAGGAATTTGCAGACCTAGTTTGCCCATCCTGTCCGAAAACAGGATTTCATTATCAAAGTCTGAGTCCTTTCCTGGACTCTGCAGTTCATTGAGAACCCAGGGGAGAGACAGGGTGCACTGACGGGGGTATGAATGTGTTAATTAGAGTTGGATCTCTACTGAGAACACACAGAGGTACTTGTATATTCTTTCAGAGAGTGCTCCTCATCAGATGCGCAGGGGTTCATGTGCCCTGATGGACTAACACTGATGCATATCCTTGTCCTTTTCAATCATTTACCCTTGTGAGATGGGACCATGGAGAATGAACGTCTCTGATCCAGAGGGCAAAGAAGGAAATCACATTTCACATCCTCACAATCTCAGATTATGACCAGAAAGCACTTCAGTTCTGTGGATGACAATGCCTAACAACCATGTGTTTAAACTAGGGCTGTCAAATATGTTCACTTTGTAAACTGCATTCAGTGAAATTTTATGACACACACACATGTTGGTAACACATTTCAAAACATTTCAGATGGTAAACATTTATTACATAACGACATGCTCCAGCAAACACAGCTTTTATTTCCTCTGCTGCAGGATGGTTAAGTGCATATATGAACTACAACGGCAGTTTATTTTTTTTCCAATACTGGCATTTATTAGGGAGCAGAGATACGCTGATATTTACTGGAACTTATTCGACTCCCAGACTCAAATACTCGAATGAGTGCACGCACATGTAGTAACATGCTAGCTTTACCTGACAACATCTGCACCGAACCTCATTTTTATTTTTTATTTTGTTTAAATTTTGGGATTTCTGTGGTTGTCTTTGGCTTGGCATGTTTCTCCTGTTTGTACAGCAGCGTCTAACCTTGCTGTACTACACATGCTTCTGTTATCCAGTTATTTTTCATAACTTATTTAACCTGTTTCCGTTGTTTAATGGTTGTCAGCAAACAGTTTCTACTGTGGCTACATTACTATGACCTCTGGGAGTATTAGTGTGTTATATATCCACCCAGATTCTGGTAAAGCCAAAGGAAAATATAGTTTAGCATAACCAACTGATTAAAAAAAAGAAAAGAAAATGATAGAAGAAAAAATAATTGAATGACTATTGAAAATCATGACCATCCCTGGTGTATAATTTGGCCTCAGGCTTTTTTAAAAATTTATTTGGTCACTGTGTCAAAGTAGTACTGCAGGCTAGACCCTGCCCCGCCTATTTGGTGCTATGGTAGCTCAACATGCCCTCCCATCTATGCGCATTCATGGATGTCAGCAACAGGAAGAGGCACTGAGCATGACACTGATGAAGTCAGACAAAGTATTAAAAGCAAGGAGCTGGGACTGGGGTGGGTTAAAAGCAACTTGCAGATGTGTTGAAAATGTAGAAGGTAGAGCTACTTAATCAGATCACCCTGTGTGAGGTTTGCCAGTTAGTTGTAGTAAAGAACCATAACATGGGCTGAAGAAACTGCTCCACGCTTCCATAATCAGTTTTTGCAACTGCCTATTATCGTTTAGTTAAGTCAATACAAAATGAATTTATCATTTATAAACTGTTTGACAGCTCTAGCTTAAACAGCAAGTGTGTAACATATCTTAGACCAGGTACCATACAGTATCATCTACAAACATAACAGTCTATCCACATATTGTGTCCATTTCCTGATAATTCGGTTTTTGTGTCATATTCAGATTCTCACACTTGATGACCTCATCAAGGCACTATGTGAACTGCTATCAGTGCACCACTTTTTAAAGGCCTATTACGCTGGCAAATACTGAATGGCAATTGTTCTTGATCTGTTTATATACCCTGGGCTATCATAGACTTGTAGCTAAAAAGTATGGCTTTTTAACAAATGATAGAAAATGGTCCTTAACCGTATCTATATTTACTATTAACCTTTTAATGTAACATATAATCTGAAACAAATATTACAGGATAAGCATATTACTATGAACAGTGTAGAAAAAGTTTATGTAATGAGCAGTTTTGCATTGTACAATCAGTGCTTTCTTGTATAGTCTTTATATTCCTGATATTCATGGTAAGAATGGATGGATGATGAGGTGTTTGATTGCTCTCAGCTAATCATGTTGAGGAACTTGCTTTCCTCAGCCAGGGCTGTGAGCATAGAGTTCATGTCACCGATGGCCATGTTGCCAATCCCTGCCGGTACAGAAGCGAGGGTGACAGAGTTGCGGGGGGTGGTGAGACGTGAGGAACTCTGAGAGAGGCTCTGCAGAAGGCCTGGACTCAGGGTGCCCGACATTAGGCTTGAGTGGTCTCCGTCATCAAGCATGGTATCAAAGTCGATCTGGGCGTGCTCTGTGGCCCCAGATCCACTGGTGGAAGAATCCACTGTGCTGCTGGAGACCTGGTTGACGCCTGGTGAAGCCATGTTGGCTGCAGAAGTGTTGTTGCTGGAAGGAGCCTGACTGGCACATGGGGACATGGGAGCATCAAAGCTGACAGAAGGTGGCTCAAACACGTGAATCTGACCTGTGTAGAACACAGCGGAGTTTGGATTTTCTGAGTTGCTGTCATGGGCTACTGACCCACTGGGCCTCTTTGGGCTTGCCTCAGAGGTATCATTACCTTGACCGGGGCAAACATCCGATGACTTGAGCAATCGGCTCGGTTGTGTCATGCTAGACCCTCCGTGTGGTCTGGCAGTAGACCTGGGCTCTGTGGGAGGCCTGGGTTGTAACATTCCTCTGCCTCCATTTTGGACATTGTGCTGCTGTTGGGAGATAACGTAATTTTGCTGAGGATCCACTTGGCTGACATAAGAATAGACATCAGTCTGTGTCCTTGATCTGTAACTTTGGACCTCTTGATCTGCCATACTGTTGCGCGTAGGTCTCATGCTAGTGCTTCCAGATATAGAACTTGGGATTGCTTCTTGGCCAAACCCTTGCTGAGGACTCATTTGGTTACTAAAGTTCACACTGTTGCATTGTCTCTGTTGTGGATGCTGCTGTAGAGAGATGTTCATCAGCCTCTGGTTGCTGTGGTTTGCATACCCCTGCATAGATATATTCTGACTCATAGGCACAACTTGCTGGTTGTTGCTCAAGCCCTGACCTTGCGTCTGGAAGGACCCAAAGTTCTGCCTCTGCTGTACAACAGCTAGATTCCCCCTGAGAGGATGCTGCTGCTGTTTGGGAAGCTTGGCTGTGGTGTCCACTGTTCCTGAACTCACCTCATTCCACTGCACTGGCATGTTATTCTTGTTCATGTTTTCTGATGGTGCTGCAAAAGGCTGCTGAGCACCTCCCGGACCCATCTGGCAGGACTGCACATCCTGATTGGACTGAGCCATCATGGTATCCACCATGGCCATCCTCCTCTGCGCAAAAAATGATGCTGGTGGAGCCACGCCTGTCTGGTAGCCCTGAGTCTGACCGTGGGAATTATAGTCGGTTTGTCCCAAGTTGTGAGTAGAGGGGCCAGAATTCTGTGACCTGAGGTACTGTACCACATCGTCTGGAAGCACCATATCATCCTCTCCACCCTGCTCACCCCCAACCATCATTCCATCTACCGCCATGTTCTCCATGGCTACATTCTCAGAAATGCTTGGTGGTCTGGGGGCAAATGGGTAGCGTTGCAGGCTTCCATCAGAGCGAGTATAGCCCTGTGTAGCCAGTGTCTGGTGACGTTCTGCAGCTGGTGGAGCATTCATGGGGTTCATGCTGCTCATGCTGTTGTAGCGCTGGACCCTTGGAAGGGAGAGAGGGTCCAGTGTCGTACGACGCACTGGATCACTTGCACGGCGTGGCAGATTGGTGGGTACTTCGTGGGGCATCATGCTCTGCGTGCCATATCCAATATCACTGCACCGTCTTGGTACAGTTCCAGAGGGTGGCTGATGGAAGGGATGCGATGAGCCTTCTTGGGAGTCGCTGTAGAGTGCCATGCGAGTCCTTAGGCTCATTCGTTCCATGTTGGGAAGAGGAGTAGGTGGTGCTCCACCAATGGCAGCAGCATACTTTGCCTTTAGCCGATAATGTTGTGCTGGTGTAAGACTGAGAAGGCTTGGAAGGCCTGCTCCACCTCCTCCGCTGACACCGCCACCTCCGCAGTGGCTGGCCTCACTGGATCGACGAGACAGGTCAGTAGAGATTGGGTCATAGGAGTCAGCTGAACTGATATTGTTGTGGCGATTAGCGCCAAACTGGGATGTCCCACTGGAGCGACGGCTGGAATAGCACGGGGATATACCAGAGGAGCGCCGGCTTAGGGTGTAAGCAGAGCTGATGGTGCTGGTGGTGCTGTCACGGCGCTCGTTCAGCTGGTTCAATAGCGTCACTTCACATGACAACAGGTCATCCATGCGTTGGCCAGGGTACGAACCACTTAAGTTACTCATGTTGGAGTTCTCCAGCAGGGACCCTGGCAGATAAAAAGATTAGAATAAATATTATTATATTATAACATTATATATGCACATGAGTTTATAATTACAGAGGAAGCATTTCTCAGCATCGCTGTTTTTGGTCTTTATAGCTAGTGTCCACCTTCATAACAACTGTACAGGGACTGAAAGCTAGAGCACTGTCCGCTTTGTTACATGTACAGGGAGCTGTAGCTCCTAGCTGTCTGCAAGGCTTAACCTCACCTGATTAAACTCACCATCACTTTTGGAACAAATAATACGGCTGTTGTGTAGTTAACTGTACTGACAGACTGTCCAAGAAGTCTGTGCTCCAGTTTGGGTAGTAAAATTCTGGGATTTTACTGGAATGTACTGAGCATTTATTAGCAGGTTTCTGTATGACAGACAAGTTTTGGATGTTCCTTATTAGTGCTAGCATTAGCTTACTGCTCCAACCTTTAATTGAAATATGATCACTCATTTAAGAAAAAACTAAGCAGCACATATAACTAAAGCTTAGGCTTCAAGATGGGTATAAATGGTTCATTCCATCTCCATCTCCAACTTCACAGTCTATGACAGTACAGCCCAATATGAGGTGTTTCTTCAACATGTAGTCCTTACCAACTGCAGGTATGGGAGGCAGCTTCATGCTAATGCGTTGGCCCTGCAGCGGCTGTGGCGCAGAGTTAACCCAGGGGCAGGGGTCCCTCACCGTCTTCAGCCTTTCCTTCTTGATGTTTTCCAGCTTGATGGTGACTGCACCACCGTGACCCGTGGCTTTCCTCAACTGAAGCCCCATCCCAGCCTGCTGGCCCCCAGTGGGAACAGTGGAGTCAACCATGGGGCACTCGTCCTGTGCGCTGAGGTCCCCGAAGCTGCCCCCGCTGTGCACGGCCATCTCTACCCCACTGTCGTTGTTGTTGGCGCTGCTGAGAGGCGATGGCTCGCTGCTACATGACGAGTGGCCACCAGGACTGGACTGATACGTCTGGAGGAGGACAGACGAAAGTGTCATGAATCAAAATCCAAGAGGTTAGTAGATCATAGAAATATTCACTTTGCTGTTTGAGTAAATGAAAAAGAAAAGAAAATGATTAAAAAGTGAAATTTAAAAATGAATATAAATGAAAGAAAACTAAAACACAGCCTTGTGCCAAGCTAAAAAAAAACCTATTAGATATTCTTCAATATTAAATAATTACCACAGTTAAAAAATTCTGATTGTGATGGTGTTTTGTAATAACTAATGTAGCCCTATAGCTTCATACTCTTGTGAATTATAAAGGAGGTTTATTTATTTAAGAAAACAAGTGGATAATAGAAAAGTTCTGTGAGCAGCACACATGCTACACAAGTCCCTGCCTTTCAGTATTAATGTGACAATGACTTTTATCGTTGGTTGAATATTGAGCTCATAGATATAAAAATCCAGTGTAATGGCAGCGTAAGACTGTCTTACATGCAAAGGAGCAAGAAAATATATGAACATGGATTATCATGCACCATACATTTCCACCATACAGGAATTTGAAAAAAAAAAAAGACATTGAAACAGGCTGCGTGCTCACCTCAGTGAAGTCTGTCCATTAGCAGGGTTTCAAAGGAAAGAGAGAAGCAGGTTCAGACAACAAACAGAGAGTGAGTTTGAAAGGACGCATGCAGGTCCAGCAGGGAACCTCTCACTAACAATGTTAGTAAAAATGTAAGATAACTGTTGTTCCCCTGTTTTAAAGCTCACCCAGAGCCACTGTCTCGTGTAACCGATAAACAGGACTCACCATAGAGTTCTCTGTCTTAATAGACTTGACTTGTAGGCAATCTTCCCCTCCCCTAGAGGTGCTGTTGGCCTCCACCTTGCCATCTACGGCTCTTGCGCTGTGCTTGGAGTTTGCCTCGTTCTCCCCATTGCCTTTGGGTGGCTGTAGCCTTGGGGGAGCGTCACTTCGTTGTTTCTTGGTCACGTGAGCTTCGGGTCCATGGACCGTCTTGACGTGCTTCCTGAGAGAGCTTGGGTCCGTGTAGCGCTTGGTACAGCCCGGGATTTTACACACATATGGTTTCTGCCAAGATGGATTCAACATGATTTTTACTGTGGCAAATCTAAATCTTAGCTGACCTTTCCGGCTGCTCAGATGAGATCCATGTGTGAACTTACCTCATTGGAGTGTGTGCGGTTCTGGTGCTTCGCTCGGTCTGAGGCATTTGAGAAAGCCTTGTTGCAGCCTTCGTGCTCACATACATAGGGTTTCTCCCCAGTGTGGGACCTGAGATGGGTCTTGAGATTCTCCAGGCGGGAGTAAGCTTTAGAACAGCCCTCAAACTGCAGAGAGACAGACAATGGGACAGACGGACAATGAGATTGATGCTTGAGTGCTGTTGTTTTGTCTGCAGCTGGCCAGAGAAAAGAGCCGGAACACAACAACAAAAACAACACGAAAAAGCTCTTTTTGTTCCAGTTTTTAAATGTCATTTACTCTTGGACTCTTGCCCACCTACTGTGGTGTGCCACACAAAAGCAAAGCTCTGCTACACTTTTGGTAAAAAAAGGGCTATTACACAAAAAATCCAAACTAAGTGTGAGGTGTGGTAGAGCTCTTTGTCTGGTGCACTTTGTTGAGACAAAGAGAAGTCTGTGTTTAGCCTTTGTATTCACTTATACTGTACAAGCTATAATTTGGTATTCCTTCTGAGCAGTCATTGTGAGTGTAATTGGCTCTGAAATTAAAAGAGAATCAAATTAGAGCAGCCCAGAAAGGGGATGAAAAAGTCCGAAGACTCATCCTTAAAAAGAAAAGACTAAAGGGGAGTTAGGAGAAGATGCATGTGGGATTTGTGTGCAGAATATACAGCTTGGTCTTAATAAGGACCCATGGCCCCCTGCTTGTCTGCAAATTTTAATTACACACCCACACTGTCAATCAGCTTTCTTAACTTTATCCTTCACAAGTCATCTGTTTTAATACATTCATGAGAGGCCCAGAGTGAGCTTTGAAGCCAAGCAAACAGGCCCCTCAATTTGATCTTCACACAGCAAATGAAGGCTTCAATGAAAGCCCATGATTTATCAAACACGGGAAATATAGTGGTGGTACGCACAAAGAAAATCATATCAAGTTTTTTTGTAAGGGAGTTTTTTCCACAGGCGAAACTGACGCACTAAAGGGCTGACATTCTTTGACTGCTAAAGCGGCGGAATAAATTCCAACTTCAACTAGTTGGTTAACATGTTAACAAGAAGGTTAAAGGGCCTCTCCAGTGTTTTTACACAGATCAATGAACCAACTGTGAGAATTAAAGTCAGTGTGTATAACTAGTTGTATCATGTCTGCTGTGGCTCTGCAGGAACTTTAGTGAATGTGAGAGGAGATTTTGTGTCTGCCTTCTCATTGTTATGCACACACACATTGTTAAAAAGCATTTTTGCAGATCACACCTAGGTTTATGGTTTTGGAAACAAAGTTAATACATCATTGCTTAACAGGTGGGTTTTATAACCTATGCCATATATGTTATGAAAGGAATTCTTCTCCCCCCCTGTTGCCTTTTGCTGCTTATAGTGGATCGTTAGGTTTTCTCTGTATGTCTGTATTTCTCTGGATGTCACCAACTATGCCAAATAGCTTGCATTGCAATCCGAGCTGGAAAATGGTGCTGGCTGCATTATGGGAGATGATGGCTTGTGATACCAGTCAGCAAATTACCAAGAATACGAGGCGCTTACCGTGCACTTATGGGGCTTCTCCCCCGTGTGTCGCCTCATATGGACCACCAGCATGTACTGTGCCTTGAAGGGCTTTTGCTCCCGTGAACACTCCTCCCAGCGACACACAAACTCTTTCTTCTCACCGTGGATGTGGTCATTGTTGATATGCTGTACATACAGATTGATTCCAGTAAATTGTCACAGTTCTATGATACTTTTCCCTAAAGATGAAAATAACGTAACAAAATGCTAAAGAAGAGTCAGCAAATTCTTGTCTTTTTCCCACCAGAATAGGCTCCCGCCTCATGTGTCCATGCATGCTTGACTCACTGACATCACTCTGCAATCCATTATAGCTGACAGTTATTATGCCTTTGTCAATAGTAGACAAAAGCTACAAAGGCTGTGTGTGTGTGTGTGTGTGTGTGTGTATGTGTGTGTGTGTGTGTGTGTGTGTGTGTGTGTGTGTGTGTGTGTGTGTGTGTGTGTGTGTTTTTTCAGGCTGTGTTTGTGTTCACATTTCTCTTGGAAAAGGAACTACAGCGGATCCTTGTAAAAAGTGATCAAGAAGAGGATTTCCGACTGCATTCCTTCATTTCCTTCATTTCCATGGATCATGAGGTCAATCGAAACAGTTTCTATGTGACTTTTTAACTTGCACTTTAAATATGCAGAAAGTCTTCAGAGAAATTAGACAGTACTCAATTATCAAAGGCGTGAAGAGTAAAAAGAATGGCATGCTGGAGTCCAACGTACATACAGCCTAAAGCACTTCAAGGCAAAATGTCCTCAGCTACAGCATATTTAGTCACATGACTTCTGCTGCAGTCAAACATGATTTCTCTGAACAGACACATTTCAAAACACTTGTCCCGTCCACCGCATTCAAATATCCACACACCCAGAGGAACCACCTCATTTCCTGAGGACATCCAAGCCTACAATGCTCCACTTATGTGGCCACTTCTTCACCAGCAGAAAAGGTCTGTGGTTAGCAATTCTACTGAGGGCTATTCTGGGAGGAAGGAGGAAGAGGAGGAGGAATGGAAAAAAGTGTGTGGCCCACGCAGAGGTCTCTATTTTCAGGTTACACACTACTGTGAATCCGTAATTTGGAGGCTCTTGAAACAGGATTACTCTGGTCAAACAGAAACCACAAGAAACCCACAGGTGTGTGTGTGTGGTGTGTATGTGTGTTTGTTTTGGTCTCTTTTCGCTGATGATGTTTGAACCTCATGTGAAACCCCAGATGTGCTCAGAGAGGTGGTGTTAGAGGTCACACCCATGTAATTTATACTTTATAGAAAACAGGAACATAAACGCACTGTTGGCACTGTTTATCAGCACAGTCCTCTACTGGTCCACAGAGTTTGCAAAGTTGTTAAAGGTAACTCTGGTCCTGTGTGTAGCAGCTTATAGCGACCTGCCCACCTCCTCCCATTGGTCTGTAGGTCTATGGACCTGACATATGACTCTCCTACTGCTACTCGGAGGTGACTCACTGCCAGTCAGAAAGTGTAGAGAAGAGAAGTTGGCCTGGAAAAAGCAAGGGTGCATAACCCCAAAGTTGCTGGCATGACGATGGATTTATGGCCGGCCCTTTGGGCTTCGGGGGTTGGGGGTGTTGCTGGGAGTAAGAGGTTAGGGGTTAGGGGTCTCTGGGCTTGTGGAGGGGTGGGCACAGCTGCAGGGCTTGGGCTTGAATTTGGTAAGAGCCAGCAGGCTCATTAACATTACGCGTGTCGACCCAACAGAAAGAGACCGGTCACTACTCAGCTTTCTGAGTGGACCCAATCAGCATGGATTTAATTAGGAGCAGAAGAGGAATCTGAACTTTTGAGTTTTTACACAACAACAGTAGTCTATCCACTGTCATTGCAAACAAAACAGCAGATACTGACAACATAATGAGCAACACAACATAGAACCCTAACAACCACCAGGGATTAAGGAGGGTAGTATGTATTTCTTTAAAGGAATTTCTAATTTAGCAGTTTTGGTGTTTCCCAACGTTAACTGAGTATTTTTTTTGCAACTCTCAACCATTTTAGAATATATTTTAAATTCATAGACAATGCTCTTATTTTGAAAAAGTTGGTTACTGCTAACAAGGTCCCCAAAAGTTGATTCTGTCCATCTAGACAGTGTTTTCAGTGTGAGAACAGAATCAGCTTTTTAGGATTTCCTTTCCTTGATGATTGAGGATGCATTAAGACATGCTAACAAGGTCGTTCTTGTTGTGGTCTGTGATGTCTCGTATTGGGACAGACTCTAAATCCATCTTTGGAGTTCCTGTTCTGCTTTTAAAATCTGTTTCTGGATGAGCAGTCCAGAACCTGCAGCAGGTGCAACTGGTTTAAACTGACTGAGGCTGCAGGGCCGGTTCCTGAAGTCTATATTACTTATTAATCTAATTAAGAAAGCTTGCACGTCCCCGTTCACCACTGCAATATAATCTAATCCTGTGGGAATCGCTGGATTTATGTCCTCTGTCTGCTGGCTGGCTGTCATTAAAAAACAAACAAACAAAAAAATCCAACTGAGTACTCAAAAACTCACATGAACGAGTTGGTCCTGGGTATCGTACTCTTTGGAGCAGCCATCCCAGTGGCAGTTGGTTTCATAGATGGCCTCTGGCTCCTGTTTACACTCATCTTTATCCAGATCTTCACTCAGGTCCAGGATCCCCCCACCGTGGTCCTGGAGACAAAGTGTATGATACTTCAGATATCAAATACGTGCATCCAATTTAAATGAGTTAAAAAAACAAAACAAAAAACAAGACTTAACCTTTCACAAGTCATTAAGAAGCATTCCGCACTATTTTGCATTTCTCTTATCTTATCAACCTCTTTATTACAGAGGAAGAGTTGTAAAAAAACACACCTCTTGTCACATATTAAAGCTGCATTTGTATCCATTACTTATAATCAATTAGAGACTAATTAGCAACCTAACTTTAAGGTGCACCACTCTCCCACTTTAAGGAGCTTATTATTTTCTCACCTGAGACGATGGTGAAATGGGCAGTGGACCCTCTGCTTCGGTCTTCACCTTTGACCTCTTCGTGATCAGTGGGTTGACAGTGCTGCTGACTGCTGGATCTCCACTGGCGTTCTGAAAGACATGAAGGAACAGAGGAATGTGTTTTTAACTGGTTGTCATTACCTACATTTCTTTTTATTGAAGGAAAATTAGTTAGAATTATCGTTCTTAAAGGGACAGTACACCTAGAAATATATATATATATTTATTTATTTACACGTTTATCCTTGGGCCACTAGTTTTGCTTGTCAATCCTAATGCCCAGTTTACATCAAGCTTTTGGTGTTTTGATGTTTGCCTTCCCTTGAATATAATGGAGATTACTTTTTGGTGCTTAAAATACAAAATACAAAACAAAACAAAAAACACAAATCCCAAATCCTTATTTTTACAGGTTTTGATTTTAAAATTTTGAGTTTGTCTCTTTAAATATTCAGCCATCCCTTGACACTGGAAATATCTCATTCATAATTTATCAGCCAACCATTCCATTACTCGTAATACAAACCATCCCTAACCATTCATTCATTTGTGAACTATTAATCTTCCCACTCCCTCACCTTTTAATTAAACCAACGACTGAGCACCAGACTCTACTGCTTTCCACACCACAGGGAGCAGAGGGGAGTCACAAAGTTACGCTGTGCCGCTGCAAAGAGATGTGACAAGTCCTGGTTGCACCAGGCACCACGGTTCATAAGTCAGACTAGGACCCGCCGCCGAGACTAAACAGTTTAGACTGCTTTATGATCGCCAAAGCCGCAAGGAAATATGAAAGAAGAGGAGTTATTACCCTCGCTACAGATTGGGAGAGGAGGCAGGGTCGGGGCTAGAGGAGTATGTGAGTGTATGTGGGGGCGACGAGAGGGCTTTGATCTGCCGACTGATTCTGAAAAGACAAAGACTACGAAGGCCTGTTAAAGCTCTAATGGAGAAGAAAAGAAAGGATGGATATGAGTGTGTGTGTGTTTATTGAGGTTCGTTGGAGGAAGTCCAACAATGGAGAGGGGGGTCTTCTAATCCCACCCAGAACACTACAGTGCAGTTCTAGGGGCCTCGATGATTCATTCAGTTGGCTGGAAACCAAGAGGGAAATATGGTTCTGATCACTACAGAAATAAAGCTGTGTGTGTGAGTGTGTGCAGAAAGGTGCAAATATACAGTACACTCCAGCACACTTGGATTCAGCAGACACAGTGCTGAAACAGAGCTGGAGGCAGTGGCGTGTAGTGTGAGATGGAGTGATTCACCAAGTGGGAAGTTTACATTACGAGGGGCTGCGGTGTTGACAGTGGGCTGATAAAGTGGAGCAGAGGAGACAGTGGGAAGTAAGACAGATGGAACTGGGAAGGAGCCTCAAACATTTTTCTGACCTGAGACATCATTTGTAAAAATACTTCATGATAACTCATGCAATTAGGCTTTGTTCCAGCACCTCAAATCTATGTCTCGGTTCACTATCTTCTTTTTACGACTATTTGTTGGAGTTTTATAGCTTCTAAAATTATCTAAAAATATCAAAAGAATGTGGAGAAACAGCAGTTTGGACATTTTGTCCAAGATGCCTGCGTATCGTGTTGCAGAGATATCAACTTGTGTTTGGTTTATTTTACTTGTTATGGTTGCTATGTTTGTTTGTTTTTTACATTTTATTTTCATCTGTAATTAAAATGTGTATGCTATTACATTTGAAGAATTCTTTTCAAAGTATTATTTTACAATTTCTCTTACCTTTATCTACGGTCAAGTTCAAGAGACACTTAAACTCTTTGCAATGTTTTATGTATCAGGACAAAATAAAAATAATCATTTGCTCCTTATTAGGTCTTAAATTTATTTAAAGACAAAACATTAGATGAACAACAACATGTGAAAAATGAGACCGTGGCATTAGTAACAGCGTAAAAACTAAGTACAGCCCAGAAATTCCAAACAAGTCATATTTGTTCAGTCTTTTTCTAATTGTACTGTCATGAACATTAGCATAACAACTGAGGCCTGCAGAATCTGAGGTGTAGCTGCAGAGCATTGCACATTCTGAGCTCAGGGTGAAGTTCCCTTCCCTGGGAAGACTGGCAACTGTCTAGGGGATAGTGTCCGGTGAATGTTATAAAGGTTTTGCTTGTTGGAGAACCACAAGACTTAAACTTTGTTTATTCTATTAATGTTTATGTGACCTAGTGATCACAAAACATTAGAATCATGACATAAAAAGTGAAAATTTGGTAATCAGAGAAAATCTGTATTCATCCCAAGCTTACATATCCGTATAATGCAATCTGAGGTATAACTTTAAAATATAAAGACATGAATGTTACCTGGTTTGCTTCGGAGTTGGTGCTATTGTGGGAGGACATAGGTGATGCAGTGAGGGGGTGTTGACGAGCAGAGAACGAAGATGGCGACTGTTGAATGAGAGGAGGCGTGTGGCCAAAGGCGTTGAGACTCCTTTGCTGGGACAACAGCTGCTGGTAGGCAACGGGGTTGATGTGATGGGGGAAGCTGAATGTCGGGCTGAGTGAGGGGGTGAGAGGAAAAAAGATATTTTAAGGCTAACATGGCTGGAGACTTTTGTCTACTAACATTAAAGCAACTGGAATCATGGTCGCATTGTCCCTCACTACCAAGTGAAAATAGATAAGCTAGCATTCTCCTTTGAAGCAAGGACCATGTAGTGTAACCTGGCACTGCAGGAAAGTCGATTTTACTCTGAATCTAAAATGCCTCATAAAGACCAAGTCAACGACTACAGAATTGTTTTTTTGTGTGGTTTCAGTCCAAATCCCGGACAAGCCCCCACTTACACTGCACCTTTACTTCCAGTGCAACCTTACACTTTAAGTGATAGTTGTAAAATGCTCACTGATGTATTTTTAATAGTTTTTGGAGAAGAATGTGTCATCTTTTCTTCAAAGCAATCTTGCTTAACTTGAAGCCACCCTGCATGTCTACTGGTTTGTTGTAACAGTATGAATACAATAAATTCGCTCCATTTGTTTTTAATAGCTGTGAATAGAAAATATATACATTTACTAGCCACCCAAAAAAGGAACTTGATTATAATGGATATTTCAAGAAAAATGGTGATTTTTAAAAGTGTGACTAATTAATAACTGTGGTAGATCTGAATCAACAGACGCCTGCAGACTACAGTTGCTGGAAACTATAAATATGCCTGTCAATGTTCATACAGTATTCTTGTATGAACCGCAATTATACCTGATTCCGCCGACTGAAAGGTGCCCATAGGAGCTGCTAGCGGCTGAACTGGAGCGTGAATTGTTGATGTAGGCCACCAGGGAGTTGGGTGAGGTACGAATCATGGTCTGCAGGTCAATGCTAGCATCTGACAGTGGCGAGATGGACAGCGCCCTTTTTCTGCTGAGCCGGGGTGTCAACCTTGGGCTGGAAAAACGGGATACTGGGGACAGACAACAAGAGACACAAATGCAGAAATGTCACCAATTTTGCCTTTTGATATTTGAGTTTTTTGCCACCAATAAATTAACTGCTTGAAAAATGGACAGCAAAATGCAGACTGTGAGGAAATGACAAAACCGCCATTCCCCTAATATATACTGGTTCCTAAAGTGACCGGATCCACATACACGCCAATGTTAAAATTTCTGGCTTTGCAGCAAAAATAAATGCTACAAAGCCAGAGCACTGAATACACCCAAGCTAGCTAACAGTATCTAACACTCCACACATATTGTCCCAATATGTTTTTTTGGATTTCACGTTGAATGCCTTTAATGTGCAAATTCCTTGTGTAAAAACTATGCATGGCCTCAATAGAAACCAGCAGTTATCCTGGACCATGTTCGAGGAAATGCTGAGCCGCGGGCATTCTAGTGGAGGTCACAGCCATGCTAAGCTAAACCCTATCTCCTGCATCTCTCTCACACACAGCTCCCCTATTTAACATTTGCATCCTCTTATGCATAATGAATCTGGGCCTAATCATTCTCCGTAATTACTTTGATAGGAATCTCTTTCAGCCGCTGTACTTGGGGAAGTTAAATAGAGGCAATTTGAACAAATTGATTTCAGAATCCCATTTAAAAAAAAAACAAGGCTGACTCACAAAGGTAGAGTTAATGGCCTCCTGTTAGACCTGCTTCTTGTACTGTTTTCTCATTCTTTTCAAAAAGAGCACAAGAAAATGACGGGGTTCACTACTTTCCCATGAACTTAAAGAAGGCAATTTGTTTTTCCACACATACTGATGTGTATTTATTTCTTTTAAAGGCATGCAACTCTCATTCCCACATAAGACGGAGACAAATCACTGGTGGGGACCAACAGGTGCTGGTCCCAGTGTGAGGGGACAGAGCTGAGTTGAGTGCGTTCAATTACAACTTACAACAGGCATCATCAGAGGTGTGAGAGGCAGGATACTCATAATAGCCCCATCACGGCTCACCTAAGCACGTGCATAGTGACCTAACACACACACACATTTCCTGCATGTCAGCTACGCTGCTGCCAATATGTTGCCAATCGCGACTCTTTGCTGGTACAACTCACAACCCCTCTAGCCAAATTAATCCAGGCACCGCCATAATCACCGCACCAGACCTGCAGCCATAAAGAAGGGGCTTACTTCCAAAGCTATTATGTTTGGAGGTGGCAAGTCGTAAAGCAGAGGCATATGCACTCAGTTAAAAGGCTCCCAGGAGCTTCAGATGGCAGACAACAGAAGTTGGGGGCCTGGAAAAGGAGAAAAAAGGCTGGTGGAGATGATATAGACATGTATCAAAGAGTTGGCAAAAACAACAAACGCTGCTCAGGAATGGGACTCCGTAGGGTTAATAAATAAATATGTCATCATCTCCCAGCCACACAGAGGGGTGGGAGTGGAGTAAAGGAGGGAGGCGGGAGGATTGAAGCAAAACTGGGATCATGAATGGGGACTTTTTTTTTTTAAAGGTGAACTTGCACCCTTGCCAACAGATTTAATGGGAGATACAGGTATTAATATTCCCCTTTATAAAGCAGGAAACAGGCCTCACAGCCTGGTGCCCTGGTAGGCTGGCGCCAGCCTCACCCTTCTGGGCACGGCGCCCACAGTGCCGCCCTCTACCCCCATCTTTAAACTGCCGCCTTCAATCTGTACATCTAATTCAGCTCAAAAGAATTCTCAGTGCCTCCAGCAACAAATTTTCAACAATGTTTGGTCAGCAAGCTCTTGTTTAGCCCAGTAATCTTTCCTAATTTTACCTGGAACAACTTTCATTCACTCTGAAACTCTCACCACTTGGTAAAGGAGCGTTTTATAGGTGGTGGTTATGACTGAAAGGGTGAACAGGTTCCGGCAGGGAGTGAGAAAACAGATGTTGCGCAGGCCGTGGCGACGCAGCAGTGTGTGGTAACGTGTGTGAGTGTGTTTGTGCGTACATATATGCGAGTGTCTGCATGTGCATCGGTGCTTTGTGGGCCTGAATCCCGGGCTGGTTGTAATTGTGGGATCTGGATTTATATAGAGGCATAATTACAGGCACACACTGATACAGTAAAGAAAAGGAATATTAAAAAAGAACCCGAGTGAGGAGTGTGCGTGATTATTTTAAGCATTTGCTTCTGCCGAAATAGTTTTGTGGAAAATGAAAATGCTCTAATTGGAGGGTTGTGCTGATCTCCAGAAGTTGCTAGCACTCGGTGTCGCTGCAGCCGGAGCCAATGGAGGGTCACTTTGCAGCCCTGCAAAGAATAGGTCTGCAGCTTTTCCTTGTGTAACACTGATAACAAAACAGCAGTGTTTGAAAAATATTTGTATTCATGGCCAATATGTGAGTGAAAACAGTTCTCTGAGAATCCACTGGCCTCTTGATAAGTTCATGGAGACAGTTAAGCTAATGCAGAGTTAGCCAACAGCAGAACGAGGAGTGGTGAGGATTGCAGCTGAGTTGGACCCACAAAGACTGCCAAGAAATTCAGCTCAGTGCCAATAAATCCTCAAACACGTAGTAAGAAATGCAAACCTTCTAACATCCTTGAACGTGTGAACAAACTGTCTCTGCTTTCGAAAAAAAGGGTTAGCATCTGTTTTGAGTACAGGACAGCAAAGCTAAGCCAAGAACATGCATACTTCACTGTGTTTTACTGCAACTAACTTTGTGGGTCAAAGGTTTTCATTAAGAACTAACATTTATGTTCTCTAAACAATTCTTAAGGGATTTTAGTTTGCATAGTATTCTGCAGATATTCAGCTTTGGACAGTGAGCACCATCATATGAATATGGAAGTAGAGCAAAGATCTATTCACATACACAAGGGGAAAATATCAAGTAAATATTTATGTTTCTAGGGGAAATAGATCAATGTAAAAACTTGGATTTTAATGGTTATTGGTAAAATAAAATACATTCAGTGCAGAGTGGCTTAACTTTTCAATATTTAATGTGTATAAACAGTAACATCTAGATACAAAAGTAACACAAATCTGCGAACCAAAGCATGCTAGTTTTTCCAAATAAGAGTTTCTAATAATGTTTCTGTGCTTTGACAAGCGCTTTTAAATGAGCAGATAATCTTGAGCTTACCCACCTTGACCTTGAATAGAGATATAACCACACCACCCACACCACCATTACACCAAAGCTAAGGTTTTGCCAGTCGGCCTCCTCATCTCCATCCACCCCCCAGTCAAGCCTGAGACGGGGACTGTTTATTTTTCCTGTTAAATCGCACTAATACGAACACTGTGAATTTTATTAGCGAGAGGGTTCGCACTGTATCCTCTACGAGCCCCCGGTGTCCAGCCCAAAGCCAGCGTTGTGTTTGCCATCGTGTTTATGCACACACTTCCAACCCATGTGCTCATGAACTAACATATAGTTAAGTGTTTGTGTAAGCAGTCTGAGGGGAACCCCCCCCCCCCTCTCCCCCACCCCATCAACTCCTTCTCCCCTCACCACCACATCGGTACACAAATCTATGGCCCCCACCCCCCACCCCGCTACATCAACACTGAAATCTTTTTCCTCAGGATGGCAGACATTTACTTTGGCTGCTGCTTTTGTCATGGGAGCTTCAAGGTTTTCCAGCAAACTACTCTGATATTTCTCTGCCCACCCACCCCTCACATACCTGTGCATTCATATACAAACAGCCTTCTGAAAGCCTCCCAATGTGATACCATAATGTGACTTTATTTGCATCCATAGCAGTGGCGGTGTACCAATGCTAATAACACTTTAAAGTCTATTCACTAACTAACTTTACTTTCCTTAGTCTTAATTCTACTGGGATTAAGAGGCTAAGACCAGCTCGGGCAACTGGTTTTATGGGCCCTAGTTTATCTTTTGTAATTTTAATATATTTATTATTTTGTATATTTATTTATTTATTAGTAGGGCTGGGCCATATTATACCATTCACAGTAATACCGGTACAATGTTAGGCAATGATAAGAAAATCAAATATCGCGATAGAATATGGGTAAAATGTGCATGCGCAGTGCCTTTGTTTTCATACGGACATGGCGGCGAATGAGAAGGGCATAAGCAGATCGTTGAATGAAACAGATGAACCAGAATTGGTTGGTAAAAATGGTGCAACTTCAGTGACGTGAAACTGGTTTGGTTTTTGTCCGTCAGATAGGCACCAAAGCACAGTTTTTTGTAGAACATGCAAGCGGGCCGTCGTTATTACTGTATTTTTCGGACGCTAAGGCGCTCTTAAAAGCCTTTAATTTTCTCAAAAATTGACAGCACACCTTATAATCCAGTGTGCCTTATGTATGAATTCTGGTTGCGCTTACTGACCTCGAACCGATTTTATGTGGTACACGGTGCTCGAAAATCTGCAAAAAAGTGTCTAGTTTGACTTTGGTAATCTATGAATCCGCACCGCTTGATGGATTGTCGGAGCATTACAGCTACCGTAGTCAGGAGCCTCGCAGAGTAATACGTACTGCGCTTCAACATAATATTACCGTATTGTGTGTGTATAAGGAGCCCAAAATGACACCTGTTAAGAGACATGCGTATGAAGCGGATTTTAAACTCAAGGCTATCAGTCACACAGTAGAACATGGGAACAGAGCAGCTGCGAGAGAATTCAGCAACAGCTGCTTGTTTAAGTGAAAATAAATTGATGGGTTTTTTTGCACTGATAAAGTTGTGGAGTTGTAAAGTATTTTGTCTCGCATCAATTATGTAATCAGTTCTATTGTTATCGCAAATTTGCAAATATATATCATGATAAATATTTTTGTCCATATTGTCCTGCCCTATTTATTAGTATTTATTTTTTGGTATATTTATTTGTAACTGTCTTTAGGTTTATTGAAAGGTGTTATACAGATCTAAGTTGTTGTTATTATTATTATTATTATTGTTATTTTTTTTTACCATTATCAAACCCTTAAAATACGCAAAGGGCATTTAAAATAATATTCATATACCCAGTATCACTTAAACCTCATTCAAGCTTAGGCCTCAAACACAACTAGATGCATCTGTACAGATCTGTACAGATTAAAAAATGCTAAATGTACTACTATTTTTATTTTAATGTCCCCCTGGTCTCCTTTACTTCCCTACTGTTACACATTACTTCATATTCATATTAGTTTCTTCTTTCCCAGGTCTCAGCCTCACTGCAAGTGGACCTCCACACACACACAGAGTGGAGCACAAAGAGACGGGAGAAGGAAAATAGTTCTTGTGGAAGCTGATAAAACTGTATATTACTATTATGCAATAAAATAGCTTCCTTACAAATATTACACTGAATATAACAAGAAAGAACGAGAAAGAGAGAAGCACCATGATTACCTGAGTACCTGAGTTTTCCAGTTATGTTGACTCACATAGGTCATACTGCTGATGGGATGTGACAATTAGCTGCACACATCTTTAGGTTGGCAGGTGTAGGTCAGCGTAACAACAAAAATGTTTTCTGATTTATTCATTTTTTTCCTTTTTGGCTTATGAGCTGGTGTAAAAATCTACTGAAAGTAGGTTAGTCGTGGGATTAGCTGTCACTTAAAGAAGCAACTGAAGGAACTTTTCTTTAACTCTAAACCAGCCGAGCTATTTTAATTAAAGAAACTCTAGGAAACAATGCTAAATTAAACAAGCTGCCAAACATGCACATTTTTCATGAATGTGTCTTTGGACTTGAATGTACTTTTGTTATTTCAGCCCAGTCGATTTCTCACCAGATAACGACAGTGATTGATGCGTGAAAAACATACCGCAAACACAGATACTAACTTACAGAAGCAGTTAAGCATTGCAGCGAGGCCTTCACGGCCACTGCTAACACTGTTTGCTTAGGAGACCTGTCCATCACCCTGTCATATGGCAGTCCTGAGGGAAGGGAAAGTCTTAACAGTGGAAAAAAAGCAATCATTTTGCTGGTTAGGTTTGTGTTTTTAACAGTCTGTGCCACTTCAGTCAGCGCCACAGCAGTGTCTTTCAAATGCTGTCATCCTCATCGGGGAGAAATTGGTGTGTTTAAGTTTCTCGTCTGAGGTATACCCGACAGCAAATCCTAAAAATTCTTAAGTGGACCAGCAAGACCTGCAGACCTGCCAGAAATCCCATGTGCTCACAACTTTTCCAGCAGCACCCTTCTCACAGCAGCACCCAGTGTTTGGGGCTCTACTCTGAGCCTTGCTGTTCACTCATCCAGAGGGAAAACATGGGCTGGACGAGCCATACTATAGGGTCACTGAGTGCTCCCAGTTCTTGCGGTGGGTCTGCTGAATATTAGTGCATAAATTGATTTTTAATATGGATTTTATCTGTGCTGCCTTCCAAAACTAACGGCAGGGGTGAAGCACATATTTGCCACGTCCTCCTCCTCCTCCTTCTCCCATGTTCTAGCAGTAAATAAGGCTATTGATTCAGGCTGAGGCTGCCCGCAATGACCATTAGTTGGCCGCCTCGGTCAATGTGGTCCCTGTGCCTCGAGACTGGCAGAGTGACCCAAACCTGACCACATCACTCCGAGGATGGTAGAACACTAAATAAAAGCTGGTAGCTAGTGTGGACGTTGCAGTGAAGCAGGCGGTGGGGGTGTTGGGGTGGGGGTTGTGGCTACACAAGTAAACAACCACCCAAACAAGTGTGGGCATGGCAGCACAGCGGCGGTCACTGAAGTGGTGGGAGAAGGAAGAGGAAGGAGGAGGGCGGGAGAAGGCGGTGGTCTACAGTTTCTGAAACCCCGCCTCAGCCTGCAGCTCAGCTCAGCTCTGTTTGACTAAGTGATTGAGGTAATTTAAAAGATTAATGTTCAAGCCATCCTGTACCTGATTTTCTCCTCTCTGCTGAGTTTTCCTACCTGTGTGTGAGGATGGCAGCTTTAGTGTCTTCTGGAAGCGTGACAGTGCAGCAGGTTTTTTTTCTTTTTTTCTGGGTGGGTGGTTGGATGGAATGAAAGGAAGAATGAGGGCTCCTGAAGGGGGTCAGTGCCAAGCAGGGTGTTTGATTATCAGGCATCGAAAAGGCTGACTTTCCTCTCTGTGAGCTTTCTCTTTCTCATTCATGAGGGCTGAAGGTTTCTTGGAAGCGTTTCCTTGCTGAAGTCAAACGTCTGTTCTGGTGCCTGACTGTCACTTTGATAGAGGGCCGAGGTTCTGGCTGGCATCAAAGAACAGGCTGGCCTCTGTGAGTTTGTGTGCAAACACGTGTACGAGTTTGTGAGCATTAGCCTGGCGGTTAAATTTCTGCCTGCCACTGAGTGTGAGTGTGTGTGTCAGCAATAACCTCCCTGCTATTACATAGCAGTATATGCAGGATTGAGCCCTGCCTGATACAGAGCAGAGATGAAGGTATACCTCCATGCTGCCTCTTTATTGGCTACCCCGGACGTTTTTCTTTTTTGTCGGCTGTTACTCATAACGACATCACAAACACACCTGAAACACAATCAGAATTAGAGACTTTAAGGTAATGTGGTTTTATGAGATCCTGGCCTCTGGGCTTTCAGTGTTTACACACCCTCAACTAGCCTCGGCCCCCATACGTGTAAGTCTAAAAACCACTAGCTTTGATGTTGAAAGCACTGCCATGAAAAAGCCTCAAGAGGAAGAACAAGAGGACCGTATCAACATGTCTGGTGCTGAGAACAAAGGACAACGTGGCTGTTAAATTTGCCTCTTAGTGTTAAAGTGGTGATAAAAGACAAGCTTGGGTTTCCGTATCAAGATGGTTGATAATATTTTGACATATCATGCTGGAAGCGCCGAGAGCTTCCACAGGTTCTGGTTTTGATTTGGTTTGAGGTTTTCAAAAATGCCTAATTATGAAATAAAAGTCTGCAGGCTGATTTTCAGCTGAACCAAACAGAATGATCTATCTTCTCCAGTGACTGATTTTCATGTCAGAATCTCCCAGTGAACCCAAACATTCTGTTAGATAAAATCTGGACAATAATTTGACGAATTGCTGTTGAAATTTGACCTCACAGTGGGAATCATGGTTTTTTTCTTCTCTCCATGCTACCCCCATGGTGTCACTTTTCAATGTGAGGCTCACACAGAGCTCCAAAAGTCCAGTCCTGAACATGTCTTTGCCTTTTTTCATTGATGTCTGATTAGGTCAACACACTAAATTAAGCAGTTTAGGCACTAAAATGACTTAGTTACAATTAGAGATGGACCGATCCGATATTACGTATCGGTATCCGTCCGATACTGACCTAAATTACTGGACGAAAGCACCTCACAAAACTTGCAACACGCCGTAACTCGCCTCAGAACGTTAGCACGTCGGAGCAGTATGCATCACGTGATGGAGCGGCTGTGGCATGCGGGACCTGTCGGTGGTCTGGTTGAGGATGTGGAGCTTCGCTAGCAACCCGGCATTTCATCTCCGACAAAGTTATCCCCGAGAGAAGTAAAGCAAGTGTGTAAGTCCATCTCTGAATGTTTGTAAAGCATTCCTGCGTTAAGCTTAACAAGCGATATATGGAGCGACTGCCTCTTCTTGCTGCTACTTCAATCATGAAACTGCTTAATGATCAGCTGATCGGCTTTTCTGTCGCGACTCCGTCTCTCTTGTTTGTTTTTGGCCCACTTTGCACCAGAAAGAGGAAACCAGTGTATAAACAACAGCAGCACGTTTAAGCTTGATCAGCTGTTGTTAGAATTTATTTAATATTACTTTCTACACCAGGATCTTTTTCTACGTAGCTGACGCTGGTAACTGTGCAGGGGCGGATTTAGCAAAGTTTAGCCAGGGGGGCCGATAGGGCATTAACATGGAAAAGGGGGCACAAAAACACACTTTTCTTTCTTATTCTCATTTAAAATGTCTAGCTTTTAATAAATAATTATCTGACACCCAAAGTTTTAATTTGATGTAAAATGAATAGAAGTCCATTACTGTATATAGTGACTATTAAGTCTAATATATATATACCCTAGTAAGCTATAGTACTTTTTCCTTTGGGAAGGTACCATCTGTGCAGTCTGCAATTTTGTTGAAGAAAGATGTTGAATCTATTTAATATTTCTTGAAAAATAATTGATTTCTGTGCATTTTTTTTCACACTGCATCAAATTAAGGTTGATTACGTCGATTAAGCATCACGAGGTGGAGCGTGAGGGGTGGTTCCCTATTTTTTATTTATTTATTTTTGTTGTTCCTGGGAGTTGGAACCCTATTAGTTAGGTTGCTTAATATTTACGCTAAGTACTCTTTAAAATACCAGAATAGGGAGGATGGTGTAGGTTTAAGTTTATTAGATTGATCAGTATTGCTGAACTATGAAATATTTTTTTTTGCATACAGGTATAACAGAATAGTTTTAGTGTAGTTGTTGTTTTAAACTTGAGTATGAACTTATACAAAATGCAGCAAGATATTTAAAAAAAACTGTTTTATTGATTAAAAAACACTATATCGGCTTCATATCGGTATCGGCAGATATCCAAATTTATGATATTGGTATCGGACATAAAAAAGTGGTATCGTGCCATCTCTAGTTACAATTAGAAGAAACCCTGGGTTGATATAAAATACACCTTTATGTAAAATTTGTTAAAAGTCTAGTACCATCTATAATAAGCTTCTCCAACATCTCCTGAGTTACAGGTATACCTATTCTTGCATGCATCCTTTCATTTCCTCATCATGTCCATTTATGACAGCCCTGGATGCTAGACAATGACCTTAAAGTGGTACATCTATGACAATAGGCTCTGATCATGTGTCAGTGTCTTTTCTTTTCAGTTTTCTTCCTGTTTTATTTTGAAGGTTATTTCCTCATGTGGCTTCCTGTCTCTGTTGAGTCTACTGGTTTACACAGTTTGGTTTCTTTTTTACCCCATTTTTCCTTTTTAGACTTTTTTCCACTATGGAAACTTGAAATAAAATATTGTATTTTTTTGAACATACCATTTAGCTTCCTTAAAATGACCCTGTCTTAAACTCAAAGTATTCTTTCTCAGCTAAACTATTAATGCATACATTGATGGGTACAGTAAATGCGTCAGTACACTCAGCATTTCTCTCCTCACCATCCACAGGGCTGATGTAATCGGGAAGGTGAGCTGCGGCCGCTGCAGCTGCCGCCGCCGCACCACTTTGCATCAGCAGGTCACCGTAGGGGCTTCTCTGGCTGGCGCTGGCCATCAGGTAGTACTCTGCAGGGTTCGCTCCCGGAGGCGGTGGCGGGAGACTGAATAGGGCGCGGTCCTTCAAGTGTTCGTGGGTTACTGCGGCAGAGAACAGAGACAAATGGAGAATAGATCAGCTTCTCTTTCTGGAAATAAAGATCAAAGCAAATACTCGCAATCAGTAAGAGAAATTGTTAGAATTCCCGCTCATCCCCCAGTGCAGAGGTCGTTGTAAACCTGTGAAGTGATGCTAAAGTAATTCTGACAAGTCAGAAGGGCTGAGCAAAATGGATTTCCTGTAATGAAGTGATATGTTCACAGACAGTGTTTGACATATCCCTCGACAGAATGACAAAAACAAACAGGAGAACAGCGAAGGAATCGAGTGCCCTGCTTCACAGACTCAAGATTCGTTCCTGCATGTTCGTGAGGCTTGCTTTTTTTTTTTTTTTTTTTTTGATGAAACAAGTCTGATGTCTTTGAGGCTTGAAGGGTTTGGGGAAGAATCTCTGGGGACTAAAGGGAAGCAGAAGAAGAAGGGGAGCAGGGCAAATGGGGGAAGGGGGGGGGGGGACCACATTCCTGCACCTCTTGTGTCTGACAGGCTGAAGTCATACACAGAGTGCAGGTGCTCACGGACCCGTGCAATGCTGAGGAAGCCTTAAACGCTGCATGAACAAAAGTAATATTGACGTAAAAAGTGTTAACACCTGCATCCAGTAAAGCAATGTTTAAAAATGTCATAAACTATAAGAGTGAGGGACAGATTGCTTTTACTTTTTCCCTATTCCTCCAGTGGGTGTGGGTATTTGGAGGAGACAGGGGTGTGGGCTGAAAATGGATTAATATGCACCCTAATGGAAACACGGGGGAAGCTGGGGTTGTACCCTCTGCACGCACAGACGCATAAAGCAAAACTGTGGGTCCATCAGAAACTATTAGGCCATAGCTGTGGTAACAGCGCACAGGCAGCATGTTTGTGCTGCTGCAAGCATACTCCTGGTTTCTCCACGGCTGCCAGATCACGTTACCACCGCCGCACAGAAGCATTTTGTGTCTGGGTGTATGTGTGTGACCTCACATATGAACACAGAGGGATGAGGGGTAGCGGCTACGCTCCACAGCCCCAGAGAAAGCAGACAGAAAGTTACACTGGTCAAAAGTTGAAATGTTTTCCAAACTCAGCTTCTACCCGTGCACACCCAGGCTTTCTCCAGCTTCAGTTAAGTGAAAAAGTAGAAAACAAAGAACTGTAATTCTGCTGTTTTAGTCTTTGTCAACAGATCAGCGTGAGAGGATTTTGAGTGTCTACATGAGTGTGAGTCACCTGTTTGTGTTGTTGTTGAAAGTGCTAAGAAAGCTTTCTGAAAGTGCTATATGAATAAATTGCAAACGCATATATTTCTTTTGACAAATAATACAGAAAATTATAATAATACTACAGAAAAAAACTAAAGCTACCACTCAAACTATTATCAGCTGAAATAAACAAATTAATCATTTATTCTGGTAACTTTTAAAGGCATCATACATTTCCTGCACATAACCAGTTCAATCCAATATTGTCAAGTAAAAACCCTACAATAAACCAGACTTCAAGAAGGTGTCAAAGGTAGAAAGTCATTTTGGAAACCGCTCCAAAGCTCAGCGAGTCATTGTCACATAGCTGCCATGTTTCCCATCTATATATCCAACAGACATTCAGAAATATTCTGGTGAAAAGCAAAAGTCTTCCAGTTCAGTGCTGAGCAAACATCCATGGATGTCTACAGGCAGTTTACTTTATTCTCTGGAGACCAACCAATACTAGAGGAATGCTGCTAACACGGCTGAGGCTATTTTACATGCAGTCAGATGTTAGGACGTCCTTCCTTTTACCTCTCCACACATACTGTAGAAATGTCAGAGATACATATCAGTGCAACTACCAGCTACTAATTACATTTGCGTTTGGCATTATGAGCACAGACTTTGTATCACACCAAAAGCAGTTTTACAAACAGTCTTTAACACATGCATTACACCTAGGTAACTGTATCTGGAGTTTACACATGCTCCACTGAGCTCCATGCTTCCAAAGGCTTTATTTATGTTCTGCTGAGCTGCAGAGTGCCCTCCATTTGGTGCCATACTTCCCCGCCTGTTTATCAGTGACAGCATCTCTTCCGCATTGCTTCTCCTGAAAGGTGGGGAGGCTTTGCTTTGCCAGCAGCGTGTGCTCTGTGATTTATTGGAGCTCGTTGCAGGCCTTGGGCTCCTCTCCTCTCCGATCGGTTGTGGAGGATGGCTCTGTCACTGTGTGAACTCAATAGTTCAGGCGCACGGAGCGTTTGTGTCTGTGCTAATTTTCCACGGTCCCCCCCTTTCCAAACACACATACAAACGAGCGGGCACCGCAAAGCATGTGCCTGATACAACCACAAATTACCAGCATGCGCACACATGCAGAAACACCAGAGCATGCTTGATGAAAGGTGTGGGTCAGGACTTATGTAGGGGAGTGTATAAGGTGTAAGACTAATTATCACTGCTGGTGAAATAATCAGCTGTGTAAACTGCAGCCGAGCAGAAACACTTGGTTTATAGTTCACAGGATACATAAATTCTAAACCCGCTCAACTCTTGTCTCACCTCCTTAAAGCCGAGTTTCCAGTTTACTCTTCAGTCTGTGGTCATTACGTACAGCAAAGAAGACTGAGTGTTTAAATCTTGCAGATGCATGGTGGTGACTGTAATCCAACAGAAGGTAGTCTCATCTTATTTTACTTGAGCAGATTTTAGATATAAATGTAATAAAGGTGCAAAGAAATTGTTATAAGCTTCTGATTTAAGTTGCCAGAATTATAGCTTGCATTCTTAGACGCTGAATTTACATAGAAGAGTGACTGGAGACTTTCAAACAAATCTCTTGTACGAGTAGTCCTTTTTCTGCTCTGGAGACTCTAAAAGTTGGAGGTCCACTTTAACCAGAACCTGCACAAGGTGGCTGACGCTGCTCCCCTTGTAGCTCGCTAAGGCTGCAGATCAAAACAAAGTCAACAAGATGCAGTGCAAGATAGTGGAGGTGCAGTTCATCCATGGGATAATGAAGTTATTATTGTGGTGATATTTATTGTTACAAATCTTAATTTGAGAAAGTGTGTACGTGCCTCCTTTCGTGTTCACACACACTTGGATGCACACGTGCTCTCATCCTTTCCCTCTCCTACCACACATACTGTCTAATTGTGCAGAAAACTACAAGATGATGATTTTTATGGCTTGAAACAACTATAAGTGCTTTAGATTTTTGACTTGGTGAGCAAACACCTCATGCAAGTTTATTCTAAATGGACCATAAACTTAATTCTGAATTGTACCAGAATGCAAGAAGGACAATCAGTGAAACCTGAGCCATTTTCAGACACAAACTCTAAACAATGTCCAACGTGTCCTTTCTTACAAACACAGCAGCAAAAATCTGACTATTATAAGAACTCTGGTTAGATTGTGATGGAGGGCACGGGACGAGCACACCACTTTGAGTCTGCAGGCTGATTACTCGCACATATTCTTCAAGTTATAAAAAGTATCACACAGACTTTGTCGGAATCCCATTTAACTTCTTAGTCTACAGAATTACACATTTGCATCCTGACACACAGCTTCACAAGGTAATGCTGAGAAAAATGCACTCTGATAAACTTTAAAGCACAAGTTCTATTCAAATATACCAACAAGCTTAAGCTCCACTGCTCACTGACATTTTTGTGGTGGTGCATCAGATCCACTGAGGGGGGAAAATCTTACCGTCAGCAGGGCTCAGTCCTCGGGCCGCTGAGATCATAGAGAGGGTGGGACTGCTGTGTACTGAGCGTAGGTAGTGCTCCATGTGAGGGCTGACATACGGATGTGGAGGGCTGAATGGTGACTCGCCGGTCCCGGCTGCCGCGTGAGGAGACAGGCGAATCAGCGAAATATCTGAGATGACTGGACTGCCCGTCAGTCCAGGAGGCCTGTGGAAAGGAAGTAAAAATTGGACAAATATAAATAGCGGTAGAAAGATTTAGAGGCAGAGTGGATTAAGGGAAGGCGCAAGACAGACTGCGAGAGATCAAGGGAGAGAAAATAGAGTGCGTTCATTTGAATATTAGCATTGTTGTTATCTCCTGAATGATCTCCAGTGGTATGTTCATAGACATGCCTTAACTTTTGTGTCTTCAGTCCAAATCCATTTACACCCTTTCCCCTCCCCAGTCACACAGCTAATACATAATAATCTCCATTTGTTCACCTTCTCCCATTAAGCCCTAAAGCTACAGACAAGTTGAGACCAGGACTTCAACTGCAACGCTACGATGAAGTGTGTTGTATCTGTTCGGGTGGGCAAAACTGCTGGGTGTCTCAAATCAAGTATTACAAGGAGTGTGATAAGAGGACACAAGCAGATGCTTAAAACCTTAAGTGGTTCCCTGTAGCCACATTCCACATTCGGCTCGAAGTTTGTCTGAAGTTCTCCGTCAGCCTTCCGGTCAAATTGGCCTATACAGTAAATTTGTTACCTGTGGCAGGTAATTGGCAGCTGTGCTAGCAAGAACGCAGACACCTAGGTGTTGTAATCCTGAGCTAGATAAAACTGTCTGATAGCCGCTGGCAGTACGACACAGCCCTTTGAAGGGGCACTAGTATTTATGTCGGCCAAGTTTGCTTTAGGCATGACAAGTGGCTTGTTTTTCCCCTGAGTGTGTGGTACGAAAACCTGGCACAGATCCAGCCCTCAGAAACACACTTAAGCCTAAGCAATGATTACTAAAATGCTAAATAAAAGAGGGTGGTTATGTTACTAGCTAGTAAATTGTCCATCAGTATGTTGCAGAAATCAAAGTGAGACCCTGTATCCACTTGTTTTCGTGAACGCCGAAGAAGGCATTGGAAAAGTTTCATTCTCTGTGATCACGTGGGAGCATCGCAGCCATAGGTCATCAGTCATTCATACTACAGTCAGGACAGAAACAGGCACTGGGAGGAAGCTGTGGGTAATAACTGTAAGACAGCCCTGAAGACAGCGGGGTCCTCCCTTTCTTAGAAATGACCAGACTAATGACTCACTAAAACTGTCAGCGAGTTTGAGGAGGGCCTTGCACAATGAGTCGGAGCAAGAAATGATTAAAGTTTTGGCCACCATAAGGCTGCTTTTAACCTTCTAACATCCCGCAGGTCTTCAGCAACCTATCTGTGGTTAGAGTTGGGCTTTTTTGTTGCTGTTGTTTTAGCCACATACTAAATAAGCAAATTTTGTTGGCTATAAACTATACAATGTTATATAAGATTTTCCATTTGGGTGGTCCGATTAAGCAAGTGTATAAAAAGGAGTGGTGTGTAACTGAACACTAACCCCAGATGAGTTGCCAATGACCTGTTGGATGTTAAGAGGTTCAAACTGAATGTTGAAATGTTCCCATTTGGTCATTTTGTTCCCATATTAGGCCTTACTTTACATGTTCAAGTGTGTGATTGAAGTGATTTTATGCTGGCCTTGTTCAAATCTGTCAAACATTACACGCTAAATGCCTCGAGTTAGCTCTCTCGTTCACATAATCTTCTCGTTTTCAGTTAAATGCATCTGTCAGCAGCACTCACTAGAACAATTCGAAGTAATAAAAATAACAGAAATGCTCTCTTTACGAGTGACGGCAAGCAAACTCTGACACTTCAGCATCTCCATGGCTGTTGTGTGAACAAGTGAGTGTTTATATGTGTGGTTTTGACTTTTGGCAGCATTGACTGCAGGCTGGGTACACATCGTGTGTGTGTGTGTGTTAGGAATGGTTAATCTTTTATAGAGGTATAACCTAATTTATCAAAAGTTTATGGCATAAATCAAAGTTAATGAGGAAAAAATCAAAAATCAGGCAGGATTTGATGAAATGAATGTGACTGCTCCTGTTTGAAACTCCTTTCTGTGGCTATGAAAGGTGGGCCAGGGACCTGGTAAGGCTGAGACGTCCCCCTCACCCCATCCTCCCTTCAGAATTTCCCTGCTCAGTCTTTCTTTCAGTGTATCTGTGCAGCCGCCAACCTGCACCCGGGCCCAGCCCTGCCCAGGCCCTCGCTCCATTTCCAGTAAGCGCCTGCAGACTGCCGGCCTTGTATGAGGGCCAACTTTCTGCCGTCCCCTACAAACAACCATAAAGAGCCCTCTGTTCTGGACGGGAGGGGAGAAGTGAGAAGAAACAGACGCTCCATACACAAAAACACGCTTTGCCCGATCTGCCTGTAAACAGCATACAGAGAGGCTGGCACTGCCTCCTCAGATTAGTGCCTGGGTGCTTCACTGAAGGACTACCTGGGTAAGCTGGCACTGGTGCTGTCTCAGAGCGGACTCAAAGTCCATCATAGTAACTGGGAATCCCAGCCTTTAGCTAAATAAAAAGGCAATCCAATGTGTCCTGAATGGACAGAACAGTAAAAATACCTGCCTCAATGCAACACAGGACTCTGCTGAGCATGTTGCATCTGTACCTCCATCCTGGATCGAAGCTGAGTCCATAATGAAACATAGTCAATTTCATTTAGGTCTCATTAAATCTTAAAATATAATAGTTTATATTCTATCTGCAATAGAGGGCAGATATCCAAGCCAAAATCTGCAGATATCTGACAGTTTTTGTTTATGGATACAAATGCATTAAATTAAAAACTACATAAAGATGATAACTGATGGTTTCAAGCACTTGTTTTACCTACTTACCTGCAACCAAAGAATGCAAACATGATCAGAACACGAATAAAGTTAAAGCACAAAGCTTTTTAGTACTAAATATCTCAGCCACTGATGCTGCACAGTCATTTGTAGGTGTGTCTTTATGTTTATAGACATAAGGTCAAATGAGCTGCCTTTAATTGTAACCACAGTGTGTTTTCACTGTTGTTCACTGAATGCAAAATCAAAGTTTCAAGTGTGAACTTCAACCCATCCTCTTCCACTTATCCAGTTCAAACTTGATTTGAAAATAAATGTATTTAATTCCGGTTATAATAAAAATGCCAAACTCTTTATTCTCACCTATTTTCCCACATTTTACTTTAAACCTTTATCCATCAGCAAAGTTATTTGTTTCTTGGCTGACAGCAAACCCGCGTGCTGACACACAATACTCGAACTGCAGTAAATCACTCAAACAGCCAAAGAGTGTGTATGAGGCCATGATAATAAGGTGAAATTTACTGCCCCTGCCTGTCAGGTGGTTGCAAATAATAGTCTTGCTTGGCAGGTACCATTATTGAAGCCTTGTCAGTCCACCCTTTTTCTGACAAGATGTTACTTGAAGTCTGTGTGTTTTCCCGAGGCTCCAATCACAGAGGCTTAATAGCAAGCTCTCCGAGGAGCTCTGAGCTCTGGAGGAGCCCTGCGTCTTAATCAGGAGCTGCCACTTAAAGAGATTTCCATCATACCTGAACACTATGGGTGGCTACCCAGTGGAAATAGACTAAGAAATGGAAAACAGACCTAATATAGATGTCTTGTCATTTGTCCTGGTGATGATGATACTTGAGGAGAAAAAGAGACAGAGGGATAGGAAGCCAGTGTGAGCCGGTAGATGACATGCTTTCAAGCAGGTAATTGCTATTTGTCTCTGTGTTCTGTACTGTGTGATTACATGCTCTCTGTTGTTCCATTGTTAAAACGCTGCTGTGAGAAAAAGTGATTTGGACAAGGTACGGCTTGTTGAGCATATGAGTAAGTGCATACCACAGAGCATGTACATTACAGCGCTGGTGGTGGCAGATTTCACTACGATTAGTTATGAAGTAAAGAAAAGTGGATCGTTTTTACGGGCCAGAACAGTTCCAGTCCAATATCATACAGAAACAATAAGTTAAGCAAACATGCTCTTTTTGCTTTGGTCTCCCTTCAATTTCAGCCTTTAAACACAAATGTGAAAAATTTATAGTTTTTATTAAGACTGTGGGGTCAGATGAATTTATTATGTCAGACTTTCACAAACCAACAACCCAACAGGCGCTGATTGGTCAAGTGTGCGGAGGTAAAAAGTGAAAAGATTAAACTGAACAGAAATATACTTGTTCTGACTGTTAAAGGATTTGAGGGAAACCCTGTTTAATTAAGAGGACCCAGAACTCAAAAAGAGCCATTCAACCAATCTGATAAATCTCGAACAAGAATGAATGTCTCCATCTGGACTGTCTGAGCAAATAAAGATTCTGAAAATGATCAGTTTTCTTTACCAAAGGATGCTTTCTGTGTTCCCGGGGAGGTCACATAGAGTCAGCTCCCCTTCTGACTCCCTGCCCTTTTAGCTGCCCAACAAGTTAGTGTTTGCCTCTCTGGCATTTTCCCTACTGGCTCAGGGTGGGATGAATTATGATGCACCACACTCCCTTCTGTACTTCTGGGCAGCCAAGGCGATCAAGATAAATCACCATGCTGCCCCACAGGGGATGTGGTGAGATCCTGCCTTGGATGTTTTTGGGGCCCTGATCAGGATGCTGAGGATTTGGAGCTGATGTGATACTGCACTCCCTGAGAAGCATGCACTGTGCACACAAAGGAGAGGCCTTGTGGAACTATGTCAGACGATTGGATAATAAACTAAAACGAGATGGGATTTTACAGTGGGTAATTATCCATTATTCGGCTCCGCTACTGTCACATACCATTTAGTCTTTTCTGAGTGTAAGAAAATTACACTGAAACCATGCGATAAACCGTGCAAATTTCAGCCTATTGATTCGCAGCATCCCGCTCTTTTGATTGATGGCTCTCTTGTCTTTTCAGC
Organism: Astatotilapia calliptera; assembly: GCF_964374335.1. Classification (NCBI taxonomy): domain Eukaryota; kingdom Metazoa; phylum Chordata; class Actinopteri; order Cichliformes; family Cichlidae; genus Astatotilapia; species Astatotilapia calliptera. The sequence goes on from NC_137437.1 coordinate 27,898,336, forward strand.
CGCACATTCCTGGCTGCAACTCAGGGGAGCCTCCGAATTCAAACATGAGCCGTGACAATGAGTAGGTCCTGGAGCCAACAAGAAACAACACAAGATACCAACATGTCTGTCAAAACCACCGAAAACTAATCGACGGAGTCGAAAATCCAAAGTCCACCCTACCCCGCCTCGCCCCATGTTACCCAAACCAAAACAATGAAGGGCAAAAAAAACAAAACAACAGCAGCCCAAATGGCTCATGCGTAAACTGTATTTAATCAACACATTCCGAGCTGTGGGGCTGCGGGCCGTCAGCAGGCTGATTGCCTGGTGAGCAGCACCACATCTGTTTGTGTACAGGGGCGGTGTAGGCCACAGCTCTGCCACACAAAAACCTTGGGCATATTTCAACTTTTCAGTGCTGCAATTTGCCCCCAACTGCTTCCCAAAAAGCATAAATACAGGCTGTGGAATGAGCGGGGGATCTGTTTTTCTCATCCACGGCGTTGTCATTGAGGTTCTGGGAACGGAAGGCTGGATTTCAGATGCTAATTACTCGGTCAAACGTACTGGCACGGTGGCTGGCTCTCCTGGCTTGTGGGTTTGCACAGAAGATGCACATATGCAGCAAACAGCACACAAGTACTGTATCAAAGTCCAAGTTCTACTGTCCGCCCACCAGAAGCTCTTCCTAATGTGTTTCAGAGCCAGCTCGGATATGGCACGGAGACCACAGTGTGACGGTTGCTACTTTTAAATTTTTGGACCAAGCCTTTAGAAATTTGCTGAAAAATGCACATGACATTGAAAGCCTGCATAATTAATAGAAAGTTGATACATACTTGGCCTAGACACTGTTTTATAACAGTCTTTTGTTCTCCGGAGATTCGAGCAAAGGATCACTTGTGTGATTCCAATGTAGCCAATGTAGATCACAATACCAGCTTGCACAAATATCCTAAGTGACTGCAGCAAGGAGCAGGCAGTGTAATGTGTTCAGCCCTGCGATACCTACAGAATCACAGGATGGAAGAAGTACTGCAGGATGGCAGCTTTTATAGAAAGGCCTTCAGACCTCATTATGTTATATGCAAACAGTAATGAAGGATCCATCAAAAAGGATGCGCAACGCTGACACTCGGGAACCATCGTGACCGACGAAGTTCCACCACCAGGTGCCCTGCGCCGACGGCCTGCTCCATTTCTCCAGTACGACACGCGGTAATTAGGTGAATTTGGTGCGGGCCGGGCAAAGACAGCTAGATCAAGGCCTTGATGAATTAGTGGGAGCAATCTGACAGAGTCACATCACATTAATCACAACAAACCGGGTGCAGAGCCACACTCTTGCCCCCCTCCTTTCTCTCGCTTTGCTAGTGATGAATAGCTCTGCCTGCACTGTGTATCACCTGATCTGGCTGAATTTAAATGTAACAGCACAATTCCCACAAAACCTCTATTGATCTTATTCCTGGGTTCCCTTCTAGGGTTCGAATATTTTAGATAAGGATGAAGGCGTGGTAATGTTAAGCAGGCCAGAGTTTTATGGTACGCTACACTCATAAGTCACAAAATAAATGAATCTTTGTTTTTAGGTCAGGTTAGAATACATGTGGTAAAAGTGAGGGGAAAAAAACTTCCACCCTGTTATAACAAACCATTCAATCAGTCAGTGCTCTTATTTTCATTTAAAGGATACAACAAAGATGTTGCTGTGTTGCAGAAACACTTTCTTTCAATGTTTGGACCACTTTCTTGGTAGAGCTAAGTCCTAAACCATGGTCCACGAGGGCAGATACAGAATGACACATTCACAATTTTAAAAGCCATCTAGTAGACTGGATTAGATTCTTTGATGGGGTGATTCTCTTGACCGTGTCTGCAGTGGCAGCTGGCTTTACTTTCAAATTGCTCGTGACGTCCCACGTGTTACGCATACATAACACCAAGATACCTACGGTATATTTTTTACTGCCACAGCTAGACTGCTGGATGGAGTGGTGGTGAGATAAACCAACTGACATGTCACACTGAGACAACTTTACATATCACCAAGTCCTCCAACTAAATCACACTAGTCGTTTGTTTAGACTGGTAGCCTTTTACAACATGGAAAACTCCGAATGTGAGTTTTCCATGTTGAACTCCATCCACAGGTGATGACTTACTGAGCTAATGTAGTTGCACTGTGTAAAGAGTTATTACGGCTTGATGATTCATGTGATCTAAGATAACGAGCCTTGTTATGAGCAAGCGTTTGTGTTTGTTTCTTTTTGTTCTCTGCTTATTTTCAGCCCTCCTTAATAGTATGTATGTCTTGTATTTTTCTCTTTTTTTTAAAAGAATATAAATAGAATACAAGTCCTTTTAATTTGGGTTTGTTACACAGCATGATTCCCAAACTTTATGACAAGCCCAGGGACATAAGCTGTAACTGTGAACCATTAAGAGCCAGAAAAATGTTATGACTTTACCCCATTTTACCTGTTTAGCTGATATTCACTTACTAAGACTCCGCTACTAATGCCACACAGAATGTGTTGGCTATTAGACATTGAATTAAACATTAAATTTCTCCCAACCCCCATAGTTGGCTGGAAATAAAGTGTTTCAGAGGACATCAATAGATACCTACCCGTGCATTGAATGGAGTGGGTGTGGCTCATAATGGTACCGCCCCTCGTGGTGCCGCATGTCAATCGGGATAGGTGTGTGAAAAGTGGGGAAAAGGTGGTGCGCCCCTGCAAACACAAAAGACAGAAAAATGTTAGAGAACAGCATTTCTTAACGCTCGCCGAAAAACTGGAATACAGTTACTGATTAGTGGCCGCTCCATTTTACAGTTCCCATAATGCAGGAGTAATTAAAACCGACCCATATGTGCCTGAAGAACCTTCATTAACTGCTCCCTCTCCGCCCAATAAGACCAAAGCAAGTTTTACACAACAATGAATGCTGCTTTATGTGTCAGACCAAAAATGCACGAATCTGCCATTTCCTGCCATAAATGCTCTGATGGCTCAAGGGAAGTCTCATTAGAACAGCTGTTTTTCATTAATTACTGTCATTAGAGCAGCAGATCATAGGAAACTTTACCGTCATGATTTAAGGAGGAGGAGAGGTCTAATCACACATAAAGGCTGGCTAATTCTCTCCACTTTAAAATGTTTACATCTCAGATCTTTGATGGAGAAAAATATGCCGTATCTCAGCGGGACTTTTTGTGAATCTGACTGGCAAATCCAGTTGTTTGTTCACTATAAGAGGAAAAAGACAAAGAGCTGTGCAGCAGAGTTCTGTCCTCACAAGGACAAGTAAGCCCAAGACCAGAAGGGTTAAAGGTCAAAGCAGATCATTATCTCAGCCTAAGAAAAACACTGGCATCAAGTGTCAGGAGGAAACTGGTGTAGCACCAATGGGATGCAAAGCAATATTCACACATGTTCAGCCCAAATTTAACCAGTGCAAGAACGTCTTCCTCACTTTGTTTCACTTCTTAAACTTACTAAACTTTTTATTTTTAGTTCTGCAGTTTCACCTGTTAGTGAAAAATGGTTTTTTTAAACTTGCCGTGACAGCAGCTGGGAATAATTAGTATTTATGGGTTTTGTTTTTTTGTATTTTTAAGAAAAAGAGCAACAGTTGTGTGTATAGTGTATAAATATAATATCATTTCATTCAGTGTTTGCATTGTTAACAACACCTTTCTCTATGAGATGTGCCTCAGGTGTGCTAATTCACTTTAGCCATCACTGTGAAAACAAGGTGTGTAACAGGACTCTGTGCCTGCAGGCTATGGCTAAATACTGGATGTTGTTTTAAGGTGACGGCAGTTACAAAGACAGACATTAACCCTAATAGAGCCTTTTGTTAGTGTGACTGAGGCAATCATTGTGATGTTGCACCATCTTGTTCTTGGTTAATTTGGATTGGTTCCCTGAAGGCAGCTCTGAACTGTATAACATTTGACAGGAGTGGAATTTTTTTAAGACCACGCATTAACGCTCAGCGATTATTTTACCCTTTGAAAACAGACTTTAGACAGGCCCGGTTTTACTGAGGCGTTGCCCTAGTGACGCTGTTGAAAACATGAAATTAAGAGAAGAATTGTACAAAACAATTTAAATAGATTTTTAACTGCAGTGCAGCACACCCATATCTCAAATTTTACGGCTCAGAAATTGTTTTAAAAAATGCTCAATTTTTGGTGAATTAAATTCTTGGATTTTATTAGGCTCTTACTTTGCACCAATTAGCATGTATATGTATCTCTCCCATACGGTCTATGGATATGGCTTAATATCCAGGCTAGCTAGCAGATGATAACACAGAACTCATCTCATCTGTCATCCAAATATAGTTAGTCTGGCTCCCAGAAACCAACATGGTGGCAGTCAGTAAAGCTAACGAGACTTTACCCTCTGGTTCCAACTGACATTTTAATGTCCTGATGTCTATGCCATTGTAATAATGTAGTCAAAATAAAGCAGCCACACATATACACATGTTCTATACTGTGCTACAAGATTTTCATTTGTAAAAAATTAGCAAATAATAAAAATTATTAGTTCAGAGAGCAGTGAAAAAAACCCCTGTAGGTTTTATTAATCACTGAATGTGCCCAGAACAGTGAGACCTGATCTAGAAGACAAATTGAGTTGTAAAACTCTGTCTGGTGCCTCTTCTCCTCCTTGAACTGTAAAGGCCAAGGGCTTGTTGTTTCTATTGAGACCTAAGTTGCTGGTTCTCAGCCACTGACCCGCCTTCATTTTATTTATTTATTTATTTTTGAGCAAGACGGTCAGACAAATCCAAGTCAGCTTCTGGTGAGCAAGCCAAAACAGGCACCCAGTAAGAGAGAGAAACGTAGAGCTGGGGAAAAGAAGTTTGAGCTTTGTTTCACAAGTGGAGCCAGAAGTTGGTGATTTGTGTGAGGGGTGCCCCCTGCTTGTGCTTCCTGGCACATCTCTGGTGAAGAGGATGATGAAGCTTACTTTTTCTTTACTTATTATATTTTGTGCGGTTCTGCAAAGCTAATGTACAGTGATTAAGTCTTTTTGGATAATGTATCACATTCTACAGGAAGAAGTCTTGGTGTTTCTTCTGTAAGGACTAATGCCCAGGACATTAGAGAAAATACATGCACAAACACTAAAAGAACCAGCACCAAGCAGAAGCTCCAGAGGCTGCATGAAGCCTCTCCCCACCCCCTCCCAGGATGATGCTGCTGGATGTGGGGGTTATAAGGGCTGAGCAGGACCTTCCATCACCCAGACAGCTGCATTGTTTGCTGGGCTGCAGGGACAACTACCGACAGGTACACGGCTGGGACGATTCACACGCCTCAGCTTCTTGATTTACCGTCCGTCTGTCCCCTTTGGGCGTGCTGGCATGTGGGGTTACTCCACCCTGGGCTTCATATAGCCAAAACTGTGTGGATGGCATTAGCACAGTGTCCCAAAAGCAATCAGTGTGCCAGAGACATGGAGGATAAAATAATCACAGTGACAACTTTAGATTTGCTTACACAGCAAGATTGTACCATGGATTTACTGCTTAAAATGTGATTTATTCACATTTATTTATTCAGATAGAAGCCTTTGTGTATTTTAACTGCATTGTGGTTTCTGAGTGTTTGCACAAACACACATTTAGTGGATCTCTGACATCACAAGTGTTTTGCTTCTGCTGTGTCATTGCAAACAGTTTAGAACTCAGCATCTAACATTATATATAAAAGCACATACCATGGAATAGCCGTAGGATTGTGAGTCAACTATTTTTATTATAGCATTCATTATCATTCTCAATATGCAATAAGCGTGTCGTGCACAGAGCACTGAGGGACTTTTGTTTTGGCACAGTCTTATGCAACACAGTCCCACTGGAGACTGGAAAATAGTTAGGACATTTGGAATATTAAGTTGTGTTCCCCTTTTTATTTTTACTCACCTGAATATGATCTTTTATCAGATCGGTCTCATATCTACTTATTCACCGTTTAACAGTTTTCCACTGTTAAGGATATAACAGTAACACGAGTGACCACATGATTTATTAATAGAATTGTATGATTGAGTTTCAAAAAGATCATATGTGTTAAAATGCAATCGTTGCCAGTTTAGAGTTGTTTGCCAGGATTTACATGTCCCACTGAACCCCTCACAAACAAACACTAAACAAACTTCCTATTAAAATACTAAAGTTACAAACTATCGTGAACAAACATCCATTTTCATGCCGTGAGACCCGGCTGTCTTATCTCATGAATCAAACCCGGCCACAGGGACTTTTGACCTGGAGTCGTTTTCAGTCTTCACATCTGCTCTGAACTCTGGTAACATGTTTGTTTTAAAACTGAACAAATCTTTGCTCCCCCATGACCCCCATAAGAAGGCTCCAGACATGCTAAACATCCTGCCAAGCAGCATGTTTAGCATGTCTTTTTAGTTTGCATCTTGAATCCTCGGTTTGATCTCTCACTAAAGACAATGGCAGGTGTTCGATATCAACAAAGGCTACTTCGAGTCTCATGACTCAGGGGAGGAAGAAGGAAAAGCACTTTTGCATTATGAAGTCCCAGATCAGGACTACGCTGAAGTGGAGAGCGGAGTGGGTTCATATCTTTGAGGAAGTACTCAATGATAATAATAATAATAATAATACCCTGAAAGGCCAGAGCAGGCCAGGAATAATTTTCAGGAAAAAGGCTTCTGTTGTGCTTTGATAGAAAGAGGCGGGGAGAAAGATGGGGGGGAGAAAGCAGAGGAGTAGGAGCGGTGGGGGTGCGCGATTCAGACAGGAAATTCCACTAGAAAAAGTTGGCCCGAGTCCTAACTACACAGCACCGTGCCAACGGCTATACACAAACGCTCATGTGCTTGCATACACACTCACATTCACAATTACACACACAGACACTGATTTGTTCTGCAGTTCGGTCTCCGTAAGCAGACGTCCAGAAAGTGACTGAGACAAACGTGCCGCTCGGAGCTTCAACAGAACTGCCCTTTTCAAACACACACACTGCAGCAAGTGCTATGCTCAAGGTTAATAAAAAAGTGTGTGTTTAGCCTAATCCGGGAATCCTGCAGTACACACACAACATGAAACCTGCAGGTTTAATTTGCAAGACTTTGCTTCCTCTAGGGCAGTACATGGGCGAGTGATGGCGACAGAAGGATTAGAGGCTTACAGGAGAGCACGAAAACCACTGCCATGTTTAAAAGGAAGTCTTAACAGGGTGGCTCTTTACTTTTAACTACCCTCAGGGAAGGTAAAATGATACCTTTTTTATTGATAGGGGGATTCTGGGCAGAAGGTAAGTGGATTAGGCCAGTGGTCTCCGTAATGACACAAGATGGTTTGAGCGGAAATTCATTAGTCCCTGTGAACTCCTGCTAAGTCTGTAGATGTTATGGTGTACACACCAAAACGCTCGCAGCCTGGAAGCACTGACACAATTGTTTTCCAGAGGTTTTGAATCATCAGTGTAACTATGTTATGGAACATCAGGATATTGGATATTTCAAACGAAATAATGTCCAGTACAGGTTAGATTTGTTGCTGGATCCTAATACTTCTGTACTGTAGACTAAAGTTTTTTTGGTTGGACAATTTAGTCAGTTTTGATTCTTGGGATCAGATAATATGCAGCATTTAAAAATTCTGCTAATCGTATGGTTTGTTTGTAATCCCTAAAGCTGGTTAGAAAAAAAAGAGGAGGGATGTAATAATAGGTTGGTCAAATTACATTATCAGCTTTCAGCTCTGTTTGGGTCTCCAAGTCCTAAAAATATAGCAAGGCTTTTATAATAGGTTCCTGTTTGTTGAACTGAAACTGAACCGAATCAGGGGAACTGCAGTACTGACCAGAACTGCTCTACATATGAATCATGCGCATCCATCAGAAATCTCTAAAGTTGAAGCTGAAGGATCCTTAGGTAGACTTGACAAAAACGGTTGAGCTGGGTCCTAAACTTTGCTGATCAGGATAGTGATACAAGAAAAAGCTGGTGAGGCTCAGCGAAGAGCTGCTACAAACGGAGCCAACTGAGGTGGTGCAGCATCTGAGCAGGATGATTCCTAGATGGCTCCCAGGAATTTCAATGGTACTGGGAGGAGGCCTGAAGCATACTGGGCGATTATGTCTCTCAGCTGCCTTGGTAATACCTCAGTGTCCATCCCACCAGAAGAAGAACTGGAGGAAGGGTCTGAGGAGAGAGATGTGTAGGTACGGTGTTGATACTGTTGCCCCCATGACCCAAACCAAGATAAACAATAGACAGTTGGATAATTGTTTATATTAAAATTTCTGTAAATAGGCTGACATCTATTGATATTATTTTTTTTATGATGTACTGTGTGCATGTCAGTGAGTGATTAAAATCTTAACAAGTCTGTTGCTGATCCTGTGTTTATGTCTCATTGCCATGACACCCCCACCCCCACATATGCTGAATCTACTCGCCCAGACCTCTGCTGCCTCCGATCCTGTCCCGGCGTGTTTACAGATCCCTCTCAGGCCCAGCTGGCTCCTCTCTGCTGTGATTAGTCTCTGTCAGTTCAGCACGTCTGCTTCGGCCAATCACTCCTCAGTCTTAGCTTTAACCCCACGAACCCACCACCAGTATGATCCATCACCTGGGCTACAAGGTGCTGCACCGCCTCCCCTAATTGTTCTAAAGACTGAGCTCTACCAAGACCTTACCTCACCTGGGTTGCCATTAGCTACTGAGCTAATATCTCTCTTTGGTGTAAAAGAGGTGCTGAGGGGAAACAGGAGCAATTTTGTCAGTTTTACCTCCAGATTTTTTCCAAATTTCCATTTTTAGCTCTTTTTCTAAAGAACACTGGCTACATTTTTGGCTCTCCACCCACTGAGACTTATAATGGACTAAAAACACAAATATGATATGCACCACTAAGCCTGAATCGTGAGATTTAGCAGGATTTGGTGTATCCTGTGCTAACATTCAGGTAGCCTACAGCAGGCCTCTCTCTGAAGACTGATGGGGTGTCGGGATAATCAGCTTCCTGTACAGACTTCTGATTTATTGCCTGGTCACTTTAGAGCACAGGTGTGAGGCAGATCAGGTAATTAACACACTGGGTTTGTCACCGTTCTGTAGGTCAGGAGGATGTAAGGAAAAACCGGAAGGCCCCCTGTAAATGTGTTTAACATCCAATGGAGTGATACTTGACATAATGAGGTGTCGCGACCACATTTTCTGCTTTTCCTACTTATCAAAAACTGGGTTTATGCACGACCTCTGTCCGGTCCAAACAGTGTTAGCAAGCACCAATCAAGCCAAGTAACCTCAAATGGCAAGAGCTGGCAGGAAAGCTTTGTCTGTCTCCCATGAGCCCTTTAACCTCTCATACACAGCTGATGAAGAGGCTGCCAGTTCACACAAAGAGCATCCTCAGCGGTTCTATGACAGCATCCTTTACCCAAAAGCAGCCATCCGACCCCCCTGAATTACAAACTGGGCTTTTTTCTTTAAAGGAAAGAAGGGGAAAGACAGAGGAAGTGCCCAAAATGGCATACAATGTGTGGGAGAAGGAGGCAGCGGACATCAATCTAAAGCTGTCCCAGCTGGGGTTCACCCCGAGGTGAGGTGTCCCCCATGGGTAAGCTGCTCCCCAGGTCCCGGGAGGAGGCTGGGGAGTATCTCTTGGACGGACCTGGTCTCCATCAGATTGCCTGTCTTTGGTCTTCCAGAAGGATACACACTTCCCCTTACTGAAGACATAGGCTTAGAAAGGCCAGAGGTAAATTGTTTCAGAGGAAAAATAATTTATGTTTAGAATAATTTACACTGCTGAAAATGTTTATATCCATCAGCGTGGAAGTTATATTAAATAAACGACTGATGTCCATTAGTTTCATTGAGACATTAATAGCAGCAAAGTTTACAACAACTCTAAAAGCAGGTGGGCCATTTCAGCCTCGACTGCAGGACACAGCCAACATCCTTCCACTTTGCTTAAATGCATGTTTGCATTAGAAAGCTACACAGTATAAAGAATTCACTGTACTGTACTTATTTGTTAGGGTTAAGTTTTGTTTTAGTCACATGTTTAAATAGACAAATTTCATGAAGCCGTAAGGCGTTTTCCTTCAAATGAAGTCTCACAGATGTTCCAAAGAGGCAGGATGTTAACTTAAACCCTCAGTACCTAACCTTAGATGAGTTGCTGGTGGATGCTAAAGGGTTTAAACAAAAAGATTTTGAAGAGCTCAAAAGCAACAGCTGACTGCTGGTGGTTCATAACACAGGGATGAGCATCTTAAGTGCTAGCCCCTGCACTCTCAGGTCAGCTATCCTGATAAGATAAAACATTAAGACTGCGCTGTTTATATACACACAGACAAGCCGGATCTCACAAACCCCTCTCTTGTCTGGCCTCTTTCTTCGGGGCAGGATTCAGCGTGGAAACTCTGTGAATTGGTTTTAAAGCACTAACAAGAAACAGCTGTGAAGGAGGTCAGAGGGCCTCCAACTAAACGGATCGGCTCGCAGGTGATCCACAGTCTGATAATGCTGCCCTTCTCATCCTCTTTTTGTGATGCGGCTCTTGTTTCAGTCTTACATAAAAATGTAGCAGACATGGTTTAGCAGATTATTCATTGTATTTCTCAAAAAGTGTAACCGGATAGGCTTATCAGCGAAGCATAAACACTCAGAATCAAATGAACAATCATCAGGTCAGCAGTGAACCCTGCTAGGGTTAGGGGTTTATGCCTATTGGGAACCTCTAAATTAAAAAGCTGTTACAAGGAAAATTGAAATGCTAAAATATTAGACATCTTCTACTTTCTGAATATTTGCCCAGGTAACATGTGGCTACAACAAAACCCAACCCCATCCCCAGAATGAGCCACTGGTTACCTGCCTTTGTATGACAAGGGGCCTGCAGGTGCCTCCTCATTCCTTAGGCACTGTTAGAGATCTGATGTGTGTGTGTGTGTTTTGTTTCCTTAAGCATTTCTTTGTGCAAACCATTCTCCATGTGCAAACACTTTTGGATTTTAGAAGTGCACAAGAGGCATTATGCTATCAGTGTTAGATACTGTATCAATCAGTGGTTCAGATCTCCTCCCCATAGTGAAAGTGATCAAACAGCGTAACAGTGCTTGACGTCTCTCCAGTTGTTCTTCAGCCTAAAGGCCAGTTTACTTGGCCTTAATGCAAGTATGGAAGCCAAATAAACAAGAATCCCTATGAGTAACACATGTCCCTTTCATCAGGGCCTCGCTGCCAACGGGGTCGAACCATTTACAAAGGAAAGAGGAGGAGGTTGATGCGTGTTACACTACAAGTCTGTCTTCAGTAGATTATACACGGGCAAATGTGAAGGGCATGAAGCCGAGCGGTGGAAAGCTTAAATCAGAGAGGAAAACGCGAACATAGAAAGCAACCCTCCCATGGGGGAAATGACACTTGAGTTTGTGTACATATCAAAGAAAGTTTGCGTTGTTTCTGCAGAGCGCTGCTTGAGCATTTTCGATTGTGTCGCTGTTTGTGTGTGTGCGCGCACGTGACTGCGGTTTGTGACAATTGACAGGCGAGCAGATGAAAGCTCCAGAGACGGGAGCGAGTGGCTAGGACATTACTCAGCAACAACAAACAACAGCCCTCAAGATAAGGCGTCATTTGTCACCGGAGCTGCAATGACAGCAGCGTGCATTGTGTGATAAAATTAGCTAACACGATACTTCCCTTGTGTGACACTCTGAGAGTTGAGTCACGGCGGGGTGAGCCTGCAGGGGAATCTCCTTTATCTGACAAACACCTTTATGGATACAGACAGGAAGGGCTCTCAATCATGAGGAAGTGGCTCTAGAGTTTTGTAACTTTTACATACTAGGAGCTTTCCTTTGGAATGGGAAGTATCAATTCTATTTCAGTCTAAATTATTTTGATGGAACAATAATAATAATGATAATGATAATGATAATAAATGATGAAATGTAGCAAACAGGAAGATAAATTGACCACTTATTTTGTGCCGTTTAAAGATTTTTTTGCATGTGTAAAAAATGTTTTTCACACTTCCTTGTTTATATTAACACTGAGAATCTGCCCAGTTTAACCACAGACCTCCACTGAGCCGCCTGACCCGAGCGACCAGCCTTCAGCTGATGCCTTGCTCAAACCCACTTCAGTACCAGCTGCTGAATGAGGACTTACTTTGCAACAGATTTTCCCAGAACTCAAATATGAAAATAGGGGATAATCCTGTTAATTTGTATTTCTACAAAAAATACGTCATAAGAAAAGCAACGGCCACACCCGAAGCCCAGCTGCAACTGCCAATAGGACTGCACACCGAGGCCTTTGCGCGCTATTTTTGGAGCACAGCCAACTGTGACTCCATCGCTAAATTCTGCTCACACACTCCTCAAAGCAATCTTAACAGCATAGTAAACATGTCAGGGGGTCAAAGCGGGCTGTACACGTGTCTTCAGCTCACCTCCTTTAAACACAACGCCATGGTGGCAAAGAGAAATATTGATTCAAGGCAGGCTGGACAAACATCACGCATGGGTCTGAAACACTTTTGCACCACCTGAACTTATAACTTGACAGAACTTTAATATGACACAGACTGTATCATAAAATACTATATAGATCTGTATATATAAAATGTCATAAAATGTCCTATTTTTGACTCTATATGATGTCATCAAGAGAGGAACTTCTTAATATGGTCATCTCAGGCTAAGAATACCACTGATTTGCTGTTCAAGCCTTCAGATTACTTTCAGAACACAAATGGCTTAAAGGGAAAGTGGATTTAAAGGAGGATATCTAGTTTGCACCATCTAGGAAAAAGGAATTGACTTCTAAATTGATCCACCAGATTCCTATTGGCATTCTTCACCCAGCATCTGGACTCCATTGTGGTTTCATTGACTCTACACTCGACATATGTAGCCTTACAGTGTTTCAGTGAATATGTCAAAACATGCAAATGTCAAAATAAAATAAGCATTTTCACAGTGAGTGGAAACTTCAAGGCTGCTTTGGTGGAGAGCTGGTGACGACAGCCATACAATCAGCTAGTTGACAATGAAGAAAAAGCATGTGTGTTCTGAACTTTCTAAAGCCCTGATGTGTGTAACTTGAAACTACAAGAGATCCAGGCAGCAGAGCAGTGATTGCAGAAATTTGTCTCGTATCGGAAATTCATCTCAGAGTGACAGACCTTACATTCTGAGGATAAAGGACCAAATTAAAGAGCTGCATTTAATTTAAAATTCTGTTTTGAACTATTTTTTCTCTTAAAGGATCCCATGTCTATAACATATTTGTCATTTCTTTCAGCTCATGGTTGTGGTAAGAACTCGTCATCCAGTGTTAGCATAATGACTTCATTATGACATTAATCCCCGATGTCATACTCATCAGAATTTGTGCACAGAGCATGCGATCAGGACGGCTATAAAGTACACTTTTATGTATTCTTTTAGGACTCTTGCCCATATAAGAGTTTGAGGATGGGCATTTGGAAGAATATGATGTCTTTTGGCTAATTTTCATTTTCTGTGTGTGCATTTTTTAACGTTGCTAATTTGGTGGAATGAACCTCATAAACAAGCACTTCACAATACTGACATATTTAAAATACAACGTTTTTAGATCTTGTTTAAGCTCTAAGACTGTCTCCACCACAAGCTCCTCAGAAAAATACCCAAACTTTACTTGTTCATCAACGAGCTGGTAACTTATAAAGTTAATAATGCCATGAAGTGGAGTGTCCAAGTTAACAGCTGTACACACAAATTTCCAGGGATTCTCAGCAGTATGATTTGGGCATGTCGTGCCGTGGAAACCTGGCATTTTGCGCTGAATGTTGAGTGCCATACAACAAAATGCAGAAGTCTCCATTCATGTATTTTTTCAAGCTAACAAGCTATCTTATGCCACTAAGCTGGGTGCACATTGCTAGTTTTATCATCAGTGCTACTGCAGACCTGATCATATCTCCAACTGTGTATTCACTTGGAGGCTGCAAACCATGCTCCATCTTTTTGCTTTATTAATAGTTAATAATTTTCCTAGGTGATACTTTTACACTTACTAAGATCGTCAGTCTTTTAATGGTAGACACCCTATTACTATTGGTGATTCAAAGTCAGGACAACTTGGCCTCCGCTTCATGAATTTTTGACACTTTTTGTTGTGTTTTTTCTTGAGAAGGAATACTTCATTCTGGGTGTACCATGTTGAAGCCTGACATCATTATTTGTGACACAGATGTTTGAAGTTGTGTCATCATATCGTAAAACTCTGTCATTTTTATACTGTAATTTAAAATCTCTACTGCATTGTTAAATTGCAAACCAAATGTTTTTGCATACAAACATTGGGTTAGCCATACTTGACTGGACTGTATGCGCACTCTGTCATTGAGCCCACATGTAGACTGAATCAGTGCTGGAGAGCTTCCATCAACATAGAAAATGAAACATTTGGAGAACAAATTTAAGAGTCTGGCAGTCAAATGTTTTTACTGAGAGCACAACGTGGTGATAACAGTGGCATTTCATCAGACCTTGATGTTTTGGAGGGCTAAAATAAGACGCCCTAATGTCTTAGTGATTGTGCAACTGACTAGCAACATAGTGAAACAATTACAGTGTGGACTCATGCCAAACTCCAGAAATAATGCAGGGCAAACTCTTGTATGCTTATCTTGACTCGATCCAAAAAGGGAGGGCCTGCTAAATTGTATTTACCGTCTGTTTCCAGATATGAATTCCATTTATCGTAATGAGAAAGTGTTATTTGATGCCTTCTTAAAGAATTTTCCAGAACGAGTTACTGAACAAAACAAATAGTAAATACAGATGGACCTATTTTATCAATCTTTTACTATTTAGTTTGGGTTTTCCTTCAGTAAACATGACTGGCGTCTTGAGCTGGAGATGGGTCTTTCTACAGTTTGATCACTGTGGCATTTGTTCTTCCGGGCCCTTGATTAGAAAGTATTTTTCCTTTGCTCTGCTTCAAAGCACTAATTTAAAAGCACATTGAAGTTTTAACAATCCCTGCCTGGCTCTCGTAATGATCCACATGTGGCACAGTTGTGATGTTCAACAACCAACCCATGCTCTTTCTGTTGAGAAAAGGGTGCCACATGCTGCCACTGTATTATTCTTAATCTACTTTTATAGGCTCCACATTAAAGTTCACAACAAACACTGTGAGAAGTGACGCCATATGCTGAGGTTTGGGTGCTGGGGAATGAATCATGACTGCGGCAAAAAACCATAAAGACGATGGTGAATTTGGCAGCTCCACTAATATCCAGTGTTTTTCTTTCCAGTGCCTACTAGTTCACACCCCGGATTGTGTTTGGCCCAAATGTTGCCTATATTTGCAGTTTTTTGGACCACATTTGGTTTTTACTGCTAAGTCAGAGACTCACTGTTTCAACTCAGCCATACATCCACCTCATATGGGCCAAATGCCAGCTGTGTTGCTGGATTTGTGTAACAGAGAATTTTGGGGGCATATCTTGACCGTACAACTCTTCTCAGTGGTATAAGTAGCAAAAATCTGTCTCCTGTCCATGTTCTCTCTAAACCCATTAATGTTTCTAGACTTGTATGTATGTCTCAGGTAGCTAGTTAGGTTTTTCTCTGTCATCTTCTCCCAGACTGGTAGCTAAAGGGTTAGTCTTACAGCAAACACTCACAGCTTTGCGGGGCATACAGTATTCATTATATCTAAAATCCATTCTGCTTT
The DNA here is from genome assembly GCF_964374335.1 of Astatotilapia calliptera. Lineage (NCBI taxonomy): Eukaryota > Metazoa > Chordata > Actinopteri > Cichliformes > Cichlidae > Astatotilapia > Astatotilapia calliptera. The sequence goes on from NC_137437.1 coordinate 27,914,076, forward strand.
TTTCAGTTTGAGCCCGCACACCAGTGGCGCTGAGGCATGCATTCATTCCTGAGACGTACCGTGTCACGAAAAACACCACTGTCCTATTTCTGTCCATCTAGCATTAGTACCATTTGACACTCCAGCAGAGCTGTGAATTTTGTATATTCCCCCATGAATTGGTGATAGCTCTTCTTCTTGTGCGGTGTTGTGAGTCACACAGCAGACAAGGAGGAACATTTACTAGAGTTAGCATTTCAGTACACAACACAGCCTGGTAAGAAAGCCAGACTGTGCTTCAAGGTAATGTCCTGCAAAAAAAAGCACAAGTCTCTGGGTATGTTATCTGAACTCAAACCCTGCTAATAACCTGAATGCACCTGACGACTTGGTGGACTTTAAGAGGTTAGAATATACGTTCACTATATTTATTCTATCTAGTCTAAGGATGCTAAAGAGTACCAATTAAAATATGATAGAGCCTCAGCAAGCACCTATATGTGCTACTTTGGCAGTGAGACTGGGCTCATAGTTTTGATAACTAGTGGAACAAATAAACTTTGATTTTGACTGACCCAACAGGTCGTGGAACACATTTTATTTACACTGTCTGCCAAACCTGGGGAGACCAAGCAATCCATAAGCTCAGTTTTTCTACCATACAAAGACTTTATTTTAAGCAAGCCCGCCACCGCAGGTCTTATTGAAACAGGGTTATGTTTCTATAGCGATCTCCCCCCCCCCCATCAGACCGCCACTTGTCAGCTACTATTAGGGCTAGCGGTTGCCTCTGCTTACATGTGGTACCCATCACCCCAGACCACGAGGTAGTGATCGGGTTCAACTGCTACAGCTCTAGGCCCCCAGGGACACTTGGTTCAGTGAGACCTCGGATCACCTCCGGTTATATGTGCCGTGTTATGACAGGCTAATAGTGCTAGTCACTATGTGGCAGCCGAGTGAAAGAGAGAAAGTTAGTTAGACAGTGGACGAGAAGGATGAAGGTTAATGTGCATGCAGATGTTGGTCTTCATAAAAAACAGAGTTTAGTGGTGCTTAAAGAAATAAAGCCTGCATGTGTTTAGAAGTTTTGATATTAATAAGATTTTGAACATCAAGAATATCTTAAATGTCAGTGTTTGACATGTCATTGAGGATGTTCAGCGTGGTTTGAGTTGTTACTTTTATCTGTAACTTTTTGAAGGAAAATATTTTTCAGAGCATTTTTGGTGAACATGAGACTACAAAAACACCCAGCGAGGCCAACAAAAACCACTGTATGTAATAGGTATGAAATTTCTAGTGTGAAGAGTTGAGCTAATGTGCTCCATACTCTCTCACAAATTTTTTAAAATTACAGAAAAGAATTCATAAATATTCAGGTTAGTATGGTGAGCTGCTCTGATATCCTGTCCTTATATGAGCGTGAGAGTCACCCAAAATAAAAGCTGTGTATTATTGTTTTTTTCTCCATCTGCCCCGTGGAGAAGTTCAGGGGCAATTACACCATCTCGATTACTGTGACAAACTGCCAAAGCTAAACTTTAACCAGTCAGGACAACACACACACACACACACACACACACACACACACACACACACACACACACACACACACACACACACACACACACACACACACACACAATTTTCCACAAGACCCATTGAACAGAATCAGCAACAGCCTGGTACATTAATGCACACCTGCACAAACAGCTTCGCTGCTGGTGAATGAGCTAGTCAGCGTATCCTAACAAAGTCATAATTTACCTTGAAATATACTAAGAAAAGCTTTTACAAATGGGTTTAACATGGCCTGATTAGCAGCACTAGCTAGTAGCTTAAAAATCTCATCCACTAATCAGTAGCAGTAACAACCAGATCACAAACACTAGACTAAACTACATGTCAGGACTAAAATAACAATGTGGATTCATAATTGATTTTGCTAGTGAGGAGGCTAGCTAAGTATGCCAGCTTGGTGCTATGTTTGACATCTAGAAAGTCGTATATATCTTAACAGTAGGAAAATGTTAGCTGATGTTAATCAAAAGAAAGCCAGTGTTAATTATTGAAACCCTTTTCCCAAACATGAATATGAATGATGTACTGGAAAAACTAGGGTCTGCATCAGCTGCGGGTTTTAGTCATGGAGGGAGCTTCATTTGGTTTCAGCGATCAAAACCTCAGTTTATATGAGAGGGATGGAAAAAGCCTGAAATCTGATTTCTTCATAATGTCAGTGATTTCTTTTCTGACGAGTTTATGATATCTTTTGAAGTCGTGTTGAAATAAACATAAATTAAAACGCTAAAGCAGGGGATGAGCTAGCCTATAAGTGCACTTTTCAGCTAGCTAGCCTTCACAACTAATAGTTTAAAATCAACCCATCCTGAAACTCCAACTTCAACTGATGTACACAATTGATTAAGTCATGTTCTAATTATTTCAGCTCCAGTCTGTTGAGGTACTGTGATCCCTGCTGTCTTTCAGGGACTTTGGAACTTGTGTGAAAATGTGTTGAGATTAATCAGCTTCCATAAAAAGTTTGGACACTTGTCACTTCAACTTAAACAGCACTGAAAATATATGAAAACATAAACCATGTGCAGATTTTTTTAGACTAAATACACAACTTAATGACGTGTTGATGGATAGCTCTGCAGTATCCATATATTTTACCCTTCTTGGAACATTTATAGGTTAGGTCAATATTTGCTCACGTCTGTCATTACAGCTTAAGGTTCAAGCACCCAGTCTGGATGTTAATTGGCTTGCTTGTCATGTAATGGCTTTTGCATTCAATTTTCCAAAAGTTGGGATGATTTTATTAAGTGATTTCCAGTCTGTAAATGGTAAGGGACCCCATGGTTTTGGCAACCTGAACCATCCCCCCCTCCATTCTTTGGGCCACGACGCCTATGAGTCTGCACCAATGTAGCTCGCCTGGCCTCACAGGAAGGAAATATTACCTGGAGCGGAGCGTTAATTGGAAAGTGCCCAGACGACGTTGAGTGCTAATGAACAGCCAAAATGGCCACAGAAATGAAAAAGTAAAAAATCCAGATTGAGAGCAAGGGAAGAAGAGGGGGTCAAAAACTCACTGAGGCTCTCTGTGAGCCCTCAGCCTCTGTCCGAGGCTTACGGCTACTTCCTTCTCTATAATAAGGGGTTATCCCCCTGCACAATGGAGAAATTAAAGTGTAAAACCTTGCAAGGCAAATTACAGCTTTTCCTCGGCGTTAGAGGAAGTGTCTTGATATGTAAACAATACCCCCTCTTCAGCTGAGTACCCTCTCCCTCTCTCTTTCTCTCTTCCCCTCAGTCGCCCCCCTCACCCCTTCCCCCCTTCCCTCCTTCTTTGTTCCGTGGGAATTTCAGATGGGCCAGATTCTCCCTAAGACTACAACTCTGTTGAATAAAGAGGATTTACAGTACCTTTATCGCTTAAGCATCTCAAACCTGTTTCGCCAAAGCTAACACTTAAAGAATGTGCACAGCACTCATGCAAAGAGCATAGACACAGTTTAAACTATCTGAGGTTAACTAGATCTTCTCCAAAACTTCTTTTTCACTTCTAATAAAGACAGGAAGATAGTCATGATTCCAAAATTAACAGTTTAAATCATGTATGCATTCAAAAAGCAGTGCGTATTTTCTGCTGTGCACCTGGAAAGAAAGTGCCTCAGTCTGCACAACAATATCACACACACTTGCCTTTCAGCAAGACAGCTTGTACCCAAGAACAAAGAAGCTACCAAAGATGAGTTAATACTAGAACATAAAAATGATGTGGGATATCAACGACTGATAACTGTCCAGTTATGGAAACTTGTCTTTTACAGAACATAATACAAAGGAAAAGATGACTGAGGCAATTTAATTTTATAATTACACAGCTTGCCCAGCAGTGCAGTTCCAACTCCTCTGTTTAATCGTGTCAGTACTGTGTGCAGCACATGTTGCAGAGCTGAGCAGCCAGTATATGTGCTGTTGTTCTGCAGGAATATTAAATTCTTTCTTATAATTCCTGCAAAAACCCCAGAACATATACTAAATACTTACCACTATGACCACTTCCAAACACTACCTTATATACCATTTTTACATTTTACATAATGTTTTCCATTCATGTTTACACTTCTTTATACTTTCTTAAATGTCTTTGTTTTTCTCTTTTGCTAACAGTTAAGCATCACATACCAAGCCCAATTCTTTGACTGTATGAATTTTCTGATTTTGACAATAAAAGTCTGGATGTCTGGATCATGGAAACAAAAAGTGCTACTTTGTAATTCTGCAGTGTTGCTAAAGTTTAGACCGGTTTAGAGTGGATGTGCTATATTTACTGAATGACCTCTTCAAAAAAAGCCCTCTCTCTCTTGTTTGTTTGATTTCAAAGAGTAATGAATTTCTAAAGTTAAAGCAGGAGGAAAGAATAAAATTATCCAGTGTAAACAAATGGTCTTGGCAAATATCTGAGTCTGTGTTTGTGAGGCAGCACTGGACTCGTGACTGGTTTTCAGTTGAAGCATTGCATTTTCTTTGTGAAATAGTTTATACAAATCTTCAGGCCCGTGCAAAGTGCGATGAAAGCGGTCAAACAGACAGACGGGATATTTTTCAGATCTGTGTCTGCCCTGAACATGTCTGTATTTGTTGCTGTCAGGGGATGACCCCAGTATCCTTTGAAGTCCAAACCAGGAATTCTCAGGCTTAGCTGACACCATCAGGGGAAATCACCTGGCAAGCAAAACACAACAAGCTTACATACTATACTAACACAAATGCCTAACACACACAGCCTTCAGCTAAATAAACGCTCATTTGCAGACTATTGATTAGATGTAGGGGGGAAAAAAGTGGGAAACTTCACTGTACAAGTGTAATTATAGCTTTGCATAAGAAAACATTATCTTTACTTGGCAGAGGTAAGTCTGGGAATATGCTTGGTATTTTCTAAGAATGTAAAACCTGAATTTGAACACCATTCATGTGTTGTACATGTACCAAAGCATCCCAAGCAGCTTATAGGGCTGGACGGTATAGAAAGAAATTCTATCTTAATATTTTTAGGATGATTTACATGATGCATTTATCTCTGTACTTTCTACTAAAGCAACAAGTGAGAAGTCACAGCAGTGATTAATTTCACTCGGTTGAGGATCGAGTTTCTTTCAGTATGTTACGTGTAATAAAAAGCAGAAACACAAACTAAAGCCATGGACTGCTTGGACAGAGACTCTAGACATATATCACAGTTTTTACCTGATGTCAGACAGGAAGTGAAGCCATTATATTTACACTTCATTGCACTTTATGTAACAAGACATGTTAGCTTTTATGATAACAGCTGGCTATATATGAGAGGAGATATCTCGGTGGACACACTGAGAAGCATATTTGCTTTCTTGCCCTGTGCAGGATACACAGATTGAGCTCATGGCTCAAGTCGAGACTTGTTTAGCTTAGCTTAGCTTGAAGATACTGGGGAACTGTTCACTTTACTTTCTCCAACTAGCACCTCTGCCATTACACTCCACCAGACTCCACTGACAAAAGTGGCAATTCTGCCTCACAGAACATGAATGATGGTTAGTTTTGTGTCTTAAGTGTTTCAGTTCAGACCCAAATGGACCCAGTAAACACCAATGCTCACAAAGTAGAAAAGCTACTTTTTTTTTTGTCAGCAAAGTCTAAAGGCTTTACAAAGAGGGCGTTATTTCCCGCAAATGAACAAATTTCATTGACAAATCTAAATTTTAACATTAAGGTATTATGAGCCGCGTGTTATTCAGTGATGTATTAGCACTGTGTCCCCCTCCACGCTCTTCACATAAAATGCAAAACATTAAATGAAACCACCAGCACGACTTTACTGACAAAACACTGAAAGGAGAAACATTATGAAGGATAATTTCTAACCACTTTTGAAAATATATGAGTGTATTTTAAAATATCTATGTACTGCTTAGTCCTTGCTGCTTGTGTTGCCTTGGGAAGATACTTTTCTACTTTTTCCATCAATTTTAAGTTCATGTGCAACTTAATAGTGGTCATTTCTTTAGGTTCTCTGAGTTTGCCAAATGAGATTTAATATCTTGTGAGTCTCAGGTTGCATTCCTAATCTGCACAGCTGCCTCGCTGGTGTGTAGTGTATTCAGAAACCCAATAAACAATACAATGGCAGCTTAGCTAAGATCTGTTTGCTATACATATGAACACTAAGGCAATTCAAGCGTAAAGTGATAGGTTAACAGACCAAAAGCAGGGACATGTGTCGTGTTAGGATGAGTCAAAATGAGGAGAATTTACGATTCAGATCTCAGACATCCTGTTTCTAGAAACAGGGTGGATGCTTTTAGCCAGGAATACCACTCAATCATGTGTTGCTACCCAGCTGTTAGAACAACTGACTTTATTCCTGCATTTTTCTTGCAGCTGGATGATGAATGACATTACAAATTAGTTTTCCATATGGCAGCATTTTGTTTGCTTTTTTTCTTTTCGAAGGGCCATGACAACCATCCAGGGGCCTCATGACAGGCTTAGCTGTGATTACAGAGCAGTGCAACTAATAGAAACAAAGTCCTGAAGAATTTTCTCACAAAGAATAAGAGGATGTAGCAAATGGATACTTATAGCTGGTAGAATATATTTCCAAATTATAGCGTTTTTTGTTTTTTTTGTTGTTGTTGTTGTTGTGTTTTTTTTAAATCCTGGAGTAAAGAAGGCGACATAAAGAACTGTACAGGAAAACCAGTCCCCAACTGGAATTTATCTTCTATTCTATATATGGAAAAATTGTATGAGATTCAGCTTATTGCCTTTTTTGTTTCATATGACAAGACAACTCAAATGTTATGATAGCAGGTGGCTATATATGATTCCATTTGATATATGGTGATATATCAGTGGAGTGATCTTACAGAAGTAGGTGGGCAATTGGGAAACTTTTGCTTTTTTCCCCTGTGTGGGATGAAAAGATGTAGCTCATGGCTCAAGTTGAGACTTGTTTTGATTAACTTAGCTTAGCTTAGCTTAAAAACAGAAGGTAGTGAGGAACTGGGGATAGATTTTTAAGTGTATCCTAGCTTGGATGGAAAAATATGGAAAAAGATTTACTCCTCGACTGGTTGGTGAATGCTGGACATTTCTTGCTGTTACTAGATGAAACTGTTTGCAAAGAGGAATAGAGCACTGCACCAGTCCCCTGTAGTTTGTACGTAAGATGCCGACTGGATGAAAACTCTCAACAACTATTTGCCAAACAACAAGCTGTGAGGAGAGTGGCTCAAACCAAAAATGGAGATCCTTTGGCTTGAGAGAAAAAGTTGTGCCTTTTGAGACATGTTGGTTTCAGCTGTAAGGCACAACTTCCACTTGAAAGCTAATGGGCTGGTTTCATGACTTGGGCATTACTTGTATCCTTTGGATGTAATGTAATTACAAGATACTCTGTTTTTTATGTAATTAGAAAAATATGAAAGTCATTAAATTTATAACACTGTGTTAAATCTATGCTGTGGCCTCACAGACACCTCCCCAAAAATGTGCATGTGTACCTCAACAGCTGTCTGTTTGGTAGTAATATACAGTGTAAAGACAATCCCCATCCACTTCTCACTAGAGTTGAAAACTTCATCAATTAAAAACTAATTCTGCCAATAATTCTCTTGAGTGTTTAAGGTTTAGTGCACAAGTTTTTCCTGCTGGTAAAGTAATAGAAGCTTACAAAGCGTTAACAGTTAAAAGCACTATGGTAAAAATAAAAGAAAATAAAATGGGACTACTACTTCCAGGCCCAGAAGTAAGAAATTGTTTATATGGTATATAGCTTTAGAAACTTGTCTTTATTCTGAACTTTGAATCCCACACACAGTGAATATTCATCAGTGAAAATAAATATTTTATGAAAATTGTATCCACTCTTGACTCAGATATCTACTTATTTTGAAGGTTGCCCAAACGAGGCCACTGGGGGCGGCCGGACTCATGGCTGGACGCTCCGTCTGGAGGAAGATTTCTCCCTCCTGGGGATGTGACTACGAAAAATATTGTAAAAGTTTATTTTTTCATAAATGTTTATGGAATTCCTCCGCCTCCGCTGCAAACCCAGCTGCTGCTGACAGGGCAGGATGGTCTGAGATTGTTTCCATCCATGACCGTTTTATTTAAAAGTTTGAACCAAAGGCTGGCAGGTGATGTGTATGAACAAGTGTGACTGTTCCCCAGAGCTGTGGGTGATTAGGCTAATTGCTAAACGCTACCAGAGGCAAGAGACTGAGGTGTTGAAACCTTATAGCTGTAATTAAAAGAACCAGTGTGTCCCCCAGGAGGAATTTCACTGATGGCAAAAATCAATTTCCTCCTCTTGCTTTCAGCTACAACACAATTACACCAGGCATTAATTTTAAAGACACCTTTTGTCCAGCGGCTTACTGTGGCTGGCACATACCTTATCTGTTGGGCGGCCGGAGTCGAGGGGGTCTTGTGTGAAACATTTGAGAACATTATCCCCAGAGAGCTGTTATGTGGATGCAGACGTTCTGAGGTCCTATATTCTCTTAACCACAGACATGCTTGTCTCATCATGGGTCAGTGGGCTTTCTTCCCCCTTAATCCTTTTCCTCCAGCAGTGTTTCTACGAGGGCGGACCACAGCTGTGCCTGCAGTCAAGGGGGAGGTTAGGGGATAAGAACCGGAAGAGCCTGACCACAAACTGTCCGCCCCGAGAACAACTCAGCCATATGAACTGGGCCTGTTTATATAAGCACCTCCCGCCTGTGTTTACAGCTAGCACACATTTTTGTTTTACCACGTCTAAACTCCTCGGACGTTTATTTGGCTTCACTTGAACTGTGAGTGTTAGGGCTACATTAGCGGATGAAAGTAGCCGAGGCTGGCAGACTGGGAACTCTAGTCTGAAGGATACTGAGGATTACGCTGGGTCGGAGAGGTCGAAAAGCGCAGTCGCTGACTTTCAACAAGTTCTTTGATAACATGGCGCATCTTCCCATGGCAAAAAAAAAAAAAAGCAGTTGCTTGAGCCGACACCTTAGAGAAGAGTTATAGGCACCTTCTTGGGCAGATTTCCATGAGTCCACAAACAAAACAGGCAGGAAGTGTCTGAGAGGTGGGGGCATGGATTACACTCTGCATGCTGGGAAAGGGCTTTCTGCTTAAGAGAGGATGAAGCACAAAAAGAAAAAGGGAAGTGCAAGGAAGGGACTTGAAGGATAGGGAGAGAAAGCTGGTTGACGGGGTGTTGGCTAATCCCCTAAAGCATCCATATATTGCCTCCACCTCCTCTCTCTCTACTTGTAAACTGCGAGGAATGTAGCATGTTGTCTTTGGTTCTTGTGCGTGTAGACACCTCTGGTACAGAGAGATTTATATCCACAGACATTGCCCAAAGCATACCACATTGCTTTTTTAATTCTGGGGGCTTTGAAGCAGAGGCGGAGCTCCAAAGAAACAACCAGTATCAGAATTGTCCTCTCATTTGAGCCTGATTTATGTTTCCTAACCACATTAGAGAGCTGCCAAAGGCTGTTAGCCCTCCATTGAGTTGGCATACAATAGATTCAGAAAATACAGTGTTAACATTGGGCTGTTTAATATTTTTCTCTCCGGCTGTCTTCTAAGCAATCTGTAAAATAAACATTTGTCTTGTGATATTCTTTTTCAAAAGTAGAAAGAAATGTCTCTGTGGTGCTTGGAGCTCGTTAGGAATTCCTCTGAACTCCTTGGTTGGACTCAAGTTGGGGTTTCTTTGCTATAAACATAAAAAAGAATACTGGGAATGTATTCATAATTCAGTTTTACATAAAATACCCAAATGTTTGATTATATACCATAAATTAGACTGGAAACCCTTGTAGCCAATTGATCCCAGTCTCTGGAGGACAGCCACACCATTGCTTCTTATTGCCTCCTCTTGTACTTATTTTGTAGGCCAGCCACTTTGTGATGAGAACTGCCTACAATAACTAATGATAAAGGCTTCAGCAAAAGCTCAGGGATCAGAAATGAGTGTTTTTGGCTACAGCACAGCAATCAGCAAGGCCAAAAAACAAAACAAGATGTCCTCCTTCTGCTTTCACTTAGCATATCTAATCTTTGAATTCTGTCTTAGCCAGCCAGAGGCCTAAAGTGAAACACTAGATAAGACAGAGAGGCAGACATAGACATCAGGATTACTTAACTGTTCATAAGAGCCACATGAATTAACTTAAGCGCCCAGAAAGCCAGTCAACCGTTCAAGTATTGTAAGAATGCTAGCTGGTGGGAAGATGTGAATATGAGATGCGATCAAAGAAGCTACTGAAAAAAGTTGCTAAAAATCAAAAGATAAACCAAATTTAAATTTGGCTGATCACCAGCTCAAGATCATCTTCACACCGACCTCTGGACCCTTTTCAGTGTGGCTGCTATGTTTAGATCACTTCACAGAAGTCATTTTATGACCTCTGCAAAATTTTTTTTTTTAGAAACAACATAGTGTAAAGCTCTGCTAACAGTCTCAACTTAGGGGATGAATTCATGGCTCAAAATGTTGCAATCCACTTGTCACACATTGCTTTGAAGCTTACACCTAGGAGCTTCTGGCCATTCCAACATCTTCATTGCCTAGGTAACGCTCTAATGTGTTTACCATGAGATCATATCATATTATCAATGACTTGAACTGGAAATTGGCAAAATAGATTTTGACTTGCTTCTTTCTGAAGATGCTGTTCATGTCCATGTGTAAAAAGACAAATTCAATGTTTCCAGCTTGAGCTTGCGCAGACTTAAGACAGGTTCTTAACCTAATATTTCTTTAATACACACTTTCTAATGTGCCTTGAAAGATTCTAAGTGATGTTAAATTCAGTTTAAATGCTTTATGTCATTTCACGTAAAGCACACAGTGCTAGTGTTTTTGACCTCTCCAGACAATCAGATCACTTGTTTTGATGTTGAACTGACATCAGTCTGTTTACTTGAAAAATGTACATTTTTAAAATTTCATCTATTTCCATTGCACTTTTGGTAAAGTAGCATCAGAAGTCTTGAATTTAACTTGTTTCTGCCTGTAGTCACTTGGTTGAAACACATACTGGAGCTATCAGGTATGAAATCTAAACAGGTATAAGCCGATCCTGCAGACAACAAAGCTATAAATCTGGAAATAAAAGCTGTAAATTGAAAGTTTTTCCGGGACAGAAACAATATCGGCATCTCTTGAAGTCATCCTTGGAGGACAGCAGTGAGTTCCTGATAGTGTGCTGCTATAGACCCTGACAGGAAAATAAACACTGGGACTTGGTCAATAGGCCTTCCTGTAAGCTTGTTGCTTGCAAGTCTTCTCAAGTATCAGGGAAGGCATTATTGATATGTTACAAAATGTTACTGTAAATGACAACTGATAAGAGTCGATTCCCTCTCCTCAGTGGGGATATATACTGTTAAAAATGAAACCCGTGACATGTTTGGTGGCTTTCAGACCCAGGGGAGGTGGGGGTTTTTTTTGTGTGTAGCCATGTAATTCAATCTACAGCACCTCTTTAAACAGGACACATAACATAAGGTTGAATTTTTACTGCCAACTTAACTTGCCTCCTTCAAAGAATAATTCAGGAAGAATTGTGAGGAACTGCATTTTTCTTTTTTTAGTTGAGTTCTTCAGGCATCACAAGATGAATTCTGTGATTCTTTCAACCAAGGTGGAGGGCCAAGGAGTTGAACCCCAAGGGGGGCACAGGGGTATAACATGAATGGAGTCATCCCTGCATAACTCTGGCCAGTGAGTGCCCCCACCCCCTCCTCCACCTCTGAACTGTTCGGTGGAACCACAACAGTGTAAGAGCCTCATTTAGGAGCACAGAAAGAAAAGCAGAAATCTCTTTCTCAGGAAGATTAGTGGCTGTCCCTTTGGAGTAGCCCTGTGGACGGGGAGGGATGGGGGGAGGTCTATTTTTCTCTGGCACATTTTTCTCTGCCAGGGAGGGCCGTGACCCACTCCAGAGCACCATCCAGAGAAAGGCCCCGTGCATAAGGCAGAGACCTCAGCAGAGACCCTCAGACTCAAGTTCTGAGACTTACCCAATGATAACCATAATTAACACCCAGTTCCTTATCGCAAATCCACCCTCCACTCCCAGAAAGACCAATTATACTACACACCATGTCTTCATCCATCTATGCTACGCTTTCGGTACCTTTACGTGTAAAACAGCTTATCTCATGGGTGGTAACCTCTATGGTACTACAGCTGTACCCTTGTGGAGACCAGAAACCAGTCTTGAACCTTTGGTGACAATTTTGGACTTTAATGTCAAGATCTTAGATCTTGACATTAAAGATCTTTGTATCTTCTAGTTTCTGAAACTGTGTTCAGCATAGGGCTAAAAAGCAAGAGATTCACCTGCTGACAGGTACCTGATTCAGAATAAAATTTTCTTAGTCCAATAAAATGGACTCAAACTTAGTAATCAGATGATTCCAGCATTTTAAATCTAGAAGAAAAGTTGCAGATGCAATTTGTTTTCTGCTTATTGTAATATATGATCCATTTTTAGCCTTCAGAAAGTTACTCATAGTTACCCTAATAAAAGGCTCCAAGGAGTTACATTCAAATACCCGTAGGAACAGAAACAGACGTTTTTTGGATTTCTGTTTCAGAGATATTTCGAGTTAGAGTAGTAAGACTTATTTCTGATCTATTTTCATGAGGAAAGACTGGAAGAAGTGATTTAATGCTTTTGCAGTAAGGGCTCTCGAAAGTGAGTCTCTCGAAAGTGAGTCATTTTTCTTCTATTGGCACTCTCCTTAGATACATCAGTGCTACGAATAACTATCTGTGGACATTACGTTTTATATGCTGAGGATCATCGATCTTTGCAAAGGCTGAACAAGCCTCTGGCAAATTCTAAGAAAGATGAAGACAACACTGTGGTTAGGCAGAAATAATCAGCATTACCCAGCTTGTCTGCTCCACTGGCCTCGTACAGTCAACACAAAAATGAGCGATGATGGAAAAATTCTCTCTGGCAAACTTTTTCTGAATATAACGGGAGTCGTAAAAGAACTCTGGCAGGTCTGTGTTTGAAACCGTCACTCTTCGTCAGTCGAGGTCAGAGGAGAGTAGCACATCTGAGCGCATGTACACTTTGGTGCAAAGTGGGGAGGGGGTTGTATCAATCACAGGTTTCCCTTTGAAATTGTGAGATGTTTTACAGTCCTGGAAGTGGGCACCTAATCTGAACACATGTTATTCTGACATGCTGAATCACTCGTAAATCCCTGGGCCTGGGAATCAGGTTGCGGGAGGCGAGCCTGTGGAAGCACGCCCTGCACCGAGACAGATGCAGGCTGTCACACAGAATGTGGGTGCCCATTTAAAACCATTAACAAGACCCTGAGAAACAAGTCTGATTCTTATCAGATGGACTCAATCTGATCTGGGCGTTTGTGCCAGCATTCCCCTTTCCCTTTATCCTCATCCTACTTCTTCTTTCCCCTTGGATCCTAACACACTCTATTAGAAACCAGACACAAACTTCCATTATGTTTCCACACTCAGAGACACAGACAAGTTCAACAAGGCAATGCAAGTCTCCATGAAACACAAGCAAAGTGATGAGATTCGTGACCAGCTGACAGAAGGGATTATGGAGAACAAGATGTTCACGGGTTGTTTCTCCTTGAGTTACACTATTCCATTGTGGAGTTATATTTTCAAAAATAACCTCACTGCATATGGACTATACAGGGGACCATTTGGTGTCACCGTTAAAGCTCAGAGTAGTCATCCTTTTTCAACTTGCAGGGATACTGTTTTTTTTATTTTTTTATTAGTCCTTTATCCAGGTAAAATATCTCATTGAGATTAAAAATCTCATTTTCAAGAGAGACCTGGCATCATGGCAACAAAAGTCAAAATACGCATACCACATAAGTATATAACATTTAAAACAAATACAATATCCCATACCAACATGTGTAAAATATACAATAACAGATCAAATTAAAAGTACATTAAAACAATCACACTGAGTAAAAGAGTTATTCTCTCGTTCCTTTAAGTCAGACTTAAACTCTCCCAAGGTAACCAATTCTGATAATTGGTTTTAAAGTGAAACAAGGCTCCTAAACAGTCTGAAGGCTGATAAACCTGCGACTTATCACAACAAGAAACCTATAGCTCTTTTAAAATTGAACTATTATCCTTGTGCATCCAATAGCGTCACAGGCAGTGAGTGAAGCTACTCACTCTAAAACACACCATGTGCTATCATGGTATTGTGGAAGACTGGCAGCATTTTATGTCCTGTAATGAGACCACATCGGTAATTTTTCTTTAAAAAGCATTTCCATTTTGGTCTTCCTAAGAGGAAGAAATTCTTTAAGAAGAGTGGATCTGAACCTAAACCTAAACCTTACACCCACTTGGTCAACGGAAATCCATCTGGGGTTAGGGTTAGGAGTAGGACGCGGGTACTTTTAAATGTAGTTTGAGTACTTAAAAATTCCATTTCAAATACGACTAAGCAGAACAAACAAGGCCCTAAAAGTTTACCAGTACAAAACTACTTGATGTATTCACAATCGTCCTATATTTTTTGTTTGAATCTGCATACTAATATAAGAAACGAAAAGGAGGCATAATCCAAATTGAAAGCAAAAGCCTTAAAACTATCTAATGACATACTAATGTCCTACTTTAAAGGTTCCCCTGTGTGACAAAGTGAGCTTTGTGATGCCAGGGCATCAGGCACTTCATTAAACAGTAAAACAACTTGAATTCGCTGCAGTGGCCTCTCACTTGATGCCAGAGCATCTTTCTGAGGGGGTTCAGTGTCCACCAGCCGGCGTTAGTAATTTATAACACTTGTACCTCAGAGGCCCCAACAAGGTCCTCCAACCTCGTTATGATGAGTTTTCATCACACACTCACTAATGAAAACATGAGCTCTCATCTTTTAATTATGAGACGAAGTCTTGGACACCCAGCACCCTCACTGTTACCTCACAAGCACAAATAACCCCTGATGGTTGCAGCCTGCTGCTTTTCAATGGGGCAAGGTTATGAAAATTCAACCCCCACAGTGGTCACAACTGTGTAAACGACTGAATAATTCATGTTATGGCAAGTGCAATATTTTCTTATCGCTGGTTTGAAAAACTTTTGGACCCTTTGTGGAGGTGCCAGAGAGGACGCACTGAAACGCCCTAGTTTCTCACCACGCATCCCTAAACAATTAATGCTCATGGCTCCTCTCGTGGCAGGCCACCAAGCCCATCATTAAGCAGAAATAGCGCTAACGCCACAATGTCATACGACATCTTGTTAGCATTTCAAAGGTGCTTCCCTCCTCCCTCCTCTTTATCCACGGCCTCTGATACACCATGTCGTCCACTGCTGTGCCAGCCTTTTTTAGTAATTCATGAAATTTACACTCGGGAGGTGAGAACAAGGTCTTTCGACCTCATTATAACATTTTTTCATCACTCATTCTCTGACATCTCTGAAACACGCAGCCCCCATCTTTGAGCATTTTCATGTGCCACCCAACTACTTAGTGAGCAGCAGTTCACTGCAGTGCAGAGTGCAGAAACCTAAAGACAAAGGTCCAGATTCTGGTGTTTGAAGGCGCCAAAGAGAAGCTGATTTTTTTTTTTTTTTTAACAAATTACTTTGACAAGTATTATGTCAAAGCTCTAATCTGTCATCTCTTCTGCTGTACTTCCACCTTACAATGAGGAAAGAGCAAACGGATACGGATGTACCTCTGGTCAGAGTGGTGGGCGAGGGTTTCTTCGGGAGTTCTGAGAAGCTGCTTCCATCCAGACCAGAACTCTTACACTCCTTCTTGTCAGTTGCTGTTGGAGCTGAAGTTTCCATGCTGCTCTTCAATTTCTGTCACAAGCTGCAGAGGCAAGACACACATAAGAACATAAGGTCAAAAAACTGATCAAGGAAAACATCATGTGGTGAAGGAAGTACTGTGCTGAACTCAAAGTCCTGCAGAAGCAAAAACAGCGTAATAATAATAATAATAATAATAATACAGAAAAGTCAGACAGTTGTATTAATGTATTGTAGTAATGTATTAGTGTTCTGTCATTCTGGGAAATCAACTCAAAACATTTTTTTTCTTGCATTGAAAAATATTTAAACATTGTCCTTTTCTTCTAACGAGCGAAAAAGATACTCATCATTCTCACATCTAGCACACCAGTTCTCAAACTTTTTCTTGCATGCCCCTCTTCAGAAACTCAGACTAATTCCCACTTTACAGTCCACATTTATCTTCAATTATTAACATGAATAGTAACAAAAAAATAAAAGCAAAGAACAAAAAACTGACCCCTTACAGTGGGTCAAATACCCCAACAGAGGGTCCCACCCCACAGTTTGAGAACCACTAGACTAACAAAAACAGAGCTAAGTTTAACAGAGCACAAATGTTTCCATTCACAAGCCAAACAAATTTCAACAATCTTTAAGCTACAAAATAGAATTTAAGTTGGAAAAAGACCCAACATTAAAATCTGGAGATTGTAGAATTGCACAGTTGGGCTTTCAGGAAGCCAAACATTAAATAAGTAAATTACTCTCAGCAATTACTGCTGACATAACAGACGGCACAGGAAGCAAGAGAGGTGAATTTTTTTTCATACTGAACTAACAAAAACTGTCTTGCTATAGTGTGTTTGTAGCAAATCTCCATAGGTGTGCATATGTGTTTATTGGGCCAGTGTAACCGAAAAGCCTTGAACACACACACACACCCTCAGGTTTCTCAGTTTGATGTAATGAGTTCATGGAGCCCCTTCTGTTCCAATTGTAAATGTGAGTGGCCCTCAGCGCTGAGGTTTTAGCCTCACGCACTGTGTCAATACCTCCTCATGTCTGTGTGAAAGGCTCGATGACTTGGCAACCTGCCACTTGTTTGACTTGGTGGGACCTACAAGATCATCCTCTGCTGAGAGCAAATAAGACCCAGTCTCTCCATCCACCTCCCCCACCAGCCCCCCACCACCGGGCTGGCCTAGAAGGGAAAAGTCATTCTGGCTAGCTTGTGGTCGTTGCTCTTCCACATGCTTTCAGACACTGGTGAGAAAACGTTTGTCACAATGCTGGAAAGACAAGAGAATGAACAACTGCATGTAATCACAGGGGGGTGTTGGGTCTGCAGGTTTCTGTCCTCTCCTCACACCTGTTTGCAGCTAGCTGATTAAAACAACCTCAGATCTTATAAACCAAATGTGTTTATGACCTAATATGTGCCCAAAGAACACAAACAACATCCAGAGGATATTAATTGTTGCTTATATACGAGAAACAAATGTGATTTTTGGCTGCAAAGAAACCACAAAATAATTCAGTTATACAGCACCTATCCACAACAACACCCGGCTCACTTTGTGTTAGGGAGGGTCACCTGATCCATCCCAAACTATAAGCTTTTTTAGAAAGCTTATATCTTAAAGTTTGAAGTCTAATCTTAAAAGCAGAGAGGGTGTCTGTCTCCTGAATCCAAACTGGGAGCTGGTTCAACAGAAGAGAGGCCTGATAGCTGAAGTCTCTAACGCCCATTCTACTTTTAGAATCTCAAGGAACCACAACTAAGCCAGTGCTCTGTTGGGATTATATGATACTGTGAGGTCTTCAAGACAAGATGGGGCCTAATCAAGAGGAGAAGTATTTTAAAATTCAATTCTGGATTTTAAATTGCGCCAAAAAAGAGACGTTAATATAGAAGAACACGGATCTCTCTTTCTAGTCCCAGTTAGTTGTCTCATTGTGTATTTTGGATCGACTGAAGGCTTTTCAGGGAGCTTTCAGAGCAGCCTGATGATAATAAATTACATTAGTGGAGCCTATGTTGTAACATATTAAAACACGGGATGGTGTGACACCAGGTAAATACACAATTAGGAATGTGGAGAATGATACTGTCATTCAAATGGAAACCTAATTGCTCAGTGATCTGGTTCCTACCAGGCAAACGTGTGAAGCGTTGTTTTCGGTTTCATGTGGATTTCCAACATGTCATGCTTTATTGTGAGGTGTGCGTACTAGCAGCCATGTCTGTTACCCTTCGGAGGTGCCAGTCGCCTGTCAGTGAGCCAATGTAAGCCGATTAGAGGTGGGCGACTAACAGGTTTAGGCTACATCTGTTTCTTTTTTTCTGCTGCCAAAAATGTCGCTGAGCTCGCCAGCGAGCCATCTCGTCTCTGAGAAGTCCGTCACTCTGACATCACCTTAGTGATAGAATCTAATTTGCTCTTTCATGGGCCTTTATCGTATTTAGAGTTGGCCAAAAAGCCGACTAGTTTTTGGTGGTGATCCCTGTTGGCTCGGATAAGATGTGCCCATGAACAGACCAGAGCTCGGAGCAACCGTGTTCGCCTTTCAAGCAGCCTGACTGAGAATCCTCCCCTTAACATTGCCGCCTGATGAACATCTGGCATCGCATTAATGGCCGTTTCCATGCTTTTACAGCAAGCCAACTATTTGGTTTCCAGTTGCCTCTGAACCTCGAGCCAATACTTAGATTAAGAGGGGTTTGGGGGTGCAAACACCTTTAAAGGTCGTTTAGCAAGAAACGAATAAATAAAAAAACAGGTGCAAAAACTGTCAATAACTGGAAAATTTGAGCACATTTTTGAAAAAGTGGCCCCAACTTCACCCTCACTCATCCTTCCTTAATACCTTGGAGCTGTTACATTACACCCTCCACCCCCCTTAACCAATCTCTCCCTACAGGCAAGACCCTGTTGCCCCCAATGACAGGGGAGCCCAGTTCTGACGGGCTGGTACAGGTGTCAGGAACTAAGCGGACAGATGGCAGGGGCCAAAGGCGAACAAACAACAAGGGTGCACTTCTTTACTCATCTTCTGGTTGGCTGGGCAGCCTGTCGCAGGACGAGCAGCGTCCCCCCCCCCCCATCCACCCTCTGGTGTCATGTGACCACAGGCTCAGAGACTTCAGAGGGCAGAGCAGGCATCTGATTGAGTCTTCTTTTTTTATGTTACACCTGAGCAGAACCCAGGCTTTTAAATTTATCTGGTCTCTTACAGGACGGTCACTGGGGGCGATGCTCTACAGACGGCCTCAAAATTCTGATGATCGAATGATTTCCTGGAAGTGCAGAGCTAAAAACACCACAGCAATGTCAGTCTAACAACAAAATCCCAAAACAAGACTTACGCAGATTGCAGTTCTAAATGATTTATTTTGTTCATCTGAATGCAAAGCTGCTTTTCTTTGCCTGTGGTTAAGGCCAGACTAACCATATCCGAAACCTTAAGCTTCACTTTCATCTTTGTTCTTGCTCCTTCCTGCCACAAAAAACTGGATGATTTTCCCCACTTTAGTGAATTATCTTGCAAACATTCAAAACTGCTATTTAGAAGTGAGCACAGACACAAAGAAACATCTTATATTTATTTAATTACCCAAATCCTTCCTTTCCTGTCCCATGCAGTCTGCTGAACATATTCTAGATTTATAATAAATTATTGTATTTGATGATTCATAGAAAAGGAGTAGTTTATAGGAGAGATTGCACATCTTGATTTTCCTTCCCCAGGACTTTGCTACGATGGACGGTCCAGGCGTGCCAGTAACCGCACAAGGCACCGGAAAAAGACTGAGGTAATGGGGAGTTGTCACTGATATGTTTTCTGCTTCGAGGCTTAACCTCTTAAGATCCATCAGGTCACCTAGGATTAGTGTTCAGTTGATGTCCCCCCATTTTCATTGACGTTTTGCCTGTTTGGAAGATCAAATGGAAAACTTTAACACAAAAAAACTAACCCCAAAATGTCTAACACCTCATTTGAAATGTATCATCTTCTACTTTATATATTTTAAAAAAAAGGCTATTCAGCATGTGGCTAAAACCAAACCAAGCCCTAGATGAGCTGCCAGTGACCTAAGATCATAGGAGAGCCATATCATTCCATTTATTTCTGAGCAAAATCATTTGTTGTGGGAGCAACGATGAAAGCAGTAGTGAGAAAAATCGCCTGCTTAATGAATTTGCTCTTCACGTCAGGATTGATTTTCCCCTGGTCTCGCCTGCTTTTGTCTGAACTCCTCTTCCGCTCTCTGTTAATTTACCTTCTGCCCCCTTCGTCTCAGACGTGCAGGACTTTTGTTATGAGACCCGGTGTGTGTTTTTCTTAGCGCCTCGTTCAGTTTCAAGTGTTCCTCTCCTCCACTACCGTTCAACAGCTCCCCTTTCACCAACACTGAAAGGAATGCAAACACACATCAAAAGAGGCCCTCTCATTCTGAAGATTTCCAGGCTTTGCTCTTCTTACTTTCTTCCTTCCTATCTTTCAGTGAATGCGATCCGTATGCTGGTAGGCTCTCTTTCCTGGCAGCGCGCACACACACACAGTCAGTTTCTCACACCAACTGCTGTCCCACACTCTGCTCACTTGGCAAACAAGGGACAGACGGATAAGTGAGGTCTCCAGCCCCTATGCCACCTGCAGACCTCTCTGCTCGGGTTTCTGACGGTGACACTCATGCAGGTTAACAAAACAACTAAAATGAGCCAAAATATGGTTTTGTTTTACATATTTTTGGATCTTCATCACACATTTTGTTTTGGAGCCATGATTAAGATGAAAGACTTTTGATCTTTTTTTTGAGGTATTGTAGACTTTGGATTGTATACTACTCTTCATATTTTCTTATTTGTCACCTTTAACATCTTTAACCCTTATGAGTACCTCCTGATCTGCCATCTTTTTGGTTCAGATTTGGTTACATTTAGGTGACTAAGCCTATTAGATTAAAGTTGTCCTATGACAGGGATAATTCACATAAGCTGAAAAAACTGCTAAACCATTAAGTTTGCTTAACTAAAAGTCAGCTCTATAGCGTGACCAGCGGTGGATAACACTTTTATTTC
Source organism: Astatotilapia calliptera (assembly GCF_964374335.1). Lineage (NCBI taxonomy): Eukaryota > Metazoa > Chordata > Actinopteri > Cichliformes > Cichlidae > Astatotilapia > Astatotilapia calliptera. The sequence goes on from NC_137437.1 coordinate 27,934,980, forward strand.
TTGTTACAGGGACGGTGTCCCACATTTGTATTTGCTCTACTTTATAGAAGTCAGAATACTTGGCTCTAACAAGAAACATGCCGCTCAAAAAGAGACCTGCAGATGTACAGATGCATTCCTATTGAAACCTAAAGATGGTTACCAGACAGAACAGCAGCTCAAATAACGGCTGAACAACTACTGAGACACAAAATGGGAAAACATGGGTGAAGGAAGGCTATTTTATAAGAATCTTTCACGTATGCTTACTGTATTTACTTAATAGTCAATCTGGGGGGAAAAAAAAGAATCCATTTGTTTTTTAGTTATTACCTTTTTGACCAATCTATATTCTGCATAGTTTGTTAATTACATTACATATAACCTCTTACCATATTAGGGTGTTTCACATTGTCCCACCCACATTTGGTTTGTTGGAATCTGATCACCACACACACCGTATGCTAGCATGCTTCAATAAGGCTGGCTAGCTTGGATCGAACTCACAATCTTTTAAAATGCAGTGACACACAATGACCACTAAACCATCTAACTGATGCCTTGATAATTGTATAATTTATATTTTTACTTATTTACTCTCCGTAGGAACAGAATAAGTTTCATGTTATTTTTAGGTTACGTAGGAATTCTTCAGCTGTCAGATCTAATTTACAGGTAGACAGGTGTACGGTGCACGGAGGGGAAGTGCTGGTGACAGGTTCACCGCAAGTTTCTTTTTTTTTTACTGTGCTTTTGTTGCATCCCCTGCGTATTCAGAGAGCTCACGGCAAAATGTGGACATAAAAACATATGGTTTCCCCCTCTCATGGCCAGCTCTAACCACCTTGGCTGGACTTTCTCCTTGACTCTGTGACAGTTTCATAAGTAACCTTTAATTTAACTTCCCAGATGTTCTCTCCATGAGAGCATTTTTCACTTACCAAATGCTTCCTTCCTGAGACTATTCAGCTCATTTTTGGTCTTGGCTGCAACACTACCTAACAGTAAAATGGCAGTACTTTTTAAACCACACTCTAAAACTTTCACCTTTGGTTCACCACATTTGAGACTGTATTCAGGCAAATGTCCATTACTTAATTGTTTTAACTTTTTGATTTCTGCATGTTGTTTTCGGTGCCAGAGTAAAGAACATAGGTCATGGTCATGTGAAAGTAAAGTCATGGGGTAATGACCCACCGTAGATATGCTTGTTAGGTACTAAATCTTGAGATTATGTGGAAAACTTAGAGTTTTTTGACCAGGTATTATACCTTTATAGTCATAATAACCAATACCAATAAAACGGGTCACTCAACTGCGTTGGCCCTCTTTCTCCCAAGAGTTTATTTCACTTGAATTTATAGTTTTGGCTGGGTTTGCAGCCATGGCAGCATGCTGTTTTCAGTGATAAATCTCTAAAAACCCAACAACAGTTCATCATTTAAGAACTAAAAATCCAACATTTCCCTTAAAAGTTGGTGGAGACCGAAGATCAAAGGTAAACAGGATAAGACTGAACTTTGGGATGACCACTGAATGGTAACGTGGCTCAACTGTAGTCCACCATATAAAATTAAAAATATGAAAACATGTCAGAGTTGTTTTTTTCTTTATTCTTCCCCTATGTAGCTACAAATCTGTTACAAATGAAAAAAAAAAACCTCTTAGGATACAATATTACAAATATTTGACATCATGCAAAATGCAGATGTCTTGTAAAACGGAAGATGTGACCTTGGCACCTTTAAACAAACCCTCAACTCCTTTCATAACACCATAAAACTACTTAATGTGGTTGATGTTGTTGTGGCAAAATCTGTACCCCATCAGTGCAAAACAGTCTGTATCAGACTAGGAATGTTTTTGTTGACAGATGATATGCCAAAATGGACGGCGACTACAAAGACCTTTGGGAAAAGACAAGTTTAGACTAGGACAGGACACATTCTCCATGGGTGAATCACTTCTGTGCGGAGAAATGTCTCCCTTTGAGGATTTGAAGCTCAGGTCTGAAGGATCATGAAAGCAGTTGAGACGTGAGAGGCCTGACAGTAGCACGTTATCCATTAGTTTGATTCAGAGGTCGAAATTACCACAGGCTGCCTCACATGTATAGCTTCAGGTCAGCCAAGCAGAAAGGAGACGATTGCCACAATATGCTTTCTCATTGCCAGGGTGAAGGTTGTTTTAAGGGTTAAGCACTTAACTTGGCTGAGCTACTTTAAGATCTTTGCTTTAAGAGCAATTTAACGTGCAGTGAATCAAAGGAAGCCTGCAAATAATTTCTTATATCAATTAAAACCACTATGGCTCATATGTGTGAGCCCTGTTTTCAATCACAGGCATGTAAATCGGGGATTACTGAACTATTTTCTCCATTGCATTCCATGTTTGTATGAATCTACTATCCATTCCAAATGTTTACAATGTGCACAACACACTGGGGGAACCAAATCCCTCACCAAAGACCAAGTATCCAGTGGATTGCAGATCATACAGAGTAATGAGAAGCTAACAACTGATGTAATATAAAAGGCATCTAAAACAGCAGAGAGAAAAAAGCCCTGTGGATGAGTTCTTGCTCCACCCCTGAACCTGACCTTTCCTTCTAGTAAAGGCAATATCCTGTGGTTGATCTCTTTGTCTCTCTCAACCAACAGAAAACAGATGTGGAGCTCGTGGCCTATATAGTACACGGTCACCAGCTGGAGGGGAAGATATATGAATGTGATTATTATTATTATTTTTTTTTGTAATGGTCCTAACACTGTCAAAGGCACAAAAAAAAAAAAAAAAGAGTTTGGCGCAAATTTAGGTGTCACTCACATTCTTACATTTTCTTCCTGTTAAAAGAGAGTTTTTCTTTCCCACTGTCACCAAATGCATTCTCAAAGTCAGTCTTTGATCGCTGGGGTTTTCACCATATTATTTTATAAAATATATAGTATGTAAAACACCTTGAGGTGACTGCTGTTGTGATTTGGCGCTATATTAAAAAACTGAATTGAATTGTTTTGATCTCTATTGAATGATTACATGAAAAAGGGACAAAAAAATATTTGCCACGCATTCTTCTGCTGTGTAACCTTACACCTTAGCTGCAAAGTGGGAATGCTTTTATTTTTGCAAGTATTCACTTTTTTGCAAGAAGAAATGTCACAGGACTGCCGAATTTATCACAATTCACGGAACAACTATGCCCGCGCCAAACTTCACAGCAAGTTTTTTTTTTTTTAACATTTTCAAGTTATTTTAGCCAGTGTGGCCCCACCACGCTGGTCTACAACAAGCATGCAAATCATTAATCAAACCATTAACTGATAAGCTGACGAGTTAGAAAGTTCTCATTGCTTGCATATCTCAGCTGAATGAAGCTGAGCTGAGTCTGTATCCATGTAATGTGTGTTTTAAGTCCCAGCTGTCACTGGTGCCACCATGCACACTGCTGAGTCGTGCCTCCCTCTCTGAAGCATTTGGCCGGGGGCCATTCATCCTAAACGTGCTGTTAGCACTCACTCTCGACCACTCCAGCTGTCACTGACCTCGACCACGACATCAGCTAAACTGCCACTCTGCACGTCTGTGTTCGGACGCTCCAACGAGCCAATGTTGGCATTTGCTACACTCAGGTTTCACTGTGGTGCAGCTTCCACGTCGTTGTGGTGAGTTTAGTAGAAGTGTCTGATAGCTGACAGTCTGCATGTGTCTGCATCGGCCACTCATGCCAGCTGCTGCCAATTCACAGTCAAAGCTTTAGTCACAGCAGAGGGACTCCCATTGAAGTTTGCTGTGCATGTGTGTTTATGCAGGCATCCAAAGCAGCTGTCAAAGCGCATCTTCAGATGAGATCCTAGTTGACCAGTAACAGTTATCAGGACCTAAAGTGCATTTTAATTTTTTTTTTTTAATTTTTCACTAAAACTAATAATTACACCATTAGCTGCTAATTTCCACACTCCCAGTTTGTATTGCAGACTTTCAGTTAGTTACTCAGACATCTCTTCTGCTCCAGAAAGAGCCTCAAAACTTTCCAAGAAGCTGAGAAGCTGAGCTGTGGTTCTCGATTGATCCTTATGTGTAGAAATGGTAGACCGTCCCTTTTCCCGTGTGCTTTTATGTGGCTGCTACAAACTCTAAAAGTACTAAATGTGTAGCTCAAGGTGAGCCAAATGGCACTGTCCTCTAAATGCAAGGATTAGATTTAGTGTTAGAAAAACCACTTTAATGAAGCTGCATTCTTTAACCTAGAGCGTGACCTTCTTATGTCAGGCCCATATGAAAGGTAACATGCGCTTTGCTGTTAAACAACCTTTTTCTGCCGTCTTCACCTGAATTTTTTCACCCTGGAATCCACTGCTGCCCTGCGACCATGTTTTGGCATTACCGAGTTCACGCTCAGAGCAGCCTGACATTACAGAAGTTTTGCATGTGAAACAAATTAGAACAAAAATGGGCCCTGAAGATAACACGGCGAGGTTTTCATCCTACTTTCTCTCTAATGAGCTGATTACAAAACACAAGCAGACCTCTTTTTGGACCCAAGCCACAGAGAGAGAGGAGAGGATGGCAGCAACAGAAACGCCATGAGGGAGGAGGGGGAAGGTTTGGAGGAACTTGCTGAAGACAACCACATGTCTCTATATCCTAGCTCAACTCTGAGCTCCGACTCTTGTCTCCGGCTTCTATCTGAGAGGAGACTGTGGCCTGGCACTGAGTCAGCGTGATGTGGAATCTAATATTTCCCATCATATGGAAATGTAAGAAAAGGAGCCCAGCTGCCCTGCCCTTAAGGCTGCGTTGACTTTGTAGCTATGGGAGGGCCTGGTGTAAATCACAACTTACAAACTCCCTGCCCTCTCCCCTTCCCAACACAAACCCCAGAGTTAGGAGCACAAACAGATCCCCCTCCTCTCTCTCTTTGAGCACGATGGCTGCATTTTGCTGCGAGTGGCCTCTGCGCAAACCCCGATCTCTGCCTCTGCATCAGATTAGGGCCAACGGCAAACAACACAGACAATACTGCATTGTCTGTTAGCCTGTGTCAGTCTATCTCACAGCTCTCCACCACACAGAAAAAAGCCTGCTGGGTGTTTAATGAGGAAGTGACAATGATACAGTGAAGGGAAATCAGAAATCCTCCTCATCAATGGCACTAACAGCTGATTCCACAGCCAGTCAGGGGGGCAACATGGACTGAAGAAAGCATGCATGAGCTTGGAAACATTACTCTGCCTTCCCATGTGGTTTCCATTTGTTCACAATAAACAGGACACCATCATCACTTTCTACAGACTCAAATATTTTGGGAAGACAGTTCGACTTAGTCTAAAGATGTGAAGTTCAATCTTTAACCTTTTTTTATTTACAATACGCACAATATGAGAATGCAAATGTCCAATTTTAGTCTGGATATTAAACACCTTGACAACATTTGATTGTGCCCGTGTAAAAAAAACTATTTCCTAAAGTGTGAACAGGTCAAAGGTCGACTATTTCTCTGTGCTGTGTGCTACATTTAATAAAAAGCAACTGTGGACAATATCTGAAGCTGATTCTCTGTAAGGGCTACATGTGCAGAAGAGTGCAGTGCAGTTTAGGTGCCAACTTTCTGTTTACATCTATAAATGCTAGCTACAACAGGAAGTGACCATATCTGAATGAAGTGGTAAGTTTTCACCTGATCATCGCTGAAATGCTTTGCAGTCTGCCTCTGTAGACTGTATGGGAGCATACAGACACAGTTTAATAAAATTCTAGAATTTCACTGGAGCTTGGACTTCTTTGATATCAGTTAGTACAAATAACCGCACAGCAGCCATATTATTGGTCCGATAATTTCATTAAAAATGCGTCAAAAGGCTCAGGCAGCATAAACACAATCCAGAGGTCCAGGTCAGGGACGAGGTGAAGCCTAGCAGACAGCTATCAACTACAGCCATCTGTCAGTCAAAGAGACCACGCCTCCTAATGATGCAAAATATGCAAAACAATTTAAACAGGTGAGTTAAAAATATCACACAATTAAAGCTGTTGCGAAGGGGAAAATTAGCTATAGAGACGGAAAATAATTTGTTGCTCTCATGTGAAGTTGGACATCACATGGACGTCTATGGGCACTAACAGACTGCTGGAGCCTCAAGTGGATGTTAAAGGAACTGCACCTGTTGCTGTTTCCATGTTGGTTTTATTTTTCAGCTCTTGAGGTTATTGCTTGTAGCTGATACAGGCTAATAATGTCTGGTAATCTACCATTTTTCTAACGGTCCAAGCCAGAGACAAACACTTCATCACTTAGTCACAGGACTAAATTAAAAATATTCAGTGTTCGGCTTAAAAAAAACATCCAACCTGTCACTTTCCTTTGTCCACAGAGTTTATCTTGCGGTGAGATAATAGAATAAGTTTCACCACCCCACCCCCCCTCCCTCCCTTCCTGCAAATGAACTGACCTGTGGTGACCTGGGTAGGGTTTCCCCGCAAGACCCCCGCTCTGTGACCACCATTGTTCCTTTGTAAGCTGATAGACAATGATGATGTTAGACCTGAAACACTTTTGGGAAACCAGGCTTGAGATGAGTCAGTGGAGAAGCGTCTGTGAAGAGTTTGACCGGGCTGTGTGTTTGTCCACCGCTGCTGCTGATGACACATCGTGCATCACACCAAGTACAGTGTATACAAGAGTGGATGTGTTTAAGTTTTCCTCCCTCTTTGGAGAGTCTCGAGCTGGCTGAGGTAGAATTACATGACAGAGGAAGGCGATCGTTAGACCCTCAGTTTGGCTCAGTTTCCCTGAAACAACTTATTTCCGCCGCAATCGTGTTGAAGATGAAGGAGAAAGGCTGCAGTGATTGACGAGGTCAATCGGCCTGTAATGAGCTTGTCAGTTATTTTACTGCACAGCCCTTAAAACGGCTTGTTAAAACTACATTATCCTGCATTTTCACATGTGTTCTCACAGGCCATGTGTGCTCCTTTTGAATGTGGCGTGACCTCTGTTTCTGTGCCGGGATTCGAGTGGCCACTCGTACCCGCTCTAGTGTAAAGAGGACGAAGCCCAGCCCGGATATGATGTGAGCCTCTTTAACCTCACGCACTTGAGTCAGAATTGAACGGGACGCCTCGAGGGGAGAGAAACAACAAGTGTTAAAACAAGCGGGGATTGTCCTGCGCCGCCCGCCATGCCAGAAGCAAAGGAGACGGGATTGAGTGAAGGGCTCTACACATGAATGTAAGCGGCCATCTCTCTCTTTCGCTCGCACACTTTCCCCTCCGTCTGAAGTGCAGGCTGACTGTGAAAGATGGCGGTTGCACGCCGCCTTTTACTGCCGCTCTAAACGCCCATTAAAGTCTCATCAATTCATCCCTGCACATTTTAGTCCTCAGCACACCTCCCCACCCCGTCTGTCTGTGTGCTGCGGGTCTCACAGTGAGTCTCATCATCACCAAATCAGAGTGTCTAACAGATTTCATTAATACAATATCAGATATTTCTCACTTGGTCCACATGTCAGCTTTGAGCTACACATTTCATTATGTTTTATTTTCTAAATCATAATCATTAACTTCGGGTTCAGCAAATTGAAATAAAACAAACAAAATTAATTATTTTACAGCATTTTTTTGTGATGGTGAAAATCAGTCGTTATATATTTAATCCCTGCATACAAACCTATACTAACACACAAACACACATCTTGCTCTGTAAGGGGTGTGTGATCGCACTTATCATCCCCTCAATAATGTGAATATTTAACAATTATGTTTTTTTGTCTTTTAAAAGAGAAAGAGAAACTGATAATGAAACTGATGATATCACGTTTTCTATATTTTTAAAAAAGCACAATGGCCGTGACAGACGTGAAGACAGAATTGTGAGTTTCCTGATCTTTTTGACCCCTCAAATTTCAAGTCAAAACCCTTTTTTTAAAAAGCACACCACACAGCGTGAAAAAGAGGGAGAAATAAAACCATAACAGCCACGTCGATATGATAAGCAGAAGAACTCAAAGAAAATATATAAGTAGAAATGGCATAAAAAAAAACCATTAAAGACTCAGAATGGACAAAAATCCTGAGACACCACAGCCTGAAGTGAAAACAAATTAAAACAGAAAGTAATCTTAAGTTGTCAGTTATGGGACTCTCACAGAGACGGTCGCTTCAGGTTTTAAGGCGTGCTCAGAGAAGATTTTAGCAGGATAACTAAAAGCTGGTTTCAAACCGAGCTTCTCCAGAACCTTACAGAGCATCATGCGTGCTGCCTCCTCCACGCTCTGTTCAGGCAGATCACTCACCTAAAGCACATGGAGTGTGAATGCATCTGAAGCTGAGTATTTCCTGCTTTACGCTCAGACTGGTCGATTATTCAAATATTAAAATTTCACTTAGATTTGTCTTCCAATCATAATGAAAATCAATCAATCAAATCAATTTTCTCTTTAAAGATTCAATCTTTTTTGTGCACCTTAGCGCACCTACAGTAGTGTGCTTTCACCTCTCCCTAAAAGCTTAAATCTAATCACTGTTTAGTTCAGCTCAAGCCAAGATGGTTTAAAACACCCTTTGGTCAATGAGATCAACAAGAAATAAAAGTTTTAGAAGGAAGGATGTTGTCTGCAGCAGATTAGGTTTTAGCTTCAGCTCTTAAATTTTAGGTTCTTGGGCCTAAAGTTCAATTTAAAAATTTGAACTTGAACTGAAACTATCTCACCCTGACTCGGTCCAAAATTAATGTCTGAAAAACAACTTTGCAAAGCTGAGCAGGGACAACATGACTCACGGTTTTCTATTTACATTTAGTTCATCAGTCAGGGAAAAGAGCTGCAGCTGGTGACGGACTGCCTGTCAGGAGCCTGGAGGACATTTCCCGGTAGCCCGAGGCTCATTTTGGCTCACTACAAACTCGAACGGTAATAAAGCAACAGGCAGGCAGGAGTTAACAGGCCTTTCACGACCGACTCATCAAGATCGACTCCCGCTCTCGCACACAGACTCTCTCACTACCATGTCCACGACGCTCAGGCGTGCACATGCTTCTGCTCCTCTGCCAGTAATGTTTAAGTTTTTCAAAAGAAAATGAAGGGAGGAGGAGGAGAGAGAGGAAAGAAGAAGAAGAAGATGAAAAAGGCCCAAAGATGCAGTTACAGACTGAAATGACAGTCTGAGGCCAGCTCAGTGAAAACAGGAGCAAAAACACACACACACTCTGAATATATGGGTGTCGTTCTCAACTATTTTTCATAATCCTTTAATATAATCATTTAGCTCACTTTTGTATTTTCATCTGCTTTTAAAAATAAAATAAAATCAAGTAATTGTTTTGTGTCGATTAGCTAATATCGCCAGATTCCTCTTGACTCTTTTTATTGGTGCCTCCACAGCCTTGGAATTGAGTTTTCTAATCCACATAACTTTCCAAAAGAGGTGTCTAGTGCCTGTTTGATCAGCATACTGTTATTACATATCATATGCTGTAACAGCGAAAAACAACATTTTTGAAATATTGTCATTTTAGAAAATGTGACATGTATTGAAGTATTGATTTATTAACACTCACAATACAGCCTTTCCCTGGAACTCCCTGCACTTGTTTTTTTTCAGTGCAGATCGGGGGGGACAAAAGGCATAATAAACATAAAGATGAATTGGACACCTATTTTTTTTTCCATGTCCCAATTCCCATGGCTATTCTAAAAATTGTAGCCTAAATGGAGTCAGATTGTCAGCCTAAATTGCTTTTTCATTATTTATTTTTCTTCTGCCGATCTACCACCAACAGCCAAGCATCCACGCATTCATCTTCTGGAGGTTCTGTACACTTTCTGGATTATAATCTGGATTACAATCAACTAACTGAAGTGATTGAAGGCACATATTCAAAGATTTGATGGCCAAGTGCTCATCAGTATGTCTGCAAAGTGTTGTCTGACGCTCCCTGCAGCAGTTCAGGGGTTTACACGGCACTTAAGGGAGCAAGCAGCAGCTATCCTTCATCCACAGCAGCTAAATTCCAGTGCAAACATTTTTCCGCTCAACCACAGAGGCCTCAGAAGCCCCACACACACACACACACCCCCCACAGCTACTGCATCCCGACGCTGGCTGCACTTTATGCCATCACGAGGTGACAGGCCGCTGAATGGCTTCATTGGTACAGTGCAGACTGTGAGAGGCATTCTCTCTCTGTCTTTCAACTTTTGAGTTTACTCAGCAGGAGTGAGCAGTTGTGGTGTTGGAGAAGGAGGAGGAGGAGGGTGGTGGTGGTATAGGGGTGCTCCTCCCCCTCCTCAGAGTCACTTCACCCTCCAAACCCTCCTTTCTGCCCCTGTACGCTAGACTTCATCGGTATTTGCTTTAAAAAAAAGAAAAAAGAAAAAAGAAAAGTACCCCCTCCTCCTCTTCTTCTTCTTCCAACACACACACCTACGCACACACACACACACACACATTGACTCCTTTACCAGTATGTGGTTCATTAAATTTTCTGCAGACTTCCAAAAAAGACACACACACACACACACACACACACACACACACACACACACACACACACACACACACACACACACACACACACACACACACACACGTGTTTAGATAGATGTGCTGTGGGGGAGATATCACACACACACACACACACACACACACACACACACACACACACACACAAAACAAAACAAAACAAAAAACAAGAAGCAGATCAATAAAATAGGGCCTGTGTGAAATGGGGGGCTTCAGCAGCACACGGGGGCTGCAGAGATGAAAGTGACATGGCCACTATAGGGTCTATGAACGGCACAGAGCGGAGCCCCCAAACTGAGGCTGAATGAGCTGAATAGGCTCATCCATTCTTCCCTCCTTTCACTCTCCATAGGCCTGAACTGTTGGAACTCTTCATTCCTCACAATGGCCAAACGCACTAAAACTTTTTCTTTTTTCTTCTCATGCAAATCACCTCAGCCCTGACCGCCAGTGTCATCATGTGCAGCAAAAAAACACACATGAACCTTCTCAGTTTTTAAAAAAGGATCACAAATGCTGCCATCATCTGAACCTTTAAAAAAATCAAAAAATTCTTTAGAAAAAGCTTCATTTTGGCCTTAAAGTCCAAAAAAAATCCCAATTTTCCTAAATCTGTGTCTCATTAACATACAAATAAATAAATAATAATAATAAAGCAGATTTTCAAATGTGACTTAGAAAAATTCCCACCAAAGACGGGGCTTCTTTCCCACTAACATTTAGGCCAAAGCAAGTAAGAAAAAAGGGGGACTCATAAAAGTCCACCCATGACTTTGGAGATCATTAGCAGCGCCTGTTAGATAGGAGGGAAAGCCAACAGCAAATATAGCTGCTAAAGGGCCCCACAAAGGCGTGAAGTGTTTGTTGACTGCTCAGGCTGCAGAGCAAACAGTAAACTTTGAATCTTTCAACAATAAGTACACATCTCCCACAGTCCAAGGCACTGATGTGTCCACCATTCCTCAGCTCACTGTTTGATTTTTGCTCCTTTGTACCATTACAGGATTAAAAAAGTGGAGCGTGTGGCTGACATCAGAATAACTACAATGAAGCAGGAAAAAAATATATATCAAAGGTTATTTTTGCTTGAAATGAAACAAATGAAAAGAAGATAAAAATACAGTCGACTTTGGGTACGTTAGTGCTAAACTGTGAAAAGTGAAGCAGGAGGATTGGCGCCGGGTATTCTGATCACATCTCTTCCCATATGGATCAAGTTGCAGGAGCAAAAATTTTTTGGATTCCTGTGTCAGATAAGTTCAAAGTGCAAATGAGATGTGAAGCTGCCCTAAAAGCTTCATCTGCCGCTGACACGCAAGGCAGCCGAAACAGAGGAAGAAGAGGAGGAGGAGGAGGAACAGCAGTGAAACACTTTCTAACACAAGAGAGGGAAAAAAAACCCAGCAACATTAAAGCGACTCCAGTTAGCATCTGCACGAACTTCTCCTACCTTCACTGACGTCTCTTTTTCTCCTCGAAGCTCTTCCAGCTCCGTGTTTTTGCCGGGGGTGGGGGGTTGAGGACTGTGCCAGGAGTCGAGATTCCCGTAAACTAGAACCGAGCTGGCACCAGCACTGAGCGACGCTCTCCAGGCTGGACGCAAAACTCCATGAACCGAGTTAAGAAAAGTTTGGAAAGCCGCAAAGTTTGCGCGACATTACACTCCTCTCTCTCTCTCGATCGCTCTCTCTCTTTCGTCTCCCGATTCAGAGCGCAGTGTCTAACTTTTTCTTACAATCCATCTTCCTGAAGAGGTGCGCTTGTGCGTGCGTGCTGTGCTGTGCGCGCTCTCAGCTAACTAACCTCATGCTTAAGTTTCTTCCTTGATGCGCGTAAAAGTTTGGAAGCAAACGCGGTTTGTGTGCGTCTCACGGCAGTTGTTGCAGAGACATGCGGTGCTGTTGAGATCTTCAGACTGCTGATCTGTTTTCAATCCGACCCCCCTCCTTCTCTCTCTCTCTGTCTCTCTTCCCCCCCTCACCATCCCTCCTCTCACTCCCCGTGCTCCCTGGTGAGTTGGGCCATTTGCTGCACCAGATGGGCCGGGCTAACTCAATCCAGCAGTTGCAGAAAGCAGGGGGAAAAAGTTAGCTTAAGTTTCAGTTATTGCCCGGTTTTTCACAGGCTTCATCTTTAAGCGTGTCTATCTGAGCCGGGTTTAGACTTCACGCTTAAAATGCGCAAATCTGCATCAGCTGAAGCGCTGATGTTGGAAAAGAAATAAGCGCCTGGTAATTTTCCCTTTTGGGAGCAGTGATTTCTTTGAGTGGGTGGACACATTATCAAAGCGCTCTTTTATCATGAACAAACCAAACGCGCATTCAGCAACAGATACATACACAGCCTGTAGTTCCAGTCACAGCTTGTTGATTTAAAAAGTAGACAACAGGCAATCTTCATAATTCATGCTTTGTTTACTTCCATGTAGGCTTTTTCATCTTGGTTGGAACCTTTTATTGAGCGGTGCAGCGGGGGCAGCACGGTGCGGACAAACGGCATTTATGATGTGATGCATGTACAGTAGATTTCACCTCACATAACCCAGGCAGTGGCAGAGCGTTCAAAGGCTCATTTTGTGGTTCTTTTTTCAAAATATTAGATGTTCTTTTTTAAGGAAAGTGACGATGTGGAAAGAGGAGACAGAAACTGAGGGAAGCCAGGTCCACTCTGCACAAGTGCGCGAAGTTTACTTTTAATCAAATCTGAATTTAGTTGAAGAGTAAAAAGAATGAACTCTAAATCCTGCTTAAGTACAGATTCATGATAAAATAAATAAATAAAAAATACCCATAGTAACCAAAGTTGAAGGCCTCAATCTTAGAATATATACCCCAGCAGATGTTTTTCCATGTGAGCACCACTTTAATGCTGAAGTGCCTCATGGTGAAGCTGATTTACTGACTTTATCAGCCACAAAATGCCAAGGCAGCATCTTATTTGTTAAAAAAAGAGGAACATGGCTCCCATGCAGGTGTCACAAGGTCTCTAAAAATTTTAGATTTACAGAAACATGAATGCAGGACCTAGTGCTTCCCAGTGGAACTTCCCAGTGGGAACTTGGGGAAAGGATGCCAACGTGGCATCCTTTCCCCAAGTTCACACCATGCAGCACCTGACCATCAACATAATGCAAAAGAAAATGAGAACCGTGTTCCAGCTCGCCTCCTCACCTTCCGGTCTTAAGTGAATTTGCGTTTAACACAGGCTTACCAGAAGCTGCAGAGCTCTGTGCATTCTGACTCTTTCACACATGGAGCATGGACAATTTCAGGAGAATCAGTAGTCCTTTTTCACAGGCAGGACATAGTCTTACTACAGTAAGTGCCTGTGTGGTTTAGGTGAAGCTGCCTGATGGAGCGCTTAATGAAACAGGTTATTAGCTGCTTTATTCACACATCAGTGCACAGACTTTATACCAGGTATCTTGCAGGTTAAAGTCTGAAGAACACTCGATCCATCAGCATCGGCCTTGTCAACATTACTAAAAGTCCTGTTTTTAAAAAGCTGGGTGTTGCAGTGAATGTGTGAAAACAGAAAACAGAAATTATATATATAAACTCATCAGTTTCCCCTTTCAAATAAAATATAATAATAACTGAGTTTTCATGTCCTCTCTGCAGTCTGTGCAGACCATCAAGTGAGTTGTTCCCTGTCTCCACCAGTCTGCATTTGGAAATGTCCCCAAGCAAGATACTGAACCCCAAAGCTCCTGATGCATGCTTTGCGTCAGAATGTGAGTGGCAGTTAAAAAGTACTTGAAGTGCAGCGCGTGTGTGAAGTCTGAGTGGATAGTAAGAGTAGAAAAGTGTTACATAAATACCAGTTTACCAATGAGCTGTCCCCACTCATGACACAGTCACATACAACACTGCACAAATGTCTTGAGCTGTCACTCATTTCTTCATATTTCACTCAGAAAATGGAAAATAAGTCCAGCAGTTTATCGCATGCTTATATGTTTGTATATGTTTCCACTTTGAAACGTGTGCAAACACAGCATACGAGGCAAAAACAGAGTGTGTACAATCCTAATGAGCCTGAAAGTCAATATTTAGTATGACCGCCTTTACAACACAGCCTGAACTCTCTTAGGTAGCTTTCTTGCAATTTCTGTAAGTGGTCTTCAGGAATGGTTGTCTAGTTTTCTCGAAGAAAATCTAAAGCGATTTTATCTCACTGTTGACTATCTTTTATTCTGTTTTCTGTCAAAATGGTTCCACACAGAGACCCTCAAATGAGAAGAGTTGCTTCAGTGGGGTCCAGAATGCGGGATTGTCATGTGGTTCATATAGATTTCAGATAGTTCCCGGAAGTGCTGTGCAGGGATTTGGAATATGTGAATATAGGGAGGCAGAGCTCTTCTTTCAGGAATTAGTCGTGAATAAAAACATTGCAATACAATAGTTGGTAATGCCAAAGTGAAGTGCATGTAGTTAGATCTCTGTATATAAATTAATAAAATATTAAAGCTCTAACATTAACTGCAAGTGTTAACAAACCTTTAACTGCAGTTTTGACATAGTTGAGCTGATCATTACAGTGAGAAATCCGGCTGCTTTCATTAATATAACAGAATAAATATTTAAAAATGATTTATTACCTACCTGCCAGTTTTTTTCATGGTGGTTTAAGTAATCCCGTGATAACTAACATGATGATAAGTGTGTCTACAAGCGAATATTTAACTTGGTCAACAAAACAAGGTCAGATTTTGAAGCTTTTTTTTTACTGATTCCAAAATGTTAGATGAAATAATATTAACATAAATTAATTCACAATTAATTATATGCTCCTGGTTATTATTATGTTTGCTAACCTAATCTGGCATCAACTATCATGCCCAAAATCTACAAGTGAATTTGATTTCATTAATTAAACATTAACATTAAACATTTTTTAAAAGTGCATTTTAAACTTCTGTGTCACTATCTCTATGGCATGGGTTGCATATGGTGCTAACTTCTGGGAGCCATTGCAAGATTTTTGAGCCGCCATTGCTGTGTATTAAAAAACAACTAAATACCAGGATGCAATCACTCATCGTGGTGACTTCTTGACTGTGAGCTGACTGCAGGTTTCTGCAGCCTTATAAACAGTACAGCTGCATAATGACTGAAACTTGCAGTGCTGCCCAACAATAAGCCACAAACTCAGTTTTATAACTATATAGCAGTTGAGTAAACAGAGACTCAAAGCTGAATGACTGGTGATGTTAGACACCGACTCACAGATGCATTCATTCTTCATCGGCTTTTCATCCCTGCGAGGATTTCTTGTTTTTTGAGGACCTGTCAATCACAGAGCCCCCTCACACTCACACACACACACACACACACACACACACACACACACACACACACACACACACACACACACACACACACACACACACACACACACACACACACAGTCCATAAAAGAGGCCTTTTAGCATGTTTTCGTGATCCTGCCCTGCCATTCATGTGTGAGAGAAACAAGCACTAACAATGGACATCCCAGGTAACCCTGGCCGCACATGTTCAGCTCCAGAGCAAAGAGAACCAGGAGAGACGGAGTCACAGGAGGGCTGTCAGGCCTAGCTAGTTTTGGGGCTCAAGGTGCCACCTTTTGTGGCATTCTCTCTTTGCGCCTGCATCATGCCTGAGTGGCCACTGTGAAAACCAGCCTGTGCACATGAGCGTCCTCTGTGCCTGTATGTGTCCTCAAAAGAGGGTGAATGCCAGTGTCAGGCCTCTCTCCTGTGCTACTACACTCTCACAGGCAGGAATTTTAATGAGTGTTTTTTTCCCCTGATTACAGCAGAAGAATGTAACGGCAGAGATCGAACACCAAAGCTTTTGGACAGAGAATCAAAGAGGGAACAAGTATAAAAGGAAGGAGGTGAGGTGAAGACATGCAAAGGATTCAAAGTCTGACCACAAGATCATAGTTTGATCGTATTAGCTCATGCATTCTTTAGTGATGACCCCTGCAGCCCGTGATGGTGCAGCTTATTATTTGCCCGTGTTTATAGGTCACATGTTGCTTTAAATGAAATTGTTGGCCAATCTGGTGGATTTCAGTTTGATCTGACGGTCAGTGTCTGCGTAATAGAAACTCAGCGTTTGTCTTTATAGCATACTTCTTACTGATAACTTGGCAGGTCGGTGATCCATTGCTCAATCATGCTGCTATTTTGATTTCACTGTTAGAAAAAAATCACTCCGAGATGTTTTGCAGCATTATATATTTAAGATTATTCATCATTACGTCAACTTTTCTGCATTGTTTTACATAATGAAGTAATAAGCCTAAGATCTGTGAAACAAGTCAAGTTAATGTTTTTTAAATACACAGTAAAGGTTGTGGCTAAAACACATTGTCTGATAAATATACAAATATTTAGAAATCTATGTCGTATCAAAGTTAAAATTTCATTATTAAAGAATAATAATAATTGTTTTAAAATTATTATTTGAAAAAAGGTTTCTAATGGTTACCCGTCAGCTCAGTATTAAAGCAGCATAAATTCTGTCCCAGTGCTGAGTTAAAGGATGCTTGACTAACACTGCCATGACTCACTGCACCACCCTGTGGTTCCAAGTGGCATGACACAGGGAGTACATGTCTGCAACACAACAAACCAGCGCAGTCTCACAGCAGTTTTCAAATAGTTATAGTTAAATCTATTGATTTGTATCTCTGAACATACATTTTTTCATCTCCCTGAACATGACTTCTCATCTATTCAGTCACATATGAACTATTTTGTGTTTATGTGCCCAAAATATTTTTCACTTTTTAATGGCCAAAAGTTCGTAGGGGGTTGAGTCACACATTTGACCGATTTTCATTCATCCTTTATTATTATTATTTTTAATATGTTATTAATTTTGAAAGATGAATAACTTTTTTAATGGTAAACATATGTTGCTTGGTGTAGCCTTTAAAAATTACTTGGTTCGGATTACGCGCTGTAACAATGTGGTTAGGTTTAGAGATTCATCACAGTTGCCACTCCTTTTAAAGGTCTGTTTTCTTGGCTACCGTGGTTACGTGAACCATGGTGCTTTCTCTGGACAGCACATTATACGTTGTTGAAATGCATCAGTTAGAAAGTATCTGTCCACGGACAATTTGTGTCACTGAACATGAACAAATAGACTCACTTTTTATGTCTGTTTCTTGTTTTGTGGGCTGAATTCAGCCCAAATGCACAAATCTTACCTTTACATAACATCATACGTGTTGTCTCTTCTTATTGATAGTTGATAAAACTGGTAGCTGAACCAATGAGCTAAACTGGTTTTAGTTCATGGGCAAAACACTAAAAAATCTAATCCCTATAGGGCTAGACTATATTGTTTTATATTACATTATTCTGAATCATTTTATTGCATTTATTTGTTGTTCACCTTTTATTTTAGAATAAAATGAGTCATTTTACGTTAATGAGCTCTTTTGTTTTGTCATATTGTGTTTTAATTTATTTAACTCTTCTACTTTATCCTGTTTCACATGGGGTTTTGTCTCCTTTAACAATGAATTTATCAAATTTCGGGATAACAAAAGTGTCTCTTATTTGTCTCATCCAAACTAAGTGTGTTACATGCAATCTGAAGAACAGAAAAAGTGTAATTGTTCAGATATTTAAAGTGTGGTCTCCTCTCTTTTCTGCTATCACTGAAGCCCATTTTCAACAGACACATCTGTACAGAATATTCAGCATAGTTCACGAAAATGAAAGCAAATAGAAAGGTTTGCTTTGAACAGAGTTTAATGTTGCATTTAAAATCAGTTTATTGCCTTCACTAACAGAGAGGGCATTAAAATCTGTGCAACATGTGACATGTTCAATCCTCCCAGCTCCATAAAACAAGGTGGACTTCATGAGGTACTGGCTTTAAGTGAGGCAGCCCTCTGCTGGAGTACAGGGGCTGCTTTGTCCTCTTATCTGCCATCGCTGAGCTCCTCCTTCAGTCACTGGACCTCCTCCAGCGTCATCTGTGCACAGTCGGAAGATTCAGGTTATTATAAACACACTAATGATGCAAATAAGCTGAGAAAAAGAAATTAAAAATAACACATATTTAACATGTATTTTAAAATAGTTTCTTACTCTGATCATTTTGCTTATGATAGAAGAAATTAGATTAGATTAGTAGGACTAAATTAAAATAATACTGTTTTAAAACCATATAACACAGTATCACATGACCTTGACCTTTTGACCTATGTTTAAATATTCAGCCCTTAATGTGGATGTTTAGTTTTCTTTCTTTTACTGGAACATTTGATGATGGGTTTTTAGAAGCAAAAAGAGCTGGCCAGTATCACACACACACACACACACACACACACACACACACACACACACACACACACACACACACACACACACACACACACACACACACACACACACAATGTGTAATGCATTCAGTGAGTCACAATATATGTAGGGAAACTGTGCCTTGAATAATTAGGAAAGTGCTTCCCTCTAGTGGTCCTCCAAAGTGTTGCAATGTTTTCGGTTAAAAATCAGTAGAATCTGACATCAGATTGGAAACAAAACCTATGTCTCAACTGATTCAGACTGAAAATAGTCTTTTCCTAATTGTTGATATATTTTGTGAGCCCATGGGCTGTAGTTAAACTGAGGGTTTCTAAAACCTGAGCTTGAAGACTTGCTGCACATGAACAGAGCAGTTAAAAAGTGGGTCTGAGAATCATGGCAAGATACAAGAAACAAAGAACTGTAACACACTGAAGAGACAAGTGCGTCATCCAGCACAGGAGATACATCATCACTGTAAAATTTGAAGTAAATCTGATGTTTTCAGTTTTGCGAGTCAGTGTTTCTTCCTTTTGTTTTAAAAAACCAATAAGCACAAACCTGAATGCATAGACAGGAGCTTAATGATTGCCCACCCGCAGGTACAGCTGGATCGGACCTGGTAATCTTCCAGTGCCACAGCATGATCGACGGAACGCGCTACCTGTACTCAGTTCCTTCGCTGAAGTAAAGTTTAGAGCGTTTATGTTGTCCTTGTTATTTTGGGTGTACTCCATAGTGTTTAGTTAGTTAACTAACTGTTGTGGAGTACAAAGTACACCTTATACTTCTGATAGAGGTACACAATTGTTTATACTTCTGACTCAATTTTAAGTGAAAATTGTGGTGTGAAAATATATCTAGTTCTTTGCAGCCTTTATCGGGACTGTTAGTAAATCAGCTCTGGATTTCACATGTGGGTGAACCTTGAACCTGAAGAAGCAGCAGTTAACTGCAGTATTTTGGAGGTGTCAAGCACAGCAGTGAGAGTGTGTGTATTTATCTGTGACAAAACTGTCCCAAAGCTACATTGAGGCACCTGGAGAGGTCATTTCTCGCAGTCCCTCTTTGGGAATCCTCATTACCACAGATCTCAAAGTGGCTGTGACAAAGGAGAGTCCGTCCGGAGGTACGAAAGCTACAAAACAACCCTATAAACTGAATGGATCTGTCTTAGTGGCCATTTCCTTGCCTTGGGTGGTAAATCGCAGGGTTTGTCGCAGGGAGGTTTATGTTGTTTGTGCACAATCTGCCACCACTTCAAAGCTGTGGGAGGGGAGCGAGAGACGGGGGAGGGAGGGTGTTGCCCCATTTCAGTGAGTCACGGTCAACCTCAAAGGACCCGGTCTCTAACATCCGGCCCAGGCATTTTGTTGGCTCAACTGGGAGAAGTGGTGAAGAAGATGTCATTGTTTGAGGCCATGCAAGTTCAGCAGGTGGAGACAAGTCATCTTTATGTTTTAAGACTTCAAATGCTAAGCGAGCTGCCACAGGAACAATCACTTTCGGATATGACTCTGTCTGGGACTTTCCTTCACATCCCCTTTGAGCACCATGAGAAAGTAGTTCTGGCCACTTGAGGTCCAGACCGGTAACCACAGATTGCCGCTGATACAGTAGCTGTAACTGTAAGTGGAGCTAATTCTGTGAATCACGACCCGGTCTGGCCACCCGAGTCACGGTAGCGTGCAGTGCAGAGCCTGTGAAAGAGCACCAACATACACGCTGACCACTAATCACACATGAACAGTCACTCTCATGGGAGGAATCGGTGAGGGAGTTCTGTGATGTCGCCAAATGATCCAGTAAAAAGTCCCACTGCTGTTACGGTAAAGAGGAAAATCACACATTAGAGGAGGGTTTACAGCTGGAGCCAGAGTTTTTTATAGAAGTAATAAACGTCATTTTACTGCTGTAGCTTGGTTTAGGTTCTCACTTAAGGGTTGTGTTCAAGTGTGAGCTGCACTATGAGCGGTCAACACAAGGAGGCATCGGTGATCAGTTTTTGCAATAGCTGTTTCAGTCACTGATTCAGAAAATTATCTGCCAGTTGATTTTTATGTTTTGATGGTTGTAGGCCATAAAAAACATGCTATTGGTTTTTAACAGATAATTATAAAACTACTAAAAAAGTATTTTTATACACCATCTCTGAATGTGTGAAAACTTTCTGTTTTTCCAATCTTGGAACTGTGTTGCTGCTCTATGCACACACATAAGTGTTTTTATTCTCAGTCATTGCCAAAATTTTGGCTGTAGACAATCGGGAGAGAAATATGAAGTAAAAATTTTTATTTTTGGAAGGTATTTGCTCCTTTTTTGTTATTAATGAGGTGTGGGCGGTTGACATCTTTTAGGTTCTGAAGTGGGGCGTACATGGAAAGTTTGAGACGCACTGCTGCAACTCTCCAAGATCCACAACCAGACCAGCATGCCTCTGTAGTTTGAACTTTTCCCCCTTTTTATAGAATTTTTCCATACTTTGTAAATTAAAAAGCTTTTATCAGCATAACTGTAATGCCAAACTTTATTAGATTTCATTTAAAATGTCCTAGTTTTGAAAAATTGGCCCATTCATTAGATAGCTAAAACTAAACCCAACCCTAACTCAGATGGGCATCAATAACCTGGTTGATTTTACCTCTGTGAGATCTAACCCTAACCCTGTGTTATACAGAATATTTTTTTATTTATTTAACTTTTACTTATACAGCTACTCCCATTGAGACTCAATGTCTAGTTTACAAGAGAAATCTGTGTCAGACAAATGTATTAAAATTACAAAAATAATAAATTAGCTATAAAAAATGAAAATAAAAATTGTCTAAATAAAAAAATATGTATTTTTTCATCTTTAGAAATTGTTCCCCTAAGACATGCTATCCCAGGGACAAAAAAATATAATAATATTGGTGCCTCACAACAAGAAGATCTTGGGTTTGAGTCCAAGTGTCCCCTGGGGTCTTTCTTTGTGGAGTTTGTATGTTCTCCCTGTGCCTGTGTAGGTTCTCCGCAGGCACTTGAACTTCCTCCCACAGTCTAAAGACATGCATGTTAGGTTTAAAGTGGGTATAGGTGTGAATATGACAGTGAAGGATAGCATGTCTCTCTTCATCTGACTGGTGACCTGTCCAGGATGCACCCTGCCTCTTGACTTAGGACAGCTGGAATTGGATAAGCCAAAAAAGATGGATAGATTGCATTAATCATAATGATAATTGTAACTGACATCCCTGAATGACTTTTTACAGTTTTTCCAAAAAGATCCTTGTCTTTTTTCAGTGTTAGGTTTGGGTAAGAGCTATTACCAATGATGGCTTTGATCTCACAGAGGTCAAGTGTGGCTGTTCATCTGTTCATAACAGGTATCAGCACTGACCCCCTTAAGGGACGGTCAGACTACACATGTATGAACAAGTTAGTTTTGAGTGCACCCAAGTTAATATGGATGGATTTCTAAATGCTTACATGATCGCTCAGCTTCACTTTCAGCCCAAAGGGGATGAAAATAAGCTCAAAGAGACAATAAACAAGTGCAGAGATGGAAAATGATCACATCGAGTGACTAAAAATACATGAAATAACAAAAAAACCCCAACCAAACAAAAAAAGCCAAAAACAAACAGTGTCCAAGTGATTCAAAGTGATTAAAATGTGATAAATTAAAAATGATTAAAAAGGGAATCAAAACGAATTAAAAAATACACAATGACCAAGAATACAAGTAGAAACAAGTAGAAGTAACATATAGAACATTACAAAATAAATGATAATATTGCTGAATCACTTCTGTGCGTATCTAACCAGCGCAAACACTGCTTAGAAAAACTGCAGTAAAAGGAACAATCATCTGCCTTGTATGTGAAAGACCTCCCCGCAGTTCTTACTGATCTGTGGTGCTGATATGAGTGAGGCACATCTTTACCAGAGGCCTTTTTTTCAGAGATATCCGCTGAGTTTTTCCATTCTGTGTGGTGATAGTTGTGCTAACAATAAAGCAGGAAAACGTCCTGGTTGGTCTAAACTTGCATCCTGTTGTTCTCCGACTAGAGCAGTCTGCTTGAAATTAGACCAACCACACGGGCACATTAGCATAATGAATTTATCAGCTGGTTGCTTCTTAAGGCTTTCTGCAAGACTTGGGGATTTTATCTCTCTATGTATCCATGGCTCAGGGGTATGACTGAGATGCAACTGATAATATTTCAGGACCTCTAAGGCATCTGTTCAGCTGACATGGCACACTGTGTTGTCATTGTGCAGGACTTCACTGTCTCATAAATCACCTAGCCATTGACCTATGAAGGGCCTTTCATGGTCTGTCTTGCATTTGGGATCGCTGCTGAAGAAATGTGAGACGGCGGGCATGCGTTGGGACTCCACTTGCAGCTGCCGATGACGAGATAACGCTCTGTGGCTGTGTGCGTCACTCTCTTGTCATGACACTTTGAATACTATCAGCGCTCTTTCAAGCTTGCCCAAACACAGAGGGTTGGTTTGAGGAACTCCGGCGAGGGATCAGTCCAAAAAGATGCAGATCAGATCCAGATACACATCTGTGGTCTGAGCATCAGAGAATAAAAGGACAGCAGAGGAGGGGAGAGGAATAAACTCTCCCTCATCTCTACATCGCTCTCCCATATCGGCCGCTTTTTGACTTCCTTTTTGTAACTCTTTCAGTTCTCTGGTTGCCTCGTGACTTTTCTTCTTCTGCCCATCTTTATGATTTGTCCCAGATATTTCATATTTTGACTACTTAAAAATAGATTGTTTTTTTAGTCATCCAATTCATTCTGTTGGCTGAGGAGATGCCAAGCACTTCAAATTGCTCTTGGCGTCCTTAAATGGTGAAGAATCTGTTATAATCTGTTATAACAAAGGTTCACCATAAGTGAGAGTACTGTGGTGATTCATGTCCATATGTCTGTTGAATTAGGCAACTTCTAGTGGAACCTAGGCAGGACCTAGGCACTGAAAATTATTGTGCCCAGTATTTCGAAGCACTGATACCTACACACACCTTGTCTGTATCTCTGTGACACTAGCCACTTCTGATGCAATAGAAGCATCACACACTGCTGGAAAGGCCTCTGTAATCAATTATATTTATATTAGAAAATGTTAAACAGTATCTTTACACAACATTCATGATAATATTTTCAATTTGTTTTGTGAGTTGTGCATATTACAGAAAAATCTTCCTGTTACAGGGACTGCTAGCCTTTGACATTAAACTGTAGTTGTGCTGTTAGTTTTCTACTTTTCCAATCTGAACTTCATGCAAGAGCTCTCAGACACCTGTCCGAATGGCGGTACCTAAACACTCTGCAGACGTATGATCAAGGCTATTCTTTTTGACATGTCTTTCCCCCTTTATTATAACCAGCTTGTGATATATTACATAGTAAACCTCTATGAGTAGCTAGCTTGGTGCTTCCTCTCAAATCAAAGACCCGTGTGTTTTTTCCATATGACCAAACCGTCTGGGAACCTCGAGTGTCCAGACAGACAAGGAAATTGGACTTGGACTTAATGCCTTTGACTTCTCTCTGAAATCTGTGCCTTGTGGTCTCCAGAGGTCCACTTGTTCTCTCTCAGATATGATCCAGTTGCCATGACTGCCCCCTCCTTGGTTCCATCTGCAGCCCTTGTCATATAGGGAGGTTACAGTTAAATTCAAGCAAAGCTCACAGGCTTGGGTTTGGGGGATGGGGACAGAAATAAGGGGTTCATGTGTGCCACATCTGAGAGCTTTAATTCCTCATATGGAGTCTCATAAGGGAAAAGGTCAGAGGTTGGGGAGTTTCCCCACTGTTTCCTGCTTTTGTTGTGGGCTCTCGCTTTAGGTTTGGTGATTAAGTAAAGGTGCTTTGAAGTACCATTAGATGAGCTTAAAAGTGACAGAGTATTGGGTGACTGGTATCATTCTCAGACGGGCGAGTGATGATGACAGACAACAGGCCTTGTATTGTCAACAGTTGCAGTAAAAACACCCTTTAGCATCTGATGGAGTAACAAATGGGATTTGCTTCAAGAGCGCACTTAAAACCTCCTGAGTCAAAGCCCAAATGACCATGCTTTGAGTCTTATGTACACCTGTGCAGACAGCCATTCAACTAATGATGTTTGGGGAACATTTCCATTTGAAGTATGTAGGTGAAAAAATATCTTGAGGGATTATTTTGAGTGATGGCAGAGAGATCAGCCTGCAGTGACTTAAGCACGCGGTATTGGTGTCTGATACGAATACACAAAGCAAACACAAGCCCCTGATCACATTACCTACATGTGGCATTTTGTGTGTTACCAGGTATTTCTTTTAACAAAAGATCTTTTATAGTGAGAAATTAGTTGCTTTGAAGCAAGCAAGTTATTCCCCTTAAAGCAAGAAGCCAGAGTGAAGGGGCAGTTTTGAAATCCTCAAACAACTTGACATGTGGGCCGCAGACATCTTTAAGACCAGGAGCATTGTCTGGGGCATCGTCTGGAACTTCATGTAATTTCTGACTTAACCGTTTCCACTGTCCTAACCCTATTTACCTCATCGCCGTAGTTGCCGACAGGCTGTCCAATCAGCATGCACGAGGGCCACGGGAAGCTGGACGACCTCATTTAGGAATCTTAAGACCGTTGCTTGGCAAGAGTCACTGTAAGTCGCTCACCTGAGTGTCATGTGTCTGTGTGTGTTTGTGAGAAAGTGGCTTCACGCTAGCTTTAGCTGTTGCGTTTACTTTAGCCTTAAAGGGTCAGAGGGTATTTCACTTACCTCTTATGGTATCCAAGCAGCAACCTCCAGGGCTGGAAAATTCAGTGACATTACTCCAGTGTCCAGAAGTGACCTAGTGCTTATGGACATAACAGCTCAGTTTATTTGTGGATATTGCTAAAGCTTAAAGTTTAGCTAACAGCTGGATGATGGCAGAGGCAGCTATAGCGTCTAGCTGTTTGCTAGGCTTCCTCTCAACGACTCAGGGTCGCTGAGGAACTGGACCTCTGTGGTGCTCTTTGAAACAATTTCAAATGAAATGGGTATTGATAGCAAGTTTTGTGGATAATCTGAAGAAGTTTTTGCATTGCTTTGTTAAATGTTTCCTAAGTAACTATATGACACTTTTTTCCCTACAGCTTTAGAAGACTGGATTGACACTTAGCATATTTCACCAGAGCTCATATTTTCCACTGTGTTTTCCGGCTGGAACTGAATATTGTGTTACAGTAGAACACGTAGAGGCAAGTCAAAATGTCAACACATTGACTTAATATTAGTTGCGTAGGAATATTCATCTAAACACGAGCCACCTCAAGCTGCTCGTTGACTGTGGCAGGAAACCAAACCATGGAAAATAAAATGAGGGGAATCCAGGAGGCCTGGCTGAGAGAGACAGAGACAGAGATTTAGTCCTTCATGCCTTTATGGAACCCTGCTCAGATGTGTGAGCAGAGGACCCTCACAGCTCCAACTCAAGTTCTAGTGCCTGGAAAACAAACAGTGGTGTAAGATTAAAGGTAGACAGAGTGGGAGGGGTCACCGCAGTATTAAAAATGAACATCTACATTCAAACATATTGGAGGCGTGGTTATGGATCCAATCATGGAACTTAAAATTCATGTGCAGCTAATAGAGGATGCAGGAAAAAGATTAAAGTTTAACAAGCACAATTTGAAGCTTAAAGAAGTTCAATTTCGAAGACATTCTGATATTTTTTCACAAGTGGAGCAACCATAAATGATATCAAAGATAGACAATTTTAGAATTGCAAACTGGATGAATTTTTCAAGGTGCATCCATTCACTGTATGAGAGCATCATGTAGACAAAGATACTTGGTAAGTAACATACAAATAAAATCTTTGAATTTCATTAAGCAAAACTGGAACTCAGAATTCTGATGGCCTGTTAGAACAATTAACCACCACCAAAAGGCTCCAACAGCATAAACATGGTCCTAATTATCTGAGGTGAAGCCTAACAGATAGCTAGCAGCTACAGCCATGAACCATTCAAAGAGGTTACAGCCCTAATAATGCAAACTTTAAGTGTTAACACAGTTTATACAGGTGAGTAATAAAAATACTCTCCCACTGTACAATTATTATGAAGGGGCAGATTAGCTATAGGGGCTACAACAGTTTTATGTAGCAGGCTGTAAACATTGGCACCAGATGCCAAGATGCATCAAATGTTTTCTAACAAGTCTGATTATCTGAAGAAACACCTTTTTCATTGTTTAAGGGAAGTCCTCCTTGTAGCATGTGCCTTCGCCATTGAGGAATTCAACCTGGCTCATCAGTGAATGAAACTGGAACCTTCTGGCTACCCAGAAAGCTGCCCTGCTTTACAACTACAAGTGTAATCACAGTAATCTGCCTGAATCCCATTATAGCACTACCAGTCTAGACAGCATGATCTCTGCAGTGTCCTAAACTCTGCAGTCATAATGGCATCAGTGAATACTGTACCATCTCTCACACACTTCCAAACAGACGGCCCTCCATCAGCACACCCACCGCCAACTCCCAGTCCAGTAATCCACCTAAATCAAACTGCAGAGTAACCCTGCCTGATATCATTCAGAAGGGACAGAGGATTTACAGTCTTTCTAAAAATATTGAGCTGAATGAGGGGAATCCATCGCACTAAGCTGTATTATACTTTTGTCTGTGATCATGCTTTGCCTTCATTTTGCCAACTCTGTTTTCTTTCTTCAGCTTTTCACCTTCCATCTTCTCTCACTTTGCTTTCTGTTTTTTTCAGCAAAGTAGAATGATTGTGCCTGAACAGTCTGATTTATGAGGCGGGACATGTTCCAGACAAACACGTGGATTAGAGAGCACAAGGACACATTGTAACCCGAGCACAGGCAGATGGAAATGTTGTTTTGGATTTCCTCCGCCGAGCTGAAGTTAACTGTCCTCATGAACACGGCCTTCTGTTTTCACTAATGATGATGATGATGATGACGGTGATGCTGTTCTTATATTGAGGGCATCACCACCCTGACGATGATGAGTGTTGAATGTCCTCAGAAGGAAGTTCAAATATGTGATCTGACTAAGTCCATTTCAGGACTCAGCTACTCTTTTATAATGCTGCTGTAATACTGCAGATTGAATGTCTGTGTTGATCCCTAATCCATAGTAATTCAGGTGATGTCATAAGGTCAAAAAATGCATCCGGCAAACACTTTGGCCTAGTCACACTCCCATTCAGATTTAACCATTCCAGTTATCCACACATCCATCAATTTTTTTGCCTCTTGTCTGGATCCGGAGAAGCTGATTTCAACTACTTAGATACACAAATGTATTCTTTCAGCCACTAGCTCGTGGTCATAGGAAAAGACATACAGCAGGGCAATAGATGGACCATAATCCACAGCTTCCACAGATCAGTACAGCACCCACATCACTGCAGATGCTGCACCAGTCCAGATCAGAAAGGCTCTGAGTCAGCAGTCTTGTTTGCCGGGTTTTGCTTCAGGTAGTTCAGGTCTTTAAACCACCTCTCCCACATTCGAAACTCCATGAGAAACAAGTGTTAACTATTCCAGTCCTTAATATGCATCATGTAACGCACTAAAGCAAATTGTTTCATCTTGGAATGTTCAGTGTATCACATACTTGGGTCTAACTGTGCTCAGAGAGAGGAATGGCAGTGCAGCAGCCATATTTTAAGATGGAAATGAAAATTTAGATGTGAAGCCCTGATAGTGGATGGAAAAGAACACCAAGGTTTGTGATTCTAGCTAAATGTAGCAGCCAGTTTCTATTTTTGAAGATTACAATTTTTTATTGAAATCTGTATTTTAATTTGGTGAGTGAAATTCATCAGGTGTTCATCTGGAACAAATCTAAGATAAGCTTAGTGGACACTGTTAAACACAACATTTGAAACAGACTTTTACTGCTCACTATTCTTTCCATATTTTTATTCTAGAACTCTAACTTTGTATGATTCACAGCTCAAAAATAATGATAATTTATTTTAGATCTTGATGCCATCTATTATCCTGTTCATCCTGTTTGAAGGAACCTCCTTCCACTTTTAGGCAACTTTCTCCTGGCTAGCTGCCCTTCATTGTCAAAGCAGTGGGTGGAGTTTCTGTGCCTGAGATCACCAAACTTGGGTCATCCCATCTCTTTGACATCATGTTAAGCCAGAGTAAAACAAACAAACAAACAAAAAAAACCCCCCAACCCAGCACTTAGAGCAGTCTGAAGCTTGAGGAATTTAAAGAAAATTAATAATCCCTTGCTAAATACAGGCAGCAGTGTAGTGTAGTGTAGCAAGCACGTATAGCACAGTCTTATTGTCTCACAGTGTGACTTTATGCCCGGTGATTATGGACCGCTTATTATGAGGGAGGTCTTGGACAGAAATGAATGGAAGATGTAGGAAACACATGAGCCTGCCTGCACAGTGTGGCCCGGCTCCATGAAATTTGATCAGGTGATCTCCTGACTGCTATCACTTCTGATGTTATATTAAAAAAAACGAAAAAAACCCAATCACTCATCATCCAAAATAAACTCACGTCTCAGTTTCACTTCTACGTTTCTTTCTACATGCAAGCTTGCTTAGTCTTAACGTGTGTGTCTCTCTCTTTGTCTGCTTGTCGCCACTGGCGATCCTGTCATGTTCATCATGCCAGCTGTACCAGAAACACTGGACTAACAACAAGCTCACACTACCAATTAAGTATAATTAAATGGATGTTTTGTTTTGTTTCTTATATCACCTTATGACTAATTCCAGGAGTTCGTGTCTGTTGCTTTGTCTTTCTTCAGTTATTGGATAAAACAAATTGCTGCTTAACTGAAACATTGTCATCTCTGCACCTTAATTCAAATAAACAAGACCAAACTTGCATCTTTGCAAAAACTTTGCAAGACAATCTGTGTAGCTGCTACTATTTAAAAAAAAATCCACAAGACATACCTCTAATTAGTGAATACTGGATATTATATGAATATTAATTATTAATTAGTAGTTTACAGAACACACAAGCACGTTTGTTGTTCATCACCTGTTCAACCCTCCACACTGGGCTGCCTGTGCTTCCCTTCTTTTTTCCCTAAAATGAAATTCAAACTGAAGTATCAGTTATCAGTTTTGACATATTGGAGAAGATCCAGCTTATATCACACGCTACAGTGATATATTACTCAGAACAAACACCTTGTCATAACTGCAGTCTTTCTACAAAGCTGCTTTTTGCTAAAGCTGGATGTTAAAGGTCAGTCATGAGCCTTCTGCAGAAGAGGCTTTTTGTTCCTCTAAATCATCTGTTTGAGCCAGCATGAATATTTATGCCTCTGCTAGAGGGCCTTTTATTATATAAAATCTTTCCTTAGTGATTCTTATTCATTCTAGTCTCCTTGGCATGTTTTCAGATTACACTAGCTTCAACTCTAAGAAATTTGAGAGCTTTTTAAAGTCTAAACTATTTGGATTCGTGTCATATGCCAAGATCTTTTGAATGTTTCCCTGAATGCCGCATAATGATACTTCTTGGCATCCTTTGTATTTTTGAAAGTCCTTTAACAAACACTAGGGTTACAGTTGACTGAAAACTGAATGGAGTGACCCATAGGTATCTGCAGCCATAGCTGGAGCTGGTTGAAATCTGTTACACTACATGAAAGTGCTTCAGTGGTGCCCTTATTAACTCCTTAAATCTGGGATACACTAGAACAGCGGTCCCCAACCCCCGGGCCTTGGACCGGTACCGGTCCGTGAGTCGTTTGGTACCGGGCCGCGAGAGTTGAGGCTCAGGTGTGAAATGTATAGATTTCAGGGTTTTTATTGTTTTTCAGCGTTATTTTGTTATCGTTTGTATCGTTTACTCGGTTTTCCTGGGTCTTTTCACATGTGTTATGAATAAATTTTCTTTTTTTCGGTACCGGTACTAGTTTTATTTTGTTGTATTTATCCGCGACACCTTAAAGGCCGGTCCATGAAAATATTGTCGGGCATAAACCGGTCCGTGGTGCAAAAAAGGTTGGGGACCGCTGCACTAGAACATCCTGATCTGAATGTTAAATAGTTTGTAAAGTTCACAAGCATTACTTTGTAACACTTTCTTCTCATAACTACTTTTTTTTTTTTGCTGCTGACAGAGTAGGGGGTGGATGTGGCCACTGTGACATCACCCATTGGCTAATGAATTATTGAAGTCCTGTTATGAAACTTCAGTGTGAGCATGGAGACCATCTTTTAGCCCTTTTCCTTTAGTATCTACTTGGTTTGGTTTGGCTTGGCTCAACTCAGTTTTTAGGGTTTGCCAGTAGGTGGGAGGACCTGATTCCAGGTACTTTTATAAGACCTACTTGACCGGGGTTTCAAGCGATCTGAGTCGATCTGAAAATGTTTCAGTTGACTAGTCATTGGCGTCAATTGATGAGTCATGAGAGTGTCTCCTTCACAAAATTCAAATCTGCAAAACGCAGCACAGTGGGAAATGGCTCCACAAAAACCACCACAATGTGCATGCTCATGTGCATCTTCTGGATAATAATTTAGAAAATCAACTTCATCTTTTAATCATTATGAACTGAAACTAGCAGCTGAGGCTGTAAATTCATCAGTAAAGTATTGAGTGTGGTCACAGAGCAAGTGAGCTTGAGGATAGTTTACAAAATAGACTTCTGTACAAGTAACCCTGGACTTCTGTACGCCTGGAGTCACCCCCTGGTGGCTGTTAAAAAGAATACAAGCTTTGGGCACTTCCACGTCGCCTTCACTTCTCAGATCATGAAAAAATGACTGTCTTTTATACCTTATATATGCTTTTAACTTGGATTCAGAAATACTACAAAAAAGATAATAACCTATAATAAAATCACCAAAGTTAAGTGAAGGTTGGAGCATAACTGCTGTATTGTTTTTTTTATTCCAGCACTGATAATGAAGTGGAATGTTTTTTTTTTTTTACTAAGTGCAGACTCTGCAGCAGGCTATGTTTCCACATGTAAATAGCCTTCAGGCAGCATGAAGCAGCACCTTAGCTACTTAACTGTGAAATATTTAATATCTGCAAATAATTAGATTTCATGTCATGGTGTGTTTTGTTTATAAAGGCCAGTTGTCCAAATGTAGATATTCAATTTCAATTGAATTGACTTGAATTCAATTTTATTTATATAGCGCCAAATCACAACAACAGTCGCCTCAAGGCGCTTTATATTGTACCGTATATCCTATAATAATAGATACAGAGAAAAACCCAACAATCATATGACCCTCTATGAGCAAGCACTTTGGCGACAGTGGGAAGGAAAAACTCCCTTTTGACAGTAAGAAACCTCCGGCAGAACCAGGCTCAGGGAGGGGTGGGGCCATCTGCTGCAACCGGTTGGGGTGAGAGAAGGAAAACAGGACAAAGACATGCTGTGGAAGACAGACAGAAGTTAATAACAGGTACGATTCAATGCAGAGAGGTCTATTAACACATAGTGAGTGAGGAAGGTGACTGCAAAGGAAAAACTCAATGCATCATGGGAATCCCCCGGCAGCCTACGTCTATTGCAGCATAACTAAGTGAGGATTCAGAGTCACCTGATCCAGCCCTAACTAAAAAGGAAAGTTTTAAGCCTAATCTTAAAAGTAGAGATAGTGTCTGTCTCCCGAATCCAAACTGGAAGCTGGTTCCACAGAAGAGGGGCCTGAAAACTGAAGGCTCTCCCTCCTATTCTATTTTTAAATACTCTAGGACATACAGTGTGGTAATTAATGTTACCATTCACCATGCTCCCAGTGACTTTATCACTGGCTTGCCTTTGTATGTATCTGAAAGACTCTTCAAACATGGAGCTAGACTCTTCATGCATTAGCCCAAATGTAGTCAGTCTTTGGAGCATTGTAATTTAGTCACGACAGACTCACGTCAAATACATCTGCTCCTGCGTCATTAAATAGCTGAATGAAATGAAGTCCGATTCTCCTTCCTACTTTTTCTTCACTTTGTTTTCAACTGAGATAGGGAAAAAGTGATTAGGAAAAGACATGGGTCATTTTCAAGCATGCCTGCAGTGTAACATTCACTAATGCATAAATTCTCTCATAATCACTTGTGCTCTGTTTCTGCTGTTTAACCTCCAGCAGCGTCCCAGCATCCAGCTAATCCAGTATGGTCCGCACTCTTCAATCTTTGCTGAGCTGAGTTTGGTGTACAGTGGGGCAAAAAAGTATTTAGTCAGCCACCGATTGTGCAAGTTCCCCCACTTAAAATGATGACAGAGGTCAGTAATTTGCACCAGAGGTACACTTCAACTGTGAGAGACAGAATGTGAAAAAAAAATCCATGAATTCACATGGTAGGATTTGTAAAGAATTTATTCGTAAATCAGGGTGGAAAATAAGTATTTGGTCACCTCAAACAAGGAAAATCTCTGGCTCTCACAGACCTGTAACGTCTTCTGTAAGAAGCTTTTCTGTCCCCCACTCGTTACCTGTATGAATGGCACCTGTTTGAACTCATCATCTGTATAAAAGACACCTGTCCACAGCCTCAAACAGTCAGACTCCAAACTCCGCCATGGCCAAGACCAAAGAGCTTTCGAAGGACACCAGGAAAAGTATTGTAGACCTGCACCAGACTGGGAAGAGTGAATCTACAATAGGCAAGCAGCTTGGTGTGAAAAAACCAACTGTGGGAGCAATCATCAGAAAATGGAAGACATACAAGTCCACTGATAATCTCCCTCGATCTGGGGCTCCACGCAAGATCTCATCCCGTGGGGTCAAAATGATCATGAGAACGGTGAGCAAAGATCCCAGAACCACACGGGGGGACCTGGTGAATGACCTGCAGAGAGCTGGGACCAAAGTAACAAAGGTCACCATCAGTAACACACTACAACGGCAGGGAATCAAATCCCGCAGTGCCAGACGTGTTCCGCTGCTGAAGCCAGTGCATGTCCAGGCCCGTCTGAAGTTTTCCAGAGAGCACATGGATGATACAGCAGAGGATTGGGAGAATGTCATGTGGTCAGATGAAACCAAAGTAGAACTTTTTGGTATAAACTCAACTCGTCGTGTTTGGAGGACGAAGAATACTGAGTTGCATCCCAAGAACACCATACCTACTGTGAAGCATGGGGGTGGAAACATCATGCTATGGGGCTGTTTTTCTGCCAAGGGGACAGGACGACTGATCCGTGTTAAGGACAGAATGAATGGGGCCATGTATCGTGAGATTTTGAGCCAAAACCTCCTTCCATCAGTGAGAACTTTGAAGATGAAACGAGGCTGGGTCTTCCAACATGACAATGATCCAAAACACACCGCCCGGGCAACAAAGGAGTGGCTCCATAAGAAGCATTTGAAAGTCCTGGAGTGGCCTAGCCAGTCTCCAGACCTCAACCCCATAGAAAATCTGTGGCGGGAGTTGAAAGTCCGTGTTGCTCGGCGACAGCCCCAAAACATCACTGCTCTCGAGAAGATCTGCATGGAGGAATGGGCCAAAATACCAGCTACTGTGTGTGCAAACCTGGTAAAGACCTATAGTAAACGTTTGACCTCTGTTATTGCCAACAAAGGTTATGTTACAAAGTATTGAGTTGTATTTTTGTTATTGACCAAATACTTATTTTCCACCCTGATTTACGAATAAATTCTTTACAAATCCTACCATGTGGATTCATGGATTTTTTTTTCACATTCTGTCTCTCACAGTTGAAGTGTACCTCTGGTGCAAATTACTGACCTCTGTCATCATTTTAGGTGGGGGAACTTGCACAATCGGTGGCTGACTAAATACTTTTTTGCCCCACTGTATCTTTGCAGGGAGTTTCTCTAGATATTCCGCGTACACACGACAATCTGTTCCACATGAGGAGGCTTAAATGAAAACTAAATGATGGAGTTGGATATCTTGCAGTGGTCCCTCCCCACGTGCACATGTTGGCATTGCTGAGCCCTAAAGTACCACTTGATTTAAAGAGCTAAGCAGGTCTGGAGGCATGCCAAAGGGGAGCTCCGATTGCAGTGTTGACATTGCTCATTCTCATCCTTCACCTGCTATCTATTAGCTCTGTGCTGGTGATACCAGGGCAACAGAAAATAGTTTCTCCTACAGTCATTTTTGCCTGGGGCTGGTTTCACTGTGTTGGACCTTGGGATGTTTAGTTGAAAATTAGAGTGGGGGCCCTCCCGGTATCAGTGGTGTCATGGAAAAACTCACTTGTTGTAGTTACAGATTATACAGTAATTTCTTAATCTTTCCACAGTCAGTGACACCTCTGATAAAAATAAAATACGTGTGTCATCCAACATGAATGTAGGCCTTATTTTTTCAGCCTTTTTTGGAGTACAGTGCTTTTCATTTAATACATTCTGTCTCTTTGTTCCAATCGTGTGAGAGGCCAGAGAGGTCCTTGCTGTGAAATGGAACTCAGCTTATATCGCCTATATTGTGATTATTTGGCTTCTTGTTCCTTTGTGTCCCTGTAGTATCCATAACATGTGAATTATAAAGGCATTGTTCTGTGTTTTGGTTATGATGTGACACATATTTCAGATTTCAATACACAGTAACTCCTCATGTGTCATGGTAGTGTTTATTACCCCCCTGAGGACCAGCAGGTGTAAGCTTTCACACACAGTCACACGGAGAGTCCATGCACACTTTTATTATGTACAAACACATATAACTACATTTATGGATGGTCACATGCACTCATGCACACACACACACACACACACTATAACTTTATAAGTGTCTATTTTCTCGTTGTCTCATAGAGGTTCGGATTTAATTAGAGTTTAGAGGTTAGGATGAAATTGTGGTACCTCGTATAAGATCCCCAAACCAAACAAAGGTCCCTGAATGCTAATCTTAACACTAGTTTTACACTTGCAACATCGGTCAACCTAATGTTTGCCCAGACTAGATAAAATTGAGTTTGTCGTCCTCAGGTTAATAAAAAAATCACTCGGGCTGTGATTAAAAAATATTCTTTAATTTAATAATGTGGTTAGCCTACTCAATGTAAATTACACACGAACAACATTAAGCTATTCACACCGAGAAGAACGGCTGCTGCTGCCATCATTATCCGTCATCATTTCTGCTACACTGGCAGGGCTAGGGGCCAAGACTCTCCTCTTCGGGTTCTTGGGGTATGTTGCTAACTCCGGGTCCGATAACAGGCACCACACCTGCAGTAGATGTGCTCGGTATGAGCTCTTGCAGCAAGCTATCAAATACAGTGCATTCCTCGGCTTTTAAAAAAACACTATGCGTCGCCAGGTGTTTAATCAAATTTGAGGTGTTACCTCCTTTGCACAGTATCACATTTAAGCACTTGTTGCAGGCTTCTGAGTTTACATCTTTTGCTGTGAAGTACAGCCAGACTTTTGACTGCTTCGCCTTGGGCATTTTTAATCTTTAGCTCTGCTCTAAAAGAACGTACGTACCTGGGCCTGCCTACTATCCTTGGAAAGGTAAAATGATTGGCTAGAATCCAAAGTGTATGACGTCTCAAGAAAAAAAAAGCACAGAAATAAAGCACCAAAATGTGTGCTGCTTTTCGGTCTGGTTACTACCGTTTATGTCAGAACCGATACCGGTACTCATCCTTAATGCAGACCAGTTGCTGGCCATCCAGCAAAGCTGCTAGCTCGCTAGCTAACCATCTCCTGTGTCTCAGTTTGCATACTTGCTTATTTGAAAGCATAAATACAGGGTGGGCCATTTATATGGATACACCGTAATAAAATGGGAATGGCTGGTGATATTAAAGTCCTGTTTGTGGCACATTAATATATGTGAGGGGGCAAACTCCTCAAGATGGGTGGTGACCATGGTGGCCATTTAGAAGTTGGCCATCTTGGATACAACTTTTGTTTTTTCAATAGGAAGAGGGCCATGTGACACATCAAACTTATTGGTAATGTCACAAGAAAAACAATGGTGTGCTTGGTTTCAACGTAACTTTATTCTTTCATGAGTTATTTACAAGTTTCTCTTTGTTCACAGCCATTGACATATCGAAGAGATTAACACGTGAGGAGCGGATCGAAATTGTGTTGATATCTGGTGAATGCAGTAACCGGGTCATTGCAGCAGATTTCAATGCAAGACACTCTACGAGACCACCCATCTCCCATACTACAGTTAGCAAACTGCTTGCTAAGTTTCGTGAAACTGGTTCAGTGTTGGATTTGCCAAAATGTGGACACAAGAAAACTGTCACTAATGAAGAAACATCAGTGGCTGTCCTAGCTTCATTCAGCAAGAGCCCACGGCGTAGCAAGAGCCCACAGCGTAGCAAGAGCCCACAGCGTAGCACTCGCCGCATGTCACTGGAGAGTGGCATTAGTCGAACATCCCTTCGGCGGATATTAGCTACTCACAAATGGCACCCTTACAAACTCCAGCTACTGCAGCATCTCAATGAGGATGACCCAGATCAGCGCACAGAATTTGCAGAATGGGCAAAACAAAAATTGGAACAGGACCCTCAGTTCACGCACAAGATTTTGTTCAGTGACGAGGCAAACTTTTATGTGAATGGTGAAGTTAACAAACAAAACCACCGCTATTGGTCTGACACTAACCCACATTGGATGGATCCCTCCAAGACTGTTGGAACAACAAAAGTGATGGTTTAGTGTGGTATATGGGGTACAACGATAGTGGGTCCATTCTTCATCAATGGTAACCTCAAGGCCACTGGACATTTGAAATTGCTACATGATGATGTGTTTCCCTCTTTATGCACTGAAGCTGGCACGTTCCCTGAGTTTTTCTAGCAAGATGGTGGACCACCACATTATGGGTGCCAGGTCCGAGCATTCCTAGATGAACAGTTTCCTGGAAAGTTGATTGGTCATCATGGGCCAGTTGAATGGCCCCCAAGGTCTCCCGATCTGACCCCCTTAGACTTTTATCTTTGGGGTCATCTGAAGGCAATTGTCTATGGTGTGACGATACGAGATGTGCAGCACCTGAAATTACGGATACTGGATGCCTGTGCTGGCATTTCTCCTGCGGTGTTGCTATCAGTGTGTGAAGAGTGGGAGAAAAGGGTTGCATTGACAATCCAACACAATGGGCAGCACATTGAACACATTTTATAAGTGGTCAGAAACTTGTAAATAACTCATGAAAGAATAAAGTTACGTTGAAACCAAGCACACCATTGTTTTTCTTGTGACATTACCAATAAGTTTGATGTGTCACATGGCCCTCTTCCTATTGAAAAAACAAAAGTTGTATCCAAGATGGCCAACTTCTAAATGGCCACCATGGTCACCACCCATTTTGAGGAGTTTGCCCCCTCACATATACTAATGTGCCACAAACAGGACTTTAATATCACCAAACATTCCCATTTTATTACGGTGTATCCATATACAGTGGGGCAAAAAAGTATTTAGTCAGCCACCAATTGTGCAAGTTCCCCCACTTAAAATGATGACAGAGGTCAGTAATTTGCACCAGAGGTACACTTCAACTGTGAGAGACAGAATGTGAAAAAAAAATCCATGAATTCACATGGTAGGATTTGTAAAGAATTTATTCGTAAATCAGGGTGGAAAATAAGTATTTGGTCACCTCAAACAAGGAAAATCTCTGGCTCTCACAGACCTGTAACGTCTTCTGTAAGAAGCTTTTCTGTCCCCCACTCGTTACCTGTATGAATGGCACCTGTTTGAACTCATCATCTGTATAAAAGACACCTGTCCACAGCCTCAAACAGTCAGACTCCAAACTCCGCCATGGCCAAGACCAAAGAGCTTTCGAAGGACACCAGGAAAAGTATTGTAGACCTGCACCAGACTGGGAAGAGTGAATCTACAATAGGCAAGCAGCTTGGTGTGAAAAAACCAACTGTGGGAGCAATCATCAGAAAATGGAAGACATACAAGTCCACTGATAATCTCCCTCGATCTGGGGCTCCACGCAAGATCTCATCCCGTGGGGTCAAAATGATCATGAGAACGGTGAGCAAAGATCCCAGAACCACACGGGGGGACCTGGTGAATGACCTGCAGAGAGCTGGGACCAAAGTGACAAAGGTCACCATCAGTAACACACTACAACGGCAGGGAATCAAATCCCGCAGTGCCAGACGTGTTCCGCTGCTGAAGCCAGTGCATGTCCAGGCCCGTCTGAAGTTTGCCAGAGAGCACATGGATGATACAGCAGAGGATTGGGAGAATGTCATGTGGTCAGATGAAACCAAAGTAGAACTTTTTGGTATAAACTCAACTCGTCGTGTTTGGAGGACGAAGAATACTGAGTTGCATCCCAAGAACACCATACCTACTGTGAAGCATGGGGGTGGAAACATCATGCTATGGGGCTGTTTTTCTGCCAAGGGGACAGGACGACTGATCCGTGTTAAGGACAGAATGAATGGGGCCATGTATCGTGAGATTTTGAGCCAAAACCTCCTTCCATCAGTGAGAACTTTGAAGATGAAACGAGGCTGGGTCTTCCAACATGACAATGATCCAAAACACACCGGCCGGGCAACAAAGGAGTGGCTCCGTAAGAAGCATTTGAAAGTCCTGGAGTGGCCTAGCCAGTCTCCAGACCTCAACCCCATAGAAAATCTGTGGCGGGAGTTGAAAGTCCGTGTTGCTCGGCGACAGCCCCAAAACATCACTGCTCTCGAGAAGATCTGCATGGAGGAATGGGCCAAAATACCAGCTACTGTGTGTGCAAACCTGGTAAAGACCTATAGTAAACGTTTGACCTCTGTTATTGCCAACAAAGGTTATGTTACAAAGTATTGAGTTGTATTTTTGTTATTGACCAAATACTTATTTGCCACCCTGATTTACGAATAAATTCTTTACAAATCCTACCATGTGGATTCATGGATTTTTTTTTCATATTCTGTCTCTCACAGTTGAAGTGTACCTCTGGTGCAAATTACTGACCTCTGTCATCATTTTAGGTGGGGGAACTTGCACAATCGGTGGCTGACTAAATACTTTTTTGCCCCACTGTAAATGGCCCACCCTGTACATTCACACTATTAAATAAGATAACATGAAGTGATCTACAAGCACCCAGATTGTGTACTCAAAACGCTGACACTGTAGTACTGTACACGTTTTGCACTCCCAGTGGTTGCCATCTTAACTACATAGCAGAAAGACAGGGGAGACCAAGCAAATATGTTATCCTGGTGGAAGCAGCCATCAGAAGGTATGTATGTAGAAATGATTGTGTGGGAAAATCACAGCAGATCAGCAGTTTCTGAAATACTCAAACCAGTCCATCTGGCTCCAACAACCATGCTATGTTCAAAGTAACTTAAATCGCCATTATTCCCCATTCTGATGCTTGCTTTGAACTTCAGCAGGTCGTCTTGACAATGTTGGATGAAAGGCAACACTACCAAAAGCCATGTACTGTACAACATGAAAGCATACCAACGGAAGCATGCGAATTGAGACACATTATTTGTTTTGCTTTCTCTCTAATGTGGTCTCTATTTAAATCATATGTGAAGCCATATCAGTCTTCCTTATTTGTCTGTATGTGTAGTTTGTGACATACTGGCGGTTTTCTTGATAGGAGACACTGAAGCATTTGGCGCACCAACTTCACATTCTTTGATTTCTTTGCTTTCTTTCTTTTTTCTTTTTAATTAATTCATCTTGAGTCGTTCACATTAACATCTGGTTAACATTTAGATACATTCTAACCAATTTAAACATAAAAAAATGTTTAATAGAGGAAAAATCTAAAACTTCTGTGAAGTCTGACTTTTTGAGTATGTTACTAACTACATTTACACAAACCGGGCAGAAGATTTCAAGTTGCAAACAAAAGTTTACTTTGTTAAAACGTCTGTGACAGATGCCCAGTTGCAGCTGATTATTGCTATTGCTTTCTACTGAACCTGAACAGTACTTGTTTCAGTGTAAACAGCTGCACATCATATTTTATTGACCAGAGTCAGAAGATGTTTTCCTGCTGGGTTTTATTAATTTAAA
Organism: Astatotilapia calliptera; assembly: GCF_964374335.1. Classification (NCBI taxonomy): domain Eukaryota; kingdom Metazoa; phylum Chordata; class Actinopteri; order Cichliformes; family Cichlidae; genus Astatotilapia; species Astatotilapia calliptera. Next base: position 27,975,754 of record NC_137437.1, read on the forward strand.
TGTGGTTCCTAAAGATGCACAGTGGGAAGAGATCCAACATCTGTCCTTCTGGGGGAGAGACATCATAAGTGTGATTAAATCTCTCTGAGGGACAAAAATGTAGCTTCAGAACTTTTGAAAAGGTGTCACAGGCTTGCGTGGTGAGCTGTTTAACTCTAAAATATGTAAAGGTAAAATAGACAAAGCAGCAGCCCGTCTGTAAAAGGGTGGATTAGCTCATGTACTGTGAGCGCAAAGGCAAAAACCCTGCTCTCTGTCTCTTAATGCTTGTTCAGTTGATTTTTACATTTTACCAATTCTGCATCATAGTAAACAACAATTCATGTGCCCTGTGTTCCTTTTTTTTAGTTATTGCTTTTAATAGCTTTATTTAATTACACTTTTTTATTTGCATAGGCTAGAAAAAGCTGATATACATAAAGTGGATACAAGTGTGATACTAGGAAAACCTGAGATATTCACATATAAATATAACACAAATTACTGTACACATAATATATTTATAGGGAATGCTCTTTAGTTTTCAGATTTATAGAAAATGTGTTTCTCGAATAGACTACATTCACAGTAGACAGATTTTAAACTTGCTCAGTGTGCTTTGCTTCTGGCCAGGTGGTTAAAGAGTAATCCAGCCTTATGAGGAGAGCGTGAGCGAGAGTCGTATGCTGTCTGGACAGCATCCTTGGGACTGGCGGCTCTGCATGGCAGGTCCAGACAGACCTAGAGAGAGGATTTGGTCACGCAGGAGTGACAAACTGGAGCACACTGGGATCTGTGGTCCTCAGAGTGAAGTCTTGGGCTTTAGCATAAACCTGAGCTGACCCAGCAACGGTTGTTGCTACATCCCATTGGTCCAGCTGCAACTTGCGGTGAGCAGATATTGGGTATCAGCTGTTGTGTTGGCAGCTGCTAGTCAGTCACCACCTGTCTTTCTGCTGGATTGGCTTCTAGAGTGGCTGTGTGGCAAGTTCTTGGACTGTGTGTGTTTGGAGGCAGGTTTCACAAGGAAGATTTTTTCTTTTCCTTTAGCTATTTTTCAACTCCACCGGATTATAAAAAACACTGGAGCAGCAGCACTTAGGGTTTCAACACATACCCGGTGAGTGGAATTCTTTTCATAGCAGTATGCATAGTGTGTTAAGTGCTGGTTTGACCAATGCAGACCTGAGCCACTGCATTGATTCTACAGAAAAAAATAAATTAAAAAAATTGAAACGAGCCATCAAATCATGTCATTATAGGAGATATAAGTTGGTTACTGTTGCTAGACTAAGTGCCTTTCTGGCCTCTTATGACTGGAATACACTGTTAATAATGCTAAGTTGTCTGAATGCATGCATCACCTTCTGGCTCTGTTTTCAACCAGTGGCACAGCAGGTGCTGTATAGACACCCCTTATTACCCAGCCTTAGTTGATTGCTTGTAATGCCTGAGTGCGTATGGCTGAAAGCATGCGCTGGTGTCAGTGGGAATGCCCTCTTAATGGGGCCAGCAATCAGGCAGCCGTCCCCACTGAGCCAAAGGAAAACACGCTGGAAACATGCGGCATGTCAGTGGCTCATTAAGGAATGGAGCAGCGTTTATAGCACCGCTGAGAGGAACAGTAAATCACTGTGCTCCCCTAGAGCGCTGAGTGGAGGGAGTCCTGCCCTCTTAAATGCACCAGTCACTGTGCTCCACACACTACTGGCCCTGTGTGTGTTTGTGCTCAGAAGCAATGGCCAGAGGGCCTATTTTTACTTTCATGTTGTACGAAACAACTGGTATTAAGAAGTATAAATAGTATCCCTGTATTGATGACAAAGTTTACATAGAGTGAACGCTGGCACCTGTGGGAATCTGAATTAAAATACATTTTTGTACTATATCTGACAATAATGACAAGACTGTTTAATTTAATTTGCATTCACAGCTTATAAGAAAGTTGTGGCGTGTTGAGCACACAGCAAGGTTTCTGCACGCTGATGTATCGACCCATTTACGGTCTGACAGTCTCCTGTGATGGATCGCACTCTCATCTTTTTTTGATACCCCTAAAACTATTGATTGGTCATTTTCAGCATCACCAGCTTTCTATCAGCACTGTTAATGTGCATAGTATAAGCTCAGTTTTAAATAAATAAATAAATCTTCCACAGACCAAGGCTTCATTGTGAAAATTAAAATTAGCATCAGGATCTTGAGTCACACTCTGTGGCTGAAATTACTCACTATCAGATGTTTTCTTGGCTGAAGTTTGCTCAGTTCTTGAGAATCTTCTTTCTGTTACATGATGCCGTTTGTCTCTGTTCATCAGGGATCCTCAGCATTTAACCCTCATTCCCTTTATAACTGTGCTAATGTGTTTATATTAGAGTTACCATAGCGATGTCCTTAAGTGTATGTTTGGTGCTCCATAGTGAAGCGGCAAGTGAAATGTTGGTGGTTTGCTCCAAACAGAAACATGGGGTCATGTCGGCAAGGCTAGCTGATGTAAAAGTCTTCCAGCATAAACATGCAGGGCTACCTGCTGTGGTGACCCCTAGTGTCAAGGGAGCAGCAGAAAGTAACCTTTATAGCAATAGCACATCATTATACTGTAAACCAACCCAACTTCACAAAACAACTTTGCTATTTAGCTTTTGTGTCTTTGTTTAGACCTCAGTGATCATTTAATTGGAACAGAAATTATTTTAATGGGATGGCAGTGTAATGGCTCAAACTCGTGACTCAAACATTTGTGTTATCTCCAGGTATGTTTACTTCCTTGCACAATATGAATCCATGCTTCTTAGGTTAACTGTTGATGTGAAATGTGCTGTAGGTGTGAATGGGGATTTGTCCTTGTGTATTGGGTCTGCGGTAGACTGGCAAACTGTTCAGGGTGCAGCTACCTATGTCAGCTGGGGTAGGTTCCTGCCCAAGCAGTTAAGAAAGTCAATAGATGGATGCATGGTACGTCAGTGTTTACCTTTGGGAACTGAAAGAGCGTTTGGAGCTGTAAATGGCTAATGATGTCAGACTTAACAGCCACACAAATTCCCAGTGATAATGACAAATGAAGGACAAGGTTATTGCTGTTTGCATGCAGCCGAAGTTGTATGATTCAAGTTCACCTTTATTTAGACACAGGAAGAGAGGTGAGAGCTGGGAGAGAAGGGAGAGAAATCTCAGTGCTTCTTGGTTACTTCCAAAAATATCATGCTTTTCTTGAATTCCAGCTATCAGTAGTGCCTTGGACAAACAGGTTCTCTTGGTAGCTTTTGGCAGTAAATATTTAAGGGCTACTAGATAGACTAAATGATTACAAAATAGTAAACACAAATGTTACATGTTTACTGATGTATTAAGATACATGAAGATTATTTCAGAAAATTGTCTAAAACACTCATATGGAAAGAAGTTGTCTTGACCTCAAAACCATGTTTAAAGTTAAACATTTAAAGCATTTAAAGCTGTTTCTAGCCTTAGCTTATCTGAACATAAAAATTTGAAACATTGTGCTTCACACTTTGCAGGTCAAGATCATTAAAATAACAAAAATAAAATAAATAAAAAACACATCATACATGCATTCTCTTAATTTTTCTGGAAACAATTTATCAGACTACTTCTGAGCTATGATGGGGAGGAAAAGCTAAAGCACAGAAATATTAGCTCAAAATGGAAAGAGTCATACCAAAGATTTAACCAAAAACCCCATCTTCTGTTTTTTCTGTTAGATCCAGTCTGAACATAACCTTTCTTCTGGCTCTGCTCCACTGGATTTGTAGAGGAATCAGTCTTTGAAAGAAAAGGCACAAACACTTCAATTCTTCTGACTTTAGCTCTTGATTAACTCTTCCAATTAGATAGCCATCGGCAGGACTGGGGCCCTGATACAATCCAAATGGGATATTGGACACACAACCAGAGTGAATTGTGTCATTGTAAGGCTGATAATGACTGCCTTCTTCCATACATTAAATGTAAGTCAAGGGGGGGCCCTTGAGGCCCCTGGTGGCCTGTTTTTGCATTCTCTTTCAATGCTTCTCTTTCAATCGTGTACAGGCTGCACCATTAAACATTTACGGAGGCTGTTTAAACAGCCGTTAATTGCACATTAAGTGCGATCTATGCTCTTGATCACACACAGATCACTCTCTCTCTCTCTCTCTCTCTCTCTCTCTCTCTCACACACACACACACACACACACACACACACCTATCTATGTATATATATATATGTATATATATATATATATATATATATATATATATATATATATATATATATATATATATATATATATTTATTTATTTATTTAAATATATGCCATGCACACTTGCAGCTGAAGAAAAGTCCGCATGCTTGGACATGCAGAATTACACATCCACACAGACACACACTGAAAAACAGGCTTCTCTGTGTGTGTGCATGGACCCACACGTAGATCATTCACATGATGCCATGCAATGCTGCATTCCTCCTGGGACTTATCAGGTGTTCATATGTAACTGAAGTTGTAGATTCCTGTGGGTTCCTGACAGATATGCATATACAGTTTTTCTCAGTCGCTTTGGTGCGTTTCTCAGATCAGAATTGAAATTCTCATAACTATTAGTTCAACCTCCACAACACTCAGTCATTTGTGCACATCATAGTAGCAATTTCTCCTCTCTCTGAACAAACTGCAAATGATTTTGGACATGAATCAGTTGCTTCCATACATTTCCCTGCTGCTTTCTGACATTTCCATTTGCTTATGTCATGTCAGTCAAAAGTAATCATACCTATGGATGCTAAATAGTCATTCCCAATAAAACGAATAGTCATACATCCATTGCTTAAGTCATCACACACAAAATTGTTGAACTAGTTATCACATGCCAAATATTGGCCATCTGTCAAGCAAATCCTGTACCTTTCTGTATCATTTTTCCTGGAAATGTCTCCGAAATTGAACAATTGATCTCAGGTGAATTACAGCTGTCACTCATGAGGAGGCTCTACCAAATGGGTGATTTTATGTTTACATGTATTCTACAGTGAACAAGTGACTGTAGCATATTTTTCTTTTGCACAATTCTGTAGGATTACAAACACTTCTACACAATGGAAATGTGAAACGTACGTATTCAGTGTCTTAGTTACTCCCAAGACTCCCATAACATCTACAGTGACTTTACTGCACATTTCAGATGGCTGTACAGGTAGGCCATAGTGCTGTCGTCAGCATTTTCAGGTGTCACCAATTGTTTTTGCAATGGGAAACACTGAAATTATAAACTGTCATAGTGGAAACATGACAATGCCATTTGACTATCTTGTTCATAAAGATGGTGTCAAGACTTTTCATTTTGATGGCACTGACAGTTTCGTTGACATGGATACTTGCTTTTGAGGTATGGATAATCAATTCTGTGCATGTGACGTGCTTTTGCAGGCTATCCACTAGGTTTTGCAGTTTGCACTAATTGTTTTGGGAAATGCACTAACTGCTGTGCAAATGTTAATGGTGTTCTGAGAAACGCACCAAAGCGACTGAGAAAAACTGTAACATAGTGCTTACTTTGGCAGATATTGAAGGATTGTCACAAAGCAAAGTAAACAAAGTAAAACGTCAGCTACACTTACTTTATTAAGTACAACTTGCTAGTACCAGGATGGAGTCATTTTCTGGTATTATTTTGGCGCCCCAGCTGCCGGAATATTACTGGGTTTTTTTGGGATTTTTTTTATTTTTTTACGGTGTATAGTGGGTGTGGAATTGTCTGTATTTTTCACACCTTTTCAAAAATCTTTGGAAAAAACCTACATTTTACTGCCTTTAAACTGACATCAGCTCTTATATCAATTGTAATTTCAACTCTAATATCAAAGCAGCTTATATTACCATTGAACCGAGATGCAAATTTCACATTTATTTTCTGCAGATCCTTAACAAAAGCAGGAGTAGCATTAATTGTAAAGCATCTGTCCACTGATTAAAACATTAGAACATTTTTTACCATACACACTTACATTTGGCAAAACAGATCTTTTCAGGACTAGGAATTAGGTGTCACCTTCAGCTTAGCTGGGGAGGGGTTGCTTCATTCATGAATAGAAACACAAGTAATGCTAATTGCCTGAGTGTACAGAATTCATTTAAGCTAGTGAACATCTTCTATGACACACAATCTGAAACCTAAAGCACTTAACCTAATGTTTAATGGTGATGTTATGGTCATTTCTAAAGACAAATTTAAGAAAGACAGCACAGGTTTCTAAACACTAGACAACCTGTTAATATCCCAGATTTACCAAGAATTTTTCATGATTGATTTTGACTGAAACAGATTACTGAGGCACTTGTGAGAGAGTCTCTCTACTGTCCTGGTGCCCTGCTATTGGCAAGACCATCTATTTCTTCTTCCTGTTTTCACTTGTTATTTTGCGGCTAATCTGGTCTTGAAACCTCTGTCTGAACAGACGAGATCTGGGGCTGTGTAAAGGATGCAACTGTGACTAAAACTGTGACCAGGCCAGATTAACGTCCTCTGTCTCTTCGTCAACCCAGACACAAACGTGATGTAAGGCTAAAATCGTGCCTGGAGCGTGTTGTAAAGCGTGTTGGCCTGACTAATATGGAGTTAGCCTCCTTTCGCCACTCTGTAATTAGCAGTGAAGGCAAGTTGGGAGATAGACTGTAGGTAGACAGGAAACGCAATGAGGTAATGAGGCTGGTCCCTGTAGGGGTCAGAGGGTCGTTAATGAGGAGAGGATGTTTTGCTGTGTTGATGACTCAGGTGCCGTGTGGAAATACCAGGAACACTGACTCGATGTGTGAGAGAATAAAATGGGTTGAATCGTGGCCAAACTGAAACCAGAAAAACCTGGAATATAAAAAAATCAACCAAAATAATCACACTTTAAATAAGCATTGACCAAAATGTATCGAGAATAACAGAATTTGTCATGTGTGTGGCTTTATTTTCATGATCTGGGCCAGGGTTGCAAATATGGTAATAAGCCTGTTCACACAGTTGAATTGGCAGCGCTCGCAGTTGTTGTTGTTTTGGTGTTTTCTGTGGGCCGGGGCCAGGGTGCCTGCCGAGGCGCTGGTGTGGACAGCTGGCCCGTCTGATCCCTCTAGTCTGCTCTTAAATTGGTTTTAGCGGCAGCACTAATAAAGCTGATTATCTGTGTGGCTCAAGGGCCCACTAACCCTGTGACACTGCTGGCAGCTGGTGGGACCAGAAGCTCGGACGCCATCCGCACTGCAAAAGAGGAGCATATTAATGAGAAACTGTATCATGAAAGCATTAAGACTTTATTTTTGTGTGTTTAAAATATGCAGAAACAGTACATCTCTGGCATTTTACGACACACATTGTGCTTTGGCTAATTTTATTGAAGCCAGTGTGTGTTTTTATGACAGCTATAATTAATTCCACTCATTATAGTGAATAGACTTGAAGCTAATGTACAATTTAAATATTTTTTGAGAGCTTATTCCCTTCTCCTCATCCTCCCTCTCCTCCACCAAGCCAACCCCACCCCCTTTGCACCTGTCCCCAGGCCTGCCTGTTCCCACTTTGTTTGGTAAATTTAATGCTCATAAACTGTGGGCATTGTGCATGTATGTTTGCCTTTAACCATCTACCATGGTTATGTTCAGCATGCTGTTGCTTCCTTTTCTGCCCGCGTGCACTCTGACATATGTGCTTTTCCACTGTTGAACATGGGTGGAGGGGGAGTGAGGGGGTGTCAGCCTCTGTTAGAGCCTAATTGTTTAATGTGTTAAATGTGTGCTAAACGACCACGTGAGGTGCAGGACACTGACAAGTGAGCACTGGATGCCCAGAGAAAGCACTCAGAGAGAGAGAGAGGGAGGGAGGGAGTGGTAGTGGAGATTATGGTGTTTTAGCATTCATATTGATTAGTGTGTGATGTTATTTTGGAAGGGCAGCAGGGGACAGGCAGCAGGCGGCGGGGTTATTTCAGTCGAACATGAGAATATTGCTTAAAAGCAGTATTCACACGGGACATTCACAAACAACTTGATTGCGGTGAAAATCCAGATTATGATAATAGCTAGATTAAGGCCTTTACATGATTTGCTGTAGCCACAACAATAGCTGAGCCATTATCTGAATAGACAGGCGAGAAAGAGGATTTTAAAAGGAAAATTTAGACTTGCAGTTTTAATAAATTATTTTATGGAACAGCTGATGGTTAACTATATAATTTTTATTTTTATACAATTATTGAATTTAAGTATTTCACTAATATGTGTGTGTGGTACTCAAATGGTATATAACAGAACTTTATGCATTACAGTTTAAAAGTCTTGATATACCCTAGGAAATGGGAAATGGGTGCAGTGATTTATTGAAACATGAACTGAACTCTCTCAGCCAAGCCTGTAATTTTTGTAAGTAGTCTTCAGGAATAGTTTTCCAGGTGTCTTAAAGGAAATTTAAAGCTTTTCTGTTGATGTTGGCTGCATTTTGATCTGTTCTCTGCCAAGATGATCTCACACCGCTTCAATAATGTCGAGGTCCAGGCTCTGGGGAGGCCAATCCATGACTGATAGTGTTGTTTACAGTTACTTTTATAGCATTGGAAGTGTGTTTGGGATCATCGTCATGCTGAAAACTTACGGCACTGTAGATATTTTTTTAAAACCTGAAGCTTTTGTTCTCCACTTCTCCAGTTTACTTATATTTTTCCAAGCACTCACTGCACACCATGTTGATATATGTCAAGTTTTGCGCCAATAGCTCTTTGGGAATCACCTTGTAAGCGCAAAAATATTATTTTATTCCTGTCAAACTGTTTAGTTTTAGGTACCATTCAACTAAAGTAATGAGTGCAGGTGGCCGCCCCTCTCTGAAACTGGTTCTACTGGAGGTTTCTTCCTGTTAAAAGGAAGTTTTTCCTTCCCATTGTCGCCAAAGTGCTTGCTCATGGGGGGTCATATGATTGTTGTGTTTTTCTCTGTATGCATTACTGTAGGGTCTACCTAATAGGATTAAGTGCCTTGAGGCGACTGTTGTTGTGGTTTGGCGCTATATGAATAAATAAAATAAATAATAGAACAAATGATGTGTTTTTATGACATGCTGATAGCAGCTAGTTAAAAGTTTATCTTGTTCATCTATTGAGTTACGAGGCTTTTTTATACATGAATGATTCATAGGTCAGTGTTAAGTGGCTTAATGAACAAAAAAACATTCCTTTGAAAATGGTCAGGAATGGACTGGACTGAATATGAGGGAAAATGCAGCCAATGTCCAAAAATGATGAATGCATGACATTTTAAACAAACTGCAGCCTCTCAAAAGTCAATAAAAGTCAGGTATTGTTTACTAAGCTTTCTAAAATAATCAATCAAAGTGTCCATAGTAATAACTCCATGTAGGTAACAACAGAGAATGTGTGCTACTTGTATGACTTACACCCTTGAGAGGAGTGTGTTCTTCGTGAATGGTTGTCTTTGAGTCACTAACCCTGCTCCCATGAGCATTGCCATTTCTCTGGTTTCATTCGCTGAGAGCAGCTAGCCTGAACTGGCCAGGGGCGGGGGGCCTCCTATAGGCTAACAAAGTGTTTATGAGCAAATGTCTGTCACCTCACAGGAGAAAGAAGAGTTATCATGGGAGAGAATAATTCTTTCAGCTGAAGCGACCTGTAAGCAGAGTAAAACCTTTTGTGCTTGTGTTGCTTATCAGCAGAAGAAGCATCTGTCTTCTTCATATCTGAGATCAAAAGTAAAAAAAAAAACCCTCTGCAGTAATTCATGTTTGATATTATGACTCAGTTCTGGTGACCTCTCCACCTTCTCACGTGCAGACATGGAAAGCAAAGGAGAGCAGACCACACCTCTGCACCCTTCCATGTGCAGGCATCAGTGATAACAGATATGACACCGATTCAGACACAAGATGAAAGGAAGAGCTAGGGTGGGGATGGGTTGCTGCACATAATGTTCAGCAATTATGTGCAGACCAAAAAACAAACAACAAATAGTGTCTGGTGGAAAAAAGTGACATAGCAATGTTTTTCCAAAAAGTAATCGTCTAGATCAAATTACTCAAAGAAGCCATATCACTTTTGTTTATTTCGTTTTTTTGCAGGGCATGAAATATGTAAAAGGAACATAAAATTAGTTTTTGTTTTTTGTTTTTAAGGCCAAGACAGAATCGTTGAGACCTCTGTATATGACCTGGGGTGTAGAAACTGCAGGTATGGAAAGTTAAATGGCGCACACTGAATGAGATGCGACAACTTTATGTGTAGGAGGGTATCGGCTGATTTGCTGAAATTACAGTTGAGTTTCACTTTGTGGCATGTCTGAACTAATGTTATGCTTGATTTGGTAAACATACTTGTAGCAACCACTGTAGATGGCTCCTGGATACCTAAGGTGAAAGGAACTACCTGTAGACCCTGGGACAGGAGTAGAACACAATAGCTAGATTATATAATTTGCCATAAGTTCCTAAAGCATTCCCATAACAGACAAAGGCATCTGGGCTATCTTGCATAGCCTGCTGATACTGTTACCCACAACCAGAAACACCAGAGATGTGACTGCCTCTTGTAAATGATGTGATTGTGGCTTTCAGTGTTTAGTAATTTCTGCCTCAAGACAATCTATGAACTGTGCTCTATGTGAATATTTTTCTCTTTCTCAAGAAAAAAAGAATTGCAGGAAGGTGTTGCTTATGTGGCTGAAATGGCCATACGAGGAATATCCTCTATCTATGTCTGGCACTGATCACCACCTGCACTCATGTATATATCCTTCTACGTAGCACTCTTAATTCTTATTCTCATGTATATATCTAATGTATATCTCATGCACATATCTTTCTTTCTACATGGCACTTTAATTCTTATTGTTTGCACTGAAGCACCGCAGCAAATTCCTAATGTTGTAAACCTCAACATCTGGCAATAAACCCATTCTGATTCTGATTCTGATTATGACATCACATGCATCCAAAACTAGAAAAAACTGAGATAAACTGAATGTTTGGAGCAGTCTGTTAACTTACTGAAAGCTTTGATCATGTGTAATATGATCATTTGAACAATAGATCTATGAAGAGAATCGAGAAAAGTAGAATAGCTCCTCTTTAGTTTATCACCAGGTCTACAGTATGTTCCAGCTTTGTCATGGTGATGAGGTCTAGGGAGTGAGAATTCGATCATGATGTTTATTCACAGACGGTCTGCCTGTCCCGAGAACAGGAAAGGTTGTGAGCAAGGAAGGAATATATGCTGCTTTTACAATAAGCAACCTGTTGAGTTTGGATGGGCACCTAATTAGCATCCTTCCTGGCAGCCTTGATGAGGAAGTAGCGCAAGCATGTCCAGCTGGGAGGAAGCTTAAACCAATAAATGCATAGTGCCATTTGGAGGAACATTAAGGCTACCTTTATTAGCCTTAAAGCACTGTATTTGAGATTCAGAAGAAAATTGGTTATACTTGTATTTGAGTACATAACTGTGCTGGAGCAAAATGCAAGTTTTTGTGTGTATTCAATAGAAGTAACTCAATGATTCCTGAAAAATCTGAAATTGTAATAATTTGCAAAGTACATCTGCTGATTTATCTGGGTATACCGACCTCATTTATAATAAATTAATAAAATATCTAGTTCAACTAAATCAACTCATACAGACTCATATTTCATTTGCACAAGTATTTGAAGAATAAACCCATAAAAATAAAAAAAACTTAACGTTCTAATTCAAGCTCATCTTCACATTGACCTCTGGACAATTTTTATATTTGTAGTGGTTGTCCTGCTCTCTGGTGTTATATCGCAGTGAATCTCTTCTTTTGTGTTCTTCAACTTGAATTTGATTTTGAGAAAGTTTAAAAAAGTCACTGAGAAGCAAATCTGATGTATTAGGTTGGTGGGAAAGCTTGGCACTGCCTGACCCTAAGAGGAAGGATTCACAGTGCGCCAACCAATATACGTCGAGAAGAAAATAATGAAGAGTATACTTCTGGTCTCAGTCTTCCCTGTGACATGCTGTGTTCTGGCTTGAAAAATCCTTATCTAAAGAGTGCTTGGTTGACCACCTGCAAAATTTGCAAACTCTCACCATCAGTAATGATCCACTACATGAAATTCAGACTAGTCTTAGAGAAAAGTTGGTTGATTTCTGCACAACTTTGAGGTCTGTGGTGAAATCTCAGAGGCCACGGTGCATGTGGTCAGGACGGGACTGCCAGGGAGAGATCTAAAGGTACAGATGTGCTGGAAGCTGTCTGGACATTCCATAAAGATGACCTTTGAACAGAAGACTGGCCAAATTTAAATCGGGCAAGGCTTTTTATTTTTATGGACTTGTTCCCAGAACTGTTTGATCACATAATAATCCACAGTAGGGTAACCTCAGTAGACTGCCAAACACCTCTGCAGGACAGAAACATTTGTAGTGCAAACATCACTGTTTTTTATACTTACCATAAATCACTATAGTACTCCAGCAGCTTAATTGCATTTTCTTTTTATTGTTTTTTTCTTACCTTTGTGATTTTTGGGGGATAAAATCTGTGTGAAAACAGATTTCAACAGTTCTCACACGCTCAACACATGTGACCATTGTATGATCCCTCTGTCAAGGTGACTGTAATGGAAACTGCAGCCCAGTCAGGAGTGAGTTGGTAATATGGCACACATCTGGACCTTTGCACATTGCTCACAGCTAGTTTCCTACCCTGAGAGAAATAGGAGCCCCTAGCACAAGGAAAATACTTCAAAAGGCTTAAAGACTTCAGAACATTTTGGAAGTAAACAAAAAAGTGACGCAGGCGGCTGCACTGTAATTGCCTGGTTCCTTTGAACGTTGCCCGGACTTTAAACTGGAATGTGTTAGTAGAGGAGCAATGAGTGTAACTTGGCCTGGATGAACAGTCTGCCTGGCACCTGACTTGGGGGCTAGCATAGCTGAAAGACTGATGTCTTCAGAGAAGAGCAAGACATGTTGAGCCAACGCATTCTTACTCACACCATCTTTCAACTCTTTTGCCTGGTAAAGAACCCATAGTGTTACACTTGGACACATTGGAAGTCCCTTTAGGAAAATGTGGAAGATGGTGCTGCATGGTACCGAAGTAAAAAAGGAAGTACAAAACCCACCCAACTCAGGCTGCGATCGTGAATAGCATGCCAATTTCCTTAACTGGGTTAGGACATACTAAATAGACACGTTTTCATAACATTTACATTACATTACATTTCAAATAAAGTCTCATTCGTCTTTTCAGTAGAAAATTCTTCTTCTTCTTCTTCTTCTTCTTCAAAAAGCTTGACATTAACCAAGCCGATGATCTGGTAGGTTTACTTAATTTGAAAACCATCCATGAATATTCTATGAATACTATGAAGTTGCAACTGACAATTATAATAATTATAACTGATAGTGAGACCTGCAGACTGCGGTTTATGCCATGCTTTGCTACTTAACTTTCACTTGCTGTTTGTGGTTAGATTCAGGCAGTAAAAGCATGCTTATAGGTGTACCCGGTGTGATACACTGTGATGTCAAGTTTCTGTATGTGACTTGAAAGTGACACCAGTCTCACTATTGTTGCTAGAAGTGCACCAAGACACAAACACTCTGTGCTGACAGAGAAACCTGTTTTACTTTTTAGTTCTAAGGGAACTTTTTTGGGAAAAGGTTGCAGAGCTGGGAGTAATTTCATATTCATGTTAAATAACTATATACTCAAGAAAATTTACCTACCTTCAATTTTCTCCCACTTTTTGCTCTTTCACACTAAAGTAATACAAGGACAGCATCCACCCTGTAACTATCCTTCTGGATTCAGCAACCGATTGCAAGTAGTTGCAGTCACAACCTGGTTGCTCAGCATGCAACACCCTCAACTGCTTTTAACCTGAAGGCAAATGCAGAAGGTGCCTGGTTGAAGGCAACTTGTCTCCAAACAATTGTGGTCCACCTCAGACCACTGTCTACAAACTGGGGTCATTTGTAGACAGATTGGTGTTGGTGAAGGTTTGCAAGTAGTTGTCGTCTAATTTATAAACACAAACAAATTGTCAACATGTCACAGTCAGTCTTAATCATTCTGCACCAATGAGCATAACTCGTCTGTGATAGGAAGACTCAAAACAAATGGTTGCCAAGTGGTTGTATTGTGGAGCATGGCTAACACACATAGAGACAGACATTCATTTCTGTTCCCACAGCCTACAAACTCAAACTCAGTTTACCGCAGAGTGAGAGAGACATGATAGAGAAATCTGACTCTATGTATAATATCATAGCACATGTCTCACTTTGCACTAATGCCTGTAATAAATATTCATGAGTATCATTGAAAAGATTAAAAAGTGAAGCATACCACAGGGAATTTATTTGTCAGGCAGCATATCATAGAACCTTTGAAGCTACAAAAGAATTTACTTTCCACCAGTACTTGGTTATGAGAGTACCTAGAGCATATTTCTTCTCATAATATTATTTCTGAATGTGAGTGTGTTAGCAAAGAATGTGCTCCAGTTTACAAGTTTCATCACTTAGAAATGATGATATAAACAACTGAACATTCTTTGGCTGTGAGATTTGAGATGATGAAGAGAGAAGTGGAACGTGTTTTCTTTGGACGATTAATCTGGAGTTCAGAAGAATGACATGGGCACGGACCTTGTGTTTTCAGACGTTTCTCTGCTTTACTTCATTTTTTTGGGTTTGGTTCTAGAAAGGCTTTGGCAGCTGTCAGATATAAAAATATTGAATGGGGGGAAAATCTACTGGCTGCAGATACAAACAATGAAAATTTGAGGTGATGCTGAAGAAAACCTGGTGGAGAGAAAGGGAGAAAGTGAAAAAGGGAGAAAGTGAAGCTCATCTATAAACCAAATGTATGTAATGCACTACTAATCAACAAGACAGCCCAGATTCAAGTCAATGTTGCATCAAGAGTAGAAGTATTAGGAGTCAAATATAGAGAACTAGTATAACCCCAACTCCAATAAGTTGAGATGCTGTTTAAAATATATATGAACACAGAATGCAATGACTTGCAAGTCTACAAATTGTGCAACATTTTCAGAATAATGCTGCGCTCCATTAAAAACAGGCATGATTCTGTTATGGAAATCATTGCATGGGCCCAGAAACACTTATGAAATCACTGTCTGTGAACACTGTTGCTATCCACAAATACAGTTTAAAGCTCTATCATACGGTGGCCCTGAGAGGCCAAACGGACTGCAACTTAAGAAAACACCAGCAATAAGGAAAACGCTGCAAAAGCACACAAAACACAACGGAAATGGTACAAAAGAAAATGTAAATAGAGAAAAAGAAATGAGAAATAGAAAAAACAAAAATGGAAATAGAAAAAAACAGATTTCCAAAAGAACAAGGGAAGTGTTTCTGGGGAGACAATAACCCGACGGACCAGTTGCAGGAACCAAAACATGCTAGGTAAGTGTGTTTTAATCTCATGATTCATATAATACTGATTTTTAGGCTAATAGTTAGGCTAACACACTTACCTCTCATCTTATCTTTCCTCACAAAACCCATTGATCCTCCACTTCGTTTAAGTGTCTCCTAGCGCAATTCTTAGCATATTTTGGTTCCTGCAACTGGTCCGTCATGTTATTGTCTCGCCAGAAACACTTCCCTTGTGCTTTTGAAAATCTGTTTTTTCCTATTTCTGTTTTTCCTATTTCTGTTTTCTTTTTTCCTTTTTCCGTTTTTGTTTTTCCTATTTCTGTGTATTGTGTGCTTTTGCAGCATTTTTCTTATTGCTGGTGTTTTCTTGAGTTGTAGTCCGTTTAGCCCTTCAGGGCCACCGTACTATCACGCAAAAATGAAACTGCCATTTTCTCTGTGCTAAACCTCATGAGTAAAGTAGAGAACTGTTCCCTACCAATTCCATATGCAGTAGAGAACCGCACATTGTGCTTCTGGAAGGGCATCATCAGCGCTGAAAGGCATACAAAGGTTTTAGAGCATCATATCCTCCGCTCCAGATGAAGTCTTTTTCAGGGAAGAGCTTGGATATTTCAGCAGGACAATGCTAAATCACATACTGGACCTATTGCAACAGCATACCTTTTGTAGAAGACTCAAGGCTCATGAATGGGCCCGCCTGCAGTCCAGACCTTTCACCAACGGAAAACATTTGGAACACCATGGAATTAAACGTATGACAAAGAAGACCCAAGACTATTGAGCAGCTTGAATTCTCCGTTGGGAATTTTCAAAAGGAATAAGAAAACATTCTTCTCCCAAAAGTCCAGCAGCTGGTCTCCTCAGTTCCCAGACGTTGTTAACGGAAGGATGCTAGACAGTGGGAAAAATGTCTAGCATCAAGTACAAAATTAGCTCATATTTTTGTTAAAATGGTACATTTTCTCAGTTTAAACATTTGATGTGTTTCTTATGTTCTGAATTTAAAAAAAGACTTGCAATGTAAACCACTGCATTATGTTGTTATTTAAATTTTACAGAGCATCTTAACTTTTGTGAGAGTGGGAGCGTATGATACATATATTAAAAAAATAGAATAAAAAATGGAGAAATAAGCAGTTGTAAGCTTCCAGGCAGCTGGACATGCTGACAGGTGTAGGTAGCAGAGGTCTGAATAAAACTGGTTACAGGATGACATGAATGCAAAACACATAGGATATGAATGATGCAACCGACTGTGGTAAGTTGGAAGGTATGCACTGTGTATACTGTGAGGTGATTTGGAAATGAGAAACACATGAAGTGTGTTTCAGAGAAAGAAAATCTGAAGACATCTGAAGGGTGGACAGAAAGTCACTCGACACAGTGTCAGTAATTGAATTCAGTCCACTGTAGAAATCCACAGCAGATCATTCTTAACATTAAGATTGTAAAATTAGAACATATGATGTTTTGGGGGGATACTTGTACTTTGAACGTGTAGTTAATGTTTTTATGGGGCTTCTTTTAAATGGTAAATGGCCTGTATTTGTATAGCGCCTTATTAGTCCCTAAGGACCCCAAAGTGCTTTACACGTTCAGTCATCCACCCATTCACACACACACTGGTGATGGCAAGCTACATTGTAGCCACAGCCACCCTGGGGTGCACTGACAGAGGCGAGGCTGCCGGACACTGGCGCCACCGGACCCTCTGACCGCCACCAGTAGGCAACGGGTGAAATGTCTTGCCCAAGGACACAACGACCGAGACTGTCCGAGCTGGGGCTCGAACCAGCAACCTTCCAATTACAAGGTGAACTCCCAACTCTTGAGCCACGATCGCCACGATTCAAGTCTTTTAAGTCAGACTTGAATTATTTCCTAAACTAAATCTAAGAAAAACATTCATAAGATGATTTTATTTAAAAAAATATAATCATTTTTTTTCAGTTCCAGAGATGCCTTTATAGCAGAAAACCATTACCAACATTACCATCAATATTAGATCCTCTCCACCAAACCTGTCAGACAATCATGTTTATCATCTACACACCTCTCCACACAGATAGTGTGCAAAATAAACCTCAGTGCCTCTTAATCGATTACTCTCTCTGTGATGAGTGGAACTTGTTGTATAGTCTTGCAGTTGCATAAGGGCTTAGCCATGGTTAGGGTTAGGTTGTATTTTCACCAAATGCTCAAGATGCTACGTTCCAAATGAACTTTCATGTGTTTTTTTTTAATGTTTTTGTGTGTTTTAAGACTTCAGGTATTTATGCCAAATAGGTGACAACAGCATATGAACCTAACTTTAATGTTAAACAGGTCACTAGTGCTCTGTCAGTCACTTTCACTGCTCTGCACATGGTACACAGCTATGCATCATCAAAGAATTCACTTTCCCCATCAGTCACTCTCACTATTGTTGGTCATTGTAAACTGATGTTGCTGTGCATGTGGGCATACAAACTGGAATTTTAGTGCACCAGTCCATTCAAGTTCCTTGATTCTCACTCTTGCAAATGTCTCTAATATCAGGAGTCAGCTTCAGACTCCAGTTGAGATGACATCTAATACTGTTTGAGGAAAAGACCGAAGGAATCATACTGTTACTGTTTCTTACTGTAACCGTTTGCATAAACAATTCTAATGTTTCAGATTTTACTCATAAATGTGTGATAAGTTGTAACTCACAGAAGTATTTAGCTTTTGGAAACTAATGTAAATATCTTGTGAGGCTTTGGGACAGCTTTGAGCATGGGAAAATAACTGATTATGTCAGCAGGGTTATCTCAGTCAGCCAGCTCGTGGGATGGATAATATTGTGGCTGCAAAAACTACAGATATGTAAAGCAATGATATTTGACGTCAGGACTCAGGCCTCTGACAAGGACACAGATATGAGGGGTGGGCTACAGACGTCTGCTAAACCCATTGCTTTTATAATCTTTACCTTTGACAGGCTCAAGTGATATCGTGAGCGATATTTCACTTTATTTATACAATGTGCGTACGGCAATAAGCAGCGCAGCAGCAGACTAAACTAGATGAAACATTTTCTCAAGCTCAATGAGGATGTTTGGAGCGTAAAATAGGACATGACCCTGACACATTTAGTGGTGCAGTCTGAGGAGCGATACAGCTGTTGTACCGATGATGAGGATACCTGTCAAGTTTTGCTCATACCTTTACTTCATTCTATGCACGAGTAAAATCGCTTGTATTCACAGTGGATCACTGACTTTTCCTAACTCTTAGATCATATAAATACTTGATTTTAAATGATTAGCTTTTATTGTGAAATGAAAAATAATGTTAATGTGCAAGTTTAATAAATTAAATTCAGTTTGTTTCATTTTCTTCACACTCTGTTGCACATTTTAATACATAAAATATTTATTTCAAACAGCTGACTAGCAGAGCTTTGTTTTTGATCCTGAGGTCATGACCTTTCAGGTAGTGTCCAACTTACTCACCTACTTGAATATTTTAAATTCAAATTCAAATTCAAATTTTATTTGTCACGTACACAGTCATACACAGTACGATATGTAGTGAAATGCTTGGACAACTGCTCGTGACCTAAAGAAAACAAAAAGGAAAAGGCTATGAATAAGATAGGAAATAAATATGAAAAATTAAAAAGGGTAAATTTAACTAGGAAGGAATAAAATATAAATTAAGGTTAAAAATGAAATAACTGTACAACACAAATTAGAATGAAGGGTAAATTTAACTGGGAAGAATAAGATAAAGATAAATATATAAATTAAAGTTGAAAATAAAATAACTGTACAACAAAATACACAATATAGAACTATATAAGAATGTATGAAGAAATCTAAATATAAATAAATATATACACAATAACAGCAGCTGTACAAGTATTAACCGGAAATGAAGAATATAGTGACCAGTGTTGTGCAAAACCAAAGTCCAGAAAGTCCAGTGTGTGTGTAAGAACCATATGTGTGGGTCAGTACTGTGTGGTGGTGTGATTGAGAGAACGTATCTTTTGAACCTTTGAGCATGTATCCAACATTGCTTTATATTGTCCACTTACTTTCAAATAAACTTTTCCCTTTCAGGATTCGTTATAGTTTTTCTTCAGCTCTCATTATTTATGCTGATTTGCAGAATTTCAATCTATTAATTGTAAAACTTGATGGCCTACTTAAAGGCACTCTGAATCAATTAACCACTCTAGTTTTAGCAGTGAGTAAGGCACTGATAAATGAAGTTTTTAATGGTTTGAAAGCCAAGGCTGTATAGTGCTTAAAAGGAGGGTTTTGGCCTTTCAGCACCTGCTAGAGAGCAGCCTCCACTGTCCATCTGGAAGAGCAAGAGATATCTTCATTGTCAGCAAGGAGAACACTTCCTATCAGTTCTATCAGTCTGGAGAATCTCTGGCCTCTAGTAAACATGCAGTGTTGTTTCCTCCTACAAACAGATGTAATTTCACAAGCTACCTCCATCTCTTCAGAGCACCGTAAATCTCCCGGGTCCTGCTTCAGTATATGGGAAGTTTTCATAGCCCCGTCCTCTAAAAGCAGTTTCATAACAGCTACAAATGGCACAGTAAAAACAGGACAACCGTGTTACTGGGCTGTAGTGACAGACAGCATCCAAGCAGTTTACACTGGACTGGGACGGACATAAACACACTCTCTGCCTCTGTGCTATCCGCTCTGGGTATCCCTCTATCCTTTCTGGAGTGGTTCTCAGCAAAACTCAACAGTAGTGGAGGGGTCAGAGGTTAAATATGTGACCTGACCTTGTCAGGATGTGTCGTGGGGTTGCCGTGACGAAAGATAAGACTACACTGCTGCCCAGGCCCTGTGATTTTTCTGAAGCCACATCAGGAACCTGGACTGTGTTGGCCTCCTGAGTATATATATAAATATCATCAGTCTGCTATGGAACTCCCACAGCACTTATCTCCACAGTGTATATACATATATATAGATAATATGTGAATACATGTCTGTCTAAAAGCATGTAAACCACAGTTAGCTTTCTCCATATGGTTTTAGGGTAGTTACTCTTGTCCCTTCTGTTTCCTCTTTTGGTCAATACTGCAACCTTCCTGCAAACTCAATGCATGAAACTCTTGTTGGCCACCAGCTGCTAGTAACGTTCTTCCATAAGCAAGTCTCCCCCATGGGAGATGTGTTGAGAAGACCGATCATTTCTGGGTCTTAGACAGAGCATGAAAATGATCTGCTGCACATAGAGTTTATTGCTTTTGATCATTCCCAAATCTTATCCCTCATTTAAATGTTTATAGTGACAAAACACAAATACAACTTTATGATGTTCAGTTACAAAAACAAAAAAATCCCACAAAATACAGTAATAATTAACTGGATAAAAATATAGAATGTACCAGGATACACATGCGTTAAATATGCTACAAAAAATAGGCAGTGACTGCCTCTACTTTTTTCTTACTATTTCTTTGCCATATATGATATGATAGAGTGAAAGTGTGAGATTTGGATTTTATAACACAGACAAAATAAACAAGCTCTTCTTAAAGTTGTTGAAAACTCTAATAGAAACAGGCAGGATAGTAAGTACACAGTCACATTTACAGTATACATACTATATACAGTATATATACAGTAATTTATATAGGTATAAGCTGCTTCAGAGCAATAAAGACGTGCATGCAGACCTTTCATCCTTTACTGCAGAAGTTATGCATGTTCACCTTAGTGTTCTCCCCTTCAGTCCTACAAGAAAAACCTGATTTTAATCTCGTTGTAGAAAGAAGGAAATCTAGAAAGGTGAGCAACAGCCGGTGTAAACAGGTCATTTGAAGCATTCATTTGATACAATAAAATAATACAATAATTGACTATAAACTGGACTGGGCTAAAAACACCACAGCACTTTACAGGAAGGGCCAGAGTCGTCTCTATTTTTTGAGGCGACTGAGGTCCTTCAACATCTGCCAGAAAATGCTGAGGATTTTCTATGAGTCTGTGGTGGCCAGTGCGATCCTCTATGCTGTTGCATGCTGGGGGAGCAGGCTGAGGGTCGCAGATGCCAACAGACTTAATAAACTGATCCGTAAGGCCAGCAATGTTGTGGGGATGGAGCTGGACTCCCTCAAGGTGGTGTCGGAGAGGCGGATGCTGTCCAAGATAAAGACAATGTTGGATAACACCTCCCACCCACTCCATGACATGTTGGTCAGTCACAGGAGCTCGTTCAGTGAGAGACTGAGATTACCGAAAAGCACCACTGAACGACACAGGAAATCATTCCTGCCTGTGGCCATCTCCCTGTACAACGCATCCACTTAACACACTGTTTGCTGCTACAACTACACATGTTTCTTTTCCAAATATTTATTTATAAGTGACTTATGTATGTATGTATGTATATATATGTATATATTGTACTATTCTTAGTTAGCGTATTGTCTGTCTTGTCTTAATGTTGGTTTAAAATGGAGCACTGTAACAAAAAATAATTCCCCCAGGGATCAATAAAGTATTCTGATTCTGATTCTGATTCTGATAAAAGACCAAAGAAAGTGATTTAAAATAGTCTTCAGTCATTTTTTTCTGGTCTTTTTATTGTTTTTATTAAAGTCATCATTAGCGGAATCAGTTTGACCTCTGTTATATCGAGGTGTATTGTCTCATACCCTGATACTACTGCTGCTGTGTGTTGTTAGCAGCGCTAGCCTTGACCTTGACAACCAAGCAGCCTGCCATCACACCTCATTAACATTAACAACAGTCTTCCTGGTGTGAACTGTTGGCTATGGGAACCTTCTGGACTTTTATGACTCCAATTGGCTGTCAGGTTCTAACATGTGGATAGAGGAAGTTGTATTATCTTCACTGCTAGGCTAATGGTAGGCTGCATTCATGCTAGAAATGCCTCACAGTGTGCAGTGGTTAACACCCACGCCTCTGAACAGTGCTGTATCAAATTCTGTCACACCTTTTGAGAGACCGTTGTCAGAACTTGCACCCTTGTACTTGGAGCACTTAACACTCTTAATACTGATGATAATAACTGGGCTGAAAAGGCAATAAAATGTGTGAATGGTGGCCTTTTATTATCATGATGAATACTATAAAAAAGGCGATTTATTTTTAGCTCTGTGTGGCGTAGAATTGAGTAATTTGATTGCATTTTGAAGTTTTTCATCTATCTATCTATCTATCTATCTATCTATCTATCTATCTATCTATCTATCTATCTATCTATCTATCTATCTATCTATCTATCTATCTATCTATCTATCTATCTATCTATCTATCTATCTATCTATCTATCTATCTCTATGGAGTTTAAAATTCACACTTCATGTAGCAATTCTTATATTGCTACACTATCAGTTTGAGATTAAATAGGGCAAGCAGGCAATTACACACAATCTGTTTGTGATAATACAACAGTTAACTGTGATAAATCTGTGAAACTTGCAAATCTCTTGCTATCTATGAGCACAGTAATTCACATTAACTAGTTACATTCAGATTCTAAACAGAACCTTTATATTGGAATATAACCGGTATATCTGGACACAAATCTATAAACATTCAAACCTACGGTCAATTTAAAATTCACCAGCTAACATAACTCCATACATGTCTTGACATGACAGTACCAAGAGAGAACTCACACTGATCTCAGATCATGCAAACTCTGCACAGAATGGCCCCAGGCTGGATCTGAACCCAGGGTTTAAACCTGGAACCTTGTTGCTAACTACTGCACTGCTGCCTGTCTGATCTATATCCTGCAAATCAAGTCAAACAACATTTTTTCAACACAGGGCATCTCACCATTGTGTACAAGGTATATTCTGGTGTCTGTGCCTTAGTACCAGCTGTATCCATATTAGCCACTGAGGGATAACGGTCCGTGTTACAGACCTACAAAGTCTGTGGTAGGAAGTTGAATGATTGTGACAGCATGAGCTAAGTTTATTAGCCAGGTTTCCCTTGCCTTTGATTTTTGTGATGTTCTCATACTAAGACTAAGGACCTAAAGTAGTTGGTTAGGGTTAGGAAAGGACTGGAGTTTGGCTTAAAATATGCCCTTCCACAAAGCTGGCTGTTCATACTGAAAAATGACAAGTTGGGAGTGACATCATCGCACATTGCTGCAATGGACGCCTTGTTCACAACTGATACACAGTAGACTGGCTCAGTAAACTCTTTATTTGTCATAGTAAATAGCGAATTTTTGGACAGTTCATTGACCTGTAGTTGCGAAACTGAATTCTAGCTCCTTGGGAAAAACGTGCAGCTGAAGATCTGGATCCCCATAAAATGATCTTTGAAAAGATCCTGCTGGAAGCAAGCTGTATTTTCTTTCAGAGTGAACTGAGGTTAGACAATACTCACCAGTGAAGCTTTGTGCAAAAACTGTTCTTTGCTCCTGGGGTGTAACAGGATGGCAGAGTTGGCAGAGCGTACTGTCATGAGTGTTTTCTCATGATGTTGGTCATGTGGGTGCGGAGGCCAGAACTGGAGGAGAAAATATAGAAAATGGGACAGAGGGCAGGGGAGGGAGTATGTCAGAAGAGGGTGGTGTACTGTGGGGTGGAGGGGACTGAAGATTGACTGAATTGCAAAAAGAGAGTGAAAGAGGGAGAGGCAGAAGGGAAGAATGTAGGGAATGAGTGAAGGGTAGAAAAGAAGAGGAAATAAGTAGAGAGGGAAGGAACGGACTGAGAAAAGGAATGAGAGGGTGGTATGGAGCTATAAGTGGCAAGAAGAGAAGCAATGTAGGGATGTTGAAGAAGGCACATGGAGGTAATAAGAGGTTGGAAATAGGATGGAGGTAGTTCAACATACTTTCAGGCAACTGGGACGTGTGCTCGTAACAGTTTCTACATAAAGGCACCCTTATTATATGTCAAAAAGAGCCAAAAGGGAACCCAGTAAAACAAACAAGGTAACCAAAGCTTATTTTCTCTTTGGTTATCTCCTCAAGGTTAGCTAGCGTTAAAGCAAGGCTAAAAAAGTGAAAGCAGAGAGGTCACCATCTGAAAACCTGACAGAAGGAGACTCTGGGGGAATGCACTGTACTCAGCTGAATTTCAAGAACCTGCTGAGGAAATGTAAAAGATTTTAGTGGTGTTTAAAAGAAGATAGCACAAATGGGGCCCTGTTGTAATCAGCCCTGTAGAGGAGAAGTAGTTGAGGTGGGGGGGTTGTGGAGGGCTCAAGAAGCTTTGAAACACCGGGTTTCGGGATCAGCCTTCAGCTGTAAAAACCATGAAGGCCAAGCCTGTTTTATTCTGCCATAAAAAGGGCCTCCTGCCGCACGGTGCTGTGTACACAAACACCTTTTATGTAAAGTCACCAAACTAGATGTGATGTTATTAGGAATGCACAAAAAATTATATTGTTTCCACTTCAAAGTGGAGGGAAAATCTGCTCTGAGGAAATTAACTGCATGCTCATAAATGTGAGCTTTGAGTGAGAAGAACAGCAGCAGTGGCATTTATGCCTGTGAGCTGACTTTGTTTATGAGTTTGGCTGTTAAAAAAAGGAAAAAGGAAAAAAAGAAGAAAGAGATTTAGTTTGGGAATGCACCATGCTTTACTTCATACATTTTTTAGAGTGCTACCTGTGCCCACATGGCAGCATACGGTGACCTTCAGACCAGGCTTCAATGTTGTCACAGCCTCCTGAGTCATATTAAAACTTAAAGCAGGGAACATTACTATAAATACTACATAATATAATGGCTACTTATGCAAACCTTACATTACCTTACTTTACAGTGGGGATGTTTCCATTGAAAGCATCTAAATTTAAAAATCAAATATACTACAAAAGTAGTATATAACATGTTTTTTTGTCTTTGCTTTTATTGGCTAGTTAGGTTTAAGCACTAAAAATAACTTGGTTAGGATTAAGAAAAGATTGTGACTTGGGTTTAAGCTTTAGTATCAAACCTGATCATTGATCATCTGACACCTTGTAGTTACAAGAGCAAAACAGCAGCTTTGACAATTCAACACGAAGTGAGCTTTTGAGTATTAGTGATTCAAACTTTTTTTACTCTTGGATATGATGCCCAGTATATACCTACCTGCTGTTTAAACAGTGTTTGCAAAGCTTCCACAGCAGAACTAAAACTTCGATGTCATGCAAAATGAAAAACATGCATCTCTACTTTCAGTCACCTCCATAATGGCTGAAATGTATTAACACCTAAATGACAGATTAATGTAAAAGTCCCCTCTGATCATTCTCATTAAGGGAAGTAAAAAATATCTACAGTTAAGCTACGCTAGCTTGCGGAGACTGCTGTTTATATTTGCAATAAATAAAATATATATATTGAATTGAATTGAATGATAGGGTAGAGTGCTAACTTACTGGATATCTTGGTTATCAAACAGCATGCATGGACAGAGGCCGATAACAGCTAAGTAATGCTAAGCAACTGAATACTAATACAACAAGTGAATCACTCGAAACTGCCAAAACTGCCAAACATCTTGTGTATGTGTAATGTTAGTACAAGGCACCACAGCAGCCATATTAATGGTCAGATAATTACATCAAGGCAAAGCTGTGTTGAAGTGAAGCCTAGGAAACAGTTAGCAGCTACAGCTGCCTTTGTCAAAATCCACCTGTCAGTCAAAGAGGCCACCGCCATTAGTACTGCAGTCTCTGAGCTTTACGAGTATCCAAATAATTGAGTTGCATGTGTTGAAAATAAAAAAAACTTGTTTGGTACTTTTTTGTGGCAGTCTAAAAAGGTAGCCTAAGGGGAGTGACTCACTGCCACAATCTAAAGTGGACATCAGAGGAAATGCAATATGTGACACTTCCATGTTACACGATGGATTGAGGTTGCTGTTGAGAATAAATGTGGTGCAGCTCACAATAGTTTCTGTGGTTTTTGTCTTCCTCAATATGTACCCACTGGGCTCTCTTTATAAACCTAACCGCACCTCCCTGCTCTCTCTGACAGCTGGTTCTTCCATTTGCTTTCCACTGTGGCTATTTTAACGAGCATGTACACATTTCATAGAAACAGTACTTCTTAGATTCTACAGCATAGCCGTTGGTGTCTTTATGTTCTCATTTTGAACTGTTAGCCCATTAGACTTTTATACAGGAAATATCCCAGCAATCATTTATTTGCTGTCTCAAAGGTCTGAGGGAATGTTTCCAAACATTTAAAATATTATTATTTTGAATCCATATCTCTTTTCTTGGAAAACTGGGATTTCTTCCTATTAATAAAGTTGAATCTTAAACACACAATCTTAAAAACAATATAATTGTCCCAATGTTATTGTTTTTGCAGATTGCTTCTAACAGGATAACATTTCCTCCTAAAAGCAAAGGTTGAGGGAAATGTTACACAAAAGAAATGTTTGCACAGCAGACCTGGGGATATACCTTTGTACAATGTCAGGAAGAGGACATTATGTGCCCTGCAGCCAGTCTAGTGGAGTGTTTCAGTGGTTTGAGATAATGTTATTGCTGGATTTGGGCAGGAACTTTAAAGCCATCCTGGGTACTTTGACCTCCACCTGGACTTGGACAGAGCACTTCTTGGATTAAATGGTTCATCCAAAATAAATTTTTCTTTGACGTTAGCTTGGTTATGGTTAAATCTCAATTACCACTGAGGCATAAAAATAAACAGAAAAAATCCTCTGTATGTAAAAACTTGATCCAACACAGATGCTTTTCTCTTAGGAAAATGTCATCTATGGACAATGGTTGTTATTCCTACTTTTCCATTACACTTTAACACAAAGAAATACTTCTGCAGTTTCAGTAATGAAAGAGTCTCTGATTTAAAGTCCTCCTGGCTACTTTTAAGCTTTAAGATCATTTAAAATTAAATGTTTCTTCGTGACCATAAATACTAATCTGCTTTAAAACTCAGTACAGGTACAGAGACTGATATCTAATATCTCTATGCAAGTTGGGCATTTAAAGATAAAATAAACAATTTTCAGTAACTAAAAGAAAGATTTCAAATGAAGTCACACAAATTTTGGCATCCACCTTTCTTTGATTTACCCACGAAGCTGGATGTTAATCAGTCTAACTCTAATTTAGCCGCCGATGACCTGGATTGACGATTGAGACAGCCTCAAGTGGACAATACAGCATCTACAGTTTTTTCCACCATCACACTGACATTCTTTAGCTCTCAATTTTGTCGCCACTTGGTGCACGTATACACCAAGTCAAGGATCAGAAAAGGAGATTAAGGACTTTTTGAGTTCTCTATCACTATCTGTGCTTAACCTCACCCTTGACTATCAAAACATGCAGTTTTTCTGCAAAAAATGAATCACATTAAAACATTTACATTTTCTTCCACAAAATACCTTTTGATTTGAAGTTTGAATCATGACTAAGACTGTTGCTAGGTAGAAGCATGTTCTATTTAGTGTGATTTTCTGTAGTCAAGCAGCAGCATTTGCCATTTTTGAATATTCCAGAGTGAGAGGCCCAAGGGCTGACATCTCTTTTTTTCATCATATGATTAAGCTCCCAGTGCTGTGTTTGGATGTCCCCTCTCTCTCTATTTTTTCACAAACTGCATATTTGTGTGTTTACTTCCAGAGGGCTCAAAGCGAGGAAACCCTTCCAGATAGATCTGCAAGGGCGTAACCAAAACTCAGGGGATAGCCGACAAGTGAGAACACGTCCTGTCAGAGAAAAGCAAGCTACCAGGTGATGTCCTCATGGACAAACACGTGACTCACATCCATGTACTGTAAAACTATACATGTCGATGTAATGAGCAACAGTGTAAATAAAGGAGCAATAAATTCTCTGTTTCCACGCAGATGTTTGCACTTGTTCTTCTGGAGTGTAAAGATGTTTGTATAACACTAAAGAGTAGATGAAATGCGCTTTAATTCAAATGCCATCACACTGTTTCTGGACCAGCTCTAATCCACTTTGTTGGTGTGATTGTTCAGCTAAGGTTCAGCTGAGATTTGTTGCTGTGATTGAATAAAGTGAAAGAAGATAAGCTGCCTTTTATATGGTGACAACAGTACTATTGTACCAGCTGGCCTGATGCAGTCCAATGACAACATCTACGTGTGTGATGTTATTCAGGACAGAGGCATACCAGGTGTTTTCTTTATAGCTCTGATTGTAGCCTCATCCCAGGTGCTGTTCAAAGGCCTGCCACGAGCTGAATAGACAGCATAATGTGACAGTACAGGACTTTTCCCTGAGCTGAATTAAGTCCACATATACGAGAACAAATCAAAGCTAATAACAACCAAATCTGAAAGACTTCAGTGCAAATATTGTTTGTTTTTAATTTATATAAAACTGGTCCAATCCTGGGACTGGACATAAACTACTACAGTTTCACCAAAGCTGCTTTCATAGGTGTCCTTTGCCATGCTGCTGCATTCTGTTTTCCTCCACTTTTCCTTGAAAGACAGTGTATCTCAATTCACTTCATTTTCATTCAGTGTATTGATTGAATGATCAGTTGAATTGTGATTAAAATTAAATATATAAAATCAAATCAAATAAAAAGACATGTTTCTTTTTTAATAAACTTTGATGAAGTCACTTTAGCTCCTTGAATTGACTGTAGTTTTGACTTCGTGCCATATAAATTAACTTGATTTTGACTATTTTTTCAGTTTGTGATCTTAACCGAGATTATTGTGACCGAATAAATGGATGTTCATCTGTTTTGATAGCTTTTGAATATCAAGCGTTGGCTGCTTGGTTAGAATTGGCATACACTCTGGGTCAAGGCTTTTGTGTTAACACCACAGGTAACAAAGTTAACATGTTGCCTCAGTAGAATTTTAATGTCGTGTGTGGAGTTATGAGCGAGTGTTACAAAATAGGGTTATAGTGATGGGTTATCTCAGACTGTAACCACGATAACCAACTCATGATTCAGTAGTTGTTATCATATAAAGTTTAATGGCAAACTTGATAGGGTACCAAGGTTCTTTAGATCCATGGCTCACTTACAAGATCAAGAGTTTCATAGTCAAACACATGTTCAGAGCACTACAGTCCATATATTGTTCCTCCTCAACCATATATATTTGGACACTGACACAAGCTTTTTTTTTTTTTTTACCCGTTTACTGAAACATATTTTGATTACAGTTATATAAAAAAGTAATGTGTAGACTCACCTTTTGTGGGTATCCACATTCAAATTGGATAAAGGATTTGGGAGTTTCAGGTCCTTAACATGTGCAGTCCTTTTTTTGAAAGATAAGATAAGATAAGATAACCTTTATTAGTCCCACACGTGGGAAATTTGTTTTGAAAGACAAAGAGACTGAAAGTAATTGGACAAATGATTCAAGGGGGTATTTCATGGGTAGGTATGGGCAATTCCTTTGTTATGCCATTATCAATTAAGCAGATAAAAGGCCTGGAGTTGATGTGAGGTGTGGTGCTTTCATTTGGAAGATTTACGGTCAAAGGAGCTCTCAATCCAGGTGAAACAGGCCACCCTTAAGCTGCGAAAACAGAAAAACATAAAATAAATTGCTGCAATATTAAGAGTGGCAAAATCTACAGTTTGGTACATCCTGAGAAAGAAAGCGAGAAAGCACCGGTGAACTCGGCAACGCAAAAAGACCTGGAGGCGTGGAACAGCTCATGATCCACATCATACCACATCATATGGAAAACACGGCGGAGGCAGTGTGATGGATTGCGTATGCATGCCAGGTAGCACTGCAGTAAAGGCCTGGCACAGCATTCAAAAGGAACAAACCCAGCTTCTGGTGACGTTCAAGACTTCAGGCTGTCATTGCAAGCAAAGGGTTTCCAACCAAGTAATAGAAATGAACATTTTTTTCACTTATTTAAATTTTTTTTGAGCCCCTGAAATGAATGGATTGTGTGTGTGTGTTTAAAATGCTTTAGTTCCTCACATTTTTATGCAATCTTTTTGTTAGCGAACAAAATTAAAGCTGAAAGTCTGCACTTCAACTTCATTTAAAATTCATTGTGGTAATGTACCTTTGTACAATGTCAGGAAGAGGACATTATGTGCGCTACAATCAGTCCAGTAGGGTGTTTCAGTGGTTTGAGATAATGTTATTGCTGGATGGGGGCAGGAACACCCATCCCGGGTGCTTTGACCTCCACCTGGACTTGGACAGAGCACTTCTTTGATTAAATGGTTCATCCAAAATACATTTTTCTTTGACGTTAGCTTGGTTATGGTTAAATCTCAATTACCACTGAGGCATAAAAATGAACAAAAAAATCCTCTGTATGTATGTCACCTATAGACAGGGACTTTTATTCCTACTTTTCCATTACACTTTAACACAAAGAAAAATGCTTTAGTTCCTCACATTTTTATGCAACCTTTTTGTTCAGTGAACAAAATTAAAGTTGAAAGTCTGTATTTCAACTGCATCTGAGCTGTTTCATTTAAAATTCATTGTGGTGATGTACAGAACCAATGGGCTCTGTCCAAATATTTATGCACCTAACTGTATGTAATGCATTCCCAGCAGCATACAGCCACACCTGGCAGTTTTGGGTGGCAAATAGAATTTCCCTTGATTCCCTGAGATACTTCTGTGTGAGCTTGAAGGAAGACTTGATAAGGGTACTGTGGTGAACATGAAAGAAGAGCTACACAACGGGAATTTCTAAAAGTATTTTCTTTTCTGTGAATTCCCATTTCAAAGTTTCTTTGTAGTTCTATCCTCAATGCTTTTCCCATAGATCACATAACACATTCACTACAAAAGGTGGGAAAAGTTCTGTGATTTCTTAAAACGAAGTTCAAAAGTATTTGTTTTTTATAACAAAACCAAAGATTGCGCTTCATCTTTTCCGACTTATTTGATTTCAAGTTAGCATGATATAATTTGAAAACACCCGTATTTATGTTCAGTTTGTTATGAGCTATCATGTCACCGTCACCTGATTAGATAAACTGCCATATTTATAGAAGCATATTTTCCATCTGCATGCCATGTTTGACTGCACAGTTATTTTGATAAGAAGATTTGTTCCTTCTTGTCTCCTGTATGGTATTATAATTATGTTGTAATCCAGCAAAACAAACAAAAATACGTAAGTAAGATATGAGCAGATACTGTAGTTACAGGTCAGCTGCGTTCTGTTAACAGATTGCAGACATTATCCTGTCAGAATTTGTGCGCTGCAAAAAGCAGGGATTTCGTGAACTGAGTATTAAATACAGGAATGCTTGCTTATGTCAAACTTGCTAAAAAGTTTCTTATTGCTGATTTGTTTACATTATTAGTCTCATTTTTATTTGAAGAATTTCAGTCAAGATGTATTTTTCAGCATAGCACCGAAGCAGTGGCAGTGAAGTGTTACAACCAGTAAGTACCAATGATCTTCGGCCTCTGACAGTAGACTCATCTCTGTGCTTGTCCTGTTAGACCTCAGTGCAGCATTTAATATCGCTGACTGCACTCTCGCCACAGAGATTAAAACACAGTGGATATTAAAGGAAATGTGGTACAGTGGTTTGGATCATATCTATCTGATAGACTCCAATTTCTTCGCTTGCAAAGTTAGTTGTGGAATTCTACAGGGTTCTGTGCCAGGACCAACATATTTTTAGCTTTAATTACCTTGGCAGCCAGTAACACCACGAGGACTCTTGGAGTTATTTTTGACCAGGGTATGTCCCTCAATGTGCATATTAAACAAATATGTAGGTCGGCTTTCTTTCATCTGTGTAATATCTCTAAAAGCATAATTTTTCAGAGTGATGCTGAAGTGTCAGTTCATGCATTTATTACTTCTAGGCTTGACTATTGTAATCCATTATTATGAGATCACTCTAACATCTACACAAAAAGCCTTCAGTTGATCCATAATACTGCAGTGGGAGTACTAAGTGGAACTGGAATGAGAGAACATATTTCTTGCATATTAGCGTCTCCTCATTGACTCCCTTTTACAGCCACAATTGAATTTAAAATCCTTCTCCTTACATACAAAGTCTTGGATAATCAGGCTCCATCATATCTTAAATACCTCATACCACCTTATTATCCTAATAGAGTTTCTGAAAATAAAATGGATGGGAGAGCCTTCAGCTATCAAGCCCCTCTTCTATGGAACCAGCTCCCTGTTTGGATTCAGGAGACCAACACGCGCTCAACTTTTAAGATTAGGCTTACAACTTTCCTTTTGATAAAGCTTTCCTTAGGACTGGATCAGGTTAGCCTGAACCGGATTTCTGGGGTTTTGTCTCCAATACACTAAAATCTTAATCTTACAATGCAAAGAGCCTGGAGGCAACTGCTGTGAATGGGCACTTGAATTAAATTGACTAGAAATGAAGGTGAATGACTGCTAACCAGGAATATTTGAATGGTTAGTACAGCTGCAAAGAAGCACACTACTGGCTCCAATCTTCCATTACAACGAGCAGGAAGCAGGAATAGTGCTTGTACTTAAGCCTGATATACTGTGCGTGTATATATCATAAAGCATATTAGTGTTAACAAAGGGGACAGACATGCTGCTCTGTCAGTTTAGTGTTGAAGTGGTTCTGTCTGATGTACTGCCCTCAGATCAGCATTGTCATTCCACTGTGGTCTGCTAATATTAGAGCTGCAGTGAAACTCTGACACTGGAAATATATTATTCTGGATACAACTACTCGATACAGTTATTTCATGTTCTCATTTTATTCTTCCAGTTTCTTCTGTCTTGGCTTTTTCATCACTCTTTTTACACTGTAAATGGAAACAAAGCCCTTGTGATTTTACTTGCTAATATTGAGGTATTCCTTATGATACTGTCATTTTTATCAGCATACTGAGGATTGTAGTTGTGAGACTTGTTTCATTTACTAATTGTGAATGCATTTCAGGTGTGGAACACTGCTGTGGCAAGTGAAAAAGACTGTTTACCTTAAAGTCCTTTAATACATTTTGAGATCATCCATTCGCTTCCGCTTCTCCTTTTCAGGGTCGCGGAGGGCGCTGGAGCCTATCCCAGCTGTCATAGGGCGAGAGGCAGGGTACACCCTTGGACAGGTCGCCAGTCTGTCACAGAGCCAACACACAGGGACAGACAACCATTCGCACTCACTTTCACTTGCACATTCATACCTAGTGGCAATTTGGATTATCCAATTAACCTATCCCCACAAGTTGCATGTCTTTGGAGAGTGGGAGGAAGCCGGAATACCCGAGAGAACCCACGCAAACACGGGGAGAACATGCAAACTCCACACAGAAAGACCCCGGCCTGATGGTGGAATTTAACTCAGGACCTTCTTGCTGTGCGGCAACAGTGCTAACCACCGTGCCACCTTGCTGCCCCATTTTGAGATCATTATTTATTAAAATATTAAAACAGTTTACAGTGACTGTGTGGCCAAGAACAATGTCAATGTTTAGCCAATAACAGGCTGCTGTGATTTATTGACTCCCAGTCAGTTCTTATGTCCAGAGTTGTAGTACATTTGTTATTAAAACCAGTGTTACTGTGACTGTGTGGTGTATGGGACACACCAAGAACAATATGTCTAAAAAAACAAAACAAAAAACTAGGCCCCTTATTGTGATATTTTTGGAGTCTATTTATTATAATGTTTGCTAAACTAATGTTGTATAAAGTGCTTTAACTTTGAAATAAGGTAGAGCTCCCATACTGTAATGTGAAGTTGATTTCACTCACCGTCTTTAAATACTGCACACAACTATAGAAAACGCCATCATTTTTCACGTTGAGGAGGAGCAATACACATACAAGTATATATGTTTTAATTTAAAAACACACAATTTGGCATTTAAGCAGACTAAAATTCAAAATCGAATTCTCTCAAACTTACACAGAAATTCCTACAGAAATTCATCACTGGTTTGGCAACCTGTCCAGGGTGTACCCTGCTTATTGATTTATCCTAACTGGGAGAGGCTGCAGCTGTAATCCTGAACAGGAGGAGTTTAGTACAGTATATGGATGGATGGACAAACAGACTCGGACCATCTTCAGAATGCCTTTGATGGTTGTTTGAAATGTGATTGCACTCAAAATCCCCCAAATCCT
Source organism: Astatotilapia calliptera (assembly GCF_964374335.1). Classification (NCBI taxonomy): domain Eukaryota; kingdom Metazoa; phylum Chordata; class Actinopteri; order Cichliformes; family Cichlidae; genus Astatotilapia; species Astatotilapia calliptera. Next base: position 28,010,182 of record NC_137437.1, read on the forward strand.
TCTTAATCAAGACATCCAAAGCTATCTGGTCCTCTGTAATACAGCAAGTGCCCCCTAAACCTTAATAACTGGTTGTGCCACACTTGGCAGCAAGAACTGCAATCACATGTCTGTTATAACTGGCAATGATCGTTCTCCTGCTGCATAACCCAATTCTTCTTCAGGATTTTCTGGTGGAGAGAAGAATTCATGGTTGGATCAATTATAACAAGTCATCCAGGTCCTAAAGTGACTGTTGACATAATGATCTTTTTTATGAAATGCTGTTAGTTTTCGCACCAGATATAATGGAACTCAAATCCTCCAAAAAGATGAACTTTTATCTCTTTGGTCCACAGAATATTTTCTCAAAAATCTTAGGGATGATCAAAATATTTTTTTGGCAAATGTGAGACGAGTCTTTTGTGTTATTTTTTTTGTCAGCATTGCTTTTCATTCAGAAGTTTTTCTGGGTTAGGTTTAGGTGGAAACTACTTTTTCCACATATAGGGCTAGGTAGATTTGAAGATGTTTCCCTTTAATGAACAAAATAATCATTTGAAAATGAATTTTGTGTCTTCTTGGATTATTTTTGACCAGTATTATTGGTTTTATCTGAAACGTTTAAGTGTGAAAAATATGCACTAATAAACGAATAAATCAGGAAGGGGAAAATTTTTTACGACACTGTCCAAAGTCTGTTTTAGGAGGCTGAGGAGTGACATAAATTCCAGGTCTGTCAACCAGGAGACTCTGGTTCATACTACATTGGGACCACTGTGTTTTACCGTTTTTCACTTCCATTTTCACTGGTTGGGTTTATGGACAAAAAACTGCAGCAACCCAGAATATTACAATGAGTGAATGACAGACCCACTTCACAAAACCATAACCCAGTGAAGACAACATGCTGCATACATGCTGCTACACATGTGACAATTAAAGAACCTTGAACCTTGACAAAATGCCACTAATTGATGTCCCATGTATGAGAACAGGCTGCACATGAAAGGATGACATCATATTGCACTGAACATAATACTTGCTGCCACTAGAATATGGCTATGGAGGACAACATGGAGGATGACAGTATGTTGACAGATGACAAACCAAAATATATTTCTGCTTCACGACAGTGCACGTTTGGTGGATTTTCACTTCTCATTTTTCTGCAGTAGAAACCAGCATAGCTACATAGTTACTGATGCCTCCATTGTTAATACATGCAAATTAGCTAGACACAAATCAAGGACACTTGCAAATGTCAGTGAGGGCAGCCTGTCCTAAGGATCTGATTTGGGTGCAGATGGAACAAAGCCTTCAACCGGAGATATACTTTTTAACCACTGTTTGCATAAACATTCATCTGTGTCATAAATATAGCTAACCTCCATACCACTTGTGTTTTTGTATTCCAGTAGAGACGTTTCTGAGTTAGGCACCACGTTTGGACCTAATCTGAGATATCAGACCCATATGTGCTCAATTTTAATTCATAGTTCTGAATCACCAGCTACCACAGGAGTCTGATGACTGAACACTGCACATAATTCAGACACTATTCCCACTCCTTTTTCCATCCTGTAGTGTTGCATGGACCTAATCTTTTAGGATTTGCTTCCATGTAATTTTGGAGGTTTTTGTGTCAATTCCTAAAATAGTACTGAGCTCTTGCCAGATATTTTTTTAGAACTATATTTATAACTTGGCAAACTTTTTGCTATCCTGTCTGGTATTGTGCCTATGGACTCCATCACATTGCATTAATTTATAAAGTCACAGATTGACTCTGGGAACAGTAGTGTTGTGGAGGTTGGCATTGCCTGGATTTGCATGTGTTGAGTGTAAAGGGTGGTCTGTCTTTATGTGCTAATCCTCAGATAGAGTGGGGATCTGTCCATGATTTATCTCACCCTTTAGCAGGTGGGATAGGCACCAGGCCGTAGGCAACCATGAATTGGACAAGTGTAAGAAAATGGATCAACGGGTAACTAACACTTTAAAAGGATACGGGATAAGAGAGGCAGCTATCTCAAACACAGAATTAAAAGCAAGCATACCTCTGATGTTAATGTTGTTACTGAAAGGCTATTTTAAATGAAGGTTGGTAGGTAGAGATTAAAATGGCTTTAAACAAGGGGATTAAAAACTAACACTGACATTAAAATATAAAAAAAACTGTAAGAATTGCACATATACACAATGCATATATACTCACCTGAAGTATTGATAGGTATTTTTGATCTAAGTTGGAAGAATTTAATGTGTGTATTCCTTAGTTCAATGGGATGCCAATCGTTTTTCTGCTGTAATGACTGGTTTTAGATTGTAAGACCTTCTTGGGCTTCCTCCAAACATGCTTTTTATTAATCCCGGAGAGAAAAATCTTGCCAGATTCCACTTAGCTCACTCCCATGTCTGCAAACAATTAAACTATCAAACAGAACCATTCCAAGAGGAAGTTAGCCTATTATTCTGAATTACAGTTTAAGAGATTGTATTTCCTTGTCTTGTTTCCTTGACACAGTGTCTCATGTGTCCCTGATCAGCACATCACTTGTGGTTAATCAAGCTCACATTCTACTTTGACGTGCTCTTCCTTTTCTAATGGGTAACGTGGAGCTTTCAAAATATTCTGTCTGGCCACTTTCCAGAGAGCCAAATGAGTCTACTGTGCAGTTCAAAATGTTGTCAATAAAATCATTTTTAGAGAGTTTTATGTCTTATGTTGAGCTGCAAAATCTTTTGAAATCTGGGTTATAAGATCATATACAGTTTTGATCAAACTGCTTGCTGGGAAACGTTTTTGTTCTTGCACTGTATAACCAGAAATGTTTACCAGAAAGCAGCAGGATATCCCCAAAGCATCAGGAAGGACATCCGCAAAACTAATCAACCCTAAACCGCAGAGACCCCTAAGTGGCTGGATTCACGTATCCTTATGGGTTCACCTCAGTCAGATCCTGTATCTAGCAGGGGTAAAGTCCACTAATCAGGCTTTAAGTCATCTTTATTGACCATGAATTAATTCCAAGGCCCCCCACACATAACTTGACCGAGATGGGTGTTTAATGGCTTAATGATGGAGCAATTAATCCATCTAAGAGCTTTCTTTCTCCATTTTTGACAGACCCCTCTAATGTTCGCTGTTTTGACTTTAGAATTTTAGTATTTTTACCTACATGAAAGATGTCACTTCAAGGATGTGTTTTTAAGACATGTCCACCACTGTGATCTAAACTATAATAATTACAGTAGTTAAATTGATTGACATGAAACCTTTAAATACTTTGGTAATCTTGTATTACTGTTTGTATTTATCCTGTAAAATACCCCAAAATCTACTGGACTGACTGGCATTTGATGTACATATTACTCTGGTACCAGTGTGAGGTGATTGACAGATTTGAGTAAAATATTAGCTTTTAGACTGTCTATTTGGAAATTGGAACACAGATCATGATGAATGTACTTTTTAAGGTCAAAATTTCAGTTTGCCCAATGCTGACACACTCAAATAACCACTGGATGTTAATCCATAGACCTCCATATTTAAAATGTCTCATCTGAGCATTCAATAATAAATAAGTTTTGGTCTCTGCACTTAATTCCCTATACAGAGTAGTTTTCTTGTAAATGTATTTTGGGGAAATATTTTATTAAAGTCTAAGATTAATATTTTTGGGGGTGTGGCCTCTTTGACTGTCAGGTAGATGATTACATTTGTAGCTGCCACCTGTCAGCTTCACTTCAGCTAGAGTTCCTGAACTGGACCTCTGGACTAGCTATGGAGTTAATTGTACTCAAAAACCAGTCAAGAAGTCTGAGCTCCAGTTTTGGTGAGTGAAATACTAGAATTTTATTTGGATGTTACTAAGCACAAATTAGCAGATATTTGTGTCTTTGCGAAACACCCATACAGTCTACTGATGTAGCTTGAAAACTAAGCTAGCTAGCATTACCCGGCTAGCTTTGCTTATGGGGCCAGAAGTGTAGCACACCACATATAGCAGAGTGTGGTGTGCTAAGGCAAGACATGGTCATAGTAATGGTCAAGTTAAGGCTACAAAATGCAAAACAGTAAATTAATCTGCTTTAAATTTCCACAGGAATCCATCAATTACTTGATAAATGTCTGTACAAAGTTCATCTCTAATCCAACCAAGCTTTCCCGAGTTTTTCTGATGACCAATGTTTTAAAGATCTGCTTTAAAATGCCTTAAATATGATTAGGTCAGAAGAGGAAAGCCAACATGACAGATGTGTTTCTGTCTCATTAATCATTAAAGTACCCCAGTGTGTTAGCTATGTCTACTTCTACATTAACACACTGTGTCAACAACAATGCCACAATCTGTTCCTGAAATAGACATTTTCCCGGAATCAATTCACTCAGTATCTCAGATTGGGGAATGGAGTGGTGGGAGGGAGGATGCCAGGGAGGGAGAGATGGGATCAGAGCTGGATTAGAGTGAAGCTGTAATTTACTGACTGAGAGCTGGGAAAGAGCTTCACATTATCACCACCTTTTTTTTTCTTTGGTGATTTGAATTCTTAGAAGTGTTTTGCTTTAATGTTGAGCTATAGCATGATGGTACATGCTATAGCTTGGCAGTCTTGTTCAGCTCAGTGTCTAATATTAGTGTCAGGAAAAAAACAGACCATATGGCACAATCTTGAAGATATTTCACATTTTCATCTTGAATTCAACCTTGCTCTATAAGTCATGTTTTGTTACTGGGCGTTACGTGACTCGAAAATCCTTTTTTTCCCTCAAGGCTTACAGTTTGTTAAGTCTTCAGTTAAGCATTTGTAGCAAATACCATTAATGATTTGTTTTGACATAGGCTAGAAGCTGCAGGTTGCAGAAAGAAGTAATATTTAGAGTCACATGGAAGCCAGTTTACTGGGAGTCTGGGAGTTTAAGGAGATTATGATTATATTTAAACTTGTAACAGCCATCCGGCCTATTTGTGGCCACAGGAAGTACAGTCCTGTTGCTGCTATCTCGATGCAGATGCGAGCAGCTGTGCATCTTTCCTGCCGGAGATAGAGTGAAAGCACCTGGCAGCTTAAAGCTCTGGAGTTCAATCCTGATAAACAAACAAGTAAGCAAAAGGGGGCAAATCACAGTTAAGCCCAGTAAAGACGGATGCGTTTGGAATAACCCCAGGCGGCAAGTGAACCAAAGAGATCCTGACCCAACACTAGGGTCTCTGGGTTTACCAAAGTCCAAGGTCTTGGCTTATATGGGTATCCACCCAGATGCTCCAAATGTTGCTGCTGCTATTCTGGCCAGGATTTGAAAGTAGGAAAGAAACTTCACCCCAAAAATAATCAAATATTTGCAGTGAAGTATTTTATTGTTCTTCCATTTTTTTTGTTCCATCCCATTTGATCCAGCTCGTACTTGACTCCGCTTCCAGCATGTTGTAGGGTTTAAGGAAAACCTCAGTAATGCAGTGCCTTTGTCTAGTCTTATGCTGCCTTGTCCTTCTTTTGAAATCTTTTTTTTATTCTTAAGGCTCCCCCCCTCCTCACAGAGAAATCCACAGGGGTTTTTAACCATCCCACCTGCAGAGAGAATAATATCCTAAATCCATATTAGTGCTCTTTCCCAAAAGCTTTGGTCAACAGATGGTTTACCCAAATCCCCTGGACCTCCCATCCAAAGCCCCCCAGCCCCATTTGACTCTGAGCTTGGACATGTGTTGACAGGGTCCCTATTATATTAAAATAATGACTCCGGGAGTCCCTGTCATATGCAATTTATGGCTTTATTTGTTTCTAAAGCCCTCTACAGTACATATCTAAAATAAGTTCTCCATACTTCATGTAAATAATAATTATACATAAACACACAATCGGAATGCAGCAGTCTGAAAAAACAAAACTGAGGAAGTGTGACTATTCATGATGCCATAAAAAGAAGCCTTTTCATCAGGTATGCTGCTGAATTTCCTGCAATCAACATGTTTTGATTCACACTTCACTGCTGATTTTTCTCAGCTGGCTATGAGATAAGCAGTGAGGATTGCTGTGCCAGAACCAATTAGGGCTAACCCGGCGCTGTTCAGGAAGTGTCCCTGCTGCTGGCTTTTGCCGTGCTCGGTCATTAAGCCCAACAGGAGTGGCTGGTTAATTGTAATCCTTCTGTGCTGGAACAACAGCCACACTGCCGTGAACCCAGTTGAGTCCCCCCTCCCATCAGAAAACAAGTTAGTTCAAGCTGCTTGTCATGTGTCAAATGGCTTTGCCGCTTGTTGTCCCAGGAAACAGCGGCGACCAATCAGGAGTCATCTCTAAGAAAGAATGACTGATAATATTAATCCTACATAAAAGAGAAATTTCAGAAATGTCAGCTGATTTTTTTTTTGTCCATTTTGCCAACATTTGCAGGGGTTTCCCTCTAACAGCGATTAATGGTTAAATATCATACAGGAAATAAGACAAATTCTCTAAAAAAAACTTATCAAAATGTAAAGTTACTACAGGGAAAAGGAGAGAAATCAGAGAAGTCAGTGAACCAATGAAATTGAATTTTGTTTTAATTACATCATACAATCCCAACAACAGTCACCTCAAGGTGCGTTACTGTATTTTAAAAGGTAAAGACCCTACAATAATACATCGATAAGGAACTTTTCAAAGACCCATCTGAGACGCATGGTAAAGAGGAGCGGCATCCATAGTCTAAACACTACACAACAAATAAAGAAAAGATGGGAGAGATGGCAGATACCAGTTACCCAGTTCAGTGGAGAAGCACAAAAGCATGGACAATGTTTTTGTGGGAAAACATTGCTCAGTTCTCTATTACCCCTCACATGAAAGCATGCCATGATAATGGTAAACCTTTATGCTGGAGGAGCATAGCTCTCAATCTGCCATCTTACTCTCTGGGTATGTGAACACTTTCAGAATAAATAATATATAATGGATCCTTTATTTCTCCAGCTAAAAGTCTCACTGAAATAAAAAAAACAAACCCTGCTTTTCAAGAGTGGTCTGGGCATGAAGGCAACATTACTGGAGAGAGCTTCATCAGGCTCTGCCTATGGTCCTCAACACAAGCATACCAATACAAGGCCTTTTTTTGGATGAATAGAAAAGTAGAAAAAGTAGAAAAAGGTTGTCACTGAAAGATGGCTAACTAACTAAACAGATGTGCCAAAGGACACCTGGGGGGAGAGGCTGATTTCTCTTTAAATATGACCTTAAACTCAAACCCACAACTTTCTCAAGGTTAGAGGTAGGATTAGTGTTGAGTTTTGTGCTAAATAAGCACATATAGGAAAATGTGAAGATGTTACATTTTAAATTAAGTCATGCATTTATTTTAGCAGCACAGATTTATTGTCAGATGTTTTTCTTCCTTTTTCTTCCTTCTCAAAGTGTTGAGAAAAAAATGAGTATTCCAGATCTGAATGAGTTAAAATAAGTGATTGAAGGTGATCTACTAATTAATTATTTAGTTGTTTTTTTTCTTTACGTGTGTCATCATCTCCTTATTGTGAACTCCTTGTTTCTAAAATATCCAAATATGCACGGCCAAATTAGTACAGATTAACTTTACCTAGTATATTTTCAAAATAAGAAAAGTTGCTTGTACCTTCTCTTATTTTTTTTCTCTCGTGCTTTGCACACCTGTGAACTGTAATACTGACATTTTTTTTCTTTAAAAGATTATGCAACACTGCCTTCAAGATGGCCATCTTTTCTCCTGCAGTGCTTACCTACAGTATCGAGTGCAGCTGAAAGGAATGTCGTCTTGGTTTACGGTCTTTCTGCCTTTCTGTGAGGTCCCATTTGTGCATCGTAGGGAGGAATGTGAAGAATGTCAAGTCTGCAGTACAGAAACCTTACAGGGAACACATGACTGAGAATGACTGACGCTCTGACTGAAATCAGTATAAAATATTGTTGGTGATTCTGAGCCTAGATGGAGGTCGTACATTCGACAGAAATGACTACATTTGGAAAATGACATCATCTCTTGTGTTACTTTCCCAAAGCAGTCCAATCCAGCTGATGTTCCACGGACAGTGACTAAAGTTCCTTGAGTCACTTTTATTTTACTGCCTGCGTTGACTCTCATATTGTCAGATAGTTTAGAAATGTTAGGTATGTAGGATATTTTCACTCTAGCTATACTCATTCACTGCTCCCTATTTAATGAGTTAATTGGTAGAAATCCTCCTCTGAGCAGGCTATGGTTACAGTAAATCACCCAATTTACTTTCAATAAAATCACCCAATCAACTCCAGGAACTCTGTCGTTAGGAGTGTTCATGGCTTCCTCCAACTTTAGTGTCATGGTTGTGAATGTTCTCCTTGCATGTGTCTCTTCTAGTCAAGTCAAGTCAAGTCAAGTCAAGTTTATTTATAGAACACATTTAAAAACAACCAAGGCTGACCAAAGTGCTGTACAGTAAATACAGATAAAAATACAATAGAACACAATTTCATAAAAACACCTCGCTGATCAAATAAAAAATAAATAAACAAATAAATTAAACCTTTCTAAAAGCCAATGAAAAGAGGTGAGTTTTAAGAGCAGTTTTAAAAGTTTCTAGGCTTTTGGAGAATCTGACGTGAGGAGGTAAACTGTTCCACAGTCAGGGTGCAGCCACAGCAAACGCCCTCTCTCCCTTTGTCTTTAATTTATACCTGGGAACATCTAAAAGCATCAGATCGGCTGATTATTCGGATATTCATTTTTTAAAAACAAAAGCCTTTTTAGCACCATTTCAAGCACATTTTTCTGAGTGGCTTTGAAGCGTGCCGCATTATGTGCTGTAATTTGTTCCTGGATAACTTGTATACATGTGCACTGCAATAATTGTATAAGAGCAATTGTATATCTACTGTACCACAAAGAGTGTCTGGTTACACTGCTGGTGTATTCTATACTATATCTCTATGAGCATGCACAATGCAGTGTGTATCCTATGTTATGGTGTGTGTGAACTTGATCCGTTTGATCTCTGACCAGAGATGTTAACACGGCATGGGAGTGTGACACTCCTAGTGTACCCGTCAGCATGGAGTGTCAGGTCACGTGGCCTGTGCGTCCAGAACTAGCACGCAATCCTGTGTCAGCTGCTGTCAAGGTGCTGCAGGTGCTTTCTGCACTGGCTTTCCCACACTGAAGGGCACTGGGGGGCATGGACACCTTAGCTGCCTATTCAACCAACACACTGCCTCGGACGGGCAAGTGGGGCTGGGCTCCTCCCCTCTCAATAGCACAGGGCCGCTCCTCTCTCCTTAGTCCAACAATGGCCGCTGCTATCACTGCCCAGCAATACAAACCAGGGCGGGGACCCGCCAAGTGCTCATAAAAGACTCTGTCACTTTGACACAGGCAATCAGAGAGCTTGCCTTTATGGAAACCATGGAAAGAAAAATAGGGCTTTCTCTCAATCTCCCTCTCTTTCCTGCTCACTTTCCAATTCAGAATTCCTCCCTGTCCTTTTGTCTCGGGGCTCACCTGTGCCTGATGTGACATGTTGAGTATATCAGTCCGGTTGTGCATGCTCTCTGGCCTGTGTCTGACCTCTACCACAAAGCAGACGTTCAGGCAGGAAGATTCTGCCCTTATCCAGCTGTTTTCAGTGCATCATCACTTTCCCTTTCACACGCTGTCAAAATCATTTCATTCACAATTTCAGCATTGCTGTGATTGTCCACTGATCTTTGACCCTGTTCTTGGACCTGGTTCTTTAAATATCAACATGAATTTTTCTCTCTGTCTTTCAGACCCTCACATTGTCCCTCTGGATGTCCACAGCGTGTTGAAGTTTCTATCACATATCCACTAGCTCTGCTCCAACATGGGGAATGACTCCGGGAGTCCTGTCCTCCCTGTTATTTTCATTTGGGTGATTGCTGAGCATGTAGATTAATCGCATGAAGCACTGAACACTTCTCCTTCACCCCTTCTTCTTATTCTCTAATCTGCTAATCTGTTAATCTGCCACTTTTACATGCCATTAAATTTTGTCTTCTCTCTGTTATAGTTCTTTTGTTTTAGTCTCCCTATACTCTCCTTTTTTCTCTTCTCTTTTACCTCACCGCACATTCAACCACAGCAGACTGCTGCCCCTCCTTGTGCCTGCTTCTTTTGGAGATTTCTTCTTGTTAAAAGGGAGTTTTTTTTCCACACCACTGCAAATGCTTCTCATAGGTTTGATAAAGTGTCTGAAGACGTTGTGAATTGTCTATATAAAAAAATTGTATGTAATCTGTGATCAACACTTTGTTCTTTCTTATTGCTTCAGTAAAATTTTGATAGAAACATTTTGCTAGAAAAATAATGTTTAAAATGTTTTAGTATTTTTTCCCTGCAAGTTATATTTTTGCTCTGCATGCTCACCTCTTTACAGCTTCATTAATGGCTCACTCTCTAGTGTTGACCATAAATAACATGGACGTAGCCACAGTGAGGTCACCCATTGGTTATGAAGCCTTGAGCTGAGCATTTTCACTGTCACCTTCTTGGTGTTTTTTAAGCTGGATGTGACGTGTCAGTGGTTACTGTCAAACTGTGAAACTGAGCAAACCACAAGCCCTAGATGATTCTCCTTCTGAGCCTAACGATTAGCATGTCAAGTTTTTATTATGAACTGAAAGTGGTGAATGAGCCAGTGAAGTCAACAGTGCTTACTGAGGTCACAAAGCAAGGGAGCTGAGAGCCAATTTCAAATAGATGTCTATACAACAGGAAGTGTTTTTTTTTGTAGTCAGAGGAGCCGCCCCCTGCTGACCTTTAGAGAGAATGGAGGTATTCTGGTTTGGCTTCTCTTTTTAAATCAGCAAGCTGCTCCCATCTTTTATACAGTTTGTGGTGCTGGTATGATCAGCATCTCTGGCTCCTCCCACCATTCATAACAGTTTCACATTACACAAGTTGTCAGTTAGTAAGTACACCTACTGACTTTTACTACAACGTGTCTTTCTTTACTGAAGTTACTTAGTTTCTTTTTAATTCAAGTCCAAAGTAATAGAAATAGGAAGATCTATTATGTGAAAGTATACATGCCACACCATAAAATGCTCTGTTAAAATGCTGTCTATGTATAATTGCTCATTACATTTGTTTAAAAATCATTATGATGTTGATTTTTTGTAAATTAAACAAATATGAAAAATCACTTTAAGGTGGCACTGGTTGTTTCAGCTGTACTTGTCTCATGCCTTCTAACACATGTTCATTTTCCTTATATAAGTCTTAAGTATTAAATTGACTCTAATAGCTGTGTTGAAATAGGCTGGAGTTGATGTTCTTTCTGCATACCCCCCCCCCCCCCCAAAAAAAAAGGCTCCCTTTCTACTATTTCAAAATTTAATTCCCTGTAACTTGCTTCAGGCTCATTAAAATCATCATATTCTTTACTGTGTGGCTGTAGGAGCTCGATCCAGCCCTGGAATTATAATTAAATACTCACAAACATGCCTTCATGGAGTGCCGCCTTTTCCACTTTGAGTGATTTATCTTGTTGTACTTCAGAGCACACTTTTACTGTCAGGAATGTACAAGACGTTTTTGGCATTCACACTCAAAACATTTTTTTTTTTTGCATCGAAATCATCATTATTCTGCCTGACATATTTGGTATCGTTGGAAGCTTTGGGATCAGCACAGAGCTGCATGTTATTTACTGACATTTAAAGTGAGCTGTGAAATAGTTATATAATGTACGTGCAACAACACGCAGGAAGCCCCTAAGCGCCTGAAACAAGGTGGAAGCAGAACCTCAGTAAATAGATTTCAGATATTCTTTTTAAAAACTGTTTAGAAATCTATAGTATTAGGAATGCAGCTGGGATAAATAAGGCTCTGGCAAATTGTTGCACCGGTCGAGTGTCTAAGTCACTGTGTGGAGATAACAGAGATGTCTTGAGTGCACGTGATGGATGTTTTTGATCGTTATTGCAGCTGCATATCGAGTGGAGATTGAGTATGTCTTTATCTATTGATAGGATTTATTTACTGATTGGAGTTGCAGTGAAGTAAATAAGAGAATGACTGCATGAAGTTGTTCGAATTCAGTTTGGCTGCTGATAAAGTGTGATACAGGCTGCTTCTTGCTTCAGCGCCTTCACACTGTGATGGCAATACAAGTCTGTTTCACATTTTACTATTAGGGATATGAAAAACTGCTTAGTTACTAACAAATGAGTGAGAATCTGGAATGATATTTCCGCTCATTGCTTGGATCAGAATGTAGAAACTAAAGTAAAGCATTAGACTGATCTATGGGTAGTTATGAGCCCTCACTGGTTCTGTATAATAGCCTCCATATAATCCTGCATATAGAGGTTCATTTGTGCACTTGATTCATGGAGGTCATGTGGTTTTTGGGAATAAATCCAATGCTGAGTGGTCTTTCTTTTGAATTGTAGTTGTCCCTTTATCAGCTAACATTCCAAGCTAACCACTGGCAGATTTGTGGAGCTGACTCACAATTAGCAAAACCAAGTCTCTATGGAAAATACTACCTGCCAAATCTTGTGTGTAAAGTCAAAAAGTATTGATTTCAGCATAATATTGTCTATAGGACATCATACTGAACATATATATATATTAGGGGTGCAACGATATTCGTATCGATATTGAACCGTTCGATACAGTGCTTTCGGTTCGGTACGCATATGTATCGAACAATACAACATTTGTAATTTATTTTATCAATTTTCCTTCTGACGATGCTGTCTGTGTTGAGCGCTCAGTGAATCTGTGTTCGACTACTCCGCCTAGGCTGCACTGTCGAGCGCAGATCCACTGAGCGCTCAACACAGACAGCATAGTCAGAAGGAAGAGCGCAGGGCAAGCTAGCGAGACAGAAGTTAAGCTCTCCTTGCAACAGGCAAATTGAACGTCATTCAGATCTGGCGTTTGGAATTATTTTGGTTTTCATGTGACGTATGACCCTGAAGGTAAGCGAGTCATGGACTAAAGTAAAACAGTATGTTGAATGTGCCATGCAATGCTCAATTACATTGGTGTGAACTAGTGTGTTAGCGCAGTTAGCTCGTTAACGTGTTGGCCGTCTAGCCCCATGCATGGAGTGATCGGCGGTAGCTCGTTAACGGAGATTTGCCGTGTTGTGGCGTTAAGGTCATTTCAACGAGATTAACCTGAAAGCACTAGTGGGAACACAACGAATATGACTGCACATTTACACCGACATCATTGTAGTGCAAAGACAAGTGGAAGCAGACAAAAAAAAGCAAGCATGCTACTAACTTTAGCCGAGTCATTTAGACAGCTGTTAGCACATGATTCTCCTTATGCTGCTGAGAATATAGCCCAGAAGAAGCGGATAGTATAGCTTTTATTTTGGAAAGAGACATTTCTCTGTAATAAACTCTCTTTTCCAAAGATGAGTGATTCCTCAATCAGATACAGGGCTTGCAATATCACTAGCCCGACGTCCCGGAGCTAGCGATTTTTTCAGTCGGGCTACCAAAATCTATCTCTTCCCTGCCCGTCGGGCTATTGTAGGAAAAATATATGTCAATGCTTTTGCATTCTTTCGGAAATGTAGCTGGGTAATTATGTCATTGGCATCGGTGAGCCACTGTCAATATGTGACATATTGAAGTCGCGTTTGAATTTGCGCTTGTTTTTTTGCTTTCACTTTGCAATCGTGCGAACTGTGTATAGAGAGCGACAGCACTGATCTGTGAGTGATGATAATTTGTGCACCAATTCCTCTGACATCGTCTTATTAATCGTTAGCTTACTATGCAAACATGACAAGTGAAATCTCCCGCAGCTATGTGAGAGGTTGATCGCGCAGAGAATCGCTGAGCTTATGTGAGTGAGTGTGTAAAAGCATTTCAGTTCTGCTGAGCCAAATAAGACAGGTCAGGGTGAAGAAGTGACAGCCAAAGAAAAGCTTACCACAAAACGGAGAAGTTATGACAAATCAGACTATAAGGCAAAAAGAAAGTGCAGCTTTATGGTTTCATGGACAAAAGAATTTCTGTGGCTGCAATATGATGAGCTAAATAACCAGGGCTGCACATAAGTGGCCCGCAGGTGTGCATTCGCTGTCAAAATAAAAAACACGCACAAGGGTTAGGGTTAAATTTAAAAACTGTACTTTTGAGTTAAAATATATATTTATAATTTTAATAAATGACAAATTAAAAATGCATGAACATTTTTTTGTATCGAAAAAATATCGAACCGTGACACCAAAGTATCGAACCGAACCGTGAATTTTGTGTATCGTTGCACCCCTAATATATATATATATATATATATGTATATATATATATATATATATATATGTATATATATATATATATATATATATATATATATATATATATATCCATAGGTCCCTCATCCTATTCATGTAGCCCCTTCCGCTGGGGTTGACCGAGCTGACCGAGCTAAGATCCTGTGGGACTTCCAGATACAGACGGACAAAATGGTGGTGGCTAACCAACCGGACATAGTGGTGGTAGACAAACAGAAGAAGACGGCCGTAGTGATCGATGTAGCGGTTCCAAATGACAGCAACATCAGGAAGAAGGAACACGAGAAGCTGGAGAAATACCAAGGTCTCAGAGAAGAGCTCGAGAGGATGTGGAGGGTGAAGGTAACAGTGGTCCCCGTGGTAATCGGAGCACTAGGTGCGGTGACTCCCAAGCTAGGCGAGTGGCTCCAGCAGATCCCGGGAACAACATCGGAGATCTCTGTCCAGAAGAGCGCAGTCCTGGGAACAGCTAAGATACTGCGCAGGACCCTCAAGCTCCCAGGCCTCTGGTAGAGGACCCGAGCTTGAAGGATAAAACCGCCCGCAGGGGCGTGCTGGGTTTTTTTTTTTTTTTATATATATGTATGCTCAGTATAATATAGTGCATCTTCTAATTCGTAAAGACACGTGCATGCTTGCGTGCACACACATGAAAGAAATAAAGAGCAGATGAAAGTATGTCAGGTATTGTGTACTGGTTCTGTAGAGTACAATAGCAGGATAATATGTGATAGGATCTTGCAGGGTTGCATTATGTTCAGGCTTTTGTTAAGTACAAAGTACTGCCTGTATAGTATCTGCTGCATCTGTGGATTACCTTTTAAATGTTTGATTTAGAGCACGTGTGGAATTTCACCATAAGCGGGATTTTTCTCCCTAACAAATATCTTTTTGCAGTGACTGCCGAGCTGGCAGAGAGTATGTTAATTCTTCTTAATGCTATTTTTTATTATTTTATTGGTGAAAACCTGATGACAAAACATGATTTCGTCCATGCACCTCTGGCTCTCCCAAAGCTCATCAGGATTTAATTCATACACAGATTAATATTTGTGATGTGGCGTGTTTCATCACTGTGACCCTGTGAAGAATGTAGCATTGGAAACATTGCCATGCTTATTTACACTCTTGCAATAAAACCATGCAGACCTGAGTCCATAAAATTCCCAATTTATGCCGCTCTCAAATTGCTACTTGCGAGCATCATCAACTACTGTAACCTACAGCAAAAAACAAACAAAACGCCTGTGCCCGTTTTAGGATCATTTAATAGATCCAGTGATAGATTTATGAGGACAGGAGTGAAAGCTCCACTCTTGTCTTGGCAAAGTTTCAGTTTAAATGCAGTCCCAGTATCTGTTCATTATTTCATTGTGCAGCCTAGCCACCATGTCTCATGTAAAACTCAAGGGAGGCCATAAAGCAGCTTCTAAAACAGCACCTCACTGTACACGTCTAACACTTTTGTCATTTTCATTAGGGGAAAATGTTTTTCTACAGACGCTCTTGAGGCTCCAGTGAATGCCTTGTATGTTAACAACATCCCCCGTGGCACCACCATAAAGGTTACAAGTGTTTTCCTGTTGGTGATTGCGCGGTTAATACAAACCTTTATTCATTTTGATTCCCTGACAAATGTCTGAGGTTGACTCCAGCATCATGCGACTGTTCCCCTTTTTAAGGACACAGACAGCTGTCTGTCATACTTGTTTGCAGTATGTTCCAGCATTCATTTGGTGATATTAATCTTAGACTGCGCACTTCTCAGGCAGGAGCCAGACTGGATATACAGTACACTGTGTAGCTCACAGTCACATTCAGCATAACGACCAATAAGCTTGTTGGAAAAAAAGATACATTTGCGCTGCTACTCCAGTACAGACATAATTATCGTAAGTTATGCTGTTATAATTGTTTTCAAAACCTGCCTTAAATCTTAAAAAACACATTATAAAGCAAGGATGACGGGCAGCTTATTTGTGTATGAACTGAAGGCTGCAGCGAGCGGTTTGAGTCCAGTTACAACTTTACGACAACCAGTCAATGAAATGCAATAATTCACAAATTAATGTGTTTTTCTCGACAAGAGTATAGTCAAGGTTATGTAAAGAACATGATATTACAACAAATAAACTTTATAATTCCAACATCAGGCTTGGGTTGCGTTAGCTTGTTCCCAACAATTCAGGGAAGGCTGCGACATTGCGTGAAAGATTTTGACCTTGTTGTCACAACACATACAGCGCTCCAGAGTGTCTACTCTAAAATGAAAAGGTGAGTAAGTAAATGGAGTGAACAAAATCCATCACGCAGTCTTGTTAATTATTATGGAAGCTTAAAAGCAGCTGTAAAGTGATGGATCTTAATGGCTCTCCTGTCATATGTCATGGGTTCTTTCCATGTTTATGCAAAAACTCTATGTGACTAAGTTTCTTCATGCCCTCTGTCAGTCATGGATCATGGCACAAAGGCAATTCAAACCATCTAAGATGCAATTACAAACTAATTACAGATTACCCCCTCCCTGCCTCCCCCTCCTTCCCAGCCCTCCCTACCTTTCCATAATCCTTCCTCAATCCCCCTTACAGCTACAGTAACTCCTTCAATTATGTGCTCCCCCTCATGTCAGCTCAGAGGAGATTGTTTTTATTTTACATTCACAGACACATGTTGTCATACACTTTTAGTTTGACAGACGAGAGCATGAAGTTGACAGAAAGACATCATTTTGTGGTAGTGGGGATTTTGTGTTGTGTGCATGTGTTGATGGTGGATATTGTGCTTTCCCAGTGAAGCATGATGCTGGACAAAAGACTGTTTACTCTGGGTAAATTATTGAACTTGTGCAAATGCTGTGGGGCCCCATATAATCAGTGAAGACACATCAGCCTGGGAGGCAAACAGCAAGACGTCTCAAAGAGGAGGTTTTATATCCTCTTTCTATTTAAGGTTTGGTTTTGGTGAAAACTGGAGTGCAAATATCGTAGCAGAGTATGATTTCAAGGTCAAACGCTCTTGCTACAATTCAGCTGCCCACAGACGTTTATATTTCTTCAAAAAACAAGCTAAAAATGCCCGTGATACACAGCACAGCATTGTGTGTTTACATGGAAATGTTCTCGGTTCTGTAGACATCCTTGACAGAATGTATACAGTCTGTAGCCACCCAGAGATTGGATGCTTTTGACTGCATACCATGCATCCTCGTTATATATTATCTGCTTCACATTCTGGTTGTGTCTACTGACTTGTGCATGCTGCGTAGTCAGCACACAAAGCGATAGAAGCTCCCATGCTGGTCTTCAGTGTCCTTGTTTGTGGATTACGCCCAGACATAGTTATATTTTACAGACTTCGAAAGTCTGCAAGGATATCTGAAAGAATTAACATCATACATTCTGGGAGAATCTTCAGTAGTTATCTACAAGAGTAGCAGAAAAGCATCAGGGCACAAGTATATATGTATTCCTAGTAGAGACTTGACTCAGACACCTCATGTTTAGGTTCTTTTAGTAACAGAAAACAGTGGACCTGAGAGTTTGAGCTAAATCTGGACACATTCTTTCTCACATTACTCCAGGAGCAAACACACTGGACACTATAGGTACACTAAACAGAAGCACATGGTGTGCTACTCCTATTGCAAACAGAAAAAACACAGGATGCTGAAGCAATTACAGCAAAGATGCAATATCCTAAAGTACAGATATACTCTGATAGTCTGAGGATTAGAGCCAGTGACCTCTAACCCTTTGGCTGCAGTTGCCCTCTCTCAGAGCATATGTCCGCACGTCATGGCTCAGCCCTGCAATACATGGTCCATCCCAGCTGAAGACAACAGCCAACACTGGTGCCCAATCCCCATCGTTTAACACCGTTTAACTTAAGTAAGCAGATTCCTTCCTGGGATCATCACCCATCACTGTTGCAGAGGGATCCTCCTATGTAACATGGAAGAAGCTGGCTGGGGGGTTGGGATGGGCTGTGTTGTTGACCTGAGTAACCTTGTTGACCCCTAGACCCATGTCTCCTTAATAAGTGTTGCCCTCCCCAGTGGTAACAGAATGGTCAAACATTATGTCAAGGGTAATTAAGGTCCAAACGCTCCTGACCCTGATCTAATCCCCTTTGAAAGGATCTCCAACTGTTTACTGTGATTAACAAGGACTGCTGGACTGGGAGGATCTGCCGGTGGTGAGAAGGCTTTATTGGGCCCTTTTTTTTTTATCACCACATAAAGTTGCTTCCAAGAGCTTCAGAAGATGTCCACAGGTCCCAGAGACAACAAGTCGGTGCTTTGAGCCGCTATTGAATATTACCAGCCAAATGGTCAGGTGGTTTCAGACTTCGGAAGCTATAAAGGGTTCTCTCATGTCGGTTCATGTAGGCAAGCAGAAATGAAAGAACAACACAAGGGTTTTTCCAAATGACGCCCCTGCATGACTGGGCTGTTGTTCAGACTTTTGGGGGAATTTCAACAACAAAGCTAGTTTTGATAAACTGTTGCAACATTTTAATTCAATGGACACTAAATATTTCCCAGTGTTTTATGTATCACAAATGTGGAAGCTGGCCAAAGGACAACAGAGATAGGACACGTGGGATATTTTCCAAACTGTGCAAACTAAATCCAACACACAGTTTAAGAAATCTGTTGAAACCCAAGGTTTGGACAGGTTCAAACTGCCATGGATTACCAGACCATGGATCAAACAAAGACGATGCTTAACATACCAGGAAGTTGCTGCAGTTAAAACTGTTTTTTTGTTTGTTTTTTTTTGGATTGAACATCCACCACAATCCTGGCAAACTGCTTAAAGTTACAGTTGTTTCATAATCTGGATGATATCACCTTTAAATCAAATAATTTACACGCATTTTGGCCTTACAGCTCTTTCTATCCATTTCACTGTCTAAAAATAGGTGATAATTATTAATGAAGCAGCAGACACCAACCTAACCCTAACACTATGCAGGTCGCCGGTGACCTGGTGGATGCTCAGGGGTTAATAAGGATGATAAGAAGAAGCATACATGCTGGCTCAGTGAGGCGTGCGTAACAACCACATCACATTAGTCTGGTTGTGGGCCCCTGTAATAGCCCAATTCCCCAACAGACCCCACACCCCACCTTGTACTTGTGGCCTGACAAGTACTGACCACTCGCACACACATTGCCATCCTTCCAAGGGGATTCCAAAATGACAGACTGTTCTTGCCATGTCCACTAACGGTCACTCTAATGCGCTGGAGGTCACAGGATTAGTCTTAGGGGGTCATCTTCACAGGGCTGGAGTTTTTAATATGAATCTTACAACGAGGCCAGTGTCCGAGGGCAGGAGAGGTGCTGGGTGATGATGAGACAGCCCCTCCCTTACCCCTTTCCCCACAATCTAAACCTAACTCTTCACCCACTCCCTCCCTCCCACCTTCTTGTAACACCACCCCCCAACATACACACATATTCGCACACACACGCACACACTGGCCTCCCCATGAGGACAGCAGCACCCCATCTAGCCTTTATCTCTGGGGGCAGCGTAAGTCATGCAGAACTCACGAGAGGAACATGCTGAGTGTGAGCTCATCGGATTAGGCCTCAAGATAGGGGCAGGGTGCCTCTGAAAGCAGCAGAGTGGCTTCCTCTGTCTCATGTGCCTTCCCTCCACAGCCAACTTTTGCACAAACACAGGCCTGAACGGGAAGATAAATAAGCTCAAATCCATCCGGCAGCCACAGCTCGGCTTGAAAGAAAGCCTGGAGGAGAGGGAACACTGCTAAACTCTCCACCCTGCCATGAGCTCTTCTGGATGTTTTCCATTCTTTGTCCTTTCTTCAAAACAGAAAAAAAAGCATAAACAAGGATGCATCTATATCAAAGTTATTCCAAAGAGGGACTGAAAAACAAAGGCATCATCAAGGAGTATTCCACATCTCAGTGCTAATTTGTGGTGATATGCTCAAATGGGTTAGGCCAGATGAAATATCAAAAGAGTAACAAAGCATGATAATACAAGCCACGGGTGACTGTGGGTGCAGATATGGCACAGATCACAGATCAAAGATGACTCTGGGAGTGTTGAATTATCCCTCCTTGAATTACATCAGATTCTGAGATGCTCACCATGCTTTGTTAGATGCCCAAATGCCTGAACAATTTGACTCTGTTACAGCTTCGACAGGAGCAGTGTTGTGTGATGAATGGGGTGAGGCGCTAACCTTTTGAAGTAATAAAACAAAGCAAAGTAGGCTGATGCATGGCCGTGTGCCAGAGTTTTAGCAGAGGGGGGCAGAGTTGTGGGGGGAAGAAAAGCGCATGATCGCTAACGGGAGGCTTTGATCACGCTCCCAAACAAACGGCCAGATAAAAAGGGTAATCAACACCTTTGGCCACAAGTCCAAATTTGCTCCTGCCAGTGTCTATAAATTACCCGCCATTAAAGACAAACATTTGGCATACATTTGGCATTGTTACACCACTACTCATGGCCCAGGCAGTGACATGTGGAGGGCATAGCCTATGCTGAGAGTTTTCAGTTACGCAGGCAGGCAGGAACAGCGAGTGGGGGGACGGGGGGCAGTTTCTAGCTTCTCGACCTTGTAGCTGAGAGTTGGTTAGGATCAGTGGCTGCCAAAGAGCAAGCAAGATGAAGACCATGGCTGAATAGAGTGGGGGGTTTACACCTTAGTCTCTGAGTCATGACCTTTGTTCTCGTCAATGTGGTTTATGTTTCCCTGTGCACAGTCTCTCAGGCATGCTGCTCCTGCCAAACGAGGGAATCCCTCAGGCTGAATATCGTACATGGATCCTTCTTTTTGCGGCTACTCAGTTTACAATTGTCCCACTGTCTTCATAACAAATTATTATACAGATTATATGTTTGCAAAAACTTTAGGTTAAACAGTTATACCTTTCATGCTGAGCAGCTAATCTTATTGTGCCTTGAGACACAGGAGATGCACATGTTTGGGTTTTATTCTGTTTATGTCATGCCAATTATTACAATAACTAGTCCTAAAACACACATGAGGAGACAGAGACACAACACAATGAAAGCTCGTGCTTCAGACTGCTCTGAACATCAGTTTCACAGAGTCTTTCTTGGTCATGAGGGGCAGCCAATCAGAAAAAAAATGGCATCAAGTGGGAGGAGTTACATGGGGTGAACGGAGAGCTGGAGCCTAGTCTGTAACCCTTTGCAGGTGACCAGTCCATCACAGTCAGTGTATTATTTGTTATTTAATTGGATTAAAAATGCTCCAAAACACTCCCCTTTAAAGAATGACTCAGTCTAAATTTGGAGTTTTCAGGGGCAGGGAAAGAGAAACTCACATGTTTGCTAGTAGACTATGGTTTTTGTCCTGTTTGACACTTTGTGAGTTGTAAAACAAATCTTATTAGTTACAAAGTGTCAAACACTGTAAAAAATACAGCTTTGGGTTGTATCGTGGTACACTGGCTGGCATTGATCGTTGTGCGGTCGTTGTGTCCTTGGGCAAGACACTTCACCTGTTGCCTACTGGTGGTGGTCAGAGAGCCTGGTGGCGCCAGTGTCCGGCAGCCTCGCCTCTGTCAGTGCGCCCCAGGGTGGCTGTGGCTACAATGTAGCTGCCATCACCAGTGTGTGTGAATGTGTGTGTGAATGGGTGGATGACTGGATATGTAAAGCGCTTTGGGGTCCTTAGGGACTAGTAAAAGCGCTATATAAATACAGGCCATTTACCATTGATCATCTGACAGCAAGAAGGTCCCTGGTTTGAACCTGCCAGCTATCTGGAGCCTTTCTGTATGGAGGTTATATGCTCTCCCCGGGCCTCTTACCCTATGACAGCTGCCATATGCTTCAGACCCCGTGACTCTGAATCGGATAAGTGGTTACGAAAAGTATATATTAATATATTTCTTTTTCCCCCTTCATGTTTTAACCCTCTCAGGCTCAAATTAAACTTTTTGTTGCTAATGCACAACCAAGTCCTGCAGTGGTACTTCTGAGTAAAAAAAACTCATAAAATATGTATGTGGGGTAATCAGGTTGTTAGTTTTTAACTGTTGCAAATCAGCAACGCCTGCCTTGAGAGGGTAAAATTGGAATTGAAAAAACAGAAACTAGAAGATCCTTTAAAGTGTTTTACAAGCATTGTGACATTAAAGTTCTACATGCTCTCCACTGAGGAACACCAAATAGCTGAAAATTTTATGAGTGTGAGGGTTAAAAATGTACCTCATCATCACCCTCAACAAGTTACCGGCTACCTGGTTGATGTTACGCTCTTCAGTGCTTGCATATCTTTAAATTCTTTGAAGAGTAAAGATAGAGTAAAGAGGCAAGAAAGTAGTACATACAATAAATACCTTTTAAAGCGTTGGGGGTTTACTGTTTGATGCTTGCATGAACCTGTCCTGACTTCAGTGCTTTCGAGATTATATAACTGACCTTTGTCAGGTGTGTATCAGCATACAGTAAATCACAGCACTCTACTTGAACCTTTGCAAATATTAAGCAGAGCCATGTGTGAATGTAGCCGTGTAACAGTGGTTGCAGTAGGGTTGAGCTAATGGGTAGAGCTGTAGGAAAACTTGGCATGAGATGAGTGTGAGAAGCGGCTACAAACAGGAAACATCCACCAAACTCTTAATTTAAAGTTTGTTTAGCTCCTCATCTCCGCTGCTTCAACTTGTCGTCTTCAGCAGTTCCTGTGCAAATTTAATATCGAAACCTAAATCAGAGGAAATGCTCTCAGCGTGCAATCTTCTGATGATTAGGCTCAATTATCAAAGCCCACAATAGAAGCCCAAACAAACAAATTTAAAGATATTTATGTGTGTTCACAGTAAACAAATGAACCCTGGCCACAGGCCATAATTGGCTTTAGGAATGTGGCAAGCGCTTAGCTTCCTTGTTGTATCATCCTTTGATTATTTTGGTGGATGAGGAAGAACAATCTGCTTTTGCTTTGTGCTGGCCTTTATTGTCTTTTGTGATGATGGGAAACAGAATTGGAACAGAATTGAATAGACTCTGATACATGAAAATATTACTGATGTTGATGGACACTGGTGTTTTCCTGCTCCCATGACCAATTTTAAACATAATGCCTCTATTGTTGCCTTGTGTAAATCTGAGTGCCAGCCTTTAAGCCTGCTGTTTTCTCATGGGCTTTGAATGACACAAAAGTCATTGTTTTTGTGTTGCGACATTACTGTGAACAGGCTCATCTGGTACAGAGTTTATAGTTTACAGGGGGGGAAAAAATTCCCACTCTCAGGCACTCATCGATATGTCACGTCAAGAGAAAGCAAAGTGTTGCTCGAGTATGTTCCAGCTGATTTCTGTGTTTAAATCCAAGCCCTAATGTTTGGGTTAGGGATTGTAATTTTGTAATGACTGTTTACATAGCTTTAGGGCTGGCACAGAGACAGTGAGAACAAGCTGGGAACACCTCACGCACTGCCCTTTAGCTGGAAGGGTCAGCATACACATTCATATATACATTAAAGCTCTTTGAGTGTTTGTGCTGATGTTGTAAATTTGTTACCACCGCTATATTACATTACATATATTTGGATGAAGTAGTGTGGTCTGTTTGGGGATTTTCCTCCATGTCACAGTAATAAACATGCTGTGGAAAAAAGTTCCAGTCTCAGGACACTTACACTGATAGCATCGCACACCAAGTGCTGCAGTCTCAGCAAAGATTCATATTTTGTTTGTTGTAGATAAATTGGGCTTTTGTAAATAGAAGAAAGTGCATAGGTGAATGAGGCTTGCAGTAAGAATGTCGTACAAGTTGTCAAGTAGTGTAGAAAAGCTTTATCTAAGCATAAACTTGACCTACCTAACCCTTTATACACTTATACACTGATAGATTCAGAGTATAAGCGTATTAGTTGTATAGTATAAGTGTACCTGATTCAACATGCAGACTAGAGGAGCTGGGGACAGAACCACCAACCTTCCAATTGGTAAATAACCTGCCTACCTTCTGAGCCACAGTTGCTCCATCTTTGAAATAATCTGTATGAATCCAGTTGGGTCTAGAATGCAGTGCAGGGTTCAAAAAATGTTGTCACAGGGTCACTGGGATGTCTGACAGAACATCTGATCTACAAGGTTTTTGAAATTGGAAATTTCCTCTTATCTGCTCTTTAGTGCAAGGACGAACGGGATGAGCACCGCCACAGACCTACAAAATGACCTCCAGCAGGCCACCAAACAATCAGAAATAGACTTCATGAGGGTGGCCCGAGGGCCTGACGTACTGGGCTCACTGTCCAGCACCGTGGAGCTCTATCTGCATTTACCATAGAATAACAGAATTGATAGGTCCACTACTGGGGCCCTGTGCTTTTAACAAATGAGAGTGCATTCACCCTGAGAAAGGCTCTGATGAACGCTATGTATACTGTCTTTTACATTGTGTGGCATGACCGGTTTGGAGGGACGCACAGGCCTCTACAGGCTAGGCCAGGGTTCCCTGACTGCCATTCAATATCAGTATAAAATCCTTGGACTTATTGTCAGACCTTACGCCGTAGGTAATTTGTTACCTTACTTACCTTACGAAACTTTCTCATTACTCTGTAAAGTGACCTCAGACGCACTGTCACACAAATACTAGTTAACAATAAAACCTATAAGGCTCCAATCCCACAAACAAACACAAATCTCTATCCTAATGAGGACACACATACCATCTTTCTTTTAGTTTTTACGTATGAACATGTATGAAAGCCCAAACAAGCCCAAAGAGACTTTAAAGTGATCTGCACAGGGGCTCCACTTAAAAAAAAAATGAACAAGCAGAAACTGAAGCTTCAACCGTGACTGCTTGTCACTGCTTTTTTTACATGTTGAAAATCAGGCTTTGGCTGTTGGGCTGGGGTTGACATGCATTAAGCTTTAAAATCACGCTTTGTTCTTGGCTAGCTTTGTGCTAAGAGTCTGTTAGCAATATAATGTGGCTCTTTCTGTCTTGGATGCAATTTCCGCTTTGGCATTGCAGTCTTGTGCTTTGTGGAATAAAAATAAAAGCGATGACCATAATTATACTCATCAAAAGTTGTATTTCTGTCCACCATTTTCACCACCGTTTTCCTCCTCCTGCACACAAACTGAAACCAGCTGATGGCAGCACAAGTGCGCAAAAAGAAAAAAGCACTTTTGTTATATTTTTTTCCCCTTTCTAGCGCACCGATACCTGAAAACTCTTTGTAGCACATGTAACAACATCCCTAGGAAGTGGTAGCACTGACTGGCTCCCACAGTCACCAGACCTAATTACAATCATGTTTGGAACATCGTGTTTTGGTCCATCTGATGTCACTATTTTGCAAATCAGACTTTACAGGAGCTCAGTCAGCAACTAGTCCAGATCTGGGAGGAGATCCCCCAGGACACCATCTGCTCTCATATTAGGAGAATGCCCTGATGTTCTCAGGCATCCATACAGGCACATGGGAGTCAAATGAAGTAATGAATATAATTGCTGCAATGTAATTTCTTCAAAATGGACTACTTGCATCATTTTTTCATTTGGATTTTCAGGGTTTCTTTGAATTCCTCTGTAGGTCAATAACTTTCATTTCCACTGAACAATGTAGCCTTATCCAGTCAATATCAATAATGACGTCCAGCGTGATTTTTTTTCTTGCCTATTGAGATCTGGGGTGGTTGTGCCTCAGGTGGCAGAGCAGGTCAGCCACGAACCAGAAGGTCGGTAGTTTGATCCCAGGCTGCTCCAGGCAGCATGTCAAATATCTTTGGGCAAGATACTAACCCCATGTTTGCCTACTGGTGGTGGTCACTAGTGGCGCCAGTGCCCGGCAGCCTCGCCTCTGTCAGTGTGCCCCAGGGCAGCTGTGGCTACAATGTAGCTTGCCATCACCAGTGTGTGAATGACTGAATATAGTGTAAAGCACTTTGGCATCCTTAGGGACCAAGTAAAGCGCTATACAAATGCAGGCCATTTACCATCTAATGTGTTTTCAAAATGTTCCTTCAGTTTTCTTGAGCAGTGAGCTGCTAAAAGATGACATTTCAGACACTACAAAGTCCTCATTAGGATAGTAGAAGGGTGTCACATGTTTGTCAACCACGAGACATGGATTACTTGCTGTTTTGATTCTGTTTCATACCTTTTTTTGCTTTTTTCTCACTTTTTGCTTTTGTTTTCACGCAGTGAAATGTGACTGTGGTTTGGGTTAAATATCACAGCTGCAACCATGCGTGTCTAACTAATAACATAACTCTGTGTGTCAAGGTCCCTTGCCAAAGGACACCTTAGCATATCTGTGAGAAATGGCACTATGACAGTCTGAGAATGGGAGCAGGCTGATATTTGCTGTAGTTTAAGTCCAAGTAAATGGGGATGAGGAAACTCGTAGCTCTGACAAGGATGCAAAATGGATGAAAGCCAAATAGGTTAATAGAGGCTTAATTTCTGACAGTGTTATGTGGAAAACAATGCAAGAATGTTTTCTTGCATTGCGGAATTTCTCCATTGTTGGAAAGCGTCTTAAACCAAACAAACTATATGTTGTCTTGACTTTCAAACAATAAGATGTTGTATTTGAGTTTGGCTCAATTCCAAAATTAGAAAGTCAACCCAAGTTGTGGCAATCAGGGAGAAAAAATATAGTTTTAAGTTACATACATAAAAAACTTGTTTACATGTCGTCGTCCCCCCCGTAAAGTTCTTTTTGCTTGTCTCCAAAACATATGGTGAGGATTCGTGGCTCAGGTTGGGGTCACAGATGATGACTTAAACCTCAGAGGGTTCGTGAGAAAGAAAGTCTTTGAAATGAGCTCCTCTTTAAACTAAAAGGCTGCTACCAGTTTCATAAAAATCTAACATAGCCAAAGCATTTTGGTACACAAGAGCAGACATTATGTTCACTTGAAGTGAATATATAAAAAAATGTGTACAAATGTTTCAGAAAAGAATTCTGAATTTTTTTAAAGGAATCAGATTTTTCTAGAACCTTAAATCACGCTTGTATCATCATCTAATAGCAGTGTGGATCATCCAAAGCTGCCTTCAAGCCAACACTAGTCAAGCCTCTGATGACAGACGCTGCTGTGTGCTGGGCATAACCTCACATTAAAGCTAATCCTTAAATGTTATTTTATGAGATTACACTTTTCATGGAGCCTGCCATACAGTCCTCACTCTGCTACATCACCTTTCAAGAAATGAATAAACAATCTATGCGTTTTATCTCTTGCTGCCTCTATTAGCTTTTTATTTTAAGTGCAGGAGGTAGCCTACAATAGTTGTTTTGTTAGACATCGCCAGTGCAAATGCATTTAGGGAAGAGATGATTGTGTCTCACGTTTCCTTCTGTGGAAAAAAGGCGATCCTTAACATGACCTCATTTACAACGTGTCGTAACAAGACTGGAAAAAATAATTTAGGCCTTACTTCTGATGTCAACAAATGAGTCAGTTCATCATTTTTTTTTATTATAAACCAGTTTTGAGCAGGGAGATTTTGAAGAGAGCTCATTTATCATTTGTTCATTTCAGGTGTGAGTTACTCTTGTATTAGATTGGAAAAAAAGGTCATGTGACAGAAAATGAGTTCGTTCACAAACCCACGATTGCTGGTATGATGCCTCGGATCCTCACATACATCTATACGACTGACGGGTCATCTTCACTCTGTTTATCAGATCATTCATTGATCAGCTTCACCGACCCGTTGGCACAGTTAACACGTTAGCGCCGCGTTAACTCGTTAATAGAGATTTACCATGTTAATGCGGTTATGGCGTTAACATCATTTTAATACGATTAACTAGACAGCACTATCCATCCATGTTTTTTGAATTTTTATTTTATTAGTACATAAACCCAGCCAGTGAGTGAAACTGAAAGTAAAATAGCAAGAGTGAAGCTAAACATAAATTTCTCTAACCTCTGAGTTATCCAGCTAAAACCCTCCAACCTCAAAATTGCACTGGGGTATCTCTCGGTTGAGATAATTGAAAGAGGAGATATTTTCCGCAAGAGCTGTGATTCTTAGGGGTACATCAGTTGCCTTGGGAGAAGGCACTGCCTTAAAGGCTGAAGTCAGTGAACAAAAGTCTGCAGAGTATCGTAAAAACCACAAAGCAAAATGACTGATTACAGACTTATGCTGAAAAACCTGTACTGATCTGTGGCTGTTTTTAGGTAAGTAATGCCACTTAAATCCCTTGCAAAGACATGGATATCTTCTTTAAATGCGCCACTGCATTTCTGAGGAACACTTTCATGATGTAGGCTGAATCAGCGAAAGCAAAACAGACATTTCATTGTTCAAAGGTCTGATATGTTATTACTTTCTGGGCAGTGATGCAACAAAACTGCAAGGATGAATTAGTAAAAGAAGAGGAAAAGAACTCGCAAGGGAAAATTAGTTTGCCTGACCTTTCTCACGCTGCGCCGCTGTCACCTCATAATTTCCCATATCATTGAACAGTACCATGAAACAGTTTATCATACATCTCACTGGGAGTCCGCGGTTTTCATCGTCCCCTCAGGAGGGATCACAAACCACAACCCAGTCTTGGTGCAGGTGTGCGACCAAATGATTCCCCCACACTTTCCCCAGTATATGTCTGTCTCTAGCCCTTCCTCACTCGATCCCCATGGAAAAGATTTGTAACTGTCCATTACTCAGCGAGGCCGCAGGGTCCTGCCTGCTGATCTCTCCAAAGCCTTTACTGGCCAAGGATATTTATTTAACATTCACCAGCATTGTTCCTGCCATATGTTAGCATGAACTCCAAACCTGACCTGATAGTTCATTAAATTTTTAGTTTCCTTCTGAAATATTTCTGCAAAGTGTGATAGGAAAAACCCTCAAGCTCTAATGTAACGTTAACGTTATGAGCTCAGTTGTTCACAGACAAAAACAGCCACACCAGTCATTTGTTCAAACACATAATATGAGCGACAGTGTGTTGACGCTTTCCTGAAAACACCCTCTGACTGTCATAATGGTAATTACTGTCCTCCTGAAGGCAGAAATTACATGACATAACACACAGAAGTCAGTGCGGTCTGTCAGCAAAGTGTGCAACTTTTATACAGACCGAGGTATGTGTCAATGCTTTTTTTTTTTACATTAAAGTATTTTTTTTTACCTTTACTAAACGTGTTTTCTGACCTGCCAGAAACTTTGCCTTATCCTGCAGAAAACACGCTTAGTGGACGTAACAAATAACCCAAGCAAACACTCATCTGTGGCCATGTTCAGTATGCTGGGGCTCTTTTATAGTTTGTTGTGTACAACAGAACTGTGTCTCTTTATTTGAGTAAAAATTACATTAACATTCAAAATTCTGTAAGTATATTAGTTAGAATGAGCAGGACTGCATTTTCTGGTAAAAGTTGTTTTCTGCTGCTACATGTGCTAAATTTAGTAGATGTGACAGGTGGCTTGAAGATGATCCCTTTTTTCCTCACACTTGTTTTAGAAGAAAAGACGTGTGTGGCATTCTGCTTCACGGGAAGAACACCCATCAAACTGTCAGTGAATGATTTGCTTGGGTTTCAGATATTTTTCATAGTAGCTTTGAGTTCTGTGAAACTGCAGTTTCACGGCTGTTTCTGCAAAGGCTAGCCTCAGGAGTCTTAGATCTCTACAATGATAAACTTTGAAACAGCATTTCGGTACACTGTATACTGTGTATACTACTGTATTGACAATAAAGCTCTTGAATCTTGAATCTTTAAACACTGTAAACATGCAAGCCAGCAGTACTAAGACTCCAGATCTTCAAACCTTTAACTTGCTGCTCGATCCAGCTGGATCCTGCAGCAGGGGGAGAGCTTTTCATGTTTCACCAAGCTCATTTAGGCTGAAGAGCAAAAAAAAAAAAAAGGACTAATCTTCCTTTTGTGGGCCACTTGTAGTCCATATAGTATTGACTGAGACTGTTTGAGAAAGCTTTGGTTAAAGTAAAAGGTTCATGTGAAAAACCGAAGGTCTGTTGCAAAAGTGTAATCTCAAATTAATTGATTATTGTCATTGGTTTATCTTTGATTTCTATGTTTGTGTCCACTGGCCTGTACTGAATGGTGGGTGCTTTTTGTTTCTTATGTTATGTTTGTTATACTTCTTGCCCTCTAGGCTAGATCTCTCCAATTAGACATTTTAGCTGGATAAATAAAGGATAGATCTATATAATACACAAAGATCCTTTGAGTCATTTTTTCCAAGGGAAAACAACGAGACCTTAAGTCATTGCTAAATAATTGGTGTACTGGTAATTTGATGTTAAAGATGTGTTCTCTGACCTCAATTTTATATCCCTCTGGACAGAGGCCAGGAGCACAAATTCCCCCATTCTTGGGTATTTCCATACACACTGGTAAAATGGCCTTTAGTCAGTCCTGAAATGTTGGAAGGAACTTTGCAGACTAAAATTTCTGCTTCACTGGAAAGTTTTTGGTTTTCGTTAGCTCAAGAAAAGGATAAGAGAGCCCAAAGTCACGGCTTCCAAAATATATTGTCATGGATTTGTTTAACTTCAGATGGGCATCGTGGTCCACTGACACACAGACAGCCTTTCCTTGTGAAGCACTCAAAGATCACTTAACAGCCCTCACATGTCATTCATGTGCACAGAGAACTAACAGCCATCGATTAGTGGATTCAGGTGCACTAATTCAAGCATAGAACAATGTGGGTACTTGAGGAATAATAGCTGCTGATCTTCAAAGTAGCTCAGCAGTTTGATTCCTCAGTGTGTACTTTGTTTGTGTCACAACACAGGGAGGCGTTCTGGGCAAAGTGAAGACTCCCAGCTGGATCTGGCGACCCATAGAACCAACATAAAACCCGTAAGAAGGGGATGAAAGAGGGGTTTAATCCGTCCTATTCAATGTGTGCTGACAGCACACATCGAGGGTCTAAAGTGTGTGTTCGATGAGGGTAATGGGGGTAGGTTATTATCTAGCCGTCAACCTGGGTAGTTCTTCATACACAAATATTGTCCAGACACTTCAGAGCTCAGTGTTTGGATCAGGATGTAGAGGATATGGCTATAAAAGGCTGGTGTAACTCAGGGGCTGGAGAATCACATTAAGGGTTCAATTCACTGATCTATATAGATTCTTGAAATTTTAACATTAAAATTCGAAAGATTCAAGCTGAGATTATAACGCTGCTGAAAATTCCTTCCACACTGTGCATGAATTAAGTCTCGGTTCCATGAGGAGCCCTGCAGCTGGATCCATTTGTGATATTTCCAAAAGAACTTCAAGATGATGACTCCCTATTTTTCTTACTTAAGTTTCATTGTGTTTGTCAAGTTTGGGCCAGTTTTGCTATGGTAAATAATCCTTCCAAAAATCCCTGGATCCAAATACGGATATGGATTTGGATAGACTCCGAAAGAAAGTCTTCCTTGTCCTTCACACATAGAAACAAGATATTAAAAGTTAAAAAATAAATCAATAATTAAAAATTAAGACAGGAAAACACGATTTTTTGTTCCTTCTAGGTATGGTTTTGCGATCTCTTTGTGGTCTTTTTTAAATCAAGTTTTTTTGTTTCTCCCAATGTGGCAATTTTCTGTTTCTTTCTTGACAGTTTGTGTTTCTTTGTGGTCATTTTGCATCTCTCTTTGATTGTCTTGCCTCTGAATGCGGTCATTTTTCATTTGTTTGGTGATTCTGAATTTCTATACAGCCCTTCAGTACCTTCATGTAGTTTTTTTTTTGTCTTATTGTGGTTGTTTTGTGTCCATTTAGTCTTCCTTCCCATCCACTACCTATCACTGGGAATCCTGTGGGAGGAAACTGTGGGGAGAATGATATTTTTATCACGTCTTTGCTCTCCATTGGAGTTCTCTACTCTTTAGTATATCACTGGTATGAATTTACATATATCTTGTCAAATTTGACAACACAGATTTCAACAGATATGAAAAGAGATCGCTGAATGAAATACAAACCCACCTATTTTCAGTGTGCCACATCGCTTTGTGATCCTCAGGGGAGATGAGTTGCTCTAAATATTAGCCGTATTGTTTGGCATATCGTGTCACAGTTGACTGCTCATCCACCCCTTTCAGACTTAAGAAGAAAAAAAAAAGCTCTGATGTTTTTCAAGCTATCACTGCCTCGTCAGCCAATGATCCCGCCTTTCATTTGAAGGCATGGAAACCTCAGCAAACACGATGCTGAGCGTTCAGGCTTGATTGATGACTTGCTCTTATTGATACAGTCTCTTACATGTGGTTTGGCCATTGTAGCACATGTGGTTAACCAATAAAGAACAGATCTAGGTCAGATGCAAAGAGAACATGTAGATTATAGGCTTTGGTTGCTGTTCTAATTCAACTCACTGCATTGTCATTGGCTGGTGAAATGACTCCAAATGACAGTTATATTTTTCAACCTGTCATTATTGTATACCAGAGGTTTTCTGTCATCCTTCATGTTTCCAATAGCAGAAGCGGAGTGAGTTTTCTCATGGTATACAGCAGCTGAAAATAAACAGTTGGCTTTGTGAGAGGACAGTTTTTATTTCAGTAGCCATAATCGACACTCTTGTTGCTAATTATAAATCCTGCAGACATTTCAACTTGTCTTAACAGAAGAAGTACAGGTGTACTTTATAGCATTACATGCATTCCACTTTAAGGGTTGTCAGGATCTATTCATTGGAACATCAAATAGAACCGAATCATTGCTAATGTTATTATTATCACCTTTGCTATGGCAAGACAAACTCTTGCAGCACACATGGAAAATGTGCAAAAAGGTGCACCGGCGTGGTGAGCTCTGGGAATACAGCAGCATTGCTACAAGACGTCATTCAGGAGAAGAAAAAAGCCAAAAACTCACAAAAGGTTCAGGCCCATGTTTAGATTCCCATCCATCATGCAATACCATCAGGGAGGTGATCCGTCCCCACTTCATTTTGCAACATGACAGTGTGCCCAAACATGCAACCAGAGTCATTAAGAGCTGTCTTCAGGCACAGGAAAAACACAAGTATCTCGCAAAACATGGTCACACAGACACGCAAATAGTGATTTGACTTGTGTGATGTAACTCATAAATAAGAAACTTTCATCACATGATTTGTGACAACATCCCAGTGTTTCCCACAGAATACGACTGGATTTGTTGTGGTGGCGGGGAAGGGAGAAAAAAGCCCCTCTCACACTTTCTTCAATGAATTGATAAATCTTTTCCTTCTTCTGCTCCCTTTAGGGGTCACCACAGCAGATCGTCTGCCTCCATCTCACCCTGCGCTTTATAAACTTCTCTGTCACACCAACCATGTACATGTCCTCTTTCACTGCATCCATGAATCTTAATATTGTGTGACAACAAACACAGTTTTCATGTCAGACTATAAACAATATAATTGTGTTTGATTTGACACAGGCCAGTCATCAACCTCACCAGTCTTTGAGTCAGGTCTCTGAGGGAGAGGAACATTTGACTGAATTCAAAAGACTGTATTGTATTCACACTTAAATGTTGAGAGTTTGCCTCTCTTTGGCGTTAACGAGAAAAAACTTAATGGAACAAAAAGAGTGAAAAAAGCTCTCTAAACTGAGGGAGTTCAGACCGAATAACCTTTTAGTTTCTGACGTCACTGTCCAGTCTGGGATTGTGTTCCCATTAGTCATTTTTTGTTTGGACAGGCAGTTATTTACCTCATGAAAAACACCCAGACTAGACTGAAACATCTCTGAACATAATTTTGAGTCAGTGAGGAAGTTGAAGCAATTGACAGGTGCAGCTAAATATGCTGCTGCAGTTTTTTTGTTTCTGTAAGTCTGGCACAACAAGATGATGTCTCCATCCAGCCACTCAGTTCTAACTGAATGATTTTGCAGAAAGAGTGTTAACAATGAAAACGTCTGGAACACAAGACGCTTTCATGACGCAAATGCACTAGTACCAAAGCTGTTATTCTCTTAATGTCCACTTGAGGCTGTCCAACTTTACATCAGAAATAAACATGTTTGCAGCTTATCACAAAAAACAGTTTTGGTCTCTTTATTTAATTTTCCTTCATAACAACTGTGCAAAAGTTGATTTTTTGTAACTGTTTAAATTGTATTAAGGCTTAAGCATTATTGCATTATTCAGTTCAATTCAATTTTATTTATATAGCACCAATCATGACTACAGCTGCCTCAATGCTCTTTACATTAGAAGGTAAAAGACTACAATATTAGAACGAAGCACCAACAATCAGACAAGCCTTGTGAAAAAGTACTTGGTGACAGTAGGAAGGAACAAACAAAACAAACAAACAAGCTTTATTATTTGTCACATACAATATCATACAGAGTACAATGTGCAGTGAAATGTTTTTGTGTCCATGCACGTAGCCGCACCATTCCAGGGCTTGGTTTAGCATGGGGAGTCTAGCCAGGACCCTTACTGGATAGGAATCTAACTTGCGACTCGCGCTCCAAAGGTCTGTAGTCTTACCACTACACTATTCAGCTGTAACTCACTTTTAACAGGAAGTAACCTCCTGCAGAACAAAGATCAGAGAGGGTCAGCCATCCATCTTGACCAGTTGGGGGTGAGGTAAGGGAGAAGAGACCAGAGAGGGACAGCGCAAAAGTCAAAAGAGCTTACGAATGCAGTCCAGTGAAGATACCATAAATGGAAGCAGGTACAAACTGCCATTAAACAGTGAGTCAGATCAGAAAACCTTACAGTCCTGACTCTGCAGAGTGCTGCTTCA
Source organism: Astatotilapia calliptera (assembly GCF_964374335.1). Classification (NCBI taxonomy): domain Eukaryota; kingdom Metazoa; phylum Chordata; class Actinopteri; order Cichliformes; family Cichlidae; genus Astatotilapia; species Astatotilapia calliptera. The sequence continues at coordinate 28,045,149 of NC_137437.1, forward strand.
GACTGTTCTTGACTCATTGTTGATATTAGCGCTCTTGCCTAAGCCATCTGCAATAGCTGTCTGGATGCCTGAGGATTTTCAACATTCAAACACCCACACTTTAAGCTCTGAGGTTATCACGAAAAATTAATGATTTAAGAAGTTAAACTTTCAGATATTTAGAACAGATATTTAGAAAACCTCTGATTCTCAGCACTCATTAATGTTGACCTGATTTTGAATATTTGTGTTGTAAATCAGGTTCCCAGCACTGTTTGATTTATTTATTGATGACATATTAACTGCATGCTCATGTATCAACAATATTCTTTGCTAGGTAATAATTGCAGTGGCATGTTTAACAGAAGAAACATGTTGTGTTGAGGCAGTCAGGGAAAATAACTGGCCATATTTGCTCATTTTTTTATTGACACTCAGGTTGGGATCCAGTTATTTGCTGCTTTTGGTTGTAGGGATGGGCAGCAACCATGTTCCCTGTGTGTATGTGAGTGTGTGCGTGCATCTGAGCATGTGTTTGAACCTGATGCATTACTGACAGGAGCGGGCCTTGCTGCAGCAGCACGCTATTGTTTTCGTTGGCAGAGATTAGCGGCCCCCAGGGGCCCGTGCCACAAAGAGAGCTCTGTTACCCACTAGAGTGCTTTATTGTGCTCCAAATTACCCCTGTGGAGAGGGTAAAAAACAGCATGGCAAATATCAAGCATGCATAATGTCACCGAGCGAAATGACAGCTGCCTGGTCCATAGATTCCTTGCTGTAGACTTTACCCGTGTTGCTTGAAGAGATGTGTAAGCGTGATCGTAGAAACACTCATAAACTCATAAATTTAACTAATTCAAATCCATGGATAAGAATTTTTTTCTCATTGGAGCTTCCTGCAGTGTTTCCACTTTGTGTTTAATGCCACCCTTTTTTATCACATCAAACTGAAGAAACCACATGGTTTTGTGCAGCTTTTCTCCCTCTTAAAAGCTTGTTGTTGTTTCTTTTTCTTCATCTAAAGCATGGATACAACTTCACATCCTCAAAGTCCTCTAAGAAAGCTCAAACCTCTCAAAAAGACAAATGGGGTCATGTCGACAAAGAGCAATAATCTTCTTTGCTCCGCGGCCTACGAACAGGCCTGTCAATTGGATTCATTCTCAGTATCCAAGGGGACTGGTTTTTAAAAGTGTCAAGATCAAAAGGCTTGACTGACAAAGCACGCTTTTTATTATTGCAGTGGCAGCCCATAAGCTTTTAATGTTGAAAATTACAGTAATTAAGTACATGCTGAACAAGCCTTGGATCTTGAGGGAGGCTTTGAGGAGCAAACCACAAATAAAAAAAAACAAGCCCATAGCTGAGATGAAGAGGGTTGTATGTAAATATGAGCCCTTTGTACTGGTATGCAGTGCAAAGTCTCGCCTGCGGTGGCTCTTATCATCCCGAACAGCATGGGATTCATCAAATTTAACGTGCCTTCATGGTGTCTTTGGTTTCAGAGGAAGGAAGATCCAAAAAAGAAAAAGAAATTGTAATAAATGAGTCAGTGGGTGAAAAAAGTTAACAAAGAAGGTGAAATGATGTGAGACATAAAAGCAGCATGATTAAAAAAAAAACCTTTCCTGTTTGATTAGTCATCACGGAATAATCTGACTGACTTTGCCGGCAATAAATAAACAAGTCAGAGAAAAGATTTTCCCAGCGGTGATCTGGAATCATGTCAAGGCCACATAGAGTCTACAGCATGTGACGGTTTGTTCCTCCCTGTCACTCATTGGGATGTTTTTCAAACTACAAGCTAGCTGAAGCTCGTTTATGCGGCATCCAGAAAGGGATCAGAGGAGACACAAACACAGAGTTTAATAATGCTTCATCTGAGAGGAAACCACTTAATTACTTATTAAATACTTTGGGTTTATTCTCTACTTTTTAGGGACAGTAACAAAAGCACTCCCATAATAGAAAAGATGCTTTGTGGTAGATTTAGCTGCAAACTCTGGGTAGAGGCTATATAAAAGATGGATCCAAGGAGCATATATTCTACATTTTAATGCTTCACTGTCAACAGCTTCATGGCTGCCATGTTGGGTTTACTCATTGTTTACTCATCAGCTAATGCAATCTAGCAAGTTGCTTCCATGGATTCTATTGGTGCATCACACATAACCATACACATAGGAAACATGCAAATAGAAGAAAATTCTGGAATTTCACTCAGCAAAACTGCAACTCCGACTTCTTGAATGGTCTGTTCGTACAATTAACTGCAAGGGGAATGACTCCAGTGGCCCCTGTGACTCAAGTGGAAATTGAGTGCATGAGTTTTGTCTTCATATTTCAGAGAGTTGTTTCCTTGGCTTGTCAACACAAACCAAATAGGCTATAAAATACAAACCCAGATGACAGGATACAAAAAGAACACTATATTTGAAGCTAGATGATGAACCAGTACTGATCATAACCCTGACATTTAAATATTCTAAATTTATATTTGGTAAAAATGCTCTCATGATAATTTTATAAATAATACTCAGTGTTATGGACCCATTTCGCAGTTTTCCGTCTTTCAATAGCTCCTTTACTGCAGCAGCAGCAACTTACCTCTACACTTCACCAAAGCAGGGTGAAGTGACTCCTTTTTTCTTTTCTTTCTTTTTTTACTCTTGTGAATCACAGAAGCACATACCAAAATCTATGCATGTTGTCCAACACCTGAGGAGTCTTTTGGAGTCCTCAAAAGGCCGGGCTTCCTTTAGGAATTCGACATTCATAGTGGGCAGGTGACCTTGAACATCATCTGTTTGAGCAAAATAGCTTAGTCACTCTGTTGAGAGAAAGAAATTTAAAATCAGAAAACACTGAAGTTACAGTGATGTTGAACCTAAAAATCTCTAACAAGATATTTACAGTGAATAAATTTAACACCATACATCTTTGATATACAGTTTGCGATATACATTTTTTCACCTAAAAAACTTCAGTGTCATGGTCCTGAGTCTGACGACTCAGTGTTTTGTGTTTCTTTATATTATTCTATGTTCTTGTTTATTCTGTTATATCTTTTGTTAAGGTTTGCCATTTGTTTTTTTCTATACCTGCCTGCTCCCACTTCTCTGGGTTCCCTCTGTCTGTCCGTGGTGTCACACTGTCTGCTTGTGAATCTGTCTGTTAAGTTCAGTGTCATGTCTGGTTCTCTGTGTCTGTGAGCTTCCTGTTTTATTCTGAAGGTCTCTGTCTCATGTGAGTGTGTTCAATTTACGTTTCCCCTGTCCCGTTAGCTCTGATTTCCCCCAGGTGTGTTCCCCTCCTGTCTCTCATCCCTTGATTACTGCTGTGTGTATTTAAGCCCTGTGTGATCTCCTGCCTGTTGCTGGTTGTCTGCGGTTTTCCCCTCCTCTGTCGTCCTGAGTGGTTCTCCCTGCATCTCCGTCTGTGTCTTTAGGTTTCAGGTTTGTTTTCTATGCTTAGATTTTCCAGTTTAGGTTTACTCAGTTCTGTTTTTTGCCACCCTCGCCAAGCTTCCTCACATCAGAAGTGCCTGCACCTTGCGTCCTTCAATAAATTCCACACGGCTCACCTCGCTGACCGTGACATTCAGGTTGCATTCTAACAAAAAAGGAAGTTATCATTTTTTTAAAAAAATTGTGCTTCATAATCTCTGCTCAGCATTGCATTTAAAATCTTAATTTTTCCTCTCTGAGTTACTGTGAATCACATGTAATTACCTTGAAATTACATTTCAAAACGAGCACTTGTAGTTTGTAGCCACCCACCATGGCATAAAACAGCATTACTGTAAAATCAATCAAATAAAGATAAACATTTTCTTTTTCTAGATGTGATAAAAGTTGATTATTGCAGCTTTTCAAGGGGAAAAGAATCACGTGTGACGCTAAAAGAGAAACATGCTCTGTGTCGCGTAGCTTGCAGTGCAGTGTTGGTAGTTGCCCTTTGAGTGGCCAGCGCGGTGAAAGGCTGGTGGGCAGGGGTGACTCGGCCCTCTCCCTATTGTTCCTGTAGCTTGGTATTCCTCTCATAGCATGCCCCAGGCTCTAGAGGATGTGCTTTTTAAAGATCCCAGGCCCTCCTAATGGCCTCACTCAACTCTACAATACTTACTTTTTAACAAAGACACCCCTCGGACTGAATTTCTGCCTCTTTCACCTCTGAGCAGATGCAGTGTTTATTTACAGAAATTACACAGCAATATAAATGACAAAGCTCTTCCCAGATTATATATTGTATTAGTTTTAATCAAATTCTTCAATTTTTCATATATTCCACTCTTCCCCTCTCCTTTCACCCTTCCTCTCTCAGGCCTCTCTCTTTCCTTTTTGCTGAGTGTCCCGCTCAGCTGGCCAGCACCTTTTCACTCTTTGCTGCAGGAATTGTCCCCTGCATGTCAAGTGTAGCCATTAGAAGGAAGGGTTTGGATGAGAGGTGCTTTTCAGGTCCCCGTCCCCCTCACCTTTGAATGGAGACAATAGAGCTGTTCTTTATGTCCAGATGACCACACATACACACACTGCCAAGAAAGTTTCTAGTGTCCTGCAGCAGCAAGGCCCCATACACTAAACTCACGTTTTAAGGAACGGGTAGATTACATAATAAAGGCACGATTGCTCTCGTTGTTGTGACGCAGGCATCATCACTGTACTAGAAGTCAATTTCCTGATAGGGCTTACTGTAGTTCGAGCTTGGTTCAAATACAAAGGAAAACAGTCAAGTCAAGAAACAAACAGAGAGATTGTGCTTTTCATGGAGACGTTCCTCAAATCAGGCCAAGATCTCTCTTCTTTTCAAAAACCTAAATAGACTAACAAGCTGCCGAATTGCCTTTTACTTTAAAACATCAAAGAGAAGAATTTTTTGATCTAATGCACAAATGAGCTGGTCAATATTTTCTGTAATTTACCAAACTAACAGTTGATAAATGTCTGGATGATAAACATGACATTGTTAGGTTTTGTGAATGTGATTTAGGGTAAATAAGTACTTTATATGAGAAGATTGAACAATGAATCAATAATGGAATCAAGACATTGTCTTTCAGACACTGTAAAATGTTGGCCCATCTATCTACCCAGCCCACCTCCATGCACAAACTTTCTGTGTGATGACTGTCTCCTCCAAGTAACTTGAACTTGGTTATGTGAAAGAATATAGATGTTTCTTTCACCTTGCAAAATTTCAGAAAAAAAAAGTAAGATGACATTTTGACAGCCTTTTGGGGAGGAAGCTGAGGAAACGTGTTGGAAAGTTGATTGGTGACTTTGACATGAACAGTCTATTTGTATCTCTACTCAGAGATCAGAGATTTCTTTTACATTCACCACAACCTAAACCACCACAAATGGTTCTTCCATTTATCACAGTGAATGGTTAATTAATGAAATTTTTGCTTTATAGAAAAAGACTTTAAGTGGAGCAAGGAGGAGATGGTGCCAGATTCTCCAGATAACATCTCCGCTTTTTTCAGATGATCGGGTTCTGTTGGCTTCACCCAGTAATGACCTCCAACTCACACAAAGGGGGTTTTCAGCAGAGTGTGAAGCAACTAGGATCAGAATTAACACACAGAGGTGTGAGGCATGGTTTTCAGTTAGAAAAACAGTGTTCCCTACTGCGGATTCTGGAGAAGTTTCTGCCCTAAGTAGACAAGTATCTTTGGGTCTTGTTCATGAGTAGGAGAGTGTAGAGCAGGACATTCACAGATATACTGGTGCATTATGTACAGTGATGTACATAATGCACAAGTATTCTGAGGTGAAGAGAGAGCCAAGTGTGAAGATGGACCTGTCAGTTTACAGGTTGATCTGCATTCCTACCTTTATTTACATCTACAAGCATCAGCCGTGACTGAAAGAATAGGACTGAGATAGGATCAGGATGGAATGAGAATAGATTTACAGCTAGTTCAGTTGGTTCAGTGTCTGGCCAGAATGTCTCTTCTCTCACAGGTAAGGTATTTTGGCCATGTCAAACTAAAAGGAACCTCAGTGTCAGACCCAGGATATCCTAGAGAAATTACACACAGTTACAGAGGCCCAGTGAACAATCATTCCGATCTGGTGCATTTAAATATAGTGCATTAAGCTCCTGTGTAACTGTCCATAAAAAGTGATTCGTGAATGAGACCCTCACCTTGCCGTGAAACAAGAATCCAGGTGCTTTGATAGAACGCGAGGGTTTGATGCCCTGTGAATGAGAATGAGCTGTTAACCATTACTTTAGACACAAGTAACCTTGCAACATTCCTTTACTCTTCCTTTCACTCTTTCAAACTCTCACTGTTGTTTATACGCTGTTCTTCCTGCAAGAGAAATGATTATGACACTTATACTTTCAGTGTCTATTCAGTGTCTATCCCTTAATGCTGTCAGAAACTTCATGTTGTGTTGTGTTTATTTAACCTCTTAACACCAGTCAGGTTGCAGATGACCTATCTGGGGCTAGGGATAATGTTTGGGCGAGGGGCTTATTGTCAATGAATTTTGACCTATTTGGGGAAAAAAACAAAAAAATGCTTTTAACAACAACAACAAAACGTTTCCATTAATGTATGTAGTTTATTTGAACGAGAACATCTTAAGAAGATTAAGACTTCTATGAAGTCAAACATATTTTAAGTTTCAAGTTTATCCAAAGCTTGCATTCAATGCGTTTTTCAAGGTATAGTACTATATATCATTTGCATGTTACACCACTGTAAAAGGCCACTGGGATCAAGGCCAAGACATCGTGCTTGGCAATCTTAAGCCAAGCCCAGAAACTATGAGGAAGCTTCTGGCCAAGAAACCTAAAGCACACACTCTGTAGGGACACAACACAAACTTGGCATTGACTGCATTCTCCAGCAGCTCCTCCTTCACGGGTGTCAGGACATGTTACTTTCTCACCTAACTTTTTCACAAGTGAAGACCTTGACAACCTTATCTAAATACTTAAGTGTCTGGCTTTAGACAGATTGACTTACAGGAAGTTTTAAAAAACATGAAAACAACCTGTTGGGTGGGGGGTGGGAGTAGGGGTCACAGCACCATTCGGCAGCACCATTCTCCCCACCACAGGTTTGCATAAGCCCCGTAATGGTAATGCCCTGTACAGTCCTTCAGCCCCCATGCTTGCCTCCTTGAGTGACAAAGTCACTCATACCAGCGGATTAGTAAGCAGGAGCCCTCCGCCTCTAAATGGTTGCCGGCAATGTGCCCATGATGGACGTGCTGTGGCATGTAGCAGCTAGCTCTAGCTCTCTGTCCCACCATCCTCCCCTCCATCCATTCTTCACCTCTGCCCTCCTCCCCTACCTTGTCTCTCTTTCTTGAGTAGTACGGATTGGGTGGGAGGGTTCTCCTCCCCCTGTAACATGAAGAATGTCAAGATAATCTTCAGGTGGTTGGTACACACACCGCCTAATTTCCCAGGGCTGATTGCTGACCTCTTGGGCTAATACATCTGAGGCTAGAAAAACACAGCTCCCAAGGAAACATAATGCCACCCTTTAAAAATGTGCAGGCATTTTAATGCACCCCGCTGCGAAGGCACAAACAAGCCCTGCTGCTGACGTGGAGTCCAGCTGCATATAAACACAGAGCTTAGGCTTTGCACTGTTAACCCTTCTCTTTGTCTTGGAGACCGTTTCACTTTGGCGTGTATAAACAGAAGCAAATAGAGGGACTGGTACGATTATCCCTATCAGATGGAGTACCCCTCCTAAACTACTGGCATGTACTGTAACACTAGTGGCCATGTGTGCAGCTTTTTTCATTATATGATGTTTCAGATCAGATAACTTTTGCTTCCCTGTTGCATAAATTTTTGACTTGTTTTCATTCTTTTTTTCAGCAGGTGTAACCCAGTTTGCTGAACTTAAACAAAGTGAAATTAAAATTCAAAGTTTGTTCTACTGAAACTTAATTGAACTTATTGGAAGAGTTGATATTTTAACCCTGAGCACATAGCTGGACTGGCCATTGGGCATACCGGGTATTTGCTCGGTGGGCCGATGGTGATTTTTTTGTTTCTATGGGCCGATGATTTTTTATTTTTTTGGGTAACGGTATAAACAATGAAAGGTGGTGGATTGGCCAGATGCTGGCTGCTGTGTAAAAATAACTCAGTTGTTTGGTGGTGGCTATCGCGGAGCTTCCACATATTCAGTAACATTAGCAAGTGGTGGAGGCCAGCAGGTGGAGAGAAAGGGGAGGCAGGAGGAGGGAGAGACCCGAGGCGGCCGAGTGTCAGGTGAACTGAACTTCGGGTAAGAAGTTATGACCTCCAGTCTATCTGGGTCAGATATAAACCAAGTTTAGGTGGAGTTTATTTTCGTTGTGCTGACTTTTTACAGTCAGTTACAATAACTCGTACTGCGTACTAGCTAGCATGACGGAGTTTTTATACAGCTGGGTGGGTGCTATAATATTACTGATAGTGAACTTTATTTTATTCATAAGGTTAATAGAGTTGCCAACCGTCCTGTAAAAAGACGGAATCGTCCCGCATTCAGAGAATATATTACGCGTTTCGTATTGAGCTGAAAAGGAGCACAGTTTGTCCTGTACTTCGGCTAGGATGGAAAAAGACACAAAGGTGGATTTATTCTGTCTTTACGCTGCACAGCTGCCTCTTCTTCTCTCATTCTCCCCCCTCCCTCTCCGGTTTCTTCTTCAATCATGAAAGTGATCAATGATCAGCTGATCGTCTTTTCTCTCTTGTTTGTTTATCGCCCACTTTGCGCCAGAAAGAAGAAACCAGTGGATGTCGCGTCAAACAATAGCTGCACGTTTAAGCTTGATCAGCTGTTGTTAGAATTTATTTAATATTAATTTCTAGTATCAGCTGATGTTTGTTGGAGCCACAGCTGTAAAGCTGCTGGTCATGATATCGGTTTGGATATCTGGTGAGAGGGAAACATGAAGATGAAACCAGGAGATGTCCTTACTGAATCATCAGAGCTAAACAGGTGATGGAGAAACAGGTTTACCTTTTAGGTGACATGAATGAGTTGAAGGGAAGTTATGAACTGTTTCTGAGAGACAAATAACACCAGGATCCTTTTTTACGCTGACAGCTGCAGGGGGCCAGGTAGGGCATTAACAGGGAAAGGGGGGCACAAAGAAATACCTTTCTTTCTTATTCTCATTTAAAATGTCTCACTTTTATTAAATAATTATCTGAAGCTTACAACAAGTTTTTATCTGACGTAAAATGTATAGAAATCATACATATACCAACAAGACAGTTTATATCACTGTCACAACAGCGTCTGTTTTCATTCAAAGGCTTTGTGGCTTTTCCTATAATACCTGGGGGGCCGGTCTCTAGTCAAAATGCCCCGGCCGATTTTTTGTCCCAGTCCAGCCCTGCCTGAGCAACAAAACTGTTTTAGCATCTAGAAGGGCCAAAAAGGTGATTTATCATTTATAAAATGTCTTATTACAAACAAATTACAATCAAATCAAAGCCTATAAAGCTGAAATCACACCTATATTTCACACATCTTTTCATTAATCCTAACCACACCAGTGGTAAAAGAAGATGTAGGATAGAATTAGCTTGACAAACCTATGGCAGGAAAAACTTTTTGTGACTAAAAATTGAAATATTCACTGGAAAGCTAAATTATTTCAGATTTGGTGAAGGGGTAGTGACTCTTGACAGAGTCCAAATGGGGGTTTGTACCATGAAACAACTTCAGCATACTGAGGATATCTTCCCCTTATCTTGCTTCCCAGCCTTAACTGCATCAACAAGGATAAGACATCACAAAAAGCCGGTTAAAAATCTCATCAGTCTCTGTTTTTTTCATGAGCTATGAGAAAAAAATCATAGCATGAGCCGTAAACCTAACCCTCTATACTCTAATCTAAATATGCTCACTTTGGGATCCAAAATAACTTACAGCGGTGTTACAAAATTACATTAAGGGTTCATGATGGGGCATAAAATCCAGCGAGTCACATAATAGTGCCTGTTTTATCAAATTAATTTTTAATCAGCCAAGACATAACATGTTGAATCACAGAGGTTTCATTCCTATCGATGAGTCGCAACTGCAGATTGATCCTAAGACCACAAAATGACTTGTTAAGAGTAAGACACCAAAAATAATCTTTCCTAAATTTAAAGGGGCGGGTGATGGTTTAATTGATCTACTCCATCCTGTTTTCCTCCCCCGAGTTGAAGTATTTTGCATGAGTCAATGCTGCTTTATTGGACATTTTAGGAAGGATCATTTCTGACTGCCAGGGTGGTTAAAGTCTGGGTTTTCCCAGCTTTACAGTGGCTCATTCTACCTCAGGGTCCTCCCTGCTTATTCATTCATTGTTATTTATTTGTACAGTAAGCAACATTCCGATTTAATCACAATAGGAATTTGAGTGTGGCAAAATCAACCAAAGTCTCCACCACTGATGGAAAATTATATGGAAGTGTCTGTGGTTACTGTTGTGAGAATCAGTACACATGCAGTCATTACAATGATGGTCCATTGATGAGGCTGGTATGTGCTACAGGTGTGATTAAGGTGTCTGGGTTAAGAACATCCAGCTGATGCCAAATAAGGCACACCTGCACCTTTTGTTAGTCGTGTGTTAGTCCTGTGAGTTTTACAGGATAACCATATAAGGATTGCTTCCTTTACAGCCTTCTGACTTGAAACGTGAGGTCCAGCCAACCTCCTGTGTGTATGACTTATGAAATGACTGTCTGTGAGCTGTCAGCTTACTGGGGAAAAGGAGGGGGAGAAACAATTAAGCCCAGCCCAAGCTGTTTCATTTTTGCTCAAGTAAGTCAGTAGTTTCCAAACTGCAACCTCATCCGCTCTATGTGTATGGGTGTGTGTGTGTTACCAGACAAATTGCCTCAGCCGCCTGAGATGAGGTGGAGCACCTGTATACTGACTCAGTCATTCACACACAAGGCTTATACACATCTCTGTTTGTCTGGATGTGGGATTACAGCCAGCTGTCTTCTATAAATCAGTCAAACCATCACAATAATAAAAATCACTGATACATTCAGTAAGAGGTGATTTCAGAAACTTTTTTATAGCCCACTTTCAGTTTGCTTTCTTGATTGCTACATCATGGTAAGCAGTGACATGTGCATCCTGAGTAAATCTAATTATTGCACAAATACAGTGCAGCATGTGGTTTTAAGCCACAGACTGTGAAAAATTGGAAATGTCTGGGTCTAAATACATTGTAGAAGAGCCTTAAACCTGAATTTTTACAAATGGCAGGAAGAGGGAAACTCCAGTGTTTGCAAGAAGAACTCAGACTAAACAGAAATCTCTGAGAAAGTGAGCTCACTGCTCATTTGCTCTGTCCCCTCAATAAACACTTTCCTGATGCGTTCCATCCACCCATCAATCCATCCAGTCAGCTAGCTTTAAATGTTTATCCAGGTTTGGGTTGCAAGGGCAGTCCAAGCAAAGATTCTCCCTCTCCCTGGGCATCTCCTCCAGCTCATCTACGCAAACCACCGCTACTAAGTTTATGGTCTCAATCTTTAGTTTCAAGTCTTATCAATTACAAAATGATTTTGATTTTATAAATGATAGTCCTATTGAAGTAAAGGTGTACATATAAAAAAAATGTATAAAAATGATTTAGGGCAGAGTGACCTTATGAATGTGAAGTTTTCAAATCGATGGTGGGTACTAAAATGCTCAGCATAACAAACATCACAGACTAATGGGTGACCTCATGGTGGCTTTGACTATGACTTCTTATTCCTAGTAATGTGAGCTGTAGGTAAACTTGGATGACCTGGTTCAGGATTTGCCTTGCAAATGTCCTTCCTCACTTCAATCTCAAGATCTGACAATCATGAAACTTAAACTAAATTATTTTTATTATTACTTAAGGTTTGCTTTGACTTTGACTTTGACTTCATTACTTAAATCACGCTGCTGTTATTGTGTATATGCTGCTGTTATTGTGTATATATTTATTTATATTTCTTCATACATTCTTATATACATACATTCTTATATACATACATGTATATATACATACATTCTTATTTACGGAAGTAGCAGTATGCTTCGTCAATATGCTAGCGGAGGAGATTATCCCCACTGCGAGAGTCACCACATTCCCAAACCAGAAACCGTGGATGGACAGATCGATCCGCACTGCAGTAAACGCCAGGACCGCCTCCTACAACGCGGGTCTCGCCACTGGCGATATGAGCGCCTACAAAGCGGCCTCATACGGCGTGCAGCGCGCGGTGAGAGATGCCAAACGCCGGTACCGGGAACGTGTGGAGTCCCGCTTCCACCAGGGCGACACACGGAGTATGTGGCACGGACTACGCACCATTACGGACTACAAAGCCAGGGACACTGCGCCGATCAACGCCGACTCTGCATTCACCAACGAGCTGAATCGGTTCTACGCCCGTTTCGAGGTTAGCCAGGCGGCTAATGCTATCTACCGCCTGACTACCGAGGACAGTGACGTCATCAGCGAGAGACCGGTGACCAGCATCGCGGAGCATGACGTCCGAGCGGCACTGAGGAGAGTGAACACAAGGAAAGCGGCGGGGCCAGACGGCATCACCGGCCGTCTGCTGCGCTGCTGTGCTGACCAGCTAGCAGGTGTGTTCACTTACATCATCAACGAGTCCCTGGCGAAGTCTGTGGTCCCCACATGCTTCAAAAGATCCACCATCATCCCTGTGCCCAAGAACAGCAAACCCTCATCCCTGAACGATTACCGGCCAGTTGCACTGACCTCGGTAGTAATGAAGGTGTTCGAGAGGCTGCTGAAGAACATCATCTCCTCCTCCATCCCAGACACCACAGATCCCCTGCAGTTCGCCTACAGATCCAACAGATCCACAGAGGATGCCATCGCCCACGTCCTACACACCACTCTCAGCCACGTGGACAAGAAACAGGGTAACTATGTGCTAATGCTGTTTGTTGATTACAGTTCAGCGTTTAACACAATAGTGCCCTGCAGACTGTTCACAAAGCTGAGGGATCTGGGACTTAACAGCCGTCTGTGTGCATGGGTGTTGGACTTCCTCACTGGCAGAACTCAGGTGGTGAGGGTGGGCAGGTGCTTCTCCAACAGCATCACCATCAACACAGGAGCACCTCAGGGATGTGTCCTCTCGCCACTGCTCTACTCCCTCTACACTTCAGACTGTGTGGCCACCCACGGCTCCAACACCATTGTGAAGTTTGCTGACGACACAGTGGTGTTGGGTGCCATCTCCAACAACGATGAGGCGGCCTACATGGATGAAGTGAAGAATCTGGCATCGTGGTGCCAGGACAATCACCTCCAGCTGAACGTCAGCAAGACCAAGGAGCTGGTGGTGGACTTCAGAAGGGGTCAGCACAGAGACTACAAGCCCATCATCATCAATGGAGCTCCAGTGGAGAGGGTGCAGTCCTTCAAGTATCTTGGTGTCCACATCTCCTCAGACCTGACTTTGGCTGCCCACATTCAGGTCCAGACCAAAAAGGCTAGGCAGCGCCTGTATCACCTACGACAACTGAGGAAGTTCAAGGTCTCTCCAAAGATCCTCAGGATTTTCTATACAGGCGCTGTGGAGAGCATCCTCACACAGAACATGACATCGTAGTTTGGGAACAGCTGTGTGAAGGACCAAAAAGCTCTCCAGAGAGTGATCCGTACAGCAGAACGCTGCTGCAGGATTGCTCTCCCCCCGCTTCAGGACACCTACACCAGGAGATGCCGGACTAGAGCAGCGCAGATACTGAAGGACCCGTCCCATCCAGGCAACAAACTGTTCCAACTTCTGCAATCTGGTAGAAGGTTCCGCATCTTCCGGGCAAGGACAGAGAGACTCAAGAGGAGCTTCTATCCCCAAGCCATCCGTGCCCTAAACACACACACCCGCCTGCTCACATCATCTATAATTGACTGAGACAGGACTCTCTTCCAGACACTCTAAACCAAGGCACAATGTACATTTCAATTCCTTTAACTTTAAATATGTTTATATTGTCTATCCTGTAAAATAGTCAGATGTCTATTCATATTAATGTACAGAATTCACCTGCTTGCTGCTACTACTGCACATTCACCCAGTGTATATACTATATGTATGTATATATATATAATGTTCTTCCTCTACACCCCCCCCCCCCCCCCAATTTATGCACATGTCGAGGAGCGTGTCAGGCTACATTTCACTGTATGTTATACTTGTATAACTATGCATGTGACAAATAAAGAACCTTGAACCTTGAACCTTGAACCTATATAGTTCTATATTGTGTATTTTGTTGTACAGTTATTTTATTTTCAACTTTAATTTATATATTTTATCTTATTCTCCCAGTTAAATTTACCCTTCATTCTAATTTGTGTTGTACAGTTATTTCATTTTTAACCTTAATTTATATTTTATTCCTTCCTAGTTAAATTTACCCTTTTTAATTTTTCATATTTATTTCCTATCTTATTCATAGCCTTTTCCTTTTTTGTTTTCTTTAGGTCACGAGCAGTTGTCCAAGCATTTCACTACATATCGTACTGTGTATGACTGTGTACGTGACAAATAAAATTTGAATTTGAATTTGAATTTGACGTTAACAACTTGACACAGTTTTGATACTTAACTGGACTTTGGCTCAGTTACTCTGGACTTATCATTGGCATCATATCTGTAATCTTGGCCTTTATTTTTAAATCAGCTACAGTTTTAAGTTTTTTGGGTTTATTTTTTTCCCTCATTGACAGTATCAGTTTAAATAACTAAACATTGGCCAAAGTTAAAGCTTCCTTTGTTATAAATTGTGCTACCCTAGGTTTTTACAATGTCTGTATTTTGCTGGTTGATGACACACATCAATTTTGTCCTGTCCTGTAGACACATTAATGCATTGCATACAGTGATAAAAGCCAGACACCATGCTGTGATCCAAGGAAATTCAGGAACAAATGAAAAACAACGTAATTAGGATCTCTCAGTCTGGAAGAAGGCTATAAAACCATTTGTGAAGCTGTGGGACTCCATTGAACCACAGTGAGAGCCATTATCCACAAATGACGAAAACATGGAACAGCGGTGAACCTTCCTAGGAGTGGCTGGCCAACCAAAATTACCTAAAGAGTGCAGCAACAACTCATCCAAGACATCACAAAAAACGCCAGAACAACATCCAGTTCCCTGGCCCACTTGCTTCACTTAAGGTCAATGTTCGTGACTCCACCATAACAAAGACTTGGCAAAAATGGCCTGCATGGCAGAGTTCCAAGGTGAAACCACTCCTGAGCAAAAGGACCATAAAGGATTGTCCCAGTTTTGCAAGAAAACATTGTGATGATCCCCAAAACTTTTGGTAAAAAGTAGCAAAAGTTGAACTTTTTGGAAGTTGTGTTCTATTATATCTGGTGTAAAAGTAACACAGCATTTCAGAAAAGGAACATCATACCAACAGTAAAATATGGGGGTGGTAGTGTGATGGTCTGGAGCTGTTTTGCTGCCACAGGGCCTGGAAGACTTGCTGTGGTAAATGGGACCATGAATTCCGCTGTCTACCAACATATCCTGAAGGAGAATGTCTGGTCATCTGTTCATGACCTCAAGCTTAAGTCAACAAAACACACAAGCAAGTCTACCTCTAAATAGCTTAAGAAAAACAAAATGAAGACTTTGGAGCGGCCTAGTCAAAGTCCTGACCTGAATCTGATTGAGATGCTGTGGCATGACCTTAAAAAGGTGGTTCATGCTCGAAAATCGAAAATGCAAAGATGAGTGGGCCAAAATTCTTACACAGCACTGTACAAGACTCATTGCCAGTTATCACAAATACTTGATTGCAGTTGTTGCTGGTAAGAGTGGCCCAAGGTTTAGGGGCCAATTACTTTTTTACACAGGGCCATGTAGGTCTGGATTTTTTTCTCCTTAGTAATAAACACTTTAATTTAGACACTGCATTTTATATTTATTTGTATTATCTTTGTCTAATCTAAGGAGCTTGGAAAGAAGAGCAACTGGACTTCTTTAAGTTTCTTGAAGACATTTCACGTCTCACCCAAGAAGCTTCTTAAATTGTAAGTCCAAATGTTGGAGAGTCCCAGGTATTTAAGCTCTAGTGGGAGTTGTCACTTAAGAGAGTGGTTGACCCACTATTGGTCACGTCCCTCATCACATGACAAAGGGGATGCCTCTTTGGACAACAGTCTAAGCGCAGATGCTCAGACTTTTCATCAACCACACAGCTGAAAGATGTAATAGATAGGATTTTTTTCACCTTGTGTAGTACACATCCAGCAGGATCCTCGTCAGATGTACCAGCCACCCTCACTGGTTCTTTTTGTGTGGAATAAATCACACAAAATGTCAGTTGTGTCCTATTTGAGAGCCATCAGTTTTGCTTTGTTTGTACTTGCTGGTTTGCCAAGGAATTTCTCGTTTAAAAGTAGTGCTGTCAGCGTTAATCTCGTTAAAATGATGTTAATGCCATAACCGCATTAACACGGAAAATCTCCGTTAGCGAGTTAGCGCAGATCGCCCCGTGCGTGGGGCTGGATGGCGCTAACACGTTAACGAGCTAACCGTGCTAACGCGTCGACGGCATGCAGCCACAGGTACGAAGCGAACTGCGCTAACCCGCTAACGGAGATTTGCCGCGTTAATGCGGTTATGGCGTTAACGTCATTTTAACGAGATTAACGCTGACAGCCCTAGTTAAAACACATCTTTTCATTAAATTAACCTCTTAACATCCACTGGGTCACCAGTGAAATTAGTGTGAATTCTATCAACATTTTGAACAAGCATAGTTTTAGAAACTAGACTTTCCAAATCAAGACTCCTACATGCACTCTGGCCTCATGCTTCTTCTGTGCTAACAATTCCCCTTGGAGATATCAAACTCGTAAAAACTGCATATAAACCTAAACCTAACAATAAACAGGTTACAGGGAACCTAATGGATGTTAATAGTATGCATGACATGGTGCTTCAGGATAGCTGCAATGTTCAAATGGGGTCATAACCAAATGTCCATATGTGACAATTTGAGAGTGGGACCTGTCTCATTATTAGTATAAGTGATACTACAACAATATCATCAAAGGACACCTTGTGTATACTTGTCAGATGCCAGTGGTTTGACAAAAAGGCAGTATTTCACATCCTGGGAATGATCTATGCAGACAGAAAGACTGCCAAAGTGAATTCAGTCCTAGCTACACTATTTTTTATTGGCCACAAGTGTGACTGATGACAAATTCTTATTAAAGTGTGAGCTGGTGACTGAAAATGGTGAGGTGGTGAGAGTCCGGTGTGTTTCTGCTCATCTAAAAGTGTTGGCTTTTTGTTTTTGTTTTTTTGGCTGAGAGAGGTGGAAAAATAAAAGAAACCATTTAGTACAAAAAGAGCACATTCCAAACAGGTCTGCAGTGTGATCAACAAAAGAGAGGGAGGGTGTTAGCTTACTGCTGCTGCTTAATATGTTGACGATACCCCTTGTGTAAATCCCCGTGGCTTTACTACTGCTTGGTTAGACTTAAACACAATCCGTCCCTGTTATTGCAAGGGTTTCTCAATGAACCCAGCTCAGATAGAGCTACAGTTACCACTGATCCCAGCGGTGTTGAGAAAGCATGCAAAGCATCTGGGTCTGTCCTGACGAGAGCCCTATTAGTCATGGTTAATAATCCTGCTAGTCTTATAAGGAATACTTGGATGAAAAAACCCCCACCAGAAATCAGAAGGGAAGATATGAGAAGAAGAGAGGAGACAAAAGAGCCATATGAAATAACGAGTGGGAAAGAAAGCTCAAAAGAAGTGAGAAAAATAGTGGAAGTCAAAAAAGAAGGGTAACAAGAAAGTAAAAATGAAAGAGAAGATGTGACTATTTTTAACTTGGTGATAAACAAAGAGATGACAGGAGATGTTAAACTGAAAGATTCTTCTTCATCCTGGCGTTGTTTCCGCTGGTGCAGGGCCCGCTCTTCGGCAAAGGTTTCTCCGTTAAACTGAAAGATTAGAGACAGAAAATGGCAGTGCAGTGATGGAGTATAATTTGTGGTTGAAAACGTGACAAGTGCCCTACCTATTGATAACCTTTCCCATCTTATATAAGGTTAGAAGACAGGGAGCGAATGAGGATATTATTTTTAAAATAGAATGCTGACTCTGCCCGTGTGATCCACTTCACCCGCTGTGCCATCTGACTCTACCGGCCCAATCTAATCAGGTCACTACAAGCAGCCTGCTGGTGCAGGACCAGGCCACTTCATCCTTACCTCAGCTGATATGCATGTGGTCAGAAGGAGGAAGTGGCTGAGATAACTGAGGTGTTTTTAAGTCAGACAGGCATGAGGTAAGGCATCAGGAATCTCTTATAGGGCATTACCTCAGTCTGCAGGCCTACAAAACGGGGTTGTTGTGGTGGCTATGTATTGAAAAATACACACACACACATACACACACGCACGCACACACACAGACACACCCCTGGAGGTGGTACCTATTTTAGGCAGCAGGGCTTGGATCATTGTCATTTGGATTGTCTGCTGTGGTGGGTGAAAGCACCATGACTAATAATTTCACATTACGAGGTTGGCCAGGTTTGGGTGTAATTAAAAGTCATGTCTGCTCATGTTCAAGCGTAAAATGTGTCAATATATGAGGTGATTTCACACCCAGATTTGTCTTAGTAGATGTATCGAGGATACAAAGTAGTGCAAAGTAGGCAGACTGGAAACAAATCAAAAGAAAAAATAATGCAAACTTTAAACCTTGAATCTTGATTTTAAAAGAATAGTTTTTGCCTGTTTGTATGTATTTTATATGCTTTTATTTTGAAATGATTTTACTTCCTACCCGCATCGTAATAAAATTAATTATTCACACCTGCTCACTCTGCATGAAAGATGGAAGGCAGTCACAGAGCAGGTACAGAAGTGGCACGAGCATGAAGACAGCAGAGCGTCAGCAGAGCAACAGGATGGACAGACCACGTGTTTCAAGACTGTTACATAGCTATGTTTTAGTTTTTATAGTTTTCTGAATGGCTTGGGCAACCATTATTGCAAAAAGTCACCCATGTCACCCCAGTACAGTTGCTACGAAGAAGGAAGATTACAGCTACAGAGATCAAACTTCTTTATAGCAGACTATCAGTATGTTTTGGGTTTTCTTGTTTGTTTGTTTTTTGGGGGGGGGTTGCCCTTTGTTTGTTCCTCCTACTCACAGACAAATGCTGTTTGAAGACATGACTCAGGATCTGCATTGAATGGATGAGCATACTTTCAAAAGATATTTCCCTCATTTTGTGTTTCAGCCACACATGCCATATAATAGAAAAGATTCAGTGAAGGATAAATCAGTGAGTTCTTACTCTATCGGACGGCATAAAATACTTACGCCCACTGGTGTCATACAGATGCTCCCGTGACGGTGCGTTCAGGTCTTATTTAAATGCTATGTTCACATAGCATTTAAAGCTTCACATTGTTTTTTGCTTTGTTTTTACTCGCTGGATAGCTTCAGACACTAAAAACTACATCTTAGAAAAGATCTGATCAAGGTGTTGTGAGTTAAAACACACAAATAACCTTTCACGGTGAAAAAATACTCTCACGCAGAGTGTTTAAAAATGATATGAAGGTCATTGGGCAATTTGGATATGAGATTTGCATTTCTGCATCATGCCCTGATGTCAAAGGACTCTTTCTGTGTAACTGGAATAAAAATAAGCTTTCACAGTACAGACACCTTTTTATTGATATTCAAGGAGGAAGCAGACCCAATTAATTCCACCAAAATGCCCCCTGCAGAATAACAGAGCCACTCTAGCCACTAACTGTAGGAGGCCCAGACTTGGATTTTTCCTTTAAATTGTTCACAGGAGTAATAGTCTCTTTCTGTGTGGCTTTCTGGCAAAAGCCCAAAGGAATGTTCAGTATGCACCTGAAAGATTCACCAATAAAAGTATTTAGGAGACATTAAATTGAACACGATGACTGCCTGGTACAACAGATGCCTTTGTTGTGTGTACCACAGAGGAGCGCGGGCAGGGATCCGATTCCACCACGGAAATCTGAGATTAAAAAAAAGAAAAAGAAAATATGTGTAGGGAGAAGAAAGACTTTAGAGGGTGGGTAACTTCAGATAGTATCTCCTGCAACATGTGAGCCATCAAAGACTGTGTGTGGCACACTCGCTCACCCAGATCGTGAGTTAAGGCGCCGGAAAATTAATTTTGATCTGAGTGATATCCACGCCCAGAGAGAAGACCCCACACCCCAAACCATCTCGTCTTCTTTTCTCATGCTCGATGTGCAGTGGCTCGCTCACAAGGCAGCTAAGTCAGCAGGAATGTCAATATATCAAGCTCGCTGTCCAACGTGTGGAAAGCTACGTGAACTTGTTCCATTCGACAGCAAGAAAAACGTTTGTCTGCGACTGTTCATCGCCCAGAGATATGACTGTTTTGTTGTTTGCGTTTGTGTTTCTCCTTCACCTTTCATTTTTTTTATCTCTGCTGGCAGCTGGCGCCAAGAATGTGTTTGAAAGAGTGCTGCATTGTTTTCCTTCACACCGTTGGGGAGGCCGTCTCAACCTGAAAGCTGTCAGCGTTACGTGGCACTCACATTCTCACTCACTGTCTGCAGCTCGCTCGCTCATGCGCACTCATGTTGTTGTTGTGTTTTGCACACTTTAAAGAGAACTTTAAAGAGGTGAAGATAAAGGGTGCAGGTTTGGTTCAGGGAGTCAAATGTGTTTAAAGCAGGAGGCATTTATTATCACAAATATACAACATTTGTCCACACAGTAGTTTATACACCACTCTGCATTTAATATTAGTTATTATTATCTCTTCCTATTTCTTCTAGTTAAAAGGGAGGTTTTCTCTCTATTAGTGTAGGGTCTTTACCTTACATGTAAAGTGCGTTGAGGAGACTGTTGTTGGGATTTGGCACTATATGAATAAAATTTTAAAAATGTAAATACAAATTACATTGTTCACCTAGGATGGCATGGTGATGTCGCCTCACAGCAAGAAGATTCTGCATTCAAATCCAGCCCAGGGCCTTTCTGTGTGCAGCTTCTCCCTGTGTTTGGGTGGCTTTTCTCAGGTACTCTGGTTTCTTCCCACAGACATGCATAGCGTTGGGTTAACTGGTGTGAATGTGTCTCTGTGACAAGCGTATGATACTAAACCTGTATTCAGTGTTACCAGCACTCTGGGCGTGTGCTTTTGCTACTAAGACACACATATGTGAGTTTAACCTCCTAGGATGTGGCATCCACATATGTGGACATCACATTTTGGGACCAAAATACTTTTCTCTACAAGGGCCTGATATCCACTTATGAGGACATTATACTGCCACTGTTCTATCAAAATTTGAAGCAAATGCCCTCATATGTGGATCTCATTTTTCTCAAAAACAAAAATCTGGTAATTCTTTGTTTTTACATTCTTTAGGTCCCAATCAACCCAAATAGCAAAGAAAAATTAAAAATGCATGCATGAAGGAGTTCGGGTCTTAGAAGGTTAATCTTACAGGCGATATTTCATCCTATTAACTGTCAAGCAGCCAAGCTACTCTTTAATGTCTGTGTTATCTATGATACTCTGGACAGGTCGCCAGTCTGTCGCAGGGCTGACACACAGAGACAAACAACCATTCACACTCACACATTATGGGTAATTTAGACTGATCAATTAACCTATCCCCACTAACAGTGTGTCTTCAGACTGTGGGAGGAAGCCAGAGTACCTGAGGAGAACCCACGCAAACACGGGGAGAACATGCAAACTCCATACAGAAAGACCCCAGCCTGATGGTGGAATTGAACTCCGGACCTTCTTGCTGTGCGGCAGCAGTGCTAACCACCGTACCACCGTGCCACCAAAAATATATTATATAGCATGTGGAAAAAAACAGCTATGGGCTAAAAATAACACAATTTGCTGTTTCTATATTGGTCTTGCTACAGTCCGCCTCTCACTATGTAACAACTGAGTTAGGCTTAATTCTTAATCATACCTTCTCAAAATCTGTATTACAAGTACAAAAGGTGTAATATTTGAAAATAAGCACTGCAAGCTTTCAGTCAAAATAGTTTGAGATTCAATTTACAACAAAAATCACAAAAAATTCATTTCTTTATTACGTTAATAATATAAATAATAGATATAATTAATTAAATAATTACTTTTATTATAGGTTTAAAATTAAATGCAATACAATACAATAAATACAAATATAAAAATATATTGATGATTGTGTTTCTTGATAAATTCTATCATAATTCTTTCTTAATGTGTCTTAATGTATCAATTTATATTGTGGCTTTTTGTTTATTGAAACTTAATGTTAATATTAAAATTCAGATTTTATATAAATAACACAACAAGTTCTTAGACAATATCTTGAGGCTGGAAAAAAAGGTCAGGATTTTATCACCTCTAATGGAGATTAAAGCCATCCTAACCCTCCACCTATTTGGTGGAGGGTTAGGATGGTGGGTATAAAACCTTCCTTACCATCCAACAATCCCTTTGTAGAGGGTACGTGGGCAATCAGTACATCCCCATTTTCTTAAAACATTAATACTCTTTTTTTGTGTGTGACTGTAATACAGTTTGGATGACTCTTATTTAGTTCTAAATTAGATGAAATATCAATAATCTGCGAGTATGGTTTCCAAAATGTGTTAACATATGTGTGACACAATGTCTCTTTGGTGTACAAACACACAAACACAGTTGAGGAAATAAAACACAAGCCTCAGTTGTTTTTCTATTACTGAAACATCTGTCAACAGATCCTTTGTACGACCTCATCGGAAAGTCCTTTTAGTGTGGAAGAAATACAACAAAGACACACAATCTCTGACACACAGCAGGGGATGTTAGTGCCTTGACATCCATCCAACCATAAACCAGTGACAATGCAGCATCAGAAAACAAAAAACAGTTAATTTGAGGCCAGCTGAACACTGGCCCCAAAGCCCCGGGCACATTGCTTGTCACATACAGGATGACGTTAGGCATCATTTTCAGCATGCACAATTAAAGTTAGCAACAGGTGAACTTTAATCTAAACCAAAGCTTCTTCCCAAACCTAACCGAACAGCCAGTAAAACTGACAGCTGATAAACTTTGAGCAGACTTTATCGCATGTGTTCTGTCGGCTTCTTAAATGATGACACATTTAACGTTGCCAACTTTCAACTCACCTGGAGTGAGATCATAGTTGGGGGGTTGTGTGGGTGAACTGGACCTTTAAATATTCCACAGGTTCCTCTGTGAATAAGAGTAATTTTATCTATTGATTAATAATCTTGTTCAATGTGTATCAATATATGGGCAATATTTCCCTGTGGGTAATATTTATAATATTTCATGTTTCCTTTATCTCTGACAGATCATCTCAAATGAGATTGTTGAGAAATACTCTGCAGTAGGAACGCTCTGTTGGCTCTTTTAGCCATGGTTCACTGAAAACATCACAATGGAGTGAATCGAAGCAAAGCCTCTAATGGTAAAAAAAAAATTTAAAAAAAAAAAGCCAAACAAACAGATACATTTTTCACACAACTTTGCGTTCTCCTCACCACATGACAGGACCAATTCCTGTAAAGACTATAAAAGGTCTTCCCAGGTGAAATTGTTTGCAAAGACTGTGCTGCAGCAAAAACCCTGTGATTGCTCTGCAATGAGCAGGTTCCCACAGATGTCAGTAGTTTGTATAAAAGATGCTGACTTATTTGTTAACACTCACAATGTGCTAGAAGTAAAAAGAGCAAACTGGAAATGAAGTTTTGCCTTACTGCTGCAACCAACACATTTCAAAAAGTGCAGCTTTTACTTTGAAGGGAAACATACAGTGAATACTGCATACATCGCAGTATTCACTGTTTCACTAGTATTCAGTGAACTACCGTATGCCTATTGGTGACCAATTTCATGTTAACAACTTCCAGCAACCAGTCGCTGACTCACATGTAGGTCCATGTTAATGGGACCTAAATTTGTGCTTACTTCTATCCCAGCTAAACCTTGTAAATCTTCTATTTTTAAACTTCATTGTAACACCTTGGAGAACAGCCATGCTAAAAGAACTGAACAAATTTGGACCTTGGTGTTTAAGTGGAGCTTCTGTGATTCTTTTCTTTTAACTTTTGAAGGAGGATTTGGGAGATGGTTGATGAATCAAACTTAATATAAAGACACAGGATGCCTTGAACCGGCTGACCCCTGCTACATGAACTCCAGCAGCTCATTTGATAATCCTTACATCACTGACTCTACCTTTTTTCCTTTCTAATGGCCACCATCACCACATCCCACCAAACATCCAAACAGCTCAGGTAGGCGTTCTCTCTCGCAACAAAGGGTCCTCTCTTCTCTGCTTTTGATGTCATACTTTTTCTGAGTCTTCTTGACTTTGACACAGGCCACCACCCCCTCCACTCTCACCCTCACGTCCTCCTCCCCCCTGCATATTTTGGTGTTGTGTTTTTGGTATGCTCATGAAAAGGCCCGCAAAGTTGGGACAATAGGGCACCTGCCGGAATAATGAGCCCTCAGAGAAATGCAGCTGGGGCTGAGAGTCATACAGGAACGCTGATGATGGCCTCGCTTTTAAGTGGTCAGAGATGATCCGTAGCCACACCTTACATCCCCTTGGCTGGAATTTCCCCTCTGACACACACTCACATCTACTAAAAGGTGTACAAGGAAGTAGTGTTACAGATAAATTATCATAGATTTTCCATGTATATATTTTTCCTTGTTCAGTGTTAGTTAAAAATGAGTACAATTGTTCCCTTCTGTGAGTGAGTTCAGCATCACTGCCTGTCTATCAGCCAAACACAACACTACGTCACTGAAATGTGGACTGAAACTATGCTTCTTGGAAACAAAAGCCAGACTGTTTATATACTGATTCTTCATTTAACTCCCAGGAGTGCATGTGACATTAGTCACATGGATTCCTTTCCCTTTTAAAGGTTTTAAAAAGCATCTTTCATCGGTCTAAAATACCATCAGAGAGCTAAATTTAACTGGCCAACAAATCCAGGGGACAAAGGACAGGAAGATGTCCAAAGGCATGAATAATGAGGGGCAGAAGAGGAGGACATGGATAGATGGAGACTAAGTGTGGGGGTGCCGGTTATTGAGCCACATGGTGTGTTCACACCAAACACATTTCAGGCAGTTTATTCTAGCGTGAACTTCTTGAACTTGGAAATGTACCGCAGTGAACAATGAGATAATTAATTATCATGTAATTACATCATTACTATGATTTTTTTTTACAGCAATCATCTATTACCATGACTTAACAGTAAGCCATCAGCTGATCAAAGGAGAGTGAAAAGAATAGAAAAATGTATTAAAAACATACAAATATATACAAAATATCTAAGCTGACCAAAAAGTTATTTAACTTAAAGAAAATTTGTATGGATTTATTATTAATGTAAATGATTTTATTTGATTCATAATGAATATACTTAGAAGGTTTAAATAATCCTACTAATATAAACATACATATAAAATCTAAGCCACCTTGATATGTCCAGTTTCAGTTCATCTACCTACTGAAAAGGACAATTTTCAGAAACTAGATGTTACATGTCAACTAAAAATATTTTGCACTTCCTAGTTTTCCATTAAACACCATCTCGTTGGTTCATTTAGGCAAAAATTCTTTAAAAAAGGGTGCATGTGAGGTCTCAGTCATGACCCGAACATTAACCCTAACCACCACTGTTTACACCCCTTATCTTAACTGACATTTGTTTGAAGCCACACTGGTTTATTTTTTAATGCTCTAATTCTAGGTTTCTCTTTCTGTTTCAGTTTAACTTAGACTGCAATCAAGGTGGCTTGTTCTTTCTTGATTGCTTGTTTGTTTATTGTTTTTATGCTGAACACAAGCTCTATTGGCCCCTGGTTGAAATGGACTGACTGGTTGCATTGCTATTGACTCTTCACTCCCTGACTTTTTAAGTTGGTGGACTGAAATGGGGAGAGGCAGCAGTGGATCACTAAAGGTCGCAGAAATGCCATCAAGTCCAAAGTTTTTCTATCCTTCCCAATCTCCTCCTCTTTGTCATCCCCTTTATCGCTATCATTCTTACTAAAACTGACCCGTTTAAAGTTAGATATCAGTAGATTGCAGGTTGTCAACTGAATTATGTTTTCTTACTCCTGCTAACTGAAGTGCATAATCCTAGCTCTGACGGTTGCTGTAGGACAAACAGCTCTGGGCACCATTGCTCTGTAGTGAGTGTAGGCTGTCAGTCTAACTGGTATCAAAATCTATTTCCTCTGGAAGAGGCTAAAACTTTGTGAAAGGAGTCCAGTATGAGTTGATGAGTCAGTTATGCTTATTTCTTACTTCAATGATTTTGGCTGCTGTTAGCTGCTGTCAGTCCCTGTTAGCTGCTGTTAGCCGGTGTAGAGAAATCTTCCTTTCATATGGCTCTAATATTGTTGAACTTGGACACTTGAATAAACTGTCATACAATGTGAGAGAGTTATTGAACTGGTTATCAGAGGGAAAGTGTGATTTTTAGGAGTGCTGGGCCTAACATTAGCTGCCATAATATTAGCTTATAACCAGCTGTTGTGGCTGTTTAGCTGGCTTGTTGTCAGCTGTCTGGAAATATGAGTGTCACCTGTTTGATCTGCTGACAGTAAGTACTTGTGACAACCTTGGGAACGAATAAGCATGTTTATGCATGTTTTTGCGTATTAGAGACCTAACTTAGGAGAACAGCTTAGGAGATGAGGTTTGTGATAAAGAGGAGGAGGGAGATTTTTATCCAGATGCCAGTCATATTATCATTTTCCTCTTGTTTTTGCTTCTTTACTGAAGGGGATCATATCCTGTGTATTTTTAATGGATTCATGCATCAGTTTGGTGAAAGACATAATTACATACTAATAAATGTATATTTGAGAGCATGCTTTTCTTTTTCTTTTTTTGTTAAAAAAAATACTTGTTGTACCTTCAAGGCTTAACATTTTGAAAATTAGAGGTGTGGCCTCTTTGACTGACAGGTGGATGGCAAGCAGGCACCTGTAGCTGTTAGCTGTCTGCTGGACCTCTGGACTGTGTTTGTGTTGCTGGAGCCCTTTGGAGCATTTTTAGTAAATTATCTGACCAAGAATATGGTTGCAGTTTTGGTGAGTGAAATTTTAGGATTTTATTTGGATGTTATTTTGTCTGTGTGCAGTACTTCATGCTCTCATCGAAATACATTTCTGGCTCCAAAACACAAAGACCACGCTGTCTGCTTCTAGCTTTTCCTACAATCTATGGTCATATTAATCTGCTTTTGCAAATTACTCATGGTGTTGTGTTTCAGGTTGTGTTGCAGATTATTACAAATTTATGCTGAAAGGAAACATAGCAGAATCTAAGACTGTACCCTTTAGTCTCACATATCCATCCATTCTATCATTAAGGTGGGCAACACAGACAACAACAAATGAGGGCTTTGTTGCCCCTGAGTTTGCCTTCAGTACTCTGGGAGTCAGGAGGTCGGGATGGTGGAAGGTGGGGTGAGAAGGTGAGAAGGTTTAGGGGCTGACAGCGAGACAGTTTGGGGGGCAGGCGGAGAGTTGGTGACAAGGCTTCAGTTGTTCTACTGATCTGCTAAGAAACAACCCTGACATTATGACATTGTGGACTCACAAAAATACACGCCCTGTGCCGCGTTGACCTCTTCACCTCCTGCTCAGCAGCAGCCAGAAGAGAGAAAATATAATCACTGATCTGGTAACAACACTTAGAAGCAGTGTTAATGCTGTTTTCCATTTGTAAAACCAAAAGTCAGAGTTGGTGCTCCTGTCAGTCAACTTAAATCCTAACCAGCACTTCCATACTGGTCGTTCCCGTGTCACCTTTGGCACAGTAAACTGATTACATCATTTTGATTAACCCAACAGAGGGGCAAAAAGTAGAAAAGAAAAAGAAATCGAGGCTGGAATATCTGGATTAATGAAGTTTTTGGGCTCATTAGTGATCACAAATATGCTTTCAAGTTGCAAAGCCTTTTCACGGCTGCCGTAATCCTCCTGTGAGAAGGAGCTCCCAAGGAGCACAGTCCATGTTGCTCCAGAGGTCAAAATGTCACTATTGTATTGTATTGTATTGTATCTTTATTTGTTTCAGACATATAAAACAAAAAACAATATATACACACTACATATATTTTCATTTACATATACGAATATATATGTAGATATACACACACACACGTATGTGTTCAGATAAACAAAAAATATATAATGAAATAAAACAAAATCGTCTGACATAATGTAACAATGTTTGGTCTGAAAAGGAGTAGGAAGAAGTATGAACATACTTATTAATTCCTACCCCTGCTCAACATCTTATTGATCCCACATAATTCACCTATTTACCTCACCCTACAACCCATAGGGTTGTAGGGTGAGGTAAATAGAGGCAGAATGAGCCTCCTGTCTTAGATTTAATGGCATATCTCCGTAGAATAAAAGTCCCTCTAGACAATATCTTGAGGCTGGAAAAAAAGGTCAGGATTTTATCACCTCTAATGGAGATTAAAGCCATCCTAAGGATGGTGGGTATAAAACCTTCCTTACCATCCAACAATCCCTTTGTAGAGGGTACGTGGGCAATCAGTACATCCCCATCAACACATGTAATGCATTCCTCCAGACCACGGAGACAAACACAAGCAGAGGAATTCCTGGCCCCGGGCGATGAATAATCATAAATTCATTAGTGAATGCGGCCAGGGCTGATTTGGAAGAATAAGCGCTGCTATTGCGGCGATAAACCAGCTGACCCTGTCAACTTGGCAGCTGTCATGACCTCAACCTGTGACGGTTTTAGATGTGGGAGGGCAAGGAGGACAATATTTGTTTAAGCTGATAGCTCGGGGGTTGGAGAGGCTGCACTTGTGTATGTGCATGTTTGTTTAAAGGTGCCTTTGGGAACGTGCGTACAGCTCCAGTGATTATCGATGCCAAAAGCCTACAAAATACGCACCTGTAATGTGATTTTAAGGGAGCGAGTGTGTGGCCCAGAATGCAGCTCTGCTTTAATGGCCTGCAGCTCCAGCTTGGCGTCGTTAACATTCCAGCTGTGGAGATTTTGGCATGCACTGGAAAGCATGACAAGACAGCTACGCACCTCCCTGCTCTCTGCACACGTTGTCAGGTTCCTCCAGTAAGTATTAAACAAAAAAAAACTCTGTGACAGATCATTTCTCTTCTTCACCTGTCAGTCATACACCATAACACTGATTTGTTTTCATAATTTGTCTTTATAGAGAAATGTTCTCTTGCTCTTCAAGGTTATTCTCACTCCTACGCGGTGTTCCAGGTAAAAAAGTTACTTACACTGATCCCTCCCTAACGTGCTATTTGCCCTGCAGGTAAACAAATCTCATTGCGCTTCCTGGCAGGTCCTAATAGACACATTTAGAGCAATTATCTGGCTGATGTTTTAACAGGGACATGTGATGTGTTGTGATGGAGGCTCTGCAGAAACATTATTTGAAATCTTGCCGTTGGTAGGTGTTGGCACAGACAGACAGACATTCAGGCGGGCAAGCCTTGTGCTGTTGCATAAAGTGTTGACACATTGTAGCAACTGCAGACCTACGCTGGGAAATAGAAACATTGTGATGCAGAGGGAAACAGGTCTGATGTAACAGCCTGCATGAGCATGTGCACAAGTATCCTAAACTAAAACAACACGCCGTGCAGACAGATGACAAATAAGCACGGCAACAGACTCTGCAGCCAAGGAGGAATCGGGCAGGTATTTGAAGGTTTGTCCGCTGGCACTCGCTGTGGATGCCACTGAAGCTGTTAATCATGCTTGTAATTACTGTTCTACAGCTCCAGCTTATGAGAGACACTTGGTCCTGGCAGGCGACAGCAGAGAAATGTTTTATGTTTGAACCAGTGGAGACAAAGATTGAAATGTGCTCATGTTTTTCTTGCAACTTCAGCCTCACCCTTTTGTTTAGGTGGATATCAGCCTAAAGCACAGAAAAGACTAAAGCACAAACCCAACACTTTCACCCAGGGGTGGAGCCATAGGGGGCCACCCGTTACCAACAACAGTGAAGTCAGTTAGGGGGCCACACACACACACACACACACACACACACACACACACACACACACACACACACACACCATAGAACTGTTACAACTAGAGTGTTTTTAGCGAAACATTTAGGTGAAGAAGTTTTTCTACAGGAAGAGTTTTTCTTTTATTACTTTGAATTTTCAGAATAAAGTTGAAATGTGGAGGAAAAAAAAACATCTGGTCCATCAAATCAAAATTACTATTTTGACTCTATTCTCATCATTTCAACTTTTTTTCTTGACATTTTGACTTTATTTTTGAATTTTACCTTATGACTGGTCCCAATGCTCCTTAGCAGATTTAACAGCAACAACAGCAACAACAACAGCAACAATAGTAGTAGTAGTAGTAATAATAATAATAATAATAACAATAATAATAATAATAATAATAATAATAAAATATATTATGAATGTTGTCATTAGGCAAAAACAGTCACACTTAAAACATGATGCAGAAAGGAAGTTAAAGTTACAAAATATTTAAGAAAACATTTTATTTTACATAAACTGTACAGATGACATTTACTGGACTAAATGTTTCTTAGACAGGAACTAAAGTAGCATTTCTTATTAAATAGAAAACTGGAACAAAAAATAGAATTAAAGATGAAAAATGAAATGTTGCTCATTGTACAAAACAGAGAATGAAAATAGAGCTAAGACAGGAGAATCAAATGTCGTACCCTGATGCGGTGGTAGGCCTTTTACAAATGATCACAAACGGTATTTTACACAGTGACCCGGCGGCCTTGCCGTCCGAGCACTACAGCTAAAATCGTGGCCTCTTTGGTTCCATTAATTAGTTAAAATACATCTGAAACAAAATTCAAATTTACTTCTATAAAAATAACTTTTCAATGGCAGTTTTTGTTTCGCTAAATCCGCAACTTTTCAGTGCAAACGTCACAACAATCATTCGCTTTGGAAAGGAAGCGAAAGATTACATTTCAAGTATTGATAAAGAGTTGAGGACTGAAGAGAGAAAGAAGAAGAAGAAGAGAAAGAGAGGGGGAGAGGATTCAGTCTAATAGCATGTTGAGTATGGGTATAGGTTACTATACATTGCATAGCTCATGTGGCACTTATTCAGCGATAGGACAGGACACTCAGTACCCCTTGGAAGGCATTTATTTATACAAGTGCTATTCAGGGTGTGCATTTCAGTTTCTGCAAGTGCTGCACTGCACTGTGGTGACCCACTGGGCCAAAACTAGAGTCTCCAAGTCTGCAGACTGGCTTCTGCTGAGCCTCAGGGGGAAGGAGAAAGCAGTTCTCTCTCTGTCAACACAAGAGTGACGGCCACAATAACGCCAGCAGTGGCGGCTGCAGAGGTGGCGGTGGGGGCTCAGTGGAGGACTTTGTTCTGCCGCTGCGCTGCTGTGAAGGCTGTAATCCTGCAAGGCATTAAGCGCTGCCAGTTTAACTCCACCAGAGAGGACAGCCAGACTGAGTCTGTCTGCATGGCAGGGAAGTGCTGGTGTTCTGAATTGTATAAGCTGATGAACTGTCAGTGCTTTGTAAAAACACAAGTCTGTTATGTGCTCAGAGTACTTCAGAGGGTTGGAGGAGCAGGGCAGGGGGCGTGTGGGCAGTGAAGCCAATCATGTCACTTTCCTTAAGCGCTTGTTTTGTTTTGTTTTAAATCTTCATTTACGAGGAGATGACGGGCCATTATTTTTTAACTAGAAATGGCAAACTAGAGAAAAGTATCATTTGGTGATAAGCGTTCCCTTCTCGTGCCGCCGCTGACCAACGAATGGGCAGAATGCGGGCGGCAAGCGTGTCGCTCACTCTGATAAATACACACGCCTGTGCTGACACGTGCAAACACACGTGGACACAACAGTGATACTTGCTTTTGCTAGATGGTACCAGTGTGTGTTGCTTGCACATACAGTAGGTATAGATATATATGTGTACCGTACAATAACATCCTGTTTGTACAAAAGGCCTTCCTGACAGTCCAGATAATGACGGGCCAGTGTGGACTCAGGCGCAGCCACACTCGTCCACGATCATATTGGGCACGTCCCTCTTGATGATGTTGTATTCATCGTCAAAGTAGAGCAAAGACATAGTACTGAGCTTGGTGGGGATACAGCAGGAGTTTACTGAGCCCGGGCTCATCCCCCGCATGCGGTACTGATTAACTACCGCAGTGTGGAAGGATGAAGCTGAGCCCGGCACGCCTGCCATGTAGGCCGGACAGCTGCCCTCACAGTAGTTACCGTAATAACCTGCTGGTGCAATGATCCAGTCGTTCCAGCCAATAAGCCGGAAGTCTATGTAGAACTGCTGTCGACAACACAAGCCCCCGCTGGTGCCATCACAGTCAAGCCCCCGCTTTCTAATGCGGTGCTTTCCATCCAGCTGTCGTGCACGCACCACCAGGAAGGGCCGGTGGGATGGGTCGCCGGGGTCCACCAGAACAGGAGCCACTCCAGCTGTCTCACAGTCCTCACAGTGGATCTTCAGGTCCTGTCTCCGGCTGCCCTTCCCAAACACTGCCCGTACCGCCTCAGATAGCGGGAACGTATGCCAGCCGCTGCGCTTCAGATCCACCCGCTTCTCCACCAGAACCCAGCGACCTGTTCCCCCTCCGCCGCCTCCACCTCCTGGGCTTCCTTCCATTCTGCTGATAGCCGTGGCCTCCTGGTAGTGGATCTTGACTGTCACTTTCCTCCTGATGCCCTTCTGAGGACCACCTGGAAGTATACGGAAATACAGCCACATGTTGGCCTGGGACACGTACAGGTTCTGGTTTCCCTCGTTGGAGATGAGGAAGTACAGGTTGGATTTGGAGGGTGTTTGTTCATCTGTTAGCAAGAGAATAAACAGAAGAATTTATTACACAGAGGTAGAATTTTTAAGAAGGTAGACGACAGTCTCTTTTAGTCAGTTCAGTGTGCAAAAACAAAAATAAATGTCTGACTCAAATCATAGGATCCAAAGCTGAGGACCTTTCAGCAGCATTATATTGTTTTCAGTTTGCTCAGTGCTTATGAAAATGCTTCAGCAGTTATCACATGGCTGTAGTTTGTAATTTCAGTAAGTGATATCACATCTGATCCAAGAGAGATAGGCGAACATGTGACAGCTTAATCATCTTCTCGACAATTGAGCATGGGTCGTTGAAAGCCATGACAGGCTGGGAGGTCTTTGTTGTGCTTAAACCAAGCGCACTTCTGTGGCTCGAGGAGAAAGGTTACTGACCTACAGACTGTTTTCTACGCTCACACAAACACACAAACAGAGAAAGCCCCTGAGAAGGGCACAGCTTTGTTTCCACAGATCTGTTTTCCCCTTGTTTTCTCTGTTAACTCTCAATGACTGCATCAGGTGACCTCTGTGGTAGCTCCTGATAGGCCAGCGGTAACAGGCCAGTTCTGGGATCAGGCCCAGTTGGCTTTAGGTCCATTTTTGTAAGTGACAGGACCAAAAAGAAAAGAGAGCGAAAGAAGGAAAAGGGAGGAGGAAGATGAAGGGAAGGAGGAAGGATAGAAGTGGAAAAGTTGGGAGGGTGGCGGGCATGGCTAAGGCCTGCGGGGGGTTCACTGAGTTCGCTGTTCGTGCCCAACCCGAGCCCCGCCTCCCACCCTATGCTACCCCTTTGCACCTCCTTCCAGCGGGAGCACCCTGAGAGTGACAGCACAAAGCCCTGTGTGAGGCAGTGGGAGAGCGCCGCGCTGCAGCCCACCATTGAAACGCGTGGCGTTCCAGCAAAAAGCATGATGAGGCAAAAATAAAAGCCATTTACATGACACTGGCCACTTTCTACAGCAGCACAATGAAGAGATCCTGGGTGTCTAAAGGTGGCGCTGGGCTCTCTCTGGCACTACTTTTTTTTTCAGCCCAATGATGTCTTCCAAATTACCCTGAGGTAACTAGAAAGGTTTCTGTTTCAGGAGATTTGCCACAATGTGCTCATGCAGAGCTTTGAAAGCAGCTAAATTACTTTGTTTGCCCACTGATTAGTGTGTGTCAGTGTCAACAGGTGGCCACCAAAGACGGGCCTCCTCTTTAAAGCGCCTGGTGCCTTTTCCTCCATTAAAGTGCAGCTTTACCTTCACACAGGGGCCTGTTCAGACCAGCTCTCCACTTTCTAGTACGTCAGCTGGTTGCTCACACAAACCCACCCATCCCCACGGTAAGCAACTCTCCACACAATCAGCCTGTGGCTAAAATATGACGGTGCACAACGAGTACACGCTCAAATCGACGCAAAGCCAGCACCGTGAAGGAATCAGCTGAACAGCAGCTCATGCAAAGACCCCTCAGGGCTACAAGTAACTAACCTCGCCTCAGTCATCACCGTACGTGCCTTGACAGCTCTGAGCTCAGAGAGAGACGGGCATCACACAGTGACAGGCTGCAAAATAAGACGTCTGTATGATCATGTCCCATTTTGATTCCAGGCCAACCTATTCCCCAAAGAGATGAAATTCAGGTGTAGTTAACATCCGAGATCAAGTCATTGCTGATATTGAGAAGTAAACCTAAACCATAACCCACCAACATAATACCTTACACCAACATAACCCTAACACTGTATTCTCATTTTCCTGTCAGACAGTATTCTTTTGCTTCATTTGGCTTGTGTCGTATGTATTAACCTTCCGAAATGCAAGTGCAATATAGGTGGTAACTCAAACCCCACATTTTGGAGAAAGGTAAAAATGTGCTTTTTCTTTTTTTTAATTTGGAAAAAACAAAGCATGACTATTCTTCAGTGTGTGTAATTTGGAATTATATTTGAACCAATTGCAAAGAAAATAAATAAATAATTTGATTGCCTGGGTGAGAATTAGGGTTAGTGTTGGGATCATCACTGATGATGGGTAACCCTCTGGGGTCTGAGGTCTAAGTCATCATTGGTGATAACCCTAACCCCTATGTTTTACAGAGGAATAATGAGACGTTAGAGAGACTCTTCTGGGGAAAATGTAAATAGTTTTTCGTGTGTTTGAGTTACAATTGTTATTTTCTTTGTCCCTTAACTGACAAAACTTCAGAGAAGATTTGAAAATAAAAATTGTGTTTGTTATACAAGTATTGTTACAGTTTTTTTTGAATAAATAACTTAATTACATGATCAAACCATATGGTACTATGACTAAAGAACAACTAAACAATGGGAGAGGGAAGAGAAGGGTTATAAAGGTTTGGGACAGAGAAAGAGAAGGGATTAAAGGTTAGGATGTAAACGGGGCTAGGGACAAGTTGGGAAAAGTATGCACAGAGGGGTTTAGGTTTAGGAGTATTCAGAGGTCACATTTGAAATCTTTTGCCAGAACAGTTTGAGGAATTTTTACACGCTGGATATCACTGAGCTGCTTTTATGCTGTAGCTGCTCAGGATCTGCAGTAAGCCTGTGACTAAGCTTTAATTTCATTACTCATGAATCTGTCTTTAAATTGGTTTATCAAATTTCCCAGAGTGATATGATCAAATCTCAATCTAAGACATTTTCCCAAGATTGGCCAGTAAGGAAAGTGAATCTTCAAAACTGAGATAACCATGGTTAAGTACTAAATTATTAACGGTTTTCTGCTAGTTAGTTCGTGTTTAATTCATTAAATGGTGACGTTCTGCCTCAAATGGAGAAACAGTAGGTAATAAAACTGATGAATAAAATCATAAATAAACCAATTTTCTGAACACAACAGTTCTATTTTTTTTTAACTTCTTAACTAGGGGTGGGCAAGAAAATGATAAAAATAATGATAATAACATTTCCTTAATCACAATCTGAGATATGGTTAAAATAAAATTGATAAAAAGCAGCTAATCTTTGAGCTACTCAGCCGTACACAGCAGTATGACAAGAGTGTGAGTGACATGAAAGAGAAAATGACAAACGTTAACAAAAACAGTGTCATCGACACAGACATCGGGCGTTTTCCACTAGAACATCCGAGGATTCCGGTGGTCTGTGAAGACATGTTGGCCATTTCAAATCTGACAAAGAAGCAGAGCAGCATGCGCCACAAACTGTTCCCACAAAAGCAGGCAACACCATGAATCGTTTATACAATCTGAAGCAGTGGCATCAGTGCACAGCTGACCTTTTACCTTCAAAATGCACACACAATCCAAGACTGTATACAAACCAGGACTCTTTCTCTGTGTAACATGCTTTTACAGCAAAAGCCAAAGAGTGTGACACAGTGACATCACAAATGCATTACATTGTAAGACATTACGGCAGCAAGCAGAGTGGAAAATGTTGGATTTAAGCAGTGGATCCTTGTTATCTGGCTCCCTGATCATAAACATTTAATATCTATTAATTAATATGTATTAATCCATCCATCCATTCGCTTCCGCTTCTCCTTTTCAGGGTCGCGGGGGGTGCTGGAGCCTATCCCAGCTGTCATAGGGCAAGGGCAATATCTATTATATTTTATATAATAGCCTCATATCTACACTTTGGAGTGAACAGAAACCTTTAGGCTTCACAGAAATAGTGATTTGTTTTGTATCATAATATAGATCAATTTCAACTGATATGAAAAAAAAATGATCTTGATATGATTTTTTTTCCATATCCAGCCCTGCTTTTAACAGCTACCTGGGTTATGGTTACATGAACTTATTTTGATGGAATTTTCACTTAGTTGCATAGTTAGAGGGAAATAAAACTCACAGAAAAACTGCAAAAAACTGCATTTTGACAGAGCTGATCTGAAAGGTCATGTCTTCTAGTTTCTGAAGTAGCTAAAATGCCACCAACCCCTAACCCTAAGTGGTTGCCCTGTGACTTTGTGGATGGTAAAGGGTTAAAATCCACAGGAAAAATCGGCAATGTCACGACAACTGGCAGGTTTAATCTGCCACTACAAAGGCATGAATGGACTTCTGCTTGATATCAAAGGTTTTCAAGTGCTGAAATAAGCCTGAAACCACAGCGTCTAACGTAGCTTCTACCTGTAGACAGGTGGCATATGTCTGATTCTCTGAGTGGAGCATTAACAATCACTCCTTCAGTGTCATGGACCATATAGATCCTCGCGCTGTAAGAACCATACATCTGAACACTGCATGACTTATTTCAGCTGAGGTTCTTTAGGAGGAATGAACTGTTCTTTTCATGCTGTGTTACAAGCAGCTTGGAGCTGGCCTGGACACGCCTCGCCTGACCCCACAGTGGAAAAACGTTGTTAGTGATTATCAGCAGGCAGGACACCTGGGTGGGCTGTTTCAGCGTGTCTCCACCTGCACTGCCGAGCCAGGGAGGAGGCTGTGGATGGAGGCAGGCAAGTAGGCAGGTAGATAGAAAGCTTCAGAGCTCATTACTCAAAGATGCTGTCGACAAGACCACACGGCGTGGCTCTAACGTGTCATATGGCCGCCACCCCTCAGGCCTCAGCTCTCAAGGAATTCCACACAGACCGAGGAGGCGTGGACGTGAGACTCTGGACTCTTGACCAGAGGTTAAAGCCACAAATGTGCTGGACCTGCTGCTATTAAAGCTTTACCACAGAGGAATTTTTAATCACTGTGCATAAATCATTTATAGGATCAGGAGCTATACAGTAGCAGCCGATCCCACTGACTGAAACACACCCCGCTGAGTGAATGTGGAAAATGGCTGGAGCAGGTCCAGGAGTGCCATGACTGACAGCTCCTCATGAAAGAGCAGTGTCCTGCAGTAAACCTGCCAACCTGATCCTGTGGAGGAACTACTTAATGACCTCCCATAATGAAGTCTTAATTCTGAGTTTTGGACCACTTGTCACAAGTTCACTGGGTCCAAGCAGTGGCAGCGAGCAATCGAGAAGCGCCCATCTGAACTTCTCCATCCAGCGCTTTCTCTCTCGCCCTCCCTTCTTCTCTGCCCGTGTTCCCCGCTTCGCTCCTGTGGATACGGGACACCGAATCCCTCAGTGAGGGCCCACGGGAGCATGTCAGGGGAGAAGAGAGATTGGCATCCCCTCCCTCACCTGCCCGAGGCCACTTGGCAGACTCTGTACCACTGTGCTACCGGAGATAAGGCACTGCGGTTAACCCTGCGCTGACGGGACACAAGCTGACCCCACAGAAAAACAAAGCACACAAACACCTATCAGCATCCATTTACTGGCTCTCTGTTGGCTAAACAGATGCCAACTTCACCCCCCATCTCGCCTTGTTCTAAAACAACAATTCAGGCTTCCTCATCTTTGGGGAGGGACAAACTCCCCTGGCTTCAGAGCATTCTGGAGACCTCGCCTCTAAACCGTGCCCTGGCTGGCAGCATCCGATCTGGGGGGCCTCGAGCCAGCTGGCCGGGAGGCAGACGGGGTCTAGGGAGCAGGGACCCGAGCCAGCTCCATGGTACAATGCCACACAAAGGCTCAAAGGTGTGAGGAAGAATAGAGCGAGGAAAAACACAGAAGTAGAAGAAGAAGCAGCAGCAAAGGAGCCCAGCGAACCTTTAAAGCTTTGCAACGCTGCAATATGGGCACACACACAGACACACTAACAGCACCAACAGTCCCATCACCTCATCCAACCCAGCATGGACTCAGATGTCTCATACATTATTCTGAGCAATTTCTTTTGTTTTCGCTGCTGTTTTTCTTCTCCATGTTGACATGATGTGAACACACAGAGCTCTTATAATAATTGCCCGGCCTTTGTTGCCTTGTCATGAGGGCGCTCAGATCATTCCCAATGGAAGGCAGGAGCTCACAGTCCATTCAGGCTAATTGTAGCTGCAGAGCCAATGGGAAACCTGTGTGTGTGTGTGTGTGTGTACAAAGCATCTTATTTTTGTGAGTTTAATTTTATGTTTCCTTTCTCTTAAACTAACAGTTTGTGCTGGAGACGTGGTACTCACAGCACCAAGTGACAATTATTCCATTCTGTCGATGATTTTGTTGTGTATATGTGTGTGTGTGTATGTGTGTTTTTGAGGCTGTGTGTCAGGGTGTGTGCGCGCACAGGAGGGTGTGTGTGTGTGTGTGTCTCTTTAGACTTCTGAGAATTAGTTAGATACACATTCTTAGAGGAAGGGATAAATGGCCAATTGAGGGACTTTGTCCGTATTTAAAAGAGGGCTTTATACATTGGAGTATTGAGTGTGAGCTCAGCTTTGAGATGAAACTGGATTCAGAGGTGCTTTTTTTATCCCCTAGACAACACAGGGGGTAATTTAAGGACTCTGTCTTTGGTTTCATTTCTTCTGGATTTCCAGAACAGGAGGATTTAAATCAGCAGCCAGTGTGACGTAATAAGATGATGAAAAAATGACGGCTGCACCAGATTCCGTGTTTATGGCTGGTTTATGGCTGTTTGTTGTGGCTGCCTCTGCCGCTTAAAAATAAAAAAAAATTTATGTATATATATATATATATATATATATATATATATATATATATATATATATATATATATTCACCTGCTAAGGATTGTCAGTTATTAACTCACCTGGTGCCATGCTGCCTGTTAAGACTCAAAGGGTGAAAGAGTTCAGGCAAGGGTCGAATTAGACATGTGCAGTGAATTATTGATTAGTACCTGATTCTGCGAAGCTGATGATCTCAGATGTCTCCGCCTGAACCTCGTTGTTGAAGGCAGCCTGCCCGTCGAAGCTGGGGATCTCCACCCGGCCGTCCTCTCGTACTTTGCCGGCGTGCAGTCTCCTCAGCGCCGTCACCATCGCAGCCTTCGGGATGGGATGGGTGATGTTGGGTCTCTCTCTCATCTGTAGCCGGTTCAGTATGTGCCTCTTTACCGCCTCCAGGAAATCTATGTTCATGCGCTCCGACTGATCCGGCCCCCTGAAGCCGCAGGACGCGCACGACTCCTGGGGTGAGCTTTGAGTCTCTGTCCCGGTCACCGAGCTGCTGCGAACGCACAGCACGCACGCAACTAAACAAGACAGTGCCACACTATAAAAGCTCATTTTAAAGTTTATTCTACAGTCCAAACGCTACGAAAGAAATTGTGAATCTTTTAAAAATGCACACCGAAATTTAAGCGACTTTTCATTTACTAAAGTTCCGGGAGAAATCATCCAGTGAATAAATCCACTGAGCATGTGTTTGTATTCCAGGAGACTAAACGATTCCAGTCATTGTGCTTCCAGCTCGTTATCCAGCAACAAAATAAAAGTTCATCTCTGTAACCGAGAGGCGCGCACGACAGTTCTGATTGTTGATGCGCTTCTGTCAAACCACGCTGCGTTCAGACGCGTAATCTGCCAAAACAAAAGAGCACAAGTGTGAATAAAACCCCGTACAGGCGGCTCCTCTCCATTCAAGCAGCCTGCGGAGACTCCTGTCCCGCAGCTTCAAGCAGAACGCGAGCGCTCCGTGAGTCCCGAGTCTTTTTGTGTGTGCGCCGTGCGCGGGTGAGGGTGGCAAGCTCCCGTGCGTCCTGCAAGATTATGCTCAGTGAGACCCTTTCCTCTCTTTGCAATCACGACAACAGGGGCTCCGCACACCCAAAGTTTTTATACAGGAATTCGTACACCACGTGGGGATTTCCACCAACAGCGCGCAAGGGATTATTACTACGTCTAAAGATCCACGACTGTGGGACATGGTTTTATTATGGTAACACGGAGGCCCCGGAGCGGTTGCATAATTATTTTTCTCCCTCAGGTCTTGGCAATATTTGACTTACAGCCTTCAGTGTGGGTGATCACTTGATATCCAAATGTAGGAAGTTTTATAACGGCCCCTTTAGCGGAGGTACCGCGCACAGTCAGACCCCCGAAATTAGTCATTTTAATTATTACTTTCTAAAGATTTTTAAACGTTTTAGATTTAAAGCATCAAACGTGTGTTTCCACACAGGATTCGAACTTCACACAGATTACAGCCCATACAGAACCATTTTCAGTATCTTTGATTCATTCACTTGTGTTTGTGAGCTATAGAAAAAAATAATAGTTTTAATCAGATACATTAAAGACTGAATTTATATTTCACTGCAACCTTTAAAAAAAGGTGGATGGAACCATAAATGAAATCAGGAACTTAAATGAGGAGAACGCAGGGCTGATAACCACACAAATTATCAGACAAACAGCGCCATCTATCGACAGAAAGACCTCATTACACACTGCTGCTATACACAAACAGAAAGACACTCCTAAATTTAGGACTATCTCACAATTCCCAGTAAATGAAGGACAAGGAGCTCTCTGGAGAGTTCTGTGATAAAATCCATAGTTGAGTTATCTTCTCCTCGCCTTCCTTTGAGTATTTCTAGGAGAAAAGTGGACTCAGTAAGCAGTGTTGGGGAGTAACGGAATACATGTACCGCCGTTACGTATTTAGAATACAAAATATGAGTAACTGTATTCCGTTACAGTTACCGTTTAAAAAGGTGGTATTCAGAATACAGTTACTTTGTTGAAATAAATGGATTACACTGCGGTACTTTCCTGTTTCATTTTGTCGCGGGTCAGGACTGTTTGGGTTTTGTTTGACAGCTACGTTCTGTTGTTCCAGGCGGCAGCGTTACGGTTGCCATGGTTACAGGGCGACGCTCTCTCTCTCTTTCTGCGACTGTGTGTTTCCTGGGTGAGAGAGCGCCTTTTCGTTGTTGTTGTTGTGCTAAGCTAACAGGCAGAATGCTACAAGCATAGCTCTAAAGAATGTAGCATCATGGGCAGTGTAGTCTGTATTCTGTAACGGAATACATTTTAAAAGTAACCTTCCCAACACTGTCAGTAAGTATGACATGCCTGCTGCCAGTGTACCAGTGACCAATGAAAGTCAAGTGAGTGGCTGGCCCTTAAAAATGCATCCTTTTAAGGCCCTAGTGTACAAAAATGTACATGCCCCAAAAAGTGCTATAAAAACTTTATATATTCATATTTTTTTTCACTTTAAATTGGTCAGTCTTTTAAAACTACTTCTCCCTGAAATATTCATATGAAGTTTTAATTATATTTTCGTTGTTTTAACCCTTTAAATCCCAGTTTTATTACATGAGCGCCCTGTTTTTTTAGCCCCAAAAAACAAAAAAACTAAATATTTTCCAAAAAAAACATTTGAGGTAATATTTGATTGTTATTATAATTAGGCCTTTAGATGGACTAAAGATTGGCACCAACAGTCATTTCGATCGCCTTTTATTTTTTTTGCAGGAGCGCATTTCATAAAATGCACACACTATCGGTCCTAATCGACCACGCCCAAAAAAGTGCTATAAAAAATTTATATATTAATATTTTATTCCACTTTAAATTAGCCAATCTTTTAGACCTACTTCTCCTTGAAATATTCATGTCAAGTTTTAATTACATTTCGCGGATTTTAACCCTTTATATCCCGGTTTCGTCACATGAGCGCACTGCTTTTTTTGCCCCAAAAAACATAAAACTTGAATATTTTCCAAAAAGAACATTTGAGGTAATATTCAATTGTTATTATAATTAGGCCTTTAGATGGACTAAAGATTGGCACCAACATTCATTTCGATCGCCTTTTATTTATTTTTTCAGGACCAGAAAATGGTCTCCAGGCGGCAAATGCTCCTCCTCTAGGCCGAAATAAGTGCATCGTCCCGGGGTAAGTCGCGACGATCACCGGGGCACGATCACCGGGGACTGCTTTTTCCAGCCCACACGTCCGATACCACGTGACAACAAATACGTCATTTCCTGTTGACTTAAAAAAAAAAGCACCCTCTCATGGTCCTAGGGGCCGAAAATGGTCCCGCCTGATCAGCGGGCGAAGCCGCTGCTGCACGCCGGAAATGAGGCTTCATTTCCCGCAGGTCTGTTTAAGCAGCCCACTGTTTT
Source organism: Astatotilapia calliptera (assembly GCF_964374335.1). Taxonomy (NCBI): domain Eukaryota; kingdom Metazoa; phylum Chordata; class Actinopteri; order Cichliformes; family Cichlidae; genus Astatotilapia; species Astatotilapia calliptera. Next base: position 28,088,003 of record NC_137437.1, read on the forward strand.
CCAGCCCGGGGTCAAATGTGGAGCAAGGGCGCCATCCGGTGGACAAATAAAAAAATTACAACTCTAAGGCCCGTCCTGCAAAACGAAACGGAAACATAAGTAATCACCAAGACATTAACGGTAATAATTCTGCAGTGAAAAATAGCGTTTATAATGGAAGTCAATGGGGCCGCAAACGGCCCCTAGGGCTCTAAGAGGATGTGTATTGTTAGCTTAGCCACTGAAGCTAATTTAAGGAAGTCAGACTTGAATTTTGAAATGAAATTATGCCAAACTTTTTTTTAGAGAATTTGGCTATATTCTATTCAACACAGTGCAAATGGCTTGTAACTGAAAAACTACAATGTACAAAAATGGTCCCAGGGCCAGCAGGGGGTAAGTATTATCGAAATGCCTGTTTGGCCCTACAGCTGTCAATGCATGTATGTAGAATAGTTCTAGTCATCTAGTCATCTGCAGCCTCAATAGCAAACTAGGGTGTCCTCTCGGCCATCGTCCAGAATACCTACCCTACCATCCTAAAAGTTTATACTTCAGTTTAAATGAGTGATTCTCTAAAATTTCAATTGCATGTTACTGAGCGTCACACTAATCTGTGTGATGCTTCCATACAGTCTATGATCTTTCTGGAGCCTCGGGCCTCAAAATATGTGGAATTCTACTCCAACAAAACATGGCGGATACTTCGGAGCTTAGAGACTGAAACTAATGAGTGACATCACAGCGGCTGTAAGGTCCATGAGCAGCACACAAGGAAACATAATGCCATGTCTGATGCAAGAAAAACTATACCCGCTGGCAGAACTCCAGGAAAAACACCAGGCACTGCTCTTTACTTGATACGCCCACCGTTGCAGTGATGCATGGTGGAGGCAGCATCATGCTGTGGAGGCATTCCTCAACTAGTAGATATGGTTGCTAGGGTGATTTCAGCCAAGCATATCCACAGTTTGAAGGTTAGATGTTCAACAGCGATTTCTCCAGGGACAGGAGACTCCCCATCCAGCCCAACCAAGCTTGAGATGATCTCCTAGGAAGAGTGGGAGAAACTTCCCAAATCCAAGAGTCTGTACACACTCAACCAAGATGTCCACAATGTAACTGCTGTCAAACAGGCTTTGAAAAAACTAAGAGTCTGAATATCACATCTGAAATTTTAGCTTTTAATGCTGAATGCATTAAAAAAATATGTAAACTGGATTTTTAAAAATGTCATCTGTTTTTGTTTTTTTTAAATATAATGATTAAATGTAATAATCCATTTGTAAAGGGATGTTATAATACTTATAACACTTGATATTTTATACTTCACTCAATAACCTCTCAATTTAACTACATAAAAAGAAAACATCAGTGTTGGATTGATTTCATCGGGTCTTTAGAACTACAATCCCCAAAGGAAAAGGCACCTGCTGCTCTAAATGAGGGCCAGTATGTTGCACAGCAGTCAGATTAGACTGTGCAGCCTTTAAGTCCCAGTAAGAGTGCCTGTTGTAGTTTTCAGAAGCTTCTGTGTGTCATGTGTGGAGCAGCAATGTAGGTCAATAGGTCAAAAGAAATGAAGAGCAGCAGCAGCAGCGGCGATGGATTAGAGCAGCCTGGTCTGCAGCATAATAGCTGATTAAGTTACTCTCTTTTTTTTTTCTTTTTTTTTTGCCTGTCCCATTTGGTTCTTTACCTGAGCGCCCAGCCCCGGACACCAAAAACCACCAACGCACCAACCCCTGAGGGCATCAGTTACCCGCAGGGAGTGTGGTGAGGGGAGATAGGCCTTTGGAGGGCCTGGGAGTTCCCAGAGAGGTGGAGTGTAAGACCCAACCTGACATAGAAACACAGACAAACAGGCACACACAGACACAAACATCCATTCCCACCCTCATGCACACATATACAAATACTCAGCACTCACTCAACGTAGGGATAGACATACATGGACACTGTACGCACAATCACACTCCCCAAACAAACTCTATACCCCAGGTCCAGGTACCCTCACCCCTGGAAGGGGAAACGGCACCTAGACCCAGGAGATGTTACCTTTTCCCCCGGGGTGGAGGCAAGCAGACCGCCCCAGGCTCCGCAGCAGCGGGGAGGCCCCGCATCCCAGATCCCAATCGGACGGCCAACACCTCCTCCCAGCCCCCCGCCCCGATGTCCAGCAGAGAACAGGGGTGTGTGATCTTTTGGTAATAACCTCTCAATTTAACTACATAAGAAGAAAACATCAGTGTTGGATTGCTTTCATCGGGTCTTTAGAACTACAATCTCCAAAGGAAAAGGCACCTGCTGCTCTAAATGAGGGCCAGTATGTTGCACAGCAGTCAGATTAGACTGTGCAGCCTTAAGTCCCAGTAAGAGTGCCTGTTGTAGTTTTCAGAAGCGTCTGTGCGTCATGTGTGTAGCAGCAATGTAGGTCAATAGGTCAAAAGAAATGAAGAGCAGCAGCGGCGGCGATGGATTAGAGCAGCCTGGTCTGCAGCATAATAGCTGATTAAGTTACTCTCCTACACTCTCAGAAATAGGGGTACCAAAGTGTACCAAAAAGGGTACAAATGCTTGTCGCTGGGGGTGTTCCTTTTTGAAGGACATTTCTGTACCCTTTAGGCTTGGTACATTTTTGTACCTTATGAAGTTGTACCATCTGAAGTACAATCATGTACTTTCCTAAGACATAAATGTACCTTGAAACTATAGTACAGAAATGTTCCCTTGAAAAGGGTACAATAGGGTACCTATGAGGGTACCCCCCCAGCGACAACCTATTTCGTACCTAAAGAGACAAAAATGTACCCCCAATAGTCCAAAATATTTGGTTATTTAACCATTTATTTTCGATAATAGAATCACATCAAAGCACTTAAACAACCACAGGAATACATCCTTGATTACATTCGTATATTGCCATAGGACATAGGTGTCAAACTCTGGCCCGCGGGCCAAATTTGGCCCGCAGCCTAATTACATTTGGCCCGCGAAGCCATACCAGATTACTATTAGAGCTGGCCTACTGGTATTATACAGCTAATATATACATTGTTTAGTATTAAGCTTTGCTTGTTCCACATTCAGTTTTTCACCAAAACTTGTTTGAGTCCATAAGAAGAGATTCATTCTTATATCTGGAGGAAGATATTTTTCAATAAATATTAATGTTAGCCCGCGACCTTGTTCTAGATTTGAATTTTGGCCCACTGTGTATTTGAGTTTGACACCCCTGCCATAGGACATGTCAAGAAAAATACATTCATTTAAAAAAAAAAAAAAAGAAGAAGAAGAAAAAAAGTAAACAATCACATAAAGACATTAAACACCTGAACACAATGTTTTGACGGATCACAGAGATGGCATGTATTTAAAAAACTGTCCACACAAATGTTTTGCTCTACTTCAACAAGCACGCACATACATACGCACGCGCACGCACACATACATACATACATAAAAATGTTCTTGCAATCACGTCACACAGAATACCTCAAGGACACAAACCGCCTATCATCAACTTAATAGGTGTCTAGAGCTTGAAAGTCTAATTCATTTCCTGGATTGAACAGGATCCAGTCATTGTCAACTGCCACTTGGTAAGCATGGAAATGACATTCACAAGTGCAAGGAAGTAACAGTTTCCCACACAATACCCAACGTGTATCAACATTCAAAATATACTTGATTTTAAGGAATATAGGTATGGCTTCAGTGTGTACATGGCCAACTACAAAAACATCCTCAAGTTCATATTTGACACTGCTGACAGATTAGCAGACACACGCTGAAGCACTTTATCCTGAAAATGCACATCTGTAAAACTTTTGTTCATTTCCAGAGCATTCTGTAAGTCACCTGGCAGAGATGAAAATGGCACACTGACACTTGTGCTGAGTGAATGTTCAAAGTCAACAAGCAACTTATCTGAAGAAAACTCCCAGCACTGTTTCATTTGATGACGATTGCTAAGAGTTGCAGTGATGTTTACAAAGTTTTTGCATTTACTCGCTAGATTTTTGAAATATTGATGCTTGCTTTCATATCTCATACACCACAAAGGGCGAAGAGGACCATACATCAAAATCAGCATTGGGTAGTCAATAAGGTAGTGACACTTGGGTGGGGGCGTATTTAATAGAGTTGGTTAAGTACCCTGGCGACACTTACTGGCAGGGGTTTGTCTCCCTGGTCTCCTATGTTGACAATGCAGTTCTGAAGAAAGACAAGTGTTTTCTTGAAGTATGCAGGGTAGGTCATGTTGAACACGAAGAAGGTGGAGAATGCTGAGATGTAGGCCTCATCCAGCGAGCGGCACGAGCAAACATCCACTCCTTCAACTGTCACAACACGGCGACACTGTCTTAAGAGGGCAGTTGTCCAACTCTTATCCTTCATTCGAATGGTTGGGTATGGACTCGTGGGAGTATTCTGCAGAAGAGGAAGAAAAACATTAGTATACAGTATGTTTAAGCAATATGTGCCAAGTGGATTTTCAACAGATTCCTCAAATTACCTTCTTTATTTGCTAGAAAACAAAACTGTCTATTCTGATAACCTGTAAACATGGCCCATACTCCAAACAAAAAGCTTCTTGACCAATGACTGTTGTGGTAGTGTTTGATAAGCTGCTAAAGTTTGACATAATATTCAAGGGCAAAAGCAATCACCCCTGACAGTGACAGTACCTGTGAAGAAGAATTTCCCTAAGGGGACAATAAAGGTCTATCTATCTATATAAACACCAGACAAAACCCAAGAGCACAGCAGCACTGTGGATTAACAGCAGTGTTTCCCCTACATTAGCTTAGCTGTGATGCTGAACCGCAGCTGAATTCAGCTCCATGCCAACAAAACACCAAGAATGAAACTTGTGGCCAAAGGCTATGCATTGCATCATGCATTTACCTCTCCAAGGATGATGAAATCTTCTATCTTCTCCTTGAAGATGGATGGCAAGAGAAGTGCCCCCTTGAAGTCAATTCCTAGGTCATACAGATGCAAATGCACTTCATTAGATTTTGATAGCATGCAAATTCCCATTAACATGCTCTTCACATGACACTATGGTACATCAATTATCTTTGGAAGAGAGAGCAAATGAATTGTCACAAAATTTACTATTTGTATGAGGTCAAATTAGCACCTGTAATGTCTTCAGCCAGTGCATTCTCTCTTGCCTCCATGTAGACCTTCTTCAGTGGCAAATCCTTGGTCATTTGAAGAACAGCAGTGAAGTTTTTGCTAAAGCGGCGACAGATGTTGTCTTGGCAGGGATGCATTAAATCAACCTCATCACACAACTGGAAATGAAAAGAGCAGAATAGACAAAAGAATGACATTTTACATCGAGGATTTAAACTTTTGACATGTTTAAAGACACAGACTGGAGATAAATGTAAAGTGCTTTAACCCTTGAACAAAAATTCTAAAGCTAATAAACAGATTGATTAATCAGTTAGTACAGAAAATAATAATAATCAGATTTAGAGACAAAAAAAATCATTAGCTGTTTCCCCAATCATCTTAACAATTCTTGGGTTGCAGACAGTGTCCCTGCGCAGAGCTTACAGTTCTCATATTCGAAAATCCCAAATCCCACTAAGTAGGTGGAATGGTACAAATGTGTACCTTCCATTGTTTAAAATCCCTTTGAGCGGGAAACACGTTAGATGGGATGAATTTTGCTTAGAGAACGATTTTGTTAATACCTATATTTACATACTAGCATGTTTTGAGAAATTATTGATTTTTTTACATTGTTGTACACGGTTAGTGACTATTTATTGATAAAACACTGGAATACGGCGGGCAGACAGACGTTGAACATTCCACCAACAGTCTAAATAGTCCACATTTGTACCTTTCTTTGTTTAAAACTTAGCTAACTGCTAGCATTCACCCATGTTAAAGCTAGCTCTTCGGACTTTTGCTAACTCTACTGTAAAATTACACGTTGTAATTTTTATAAAAACACAAAATCACACCCGACTTACCTCTAAACCTTTGCGCCTCGTCGTCTGACATCAATGCCTTCTTCCATCAACTTTTTAAGGAGCTCCTCCGTGTCGATAACCCCCTGAGAGTCATTTTCTGCGTCAACGCTAGTCAGCGCGGAGGCGGAGCACTCATCGCTGCTGGCTTTTCAGCCTTTGGGATTAATGCGCGTTGCGAACTTGATACATGGACATTGTGGTATTAATGCGTTTGGAAACCGTTATGCTGTCTTGGCGAACTATATTTGTAACTTACAAAATGTAGTCACCGTAACATAAAAATCTGCTTGACATTTTAACTTCCAAAGAACCTCGGTTTAACTTGATGTTGCAAATTCCATAAAAACCTCCCAATTAATGAACAATTCTAGGATGTAGTAAAAGCGAAAAAGTAAATGGCCAAACATAACAGTAATATGATTTCACGTTTTTGAAGGCTACAACCAAGATTTAAAACATTAAAAATTATAACTGAAACTTAATAAAATGGAAATGGACCAGTTTTTTTTAACATCATTTGGTTGTGCCTGCATGTCATTGTGTGTGTTTTTAAAATATAATTTAACATAACTTACACAAAGGTAGGTTACAGATATTCTTTGCATCATAGGATAATTTATGTACAGAGGAGAGGACCAACAGATTTGATTATAACATGTAGCTTTTATGAGCACACTCACATCTCATATGAATTTTACAATTAACCAGGCCCATCCAGATTTTCCCATGCTGACCCATTACCACATTCTGCCACTGTCACTGCAGTACAGGTCAAAATGGTACAGATTTGTACTTTATTTCAAATTGTACCTTTAAAGGGGCATTTCTGGACTTTTAAAGACCAGTATTGTACTTTTAAGGGAACATTTTTAAAAAATGTACCTATAGGTACAAAAATGTTCTTCTCTCGTACCTCTATTTCTGAGAGTGTACAGGTGTACTCACGCAAAGCCAGAGTAACCCCAGAACAGATGTACTTCAGAGAGAAAATAAAAGTTGGATCAATAAAGGTCCACATGAACTCTATTTAGCATTTTATTAATGCTGAGATTCTAGGCAGACCCAGTGTTCAAATTCACTGAACTTCTCTGTAAAATCAAGTGGAAATCCAAAGTTTCTGAGGTTTACATTCTGACTTCCCTTTTTTTTGGTAAACCCAGCCTGAAGTCCACAGATATTTTTCAAAAATATGTAACTTTTCATTTTTAAAGAGTGGGTTTTAGCAAACCTCAAACATGAGGATTTGTTGCACTTTACAGGGACAATTTACAGAAGTGGATTAAGAAAAACATTTGAAGCCTTGGCATTTCTAACAGGACATTCTGGGGAAAAAGAGGGTCAGCCATGAAACATGTTTAAATTTAGAAAATCATAAAAGTCATAAAAGTTCAGTGCAATAAAGCGCCAATGGTCATATAGAGATCTTTTTAGACATCCAGTAACTCTGAGGCAGTTACATTAAAGTGTTACACATTACTCAAAAAATAAAGCACAGACAGCAAACAGGACACAACAGCACCATTGTACAAACTACATCAGTTACAGTGAAGGTACGGGAGCCCCTCGGTGACAATATTTGCATCTAATGTAATAAAAACTTCAGATTTTCATGACCTGCTCAATCCCCTTTAAACAGCCATGAATTCATGATGTAAACGACAGTTCTTTTTAAAAACAGACACGCGTTTTTTGTTTTTTTTAAAAAGATGAAATCAAACCCATCTGTGAGTCCAAAGGGATTTTTAGTCAGAAGTGAAAACAGACATAGGTAAGCAGTTCATCTTCTGGAGCTCGTTGATGGAGTCTGTGGAGATGTGGCGCCCTCTTGTGTAGTGTAGCTGACATTACTGTTAGGTGAAAGCATTCGTTGATTGCACTTCAAACAGATTTAGAAGATTGTCAGGCTGACCTGTGTTCAAATTTCTGAGCAGGTGAAAACATTTCCAAACGGTCACAGCTGTGGGGTCAGTAAGAGGAGCTGATCAGCGGGCAGGTTCAGTGTTTCGAAGTTTTATCACAATTTCCTTTTTGTTTTTGTTAAGTTTGTGTCCTGGCATAAGGACGCACTCAGCACACTATTATTTTACAACTCACTAATATTCCTCACTGACCTTTAGGTGACATTTCGATGTACTTTTGCAATACTTTTTATTTGAAAAAAAAAAGAATCCTTTTAGAGAATTTGGTATGACTTTGACACTCTTCAGATATTTGAGTGATCTATAGATTTTCTGTTTCTGTCAAAAATCTTGCCGATCTTCCACATCTGCAGCCCAGATGTTTGGATTTAGTTTGAAAGTAAAGCATGGAGGTAACAAAGAGTCTGACTGTGAGGTCTCCAGTGCAATATGTTGTTTATCAAAGTATTGCACAGTCGCCATCTTAAATAATATAAGCATACTGTAATTCACTCAAACATACGTTCAGTTTACTTTTTGTACTTTTATTAAAACAAAGAAGTTGTTTTGTAAGAAGTAACAGATGGGAATTGTTTAAATGTCCTTTTCATAGAACAGGTAAGAATTTCTGTCATGAAGCTATATTTCTATAAAAATATGAGAACATAAATGAAACAATTTTGGTCATTTTAAAAGGAGCTGTGGGAGAAGCTCAGCTGACGAACGAATGCAACACAATTTCAAATATTTTTTACTCGAGTAGAAATATTCTTAACTCACTCAGACACACGTTCACCTTTGTTGGCACCACCTGAAGGGAGTTTGTGTATTTTGAATGAGTATTTCTTAGCAGGTTTGCTCATTACAGTTGATTTTTTGTTTGAAAGTGTTCAGCTTTAGATTAGCTGTTCTGTCTCATGTGATGTGTGGTATTGATCGTGGACAGATTTAAGGAGGTCAGAAGAATAAAATAATCCATCACAACACAAAGAGCTGACTCACTCTTTAGATGTCCCTGCCTCAGTAAGTACCAATGGTAAATACAGACACTCCAAAGCCTGCAAATACTTATTTTAATGTTAATTAAATAATGCTTATTTTTCATTTATTTCTGTTTTGCTCTTTTTTCAGTTCATTAGATACCTGAGTATAGCTGTTGCCTATCTGTATGACCACAGTGTATCCATCTTCTGATGGCTGCTTCCAGCAGGATAACATGATGTGCCACATATCTGGTATCTGGTATCATGAAGATGACAATGAGTTCACTGTACAGCCACTGTGTGATGCTGTCATGTCAATGTGGAACAAAATCTCTGAGGAATGTTTGCAGAAACTTGGGTGAATCTGTGCCATGAACAATTAACTAAAGTAGGTCCACCCTGGTGGTAGCATGGTGTACCTAATGAAGTGTACAATGGGAGTACAACCAAGAATAAAAATGCACTATTCTGTCTTTATTAATACAGGAATAAATGACTGTGAAATTCTGGGCTGATGCTCACTAAAGATCTGATTCCAATACCTTCCCTGTTCTTACAGAAACTATAAACAGATACACAGAACAGATACTGTGTTTTTTCACATTCACTGTTAACAGGACACAGCTCATGCTAATGCCATTTCCCCAAAATTTACTTGAATGTTGCAAAAAATGTAAAAATCAAAACACTGAAACTGTACAAAAGTATAAAAATATTTCATGTTGTTTTCTTTTTCACAGAAAGCTAGTAACACCTATTAAAACCTGCTTCTCGCGCAGAGAACAGAATCGTTTATTCAGTCAATCATCGTCACCTGCCACATGGAGATGGGGCTGGTTCTCGTACAAGGTTTTCCGCCGAGCACCAGCAGCAGGTCGGGCAGATGCTGAGTGATGTCTCCATCCTTGTCCTCCAGCGCCTCCTCCTCTGAGCAGCTCCATTGTTTCATGAATGCTTTGTTCTCAAATGTCAGGCAGCTTCCAATACGCTGACCATCTATCTCTATTAAGGCCTCTCTGCTGGTCTCCAGTTCTGAAGAACTTCTGTTGGCTTCTCTGTCTGGAGTGAAAGTCTCCAGCTCTATAGCGTTATCTGGTGCTGGGAAGCACTTGTTCTTAAACGGCTTGAGTTTCCCTCCCAGTAACCTGGGCTGGAGTCCTGAGTCTGAGCAGAAGCTCTTGCTGGTGCTACTGGTTTTGTAGCTGGGACCCAGACCAGTGCAGCAATGGTGAATCTTGTCTGGGGGGTTGGAGCCCGGGAGTGTGGTGAGCTGCATCCAGGTCTGAGTGATGAAGCTGTATCTCCACAGGCAGTTCTTTGGAGAGTCCTGGGTCTCGCCTCCACCGAAAAGGAGCATTGAGTCTTTATAGGTGACAGCTGAGTGTCCTGTGAGTTTAGGAGGGCCGTACCTGAGAAAAACAACCACAGGTGGTGTTAGCAGGAAAGAGCACACCAAATGATGCCAAATAAGTTCAGCAGTCAGTGCTAAAAACATCAGAGCTAAACAGACCGGTCAGACAGGAAGTGCTGGGAGTACCAGGAGCTGTAATCGATAATCTGCTGATCCATGTGTGATCGTATGTGTGATAATATTTCTATATGGCGTGTTGTGCCATGTTACTTTATTAAAATTACCCCTGGATATAAAACACATCATTTGCACTGTTAAACCTGGGATGATAAATCTATTTCTGACAGATGTGTCACTCATCGTATTTAAAGGACGGACATCTCTTTTTGTTGAACACCAGCTGCCTTGACTCCTCTCCTTGTGTCTCTTCCTTGCCTCCTCTGCTCTCTGTGGTAGGGAGGGGCTAAGACTAATACGCTAAGAGAGGAACTGAGGACACAAAAGAGGGGTGAGGCAAATGATCTGTGGAAAAACATCTTAAAGTGAGGTGTTGAGTTTAATGCTGACTCTTGTGTGTTTTGAGGACACCAAAAAACTGACTGCAGATACATCTGTGTGTCACAGCAGACACTACAAGCTTCCTGCCCCCTTTTTCCTTTCCTTTTGCCAAAGCTCTTTTCACACTTTGGGAATTAAAGCTGATATATCACAGATTAGAAAAACAGTGAGTCTATTTGTGGTACGTTTGTCACCAAGAATATGCAGACAGTAAAATTTCCCTTTGATCTGGATGCAAACTTGATTTCCAAGTCTCCTTCATCAGTTTCAGAGCTCTAATGCGCAGTGATTTCTGTGACGTGCACCTCTGATAATGTCTTTGAATTACAGTGGGGCAAAAAAGTATTTAGTCAGCCACCGATTGTGCAAGTTCCCCCACTTAAAATGATGACAGAGGTCAGTAATTTGCACCAGAGGTACACTTCAACTGTGAGAGACAGAATGTGAAAAAAAAAATCCATGAATTCACATGGTAGGATTTGTAAAGAATTTATTCGTAAATCAGGGTGGAAAATAAGTATTTGGTCACCTCAAACAAGGAAAATCTCTGGCTCTCACAGACCTGTAACGTCTTCTGTAAGAAGCTTTTCTGTCCCCCACTCGTTACCTGTATGAATGGCACCTGTTTGAACTCATCATCTGTATAAAAGACACCTGTCCACAGCCTCAAACAGTCAGACTCCAAACTCCGCCATGGCCAAGACCAAAGAGCTTTCGAAGGACACCAGGAAAAGTATTGTAGACCTGCACCAGACTGGGAAGAGTGAATCTGCAATAGGCAAGCAGCTTGGTGTGAAAAAATCAACTGTGGGAGCAATCATCAGAAAATGGAAGACACACAAGACCACTGATAATCTCCCTCGATCTGGGGCTCCATGCAAGATCTCATCCCGTGGGGTCAAAATGATCATGAGAACGGTGAGCAAAGATCCCAGAACCACACGGGGGGACCTGGTGAATGACCTGCAGAGAGCTGGGACCAAAGTAACAAAGGTCACCATCAGTAACACACTACAACGGCAGGGAATCAAATCCCGCAGTGCCAGACGTGTTCCGCTGCTGAAGCCAGTGCATGTCCAGGCCCGTCTGAAGTTTGCCAGAGAGCACATGGATGATACAGCAGAGGATTGGGAGAATGTCATGTGGTCAGATGAAACCAAAGTAGAACTTTTTGGTATAAACTCAACTCGTCGTGTTTGGAGGAAGAAGAATACTGAGTTGCATCCCAAGAACACCATACCTACTGTGAAGCATGGGGGTGGAAACATCATGCTATGGGGCTGTTTTTCTGCCAAGGGGACAGGACGACTGATCCGTGTTAAGGACAGAATGAATGGGGCCATGTATCGTGAGATTTTGAGCCAAAACCTCCTTCCATCAGTGAGAACTTTGAAGATGAAACGAGGCTGGGTCTTCCAACATGACAATGATCCAAAACACACCGCCCGGGCAACAAAGGAGTGGCTCCGTAAGAAGCATTTGAAAGTCCTGGAGTGGCCTAGCCAGTCTCCAGACCTCAACCCCATAGAAAATCTGTGGCGGGAGTTGAAAGTCCGTGTTGCTCGGCGACAGCCCCAAAACATCACTGCTCTCGAGAAGATCTGCATGGAGGAATGGGCCAAAATACCAGCTACTGTGTGTGCAAACCTGGTAAAGACCTATAGTAAACGTTTGACCTCTGTTATTGCCAACAAAGGTTATGTTACAAAGTATTGAGTTGTATTTTTGTTATTGACCAAATACTTATTTTCCACCCTGATTTACGAATAAATTCTTTACAAATCCTACCATGTGGATTCATGGATTTTTTTTTTTTCACATTCTGTCTCTCACAGTTGAAGTGTACCTCTGGTGCAAATTACTGACCTCTGTCATCATTTTAGGTGGGGCAACTTGCATAATCGGTGGCTGACTAAATACTTTTTTGCCCCACTGTAAGTTGGCAGCACTCAGTCAGTTCATTTCAGGAACCCTGCCATAAAACGCCTCTAAACCAACCAGAGAAAGTTTGGAGGGGAGGTGAGAAACAAACAATTACATCTGCATCTTAAGCTCTCATATTTTTCTCAGACTTTACTTAAATGTAACTGTAACGGTTTACAACCTACAAAGTCAGGTTATCACCATTAGAAATCACAAGACCTTCCAGTAACATTGTGTTATTAGGGTCACACTGTCTGTCTGTTTTTTTTTTTCCATTTGCTGTATGATACCTGTGCCTCAGGGGGCAAAAACAAGTGACGTTAGTCCTGACTATGCTACTGACCGGCTAATCATTAGTCCTGATAAACTGCTGTTCATGTTCATAACGCCAGACGAATCAATCCACAAGTCTTTACATGTAACATATTCAGTCATCCAGAACAAAAAAAACAACAAAAGAAAAACAAGTCTCCAGATGTAAATCTCAGTGATCTGAAGCTCTTTATATACATAAATTTACGTATTACTAAACCATTAAAGAGACGGTTCCTCAGGACTCTTTCTTTCCTTTTTTTTTTTTCAACAGACACACTACAATCAGTGTTTCCACCTCACATGTCAGCCTGTCAGCACGAGGCAGCAGCGGCTGAAAAGTGATCCCAGTCTTTTCAGCCGCTGCTGAAGGATTCTCTGTCTCATCAACTGGATCAGGTTCTTCTGCCATGTTGTGTTATGTGGGAATATTCAGATGAGGAGCTGCAACAGACTGCTTGTCAAGTTTTCTCGTGAGTCTTGACCTTCCCTTTATGTTCCTCCTGCTCTTTGCTTTACTCTTTATGCTAAAAACTGCATTTGTTTTACAAGGTTTGACTCATTTCTCACCCTTTACAATTTGCCATGAACACCACGCCTCATTACTCTGCATTACACCACTCTATCTGGAATAAATCATTTAAATCATCTGAAGCAAATTAGTTTCTTGATTTGAAACACAAAGTTCTTTAAAAGCAAAACTAAAAAAATAAATAAATTACAACTAAAATATAGTTTCACAAATTAAAACACAGGTAAAAAAAATGTGAATAAAGAAACATTAGGAAGCAAAAAGTACTTTAACTTAAAAAATGAAAAGCAATGTAGCAAGCTTGTAATTTGCTAAACTGCTGGAGCGATTAGGACAATACAGCTACAGGGAGTGCAGAATTATTAGGCAAATGAGTATTTTGTCCACATCATCCCCTTCATGCATGTTGTCTTACTCCAAGCTGTATAGGCTCGAAAGCCTACTACCAATTAAGCATATTAGGTGATGTGCATCCCTGTAATGAGAAGGGGTGTGGTCTAATGACATCAACACCCTATATCAGGTGTGCATAATTATTAGGCAACGTCCTTTCCTTTGGCAAAATGGGTCAAAAGAAGGACTTAACAGGCTCAGAAAAGTCAAAAATAGTGAGATATCTTGCAGAGGGATGCAGCAGTCTCAAAATTGCAAAGCTTCTGAAGCGTGATCATCGAAAAATCAAGCGTTTCATTCAAAATAGTCAACAGGGTCGCAAGAAGCGTGTGGAAAAACCAAGGCGCAAAATAACTGCCCATGAACTGAGAAAAGTCAAGCGTGCAGCTGCCAAGATGCCACTTGCCACCAGTTTGGCCATATTTCAGAGCTGCAACATCACTGGAGTGCCCAAAAGCACAAGGTGTGCAATACTCAGAGACATGGCCAAGGTAAGAAAGGCTGAAAGACGACCACCACTGAACAAGACACACAAGCTGAAACGTCAAGACTGGGCCAAGAAATATCTCAAGACTGGTTTTTCTAAGGTTTTATGGACTGATGAAATGAGAGTGAGTCTTGATGGGCCAGATGGATGGGCCCGTGGCTGGATTGGTAAAGGGCAGAGAGCTCCAGTCCGACTCAGACGCCAGCAAGGTGGAGGTGGAGTACTGGTTTGGGCTGGTATCATCAAAGATGAGCTTGTGGGGCCTTTTCGGGTTGAGGATGGAGTCAAGCTCAACTCCCAGTCCTACTGCCAGTTTCTGGAAGACACCTTCTTCAAGCAGTGGTACAGGAAGAAGTCTGCATCCTTCAAGAAAAACATGATTTTCATGCAGGACAGTGCTCCATCACACGCGTCCAAGTACTCCACAGCGTGGCTGGCAAGAAAGGGTGTAAAAGAAGAAAAACTAATGACATGGCCTCCTTGTTCACCTGATCTGAACCCCATTGAGAACCTGTGGTCCATCATCAAATGTGAGATTTACAAGGAGGGAAAACAGTACACCTCTCTGAACAGTGTCTGGGAGGCTGTGGTTGCTGCTGCACGCAATGTTGATGGTGAACAGATCAAAACATTGACAGAATCCATGGATGGCAGGCTTTTGAGTGTCCTTGCAAAGAAAGGTGGCTATATTGGTCGCTGATTTGTTTTTGTTTTGTTTTTGAATGTCAGAAATGTATATTTGTGAATGTGGAGATGTTATATTGGTTTCACTGGTAAAAATAAATAATTGAAATGGGTATATATTTGTTTTTTGTTAAGTTGCCTAATAATTATGCACAGTAATAGTCACCTGCACACACAGATATCCCCCTAAAATAGCTCAAACTAAAAACAAACTAAAAACTACTTCCAAAAACATTCAGCTTTGATATTAATGAGTTTTTTGGGTTCATTGAGAACATGGTTGTTGTTCAATAATAAAATTATTCCTCAAAAATACAACTTGCCTAATAATTCTGCACTCCCTGTATAAACTGGGCCTAAATTGAAAAAGCTAATGAGCAAAGTTGTGTTTTTTTAGAGGCTGACCATCTGTAAGAGCCAGTGTGAGCTAATTTAGAATGACTCTGGGTCTGGGTTCATTGCTGGTGCATTTAACTATAGTTTCAACAGGCGGCTTACCTACAGCTTCTAGGTTTTATTGTCGGAGTGTAGACCAAATATAATGATAGTAAAAACTCCCAGAAAGCTTAAGAGTCAGCAGCAGCAAAAACAATAACCACAGCACAGGATTAAAAAAACATAGAACTTTTTGACAGCCAGGTTAGTGAAACCCACAGAGATGAATTCCTTCAAGGGGCATATGATCCAGTAGTATATTCACAGGAGTGATGTGTTACATATTCACACCTTTATATCATGGCAAAAAAGACTTATGTATACCTGCAATAAGTGTGCCTCGTGAATGGACTTTTTCCAAGGTTAGGGATGTCAGTTAATAATAATGAAAAAACATCTGACTCACCTAAGAATAGCTGAAAAACCAAAAAGACTCAAAATGTCGTGAATAAAAATCTTTGCATATGACAAATGTAGACAGTATTGCTTCATTTTTCTCTTATTTTATTCATTTTCCATAAGTGTAATTAGCTATATTCAGTCACAAAGAGAATAAATGATATTGGGGCCTCTACTTAACCTATTTACAAAATGAGCCGCAGTCAAATCCACAGACCTTGTGTGGACATCATGATGAACAGAGCAGCTATTTTCAGTATACATTATTTACAAACTGGCTTGTTTTGTATTGCACTGAATTAGTAAGTAACTGAAACAGCCTCATGTACGTTAACACAACCACAGCAAAATGCTGAAACACAGAGTTCATTGCAGTCATCGCTGTCTTTAACCATTCCAAAGTATTTCTTATTTTGTTGTAAAGGAAGTTCTCCAAAACATGTATTGATCATAACTATTGATAGTCTGGTATAACATGTAGATTTGTCTAGAAATCTTCAATGCTTGTCTGTGTTGTTTCACAGAATAGCCTGTTCAAGTACTGACACAAAAGCAGCCAGCAGGTGTCGCTGTGGAGATGGCTGTGAAATTGTTTTGAAACCATGATCCAGTGCTGGCACAACGACTTTGTATGTCTCAGTTTGCCCATCACTACCTGTCAGTGGTTTTAATGTCGAGACTGATCTTTTTCACTGCATCCAGTTTTCAAAAATACAGACAAACTCCGCACTTACTTGAGTGAACTCCATGTCTGGCTGCTGGAATTCCACTTCCAGAAGTCTCTCTGCTCCCGTAAACCTTTTAAGCCTCCGAACAGGTACACGCAGCCCTGATAGGCTATAGCTGAGTGACTGTGTCTGGGGCCTGGGCCTAATGAGTCCTGCTGAGAGCCACTCAGCAGGGACCAAGACATGGTATCTGCCATTAACACACACACAAACAAGTATCTATAATTAATGCTCATTCTGCAGCTCACATTGTGTTTGCATGTGTCACAATGCTGATGATGTTCACATGCTGCCCTCTAACTGAATATGGGTGAGACTTCACTCCTAGAAACAGTTCAGCTCAGTTTAATTGTCAATTTGTTTCTCCATCTCACAGCTATAAACTACATTCACACTGGTAAATATGAGCAGTTTATAAAATTATATTGACCAAGATGGAATCACAGCTAGAAGATGAGCTTGGCATCAAGTGGGACTAAACTGATGCAGTTTACTGAACTTATGATCTATCCCATTATATTAATGCTCAAAGTTGCTTATAGAAAAATCATGCTGAACAAAAGCTACAATTAATCTTTTGATAGTAACTCTGGCAAATACCATAAAAGGTCAGCTGATTTTGAGGGTGTGAGGTGGGAATTTTAAGATTTGGTTAGTTTTATATGGAAGGAGCTGACTGAATTCTCCCTTTTGTCAGTTTTAAACTCACTAAAGTCCAAACTCCAGAAATCCTGGGAGGTGCCTTTCATGTCAATGAATCCTCCGTACATGAGCATGGCAGAGCCGAGCACCACGGTGCTGTGGCCCTTCCTGTTGGTCGGCATTTGGGTCTGCACACAGAAAGAGAGAGAAATACATTTAGAATAGATGGTAAGCTACTTCTATGACCTTGATTGAACAGTCACAAAAAATGCATTAAATTTGGGCTTCTTCAACCTAACCCTAACCTTTCTCTTCCTACTTTGGTGATCCTCTTCCTACTTAGCTATATCCATTCTGTGGGGAAACACTGCAAATCAATTTATTTGACCTTTAAAGTTCTAACAAATATGTGGGTAGTGTGTGACTTCTGTTCTGCTGATACAAGCTAAAACAAGCAAAGGATGGCAGGAACTGTGCACAGTGTTCACTGATGTGCTTCCAAGTGTTGTGACTGCGTGACACAAAACAAACGGCAGCACACGAGGACTGAGCGGTTAATTATTTCTGTTATAAGCTGATAATGAGATCTAACCATCTGATTGTTTTCTATAGACAGAGAACATGTTATCATTTAGATATGAAAAGCACTCGGTACCTGAAGCAAGCTCCTCTTTCCCTGCCACTGCACCCACTTCTGCTTTGCTGAAACACAAATGACACAAGAAAATTAAACTAAAAGAGTGACGTACAATAAAATGGATATGATATCTTTACAACATCTGTCAGCCTTACTCCAAGACAAAAAAAAGTAAGTAAAGGCTAACATACAGAGGAGAGGCACTTCTGCAATAATTCTGAAATACACTGACACACACTGTTGTGCAGCCCAGTCTTATGAAATCTATTGTTACAGGGACACAAACTGTCCAGTTGGCCAAAGTAGAGAGGCTTTAAAAGACGTGGTAAATGTTATATTTTAACCTAAACCAAGACAGTTTTAAACCTAATCCTGTCGTTTTTAATGCTTAAATGTAACCAGGCAAAATATTTTTAATAAATAACATATTTAAAAATACCACCAGCTACCTGTGCTACCTGTCCGCTTCCTAGCATAGGTGATTTTAAGAGAAGTTGACCCCTGACCTTGACCTTCAACTCAATTGAGATTCGAACTTAGAAAAACATCTTCAGGACCATAACTTGCTTTGATCAGTGTGATCTGTCCTAACTATTATTGAGATTGCGGTAACACCAGTGTTGTTTCTCCACTCCACAGCTATCGCTACATTGACCTATCCATCCAAGGATATTAACCTTGAAAGTTTACCCAGAATGCACTTTTTCAATGCTTGTCTCTGTTGCTCTATGTCAAAGAAATGAAACTGCTGCATTTTATGCAAGTCATGACAGATCCCATCATGCTGAACAAAAACTAGATTTTTCTTTACATCGTGACACTTGGAGTGGAACGAAAACTTCAAGAGCTTATACTTCTAAAAATATCCAAGTTCGGTAAAATGTAACAATTGTGTAAAACAATTGCTTCATTAAACATATTGTAGTTCTTATGAAAACAAAAGAACCAATTGATTTTGAGGGTGGGCGTTTCGGGGGCTTTTTACAGATGTGATATGATTTTATATACAATAAGTGGTGAGAATTGAAAAAAACTGTGCATGAGATGGAATTTAGGTTATGTTGGAACAAGCAGAATAAAAACTGAGCTGAAGTGAAGAACACAGGAAGTGTTAGAGCAGGAAATGAACACAGCTGCAGTTTTCCTCCATTTGATAAATATGTGTTGGGGTAAATCACCTTTTCTTATGTTGTTTCTAATTGTCTTTAGAGTCGTGAGGTTATGAGCATGGAGACCCTCTCAGGTTTCTCTCTCAGCTTTAGTGACACAGAGGAATGAAACGTTTTACAGGGATTAGGAGGATCGACATGCAGCAACATGTTTTACCTGCTGAGCCTGAGAATTGACTACAACAGTAGTGTGACTGGCTGCCAGCCCATGCTGCACTGCAGTGAAACTCACCGATGTCAAACACCCAGAGAGCACATCTGCATGTGGTGTATGCAGAGTCCAACAGGCCTCCAAACACGTACAGGAAACCCTGAAAAGTTCAAAGCTGTTAAACATACTCTGCATGCCCACCGCTGTCATAAGATGGTCTCTCTGCTTTATGTCCAATGATTAAAGAAATTGAAGGTACCTTGTGAGCTACCATAGAATGTCCCTCTAGCTCCTCTGGTGCCGCTTCACCACTGCAGCTCAACTCGGTCCATTCATCAGACACTGAAATATTGAACACAGCAGTGTTGTTAACTGATGATTACAAAAAGAATATTACAGGAGGCTGTTTTATAAGAATGCAGCAAAAAACATCCTTTGCAAAGTTTAAGTGGAATAAATGTTGCATCTTTTTTCATGAATGACAGTGTGTATATAAACTTGAACGACTTGCAACACTTTCTACATCTGCACAAAGGCGTTGCCCAAATACCATAGGAATAGTTGGTGCTATCTTTTAATAAAAGACTGCATATAAAAGATGGAGATTTGAAGCATTGTAGCCTTCACCAGGGCAGAGCAGGAGGTGATCATAACCATACCTGAAAGGACAGATCTTAGTGAAGATCAAAGTGTTAAGTCATAACATTTGTCTGTTTCTTTTGTGCTGTTTTAAGTAGTAGACTAATTGGTCATTTGAAGAGAGGGCTTTATGTAAATGAGTACCTGAACATGGTTTTTGGCTACTCTGCCTAATATGTAATTCTTAAAAAGAGGTCTTTCTAGTGGCTATTCTGCGACCAGCCACAAGGATATCGCTTCTAAGGAAGTATTCTGTCATCCGTCTTTATATAGATCTGCATCTTTATATATGCATGGCTATTAATGGATGGGGGCCCTTACCCACGTTGTATTTCCAGAAGTCCCTCAGACATCTGTTCTCTCTGCCTCCCAGGACGTAGACGTTTGCATTGTAGCTGCAGCAGGCGTGCTTGTAGCGGTCGCATGGGGACAGGCTGCTTCTCAGGGGGAGCTGTTTCCACAAACAGGGGTTGTTCTGACTCATACCTGGCAGCCCTCACTCTCACTGGAACATCTTCTAAAAGAAAGTAAGTGTATACAGTCGTGCGTTATATGGACCCACTATCATGGCTAAAAAGTGCCAAGAACAAATGTTACAGACTGGTAGCACCTTTTTAGCTTCATTGTGCGATGATATGCAGGACTAAATAGCCTTCTTTCTGTTAAAAGTTTACATTTTTTAGATACTAGAGCCGCTGACTGACTCCACCTGGATGCTGTAAGTTGTTAAACGGTGCAAAACGATGAGTTTCATCTCCGTCCGTGTGAACAGGCCCTGATCAAAGTGGATGAAACAAAGGCTGCACTACAGGAGACAGGACAAATGAAAAACCCAAGCAACAGCTGCTTCCGTATTCACGAGGGGTCACCACAGCAAGCTCCACATGTTTGATTGGGCAGTTGTACGCCAGATGCCCTTCCTAACCTGTCTGTGGCTGGAACTGACCCTGGAACCTTTTACTTTCTAAGCTAATGTGCAAACCACTACACAATAAATGCTTTAAAAACTGTCTGTATCACCAGAACATGAGTGGAGATTCACGAGTTCATATCTTAAAAGAGCAGAGGGACTACACCAAGTTTTTTGGAGCACCGCTCCTCAAACAGAGCCAGAATTGTAGTGTAATAATAATAATATAACACGATAATATAATCATAGTTTACTCAACTTTCCAAAAACTCTAGTACTTAAGATCCTGCACGCAACTACACTAATTTAACTTTCATTTTAGAACCCATCAGAGCTTTTCCCTCATTTGCATCTTTTTTCCGACTGCCTGCAGAGTCCTGAGAAAGACAAAATTAACTTTTATTTACATGCACATTGTGGCATTGACAGAATTTTATACCGTTCTTCTTCCTTCTTCCTTGTTGAATGATAAACTTCTTATCAAATGAACAAATTTTTTTCTCCTGAATTAATTTACTGAAGACATTTGGTTTGAGTGCACATTAACTTTACTCCTCAAATGAATCCTGTTTGTTCTGCATTTACCCGATGGCCAGTGACAACAGCAGCCTTTGGAAAACTGTTCTGACGCACAAAACAACTGGATACCTTTTTTTTTTCCCCTGTCCCGTTTGGTTCTTTTGCCATCAGAATTATCATCTAAAGGCAAAGAAAGATGCCCAACAGAATTACTTGACCAAATGGACCATCCCGGCCTTGCCGTATTGGTCTATTTGACTCACCTTTGCTTTTATTGTTTATTTTATTTTATTTTCGCTTACTACACACGGGACAGACATGACTGGGGGAAAGAAAAGGGAGAAAGAACGAGGGAAAGAAAAACAGCGGGGAAGAGGAATGATGATAAAGGGCAAAAAACAAAAACCAACAAAACAAACAGACAAAAAATACATATATCAATCACCTGGATCACCTGTTGAGAAAGACAAAAGAGAAAACAAGCAAAAAAGAGAGAGCAATATAATAAACAACATCATTGCGATGATCTATGTGAATATAACAGTAAATACTAAATATTAATTATTATTGTGCAGCACGTAGGATTGACAGCACACAGGAGGAGAAGTAGGAGCCAAAAAGGGTGTAGTTTGTGTCTGTGAGCACCCGTGTGTACACCTGTGAGCATGAGCGCGCTTGTATTTAAAAGGTTCCTTCGTGTAATGATCTGCTAGAGGGCGTGGGGAGCCATAGCCCCGGATACCAACTGGATACCTTTTTAGTACCGACTGAGAGCACCCAGCATCTGAACAAGGAGCCAAAGCAGAAACCTTCAAACTGACACTCAAGCTTCTCATCTACAAAGAAAGCAGGCTAAATCCAGACTGAACCCCTACTGTGGGAAGCATTTATCCAGTAATTTCCTGCAGTTTTGAAATATGAAATTTCAAGCCTATAAGAAGTTTAATGTTACTCAGTTACAGTGCTGAATTTGAATCAAACAGCTGTTTGGGGCCTTACTGTCAGGGTCCTGGGTCTCCTGACCCAGCGTTTTAGTTCTTTGTGGGTTTTGTATTATTGTACTTGGTGTGAGTTATGCTATGGTTTCTAGTTTCTATCCCTTGCCCTTCATGTTTCTCTATGTGCCCTCTGTTCTGTGTAAGTCCGTGTCTGCATGTTTGGGTTCCCCTCTGTGTCTCTCGGTTCTTAGAGTCCTCTGCCTTATGGTTTATGTCTCTGTGTTTCTTAGTTGCTGTCTCCACGGTGTCAAGTTCGCGTCTCTGTGTGATCCTTCCTGTTTTACTTTGAAGGTCCGTGACTTATGTGAATGTGTCCTGCTTTGCTTGTCTCGTCAGTTCTAATTTCCCCCAGCTGTGCTCTCCTTCTGTGTCTCATTCTCCTCGTTACTTCCCAGTGTATTTAGACCCTGTGTTTCTCTGAGTTAGTGTTGCGTCGTACCCTCAACAAGCTGTGTGTGTTTTGCCTCCGTGTTGCCAGTGTTTTGTTTCCAGTTCAGTGTTTTGTGCTTCAGTGTTTTAGTCCACCAGCGTTTTTGTTTGTCTTTTGGTGAGTTTAGTTAGTAAGAGGTTTTCCAGCATTAAAGCTGCGCTTTAAGTTGAACTTCTGTGTCTGAGTCCTGCATTTTGGATCCACCACTCCTGCTTGCCCGCCTACCACACAGCCAACCATGACACTTACTGGTTGGAGTTTGCATGTTCCTCCAGTGGCTTGGGTACTACAGCTTCTTGCCACAGTCCAAAGCGATGCATGTGAGGTTAACTAGTGATTCAGAAGTGCATGTAGGGCTGGATGTGAGTATGAGTGGCCGTCTGTCTCTGTGTTCCCACATTTACTAGCTATTTTACTAATGAATAATCCTCCTCACTCTT
This sequence comes from Astatotilapia calliptera, assembly GCF_964374335.1. Classification (NCBI taxonomy): domain Eukaryota; kingdom Metazoa; phylum Chordata; class Actinopteri; order Cichliformes; family Cichlidae; genus Astatotilapia; species Astatotilapia calliptera. The sequence goes on from NC_137437.1 coordinate 28,111,199, forward strand.
ATTTTGAAAGTCCAGTTGATGCTAACTAGATAGCCTCATGTTCTCCCTGACGGATGGCTTCTTCATATATTCTCTTGGAGGTGGAGTTACTCCCAGTATCCTGAAACATGCCAACACCCATAGCACTCTAGGGAAATAAAGCTTCTTTTCAAGAGTTTCACTTCCTGCTTAAATAAAAACTAATACAGCTATGGGAAACACTGCGCTCAGCATGTTCTCTCTGGCTTTAATAGATGGTGTACTGGATGGCTGATGACACACATGATCGTTTGGCATTTCAAAAACATATATTTAAATACTTGTTGTGGCAGAGACAGCGAAGCTAGAGTACTAAAGAGAACCAAAACAGGCACATTTAGAACATGGAAACTCAATACAGAAAAATTGCCTAGCCAGTCTGTGAATTCTAACCCAAGGCCACCTTCAAAAAGTTGAAAATATAAAAAAGACCAAAATTTAAAACGTGAACTACTGGCTCATTTTAAATGTAATTTAGTTTTACAGCATAAAAAAATATTAAGGGCTGTTCTTTTTCCAATGGACAATGAAATTACTGACTTTTGTTATTGTTGTTGTTATTATTTTATCATTCATCAGCTAATCGATCATTCCGTGAAATGCCAGAACACAGATGGATATAAGGTCGGTTTACTGTGTAATATACGCATGAACAAGCAGTGGTGCTTTAGTTATATCAGTTATATTACTACAAGTCACTAAACAGCACCAGTGACTCATTTAAGGATGCTTTTACATAACATGTAAGCTGAGTTTTAATAGCGTTGCTCTTTCTCACTGTGAGCAGTAATTTTCCATCTCTAAGTGAGGAAGTATACTCAGTTTTACAAAGCCATTAGTATTCCTCTGTTTGGACTTGACCGCTGTCTTATCAGGCTGTCACAAGAGCAAACAGCTCTGAGGTCACAACACTTAAGTGACACACCTAGCCAAGTGTTGTCCAAATACTTGAGAGTCACATGAATAAATGGGACCATAACTTTGTTGTTCATGGAGAAAAAAAAGCAATATTCAGGAATGCAGTCCTTAAAATCTAGGATCAAATGGAGCAACAGCTGTTTTTCACCATATTTTTCTATATTTCCTAAAGCATCGGCTCATCTGCCTTGTGAACTTCAGGGTCACATCTAATTCTTAATACGCAGGGTTTAATATGATGTCAGCTCACCCTCTGCTGCTATAACAGCTTCAGCTTTCCTGGAAAGGCTTTCCATAATGTTTAAGAGCGTGTTTATGGGAATTTCTGACAATTTTTCCAGAAGCACATTTGTGAGGTTAGACGCTGTGTTGGATGACAAAGCCTGGTTTGCAGTCTGCACGTACAAACTCCAAAACATGTACAAAACACAACGGAAGTGCTCCAGGATGCTAGGGGCAGTGTTGAGCTTTTGTTACCTAGTGGTTACACAAGCCACGAAGTACCAAGTAAATTAACATTTTTTTAAATTATTTGAATATATATGACTGCCTGTGTATAAATACACAAACAATACACATATGCTTTCAATTGTGTACTTTAAGTGATCTAGGTAGCTTTGTTTTGGAAGTTCAGTTAACGCTAGAAATGTGTTTTGGAGTTTGTACATGCTTCAGAGTTTGTACGTGCTTTGTCTCTAGGGGCCACCGTATATATTTATATATAAACATATATAAATAAAACCACATTTTTTAAAAAACATTAGTAATTCCTTTTGTGCATAATTTTATATTGTTGTTGATAATAAATTAATTAACACTAGCATCCCCCAGGCTTCTACCTTTCTAGCAACAAAACAACCTGAAGAGCCAGTTGGGAGCCAAAAGAGCCGGCTCTTTTTAGTGAGCCGAGCCAAAAGAGCCGGCTCTTTTTAGTGAGCCGAGCCAAAAGAGCCGGCTCTTTTTAGTGAGCCAAGCCAAAAGAGCCGGCTCTCTAAAAAGAGCCGGAATTCCCATCGCTATTTTGGAGGTCAGTTGCAACTGACTATGCAGGAAGTTAGCAACCTTTGTGGACTTTTGCGCCTCAGCACCCCTCAGGCTAAAACAATGGCTTTTTTGTTTTTAAGCTCTCTTTTTGTCCTCGATTACAAATCAAAGCACCTGCTCTGTTTTTAATATAGATTTTGGTTTATGACGCTCTTGTTTTTTTTAATCTTATTTAACCTTTTCTGTGTAAATGAACTCCTTCTTGATTGTAAATTTTACCTTATTGGATTTTATTTTACTGAACTTTTCTATTTTATTTGAGCTAATCTGTGATAGGCATTCTTTAATATTTTGGATACTATAACACAGGAAGTTCCAGCTTTTGGCATAAATACAGTTTATTCTTAAATTTAACATTTCAGGCATGTGATTATACTAGCACTGAAAGGTTAATCGGAATTCCTTTTTACATTTTGTCTTCCAGTGATTCTAAATAAAACAGGATAATTAGGATAAAGTGATTACTCGTTTGTTTTCTGTTACAATTCAAATGCACCTCTGTTCAAGTGTTTTCTAAAAGCCAAAACTCACTCACGGCTCAGGCTGAGATGACAGTCAGAGAATCTGTGGTTTTCGAGGTCCAATTATGGAAAGCAATCATTTGCTATAATGAAGCAGCTCGAATTAAGGCTGTGCAAATAACTGTGTATTTTGATTTCAATTACAGTTCCAACAAATATTACAACAAGTTACTCTAAAAAAAAAAACTCTACTGTCGTTTTTAACCAACTCTGAGACTTCAGATTTGTCGTAGGATTTTTTCAGTGAAGAGGTTTTCTCCTGCAGTGACTGAACCTCACTCAGTCAACAAATACTGTTATTGTAGCAGGATGTGTAATCATGTTATTACAGAAATCTGAGTCGCAGAAAACTCAGGTTGCTGCAATGCTGCCCACTGGAATTTAAATAACGTTTGAGCACCATGATCAACTCCTGTGGTGAAAATAGCACAGCAAAACTGTTCCTATGTTGTTATGTTGGTTTCTGTCTTACATAGGTTATTTAAGTCTTATAGATTTCTTTGTGTTAATGAATTTACAATATGTGAAGATATCAGCCAAACAAATGAAACAGGATGGAGCTGTTAAAGAAACTGCAATGTTTCGAAACTGTGAGCATACTCTAACTAGCGCTAGCCCATCTGCTCCATTGACCCAATAAATCATCCAATCGCAGTCGAGTTTAACATGCACCTATTAAAGCACCACCTTATACTTCGTAAAGAACCATGTGGGGCCCAAAGACAAAACACAACAGTACTGATGAGAAAAAAAAACTTCAAGCATGAAGAAATGTTCATGTGCAACTATGAAAAATTCAGATGACCAGAATTTGTGACCATACGTGGACAGCTATCAGCTGAACAGGTAAAAAAATCTGCATCCTCTTTGCATTTTTACCTCGTAGCTCCACTAACTCAGTCTGCTGCTCACCTGCATAAACGCCGCTCTTTATAAAACACGCACACTTGCTGAAACAAAGTTGGAACAAGATAAAAGGAGATCTTTTTAAACTTAGCCACTTTAAGCTCCAATCTAAAATCAAAGCAAGAGAAAAAAATGTCCTCCTATTGTTTTTTGATGCTAGATCATTCAGACTGCTCCATGTACACGTTTAATGATCAGGGAAAAAATGATCTCTTCTATGCTGTAGCCCATGCAGCAGTACAAACTCAATACCGAAGTCCAGTTTCTGGTGAGCGCAGCTGGGTCCAGTCCAGACAGTACGTGCAGGCCTGTGAATCACCTTGCTGAACTCTCCATGGCATCTGCTCCAGATCCACTATCTCCATTAGTTTAAAGGAGTGTCCTCTATACCAGCGGTCCCCAACCCCCGGGCCACGGACTGGTACCAAACAACTTTGATACTTTGTTTGGTACTGGGCCACAAGAGTTGAGGCTCGGTGTGAAATGTATGATTTACAGGGTATTTATTGTTAACTTTGGTTTCCCTGGGTCTTTTCCCGTGTGTTATGAATAATTTTTTTTGGGTACCGGTACTCGTTTTATTTTGTTGTATTTATCCACGACACCTTAAAGGCCAGTCCATGAAAATATTGTCTGACATAAACCGGCTCATTGCGCAAAAAAGGTTGGGGACCACTGCTCTATACAGTATAAAACACAGTGCAAAAGATGGACAGAGGCACCTCTGGTGTAGGTTCATCAAGTTGTGTTATGAAGCATCAAACTGAAGAGTTTTGCAACCAATTCGTGACGAAATGACCAAAATTGATCAAATAAATATTTTATCCTGTGTCGCCTGATACAAAATCTGAAAAGTGCTTACAAAAGTCAGGGCTAGTTTCCCACAGACTTCTGTGGGACCGGGAGTCTATGGAAGCAACTGCAATCAAACTGGAAACCAGAGATCAGTAAAGTTAATGGCAGTTAAACCTTTCTTAGTCCTGACTGACTGAACTGACCACCAATGAGTGCAAAGGATATCATTGACTGACACACGAGGGGAGTAAATACACAAGTGTTACCTAAGCAACCAGAGCCTGGTATCCTATCCACTACCAACCAACAGCCAGTGACAATGTTATGGGAAGGAAACAACCAAATCACTTCCTGTGTGGATGCTACTGTGTGGAGGCCACTTCAGGACTATACACAGAGTAACTGTTAGCTTGTTGCAAAAAAAAAGCTAATATAATCACCTACAAATAATTTGGATTTTTTTTTAAAAAGGGTCAAATTAAAAAGTATTTAAAAAGAGACTGCATGGCCTCTTTTTAAATGCAGTAAGCTATTACTGCTTTACAAACATTCATCAGTACAGTGGAAGTGATCTGTGGAGTTACTGGACCAACATAGTGTCATCATTGTATTCTGGTAGCTGACTTGTTAGGGAGGATGTTAATCAGAAATTCAGTAATATATTCTTTCCAAGGAAATGCACTTTATAGATGGTACCGAACTTAAAATATGAGGTAAAGATTTAAATCAACCAGTCTCTGCCAATCCTCTGGGTAAATGTGTAATATATTACTTTTCCCAAGCTGGTGCAATCAGATAAAGCACACACAATGGAGCCGCTGTATTCCCATGAAGCCACATTAGTGATGTTTTCACTCCTATCGAATCTGAAATTCTCGGACTGTTACAGATAATAAGACATGAAGTTGTCTGGGTGACTAAGGCTACGCTAACTGCCCTCTTTCTTTATCTTAGGTGTATACTCAGGACAAAAAGTGTTTTCTAACCGTTTAACATTAGATAAGTAGCAACAGGCGCTTTTTTGTACAAGGCGGCTGTTAACGTGAAGTTGTCTGATGTGTACAACCGTTCCTAACGTGACTTTAGACACGTCAGTTTAATCAGGGGGAATGCGACCCGTGAACCCACAACTCGCTCACATCTCCAGCAGCGACACCCCGCGTGCTTTCAGTAGTTTATGTAATCGAAGGAAAGCCACTTGGCTAAAGTAAGATAACTTACTGGTTTCCCACATATTAAACCCCGAGGAAAATCTATCAGAGGGATGATAACGGTAACGCTCGAGAAGAGGAAATGAGATCAACTTTTTTTTCGTCTGTTTGATCAAAACGGAACCAAAGCAGGTCCGAGCTTCAGTGCCGAAAAGCCTCTGAGCTCTAAAATAGTTATAAAAAGGTCACTTCATGTGAAAAAAAAAACAAAAAACAGCCAGTTTTGGCGTTAAAATGATGTTTTACTTACGCACAGTCCTCCGCTGCAGTGTCTCTTTTTTGGTCGTTGCTTTACTGCTAACGGGCTGCTGGTGCGTTCGATTTCACCTCGTAAATTCCCACCGCAGGTCTGGGAAGTGAAAGAATTTGTTTGGATTGGCCACGCGTCCGTGACGGCAAAAAACAAATGTACTGCGTATGATGAGATATGAAACCTCATTTTAGATACACATTACAATGTTATTTTCAAAAGCAACCTAATTAGGTGACTATGATGTATAAGAATGATTTTTTAAAAATCCGTTTTAATATAATACACGTGCTCTTGGGTGAAAAACGGAACGACTCAATCATGATTATCAGAATTTTTTCCAGTTGCTAATAAACAGTTTATAGCAAAGCAGATATGAAGGGAAAATATAGTGTATATTAGTTCAAGTTACTGTTTTCTAAAATGGGATTGCACACCCCCAAATGCCCCAATCTATGACTGTTGCAAGTCTGTGGTAATTCTATGTTACACAGACTCAACTTTCAGTTGATCAGTTCCTTTCTCTACCAGTAGTTTCTCAATTGCAGTAGATGCAGCATCAAAATTTGGGCCATGAACCTTTCCTTCACTGCACCCTCCTTCACACAGAAGGCCAACTGTTCTGACTTTCCATCTCTGGTCTCATCATCTGGTCTCTCGTCAGTCTCATCAGGTATTTTTTGCTTCACTTTTACTTTGAAATGTGCTGTTTTTATCTGCTGTAAACACTGCCAACTCCTAACTCCGCCTTTCATAAATGTTGTTATTTAGATTCTTACTAAAAACCTGATAAACAAAACAGAAAGATGCATTCTTAGCAAGGTACTCCAGCCATTTGAAACCCTGGAACTAGCTTTGATGAAAGATTCAAAAACAAGTATATCATTGTGCATTTCCAATAAGTCTGGGCTGTTTTCACTATTTAAGTTCACTCTCCTTAAAGGCAATTTAAAATAAACAACGAAGCCCAATTCGACCAGAACAGTACCAAAATAAAAACAGTTCATTGGGTGGAAACTAGATAAAGCTAACTTTAGCTAATAATCAGTCTCTACTGATCTAGCCGACATTATCTGATGTTTTTGACAGTATTTACAGAGCAAATACACAGTCAAAGGATTTAATAATGCACCACGAGTAAATTCTCTGGTGTAGTTTGTGTAGCAGGCAAATGACCACTGAATTTCCTAACTTAATCAGTGACAAAACAAACAGAAGGAGGACCAAAACAAGAAAAATAAGCACTGTATATTGTTGTAGTGACAACCCTGCAGATTACAAAAATAAAAAAATACACAATCAGTTATTAGTGTGCACCCTATCCTCACTGATCACTGTTGTAATATGCCTGTTCAGACACATAGAGGCACAACCTCCAGATGTAATTTTGTGGGTTGGCAGCCCACTCTTCAGTCAGAATTGCCTGAAGTTGCTGCTGAGTCAATGGAGGATTTGAATGCCATTCAAACAAATTCACGGGTTGCCTCCAGCATTGCAGCAGAATGATCCCAGTCCGGTTGCTCTGCTGTGGCATTCTTACAGATTTTAATTTCACAAAAACCTGTGGTGAATGTTTATAGGGTTTAGTGTGTTTGATAAAGGAGTGGAATTAGTTGTATAAAGACACTGTGACTTCTTCTCCAAAATTCGGCCCCGGACAAAGCGGATGAAGATGGATGGATGGATGGATGGATGGATAGTTGACCAACACAGAAACCCATGCTGTCTAGACAACTAGTTTTCATGTAAGTTGGGGGATGCCCTCATAAAATAACCTTCAACAAGGTAAAGGTGTCAGGTCCTCGAAAGTTAAGTTTAATTCAGGGACCTGTTAAACTTAACCTTTTGCCTTGTTGAAGGTTATTTTACGTGTCATCAACAATTCCCTGAATTTGACTGATAATCCTAATCTCTGATGGCTACATCATTACCAATATTATGTTTGTAGATGCTAAGCCTATGCTTGAAGCAACTGAGGTGTTAGATGGCAGGGGTGACACAGTGCCACTGTTATGAATGAAACTTGACATAATCCAATAACTCCAGCCATACTTATCTTGTCCTTTATTGTTTTCCATGGGTTGCATTTGTTGTTCAACTTGGTGACTATTTACATAACATTATGATTGTGACCTTGAACCAAGACTACGTGCAGCTGTTCACATTTTACCACACTACGGTCAAAGACAAGCTTTAGTCTTTTTTTTTTTTTTTTTTAAATAAGACAAAGGACATTGGAACAACTGCACAAAAACAATAACATGCAAATAATCTTTATTTATAACTACACAACTGAGAACAGAAATGTATTCATTAAAAACTGTTTGTGTTCATCATTTAAAAAAATGTCCAAGTAAATGAAATTAAACTGTAATTGCTTCATTAAACAAAGTCCCTTTGCAGTACAGCAGACTCATACATTAAAGTGTGAATATGTTGATTTCAAAGTCTGATGCTTGAGTATGGACAGAAAAACTGATCACTGAAACCCCAGACTTTCAAAGACTGATTACATTCTTATTAACCATTTATGTATGACTATTAAATTATTATTTCAATCATTCACACTTGGCTTTTAGCTACTTCCTCACTCAACAACTAACCACAGGATTTACTGACCAATTTTAATAATAAAATAATAATTAACAATAAATAACCAAAATAGTAATAATAAAAATCTGTTTAACTACTACTGCTACTTTTATGGAGCTGTTACACAGTTAATTCATGCTAACAGCTTTACATTGACATGACTGGATCTCACATAGATTTCTCTTAAGCTGTAACTACATCATTATATCACATTTTGTTCTTTGTTGTCATCACTGTGTTCTTGTTGCTATTGAAATAACATTAATATGAAATAAATTATGGCTGTCACCTTACAAAAAACCCCAAACACCCTGTTTACAATCACTGAAGCACTGATTAAGACACATGTCTAACAATGTACAGGCAAAGTGGTTCTAAATATTTAGATATGAATAAAAGTAAATAACACATAATTCAGCAGTTGGTCCCCACCACGTTCCCACTTGAAGTTAGATACTGACTGTCCCGGGGAAGAAATTTGTGCAACCCTGTTCAGCTAAAACTTTTCCAAATGGTTTAGTGTGGTGCACATACAGCCTGCAGAGTGCAGTGTGTCTTCACAGTAGAGTCCAAATGCTGTGATCACTGATGCAGTTGTTATTGCTCATACCAACAATCCAAAGTCTCTGGTTTTCAGAGCTGCAATATCACAGCGCAGTGCTTTTGTCAGTGCTTTTATCCTTCACATCCGTGTTGTTGCTCTCATCGCCCTCAAAGCCACCATTTTCCTGTGGGCAGTGCTTTTGCTCTTCTACATCAGCGTTCTGACCTTCCAAGTATGTAGCGTCACTGTTTGTAGACGAGCCGCCACAAAATCTTTTATAAAGCTGGAAGCCTGGACAGGAAACAAACCATAGATTCAGAACCAGTGAGCAAAGACCTTTGGACAAAACCTTTAAATGTGGAATAAACAGGACTTCTATGCAAGATGCCATAACAAGAAAATTTGAAGCATCCCATGTTTTCTTTTCTGTTCAGTTTCAAGTATAAGTGAGCATCTACGATACACTGTAAACCAATGGTTCTCAAATGTTTGGTGCACAGGACAGACAGAATTCAAAATTTCAAGGTATTCTGCAGAAGATGCCCTGTATGTCATTTTAGACAATGTGAACTATAACTTTCATTCATTCCCTCACTGCACATTTTCACACGAAAACCTATTTTAATGCAAGCCTATTCTCACGTCTGTGACATTAAGTAGCACCATCTTCTCAAACACACAGGAATTGCTAATTTAAGCAAATTCTGTCCTTTGAATGTGTTCCGAGATGCACTGGGGTATGGCATTAGTGGGACTGTGGAAGGTCCATTTCGTCACTGGTAAATGTGCAGGAGGTTTGTTTTAACCTGAAGTGAAAGGAATAAGTTAGGGATGAAAAAAAAACCAGCAAGCAAAAAATACCACAAAACAAAAGATCTCCTAGGTGACATAAAAACTCATGAAGATGTTGCACTTCTTAAAGTTTTTCATAGGTGTTAGAGCTTCAGTGCAGTAATGCTACAGATGTCTGCATCCATGGGGAGACACAGGAAGCAGACCCGAGGAAGCGGTGTTGAACAATACCTCTTATTGAGAGTGCATTGTTCCTGCTTCTTCTGGTTCAAGTCCAGCACTGTTTTACAGAAGCCAGTATTTCTCTCAGGAGAATGTTTAGTTAATTCCTGCCAACAAATGCCACAGTTGGGCTAATGACCATTAACATCTCTGATCCAACTAAAGCCATAAGGCTTTTTACCTGACAGTTGGTTGCTACTGGATATTTCAGATATCAGTTGCCTAGGTAACCCTATAACATATATATCGTCCTCTCATGTCACTTATAATCCTCTCAACGTCTATTTGAGCTGTTATTTTACACTGTTGCAGGAAGTTGTGAAAAGTCATTGCCATTCAGGAGTCTCAGGTTGTAAAGCTGCTGCTAATTACTTCATGCGAGGAAGTTTCTAAAGACAGGTAGCTTTTGTAGGTGATTTTGGGGGTGCTTTTCTTCATCTTCTCCGCCATTCTCCAATGCTTTCCTCAATCACAGCTTTAAATGCGTCAGTCAATAATATAGTCAAATTCAATTTCTTACATTACTTTTTTTTCTGTTACAAAATGATGCTTGGTTTACACAAAGTCCCTGGCACACCTGGACACCTCTTGGGAAACACTTGAATTAACCTTGACTGGTGCCCTTGAATTCTAAGCAGCATCCCCCTTTATGTAATTTGCTTTCACAGTTAGACAATTCAATGGTCAAAGAAATAGTAATAAGACTGTGAGGTAAAGTCATCCATTTTCCCAATTTTCCCGAAAGAAACTGGTGGAAAAAATATTCAAACTATGTGCTGACATGGATATTACGATACTTTATAGCTGACACAGGCAAACCACTGAAACAACATGAAGCACACTGCAATTCTGTTACTCTTTAAACTTGGGTTAAATATTTAATCCTTATATGGCACAGCACCTGGCTCAATCTGTTGACTCGACACAGCAAAAAAACATCACAATGGAGGAAAAGAAGGAAAAGAAGGAAGCTGCATTCACTGACCAAGAACTAAAAAAAAGTCAAGCGATGCAGGAGAAAATGGCCAATGTATGTGTTGTTTGTTTTAAGGTCTTACCTCCCACAAAAATGAGTGCTGACACGAGCTGGAAGATGCTGTAGATGAGGGGGAAGGCAAACATCTTTTCCAGCTCCTCTGGGGTGAAGGACAGTTGGACGATAGTGCTGCACAACTGGGCATTCTGGATACCTGTCTCCAGTGCAATGGTTCGACATCTGAACAAATAAAGAAACAATGACGAACCTCATCAATAAGTCAAACTTGAATGTAGCTGTGTCAGAAACATTTTGCTGTCACCTCACCTGTACCAGGGTTGACCCACAAAGCGAGCCAGGAAGAACCCAAGGCTCAATCCAATAAAGGGGTAGATGGTGCCAATTATCCACAGGGAGGGAGCAATGGTCCAGGACGACTGGTAGAGGACTCCTCCAATCACAGCTATAATAATAATGAGAACCAAGCCAACAATGGATCCAACCTGTGCACAACATAAACACTCCATTAAAACCCAGTCCAGGTGATTTAACTGGTTCGGCACTGTAAAATGGAAATATCACATCCCCCCAGTATGTATGATGGAAATGCTATTTCTTTTTTTTTTTCTTCTTCTTTTCTGAAAAAACAAAACAAACAAACAAACAAACCAAAACACCCCCCCCAAAAAAACAAAACAAAACAACAAACAAACAAACAAACAAACAAACAAACAAAAAACCTAGGGTTAGGAGGCAGCAGGGCAGGTAGGTTTACGTAGAACTCAGGGTTGTAACATCATACACAAAATCACACCTCATATGCTTAACATAGTCGTTCCATTTAGACCATATTCCGTAGAAGGTATCCCTCTGAAGTTTAAGAGAAAATGACACTTTTTCCATCGTATAGATCTCTTGTACAGAATGTATCCAGTCTTCTATCGTTGGTGGTTCAGGCTTAAGCCATCTTCTCGTAAGAGGCTTTTTACTTGCGGCCAGAAGGATATACAGGAGTCTTCTGTCGTTGGAATTCAGTTTATCCACTGGTGCATTGCACAAAAACATGGTCTCAAAAGTTGAAGGAAAAACAAATGAAAAAACACGTAAATGATCATGGATTAGAGACCAATACTGGCGAATATCTTTACAGTCCCAAAAGATGTGGAAATGGTTAGCTCCATCTCCCCCACATCTCCAACATTTATCACCAATTCCTCGATATCTTTGTTGAGCAGGGGTAATGAAAAATCTCATAATGCTTTTCCAGCAAAATTCACGCCAAACATTAGACCCAGTGGTAGCCCACTGTATCTTGCATGCGTGAGCCCAACACTTCTCTGTAATTGTCAAATTATCCTCCTTTTCCCACTTCGCTTTAATATACAGAGTGCTGTCGTTTTTACACCGCCGGATGCTGTTATATAATTTAGAAATAATTTTACTTTGCACTTCAGATTTGGTTAGTAATAAGAATGTTTCTACAAATTGTAATTCGTTTAGGTTCACTTTTAAGTTTTGATTAAAATAATTTCTGATCTGTAGATATCTAAAAAAATCATCAGATCCCAAGTCATGTTTACTCCTTAAAGATTCAAAGCTTTGAAATGCACCCTTATGGACAAATGAATAATAATTGGTTATACCTTTTGAAATCCAGTTTTTGAATCTATTATCATATTGATTTGGAGTAAAATCTGAATCATATGCACACCATCTTAAAACCTTAGAGGCATTTTCCAAACCACCAATTTTTATTACTTCTTTCCAAGCTGATATCATTATTTGTAGTATAGGTTTATCTGCCATATGTATTTTATTCTGCAATTTTATGTCCGATATTAAAGCTGAAACTGGTATTTCTTTTACTATTGTTCCTTCAACATCTTTCCATCCGGCGGTGTAGTTTGGACAACAGAGACAAATCAGCGGTCTTAACTGAGCTGCACAATAATATTCTCGTAGACATGCTATTTCTAAAAAGAAACATGTCACACAGGCACAAGATGTTATAAGTGAAAACATTAAACCTGTAGAATTATATTCAATAAGCTGTAGAGTATTCCTACCTTCAGGATCTTTTTTGCCATCTCAGGCCACCTGTGCTTTACGTACATTCCCACACCGATCGGGATGATAAGGGCTGCCAGTGTGATACCTGAGGATGCAAAAAAGTAGATTATAAAAAGGTTACCTTAGAGGCAGGAACAGCATTCACAGTTACATCCTGATAATACACATTATTGAGAGCACTTGTTTGAAATTATTTAAGGTGTTTCAGTTCTTTGAAAGCTTTCCTTACCGATACTGTCATACGGGATCTTGATGGTGTCACTGGATGTCCATACACTGGTGTAGATTAAAAGACAGAGAGGCATCATCCCCAAGGCCAGGAGAGAGGAGCAGGCTGTCATACTGAGACTGAGGAGCGAAGGATTTGGACACAGATGAGTTTCCTGCATTTGTCCCTAGCTGTGCTTAAACACACTAACACAATTTGTTTTATTTAAATAGTGCATTAACATTGAATAAATGTAAATAAAACTCTAGACCAATAAAAACTTGTAATACATTAATTCTATTGTGTTCTCCTGCCAGGTAGCTACACAACAAGAAAGTCTTCCTTAAAATAGCTTAAGAGTGTTCTGGGATCCAAAAAACATGAAAATATTCTATTTAGTTTACATACACAAGAGAAACAAATAGTTATCATAGAGTAAACATAGTGGTCCTCTAAGAGCAACACTTGGTGATAGTAGGGGAAAAAAGAAGGTTCCTTTTTTAACAGGGAGAAACCACCAGCTGAAAAAGGCTCAGAGAAGTCTGCTCTTTAACATTAAGGGAAAAAGAAAAAATAGCAATGAACCTGCCCAAAGTCTCACCTGAGGTCCATGTCTCCATCCAACCAGTAGCAGATGATGTTGGAGTTTGAGCCACCTGGACAGCAGCCCATGATGATGATGACCACTGCCTGCACAGCCTGGACCCCAAAAGCCAGTGACAAGGCAAAAGCTGTGAAAGGCATAATGCCAAACTGGCAGAGGAAGCCAATGATAATGCCCCATGGCTTCTTAATGTGGCCCCACAGCTTTGCAGCCTCCACTGTGCAGCCCATGGCGAACATGACCATTGCGAGCATGATGGTGAGCACCGTGCTCATCACTACTCCCAGGATGGCATTGAAGTTACTGGGAGGAACAAGGCAGTCTGTGCCCGAGCAGGCTGTGGCAGCATTGTCACAGATAGCTGGCAGCATGGTGGTTGGCTTCAGCGTGGACATTGTTGTTGCAGAAGAAGAATATCAGCAGATCCTTAAAACTTGCACACACTTTGGGGCTTCTTAGAGTCCTTGAGGTGAGACAAGTCCAGTTTCACCACCTGTCCAGGAAAATGGATGTGACAAAGAGATGGAGTGAGCTTGGATCACTGCCCTTTATGCCCACGGTTTAAAAGCCAAATAAAATTGGGCGGAAAGATAAAAAATTAACCAATAGTCTATGTTTTATGGGGTCAGCGTTCAAAACACATGCATATAAAAAAGAAAATCACAATGAAATATGAAATACCATTACACCATGGCTCCAGTTTTTACAGCCTTGTGGGTTTTAAAGTTTTAATGAACTCACAATCATCAAGCATCATCATGCAGGAAAAGTTTCAAAGAGGCAGCAGCCACAGAATACATGTCCTTTGCACAATTATATATGGCCGTCTTTGGTCTCTTAATCATTCTTTTAAACATGAGTAACCCAGAGCCCATAAAACAAAATAAAGGTGTACAGTGGTCCTTCGTTTATTGTAGGAGTTATGTTCTAAAAAATAACCTGAGATAGGTCAAATCCGCAAAGTAGTCGGCGCTGTCACTTGGTGTTTGCTCGCTCTGTGGTAGAGTACAAGGTCTTAAATAATCAGGCCCCATTTTATCTTAATGACCTTGTAGTACCATATCACTCTATTAGAGCACTTCGCTCCTGCACTGCAGGCCTACTTGTTGTTCCTAGAGTATTTAAAAGTAGAAACGGAGGGAGAGCCTTCAGTTTTCAGGCCCCTCTTCTGTGGAACCAGCTTCCAGTTTGGATTCGGGAGACAGACACTATCTCTACTTTTAAGATTAGGCTTAAAACTTTCCTTTTTGCTAAAGCATATAGTTAGGGCTGGACCAGGTGACCCTGAATCCTCCCTTAGTTATTGCTGCAATAGACGTAGGCTGCCGGGGGATTCCCATGATGCATTGAGTTTTTCCTTTCCAGTCACCTTTCTCACTCACTATGTGTTAATAGACCTCTCTGCATTGAATCATATCTGTTATTAACCTCTGCCTCTCTTCCACAGCATGTCTTTTATCCTGTCTTCCTTCTCTCACCCCAACCGGTCGCACCAGATGGCCCCGCCCCTCCCTGAGCCTGGTCTGCTGGAGGTTTCTTCCTGTTAAAAGAGAGTTTTTCCTTCCCACTGTCGCCAAAGTGCTTGCTCATAGGGGGTCATATGATTTTTGGGTTTTTCTCTGTATCTATGAAGCGCCTTGAGGCGACTTTTGTTGTGATTTGGCGCTATATAAATAAAATTGAATTGAAAAATTGAATTTGTAGATGCTAAGCCTATGCTTGAAGCAACTGAGGTGTTAGATGGCAGGGGTGACACAGTGCCACTGTTATGAATGAAACTTGACATAATCCAATAACTCCAGCCATAATTATCTTGTCCTTTATTGTTTTCCATGGGTTGCATTTGTTGTTCAACAGTCTTCTTAGTATCCACCGTCATTTAGCATGACTACTTGGTGACTATTTATTTACATAACATTATGATTGTGACCTTGAACCAAGACTACGTGCAGCTGTTCACATTTTACCACACTACGGTCAAAGACAAGCTTTAGTCTTTTTTTTTTTTTTTTAAATAAGACAAAGGACATTGGAACAACTGCACAAAAACAATAACATGCAAATAATCTTTATTTATAACTACACAACTGAGAACAGAAATGTATTCATTAAAAACTGTTTGTGTTCATCATTTAAAAAAATGTCCAAGTAAATGAAATTAAACTGTAATTGCTTCATTAAACAAAGTCCCTTTGCAGTACAGCAGACTCATACATTAAAGTGTGAATATGTTGATTTCAAAGTCTGATGCTTGAGTATGGACAGAAAAACTGATCACTGAAACCCCAGACTTTCAAAGACTGATTACATTCTTATTAACCATTTATGTATGACTATTAAATTATTATTTCAATCATTCACACTTGGCTTTTAGCTACTTCCTCACTCAACAACTAACCACAGGATTTACTGACCAATTTTAATAATAAAATAATAATTAATAATAAATAACCAAAATAGTAATAATAAAAATCTGTTTAACTACTACTGCTACTTTTATGGAGCTGTTACACAGTTAATTCATGCTAACAGCTTTACATTGACATGACTGGATCTCACATAGATTTCTCTTAAGCTGTAACTACATCATTATATCACATTTTGTTCTTTGTTGTCATCACTGTGTTCTTGTTGCTATTGAAATAACATTAATATGAAATAAATTATGGCTGTCACCTTACAAAAAACCCCAAACACCCTGTTTACAATCACTGAAGCACTGATTAAGACACATGTCTAACAATGTACAGGCAAAGTGGTTCTAAATATTTAGATATGAATAAAAGTAAATAACACATAATTCAGCAGTTGGTCCCCACCACGTTCCCACTTGAAGTTAGATACTGACTGTCCCGGGGAAGAAATTTGTGCAACCCTGTTCAGCTAAAACTTTTCCAAATGGTTTAGTGTGGTGCACATACAGCCTGCAGAGTGCAGTGTGTCTTCACAGTAGAGTCCAAATGCTGTGATCACTGATGCAGTTGTTATTGCTCATACCAACAGTCCAAAGTCTCTGGTTTTCAGAGCTGCAATATCACAGCTCAGTGCTTTTGTCAGTGCTTTTATCCTTCACATCCGTGTTGTTGCTCTCATCGCCCTCAAAGCCACCATTTTCCTGTGGGCAGTGCTTTTGCTCTTCTACATCAGCGTTCTGACCTTCCAAGTATGTAGCGTCACTGTTTGTAGACGAGCCGCCACAAAATCTTTTATAAAGCTGGAAGCCTGGACAGGAAACAAACCATAGATTCAGAACCAGTGAGCAAAGACCTTTGGACAAAACCTTTAAAAGTGGAATAAACAGGACTTCTATGCAAGATGCCATAACAAGAAAATTTGAAGCCTCCCATGTTTTCTTTTCTGTTCAGTTTCAAGTATAAGTGAGCATCTTCCATACACTGTAAACCAGTGGTTCTCAAATGTTTGGTGCACAGGACAGACAGAATTCAAAATTTCAAGGTATTCTGCAGAAGATGCCCTGTATGTCATTTTAGACAATGTGAACTATAACTTTCATTCATTCCCTCACTGCACATTTTCACACGAAAACCTATTTTAATGCAAGCCTATTCTCACGTCTGTGACATTAAGTAGCACCATCTTCTCAAACACACAGGAATTGCTAATTTAAGCAAATTCTGTCCTTTGAATGTGTTCCGAGATGCACTGGGGTATGGCATTAGTGGGACTGTGGAAGGTCCATTTCGTCACTGGTAAATGTGCAGGAGGTTTGTTTTAACCTGAAGTGAAAGGAATAAGTTAGGGATGGAAAAAAAAACCAGCAAGCAAAAAATACCACAAAACAAAAGATCTCCTAGGTGACATAAAAACTCATGAAGATGTTGCACTTCTTAAAGTTTTTCATAGGTGTTAGAGCTTCAGTGCAGTAATGCTAAAGATGCATCCATTGGGTGTCCTCGTTGGTCTTCATACAACAATTCTGATGGCTAAAGAACCAAATGGGACAGGCAAAAAAAAAAAAAAGTAATGCTAAAGATGTCTGCATGCATGGCGAGACACAGTAAGCAGACCCGAGAAAGCGGTGTTGAACAATACCTCTTATTGAGAGTGCATTGTTCCTGCTTCTTCTGGTTCAAATCCACCACTGTTTTACAAAAGCCAGTATTTCTCTCAGGAGAATGTTTAGTTAATTCCTGCCAACAAATGCCACAGTTGGGCTAATGACCATTAACATCTCTGATGTTAATTGCTACTGGATATTTCAGATATCAGTTGCCTAGGTAAACCTATAACATATATATCGTCCTCTCATGTCACTTAATCCTCTCAACGTCTATTTGAGCTGTTATTTTACACTGTTGCAGGAAGTTGTGAAAAGTCATTGCCATTCAGGAGTCTCAGGTTGTAAAGCTGCTGCTAATTACTTCATGCGAGGAAGTTTCTAAAGAGAGGTAGCTTTTGTAGGTGATTTTGGGGGTGCTTTTCTTCATCTTCTCCGCCATTCTCCAATGCTCTCCTCAATCACAGCTTTAAATGCGTCAGTCAATAATATAGTCAAATTCAATTTCTTACATTACTTTTTTTTCTGTTACAAAATGATGCTTGGTTTACACAAAGTCCCTGGCACACCTGGACACCTCTTGGGAAACACTTGAATTAACCTTGACTGGTGCCCTTGAATTCTAAGCAGCATCCCCCTTTATGTAATTTGCTTTCACAGTTAGACAATTCAATGGTCAAAGAAATAGTAATAAGACTGTGAGGTAAAGTCATCCATTTTCCCAATTTTCCCGAAAGAAACTGGTGGAAAAAATATTCAAACTATGTGCTGACATGGATATTACGATACTTTATAGTAGAGATGGACTGATCCGATATTACGTATCGGTATCCGTCCGATACTGACGTAAATCACTGGATCGGATATCGGAGAAAAATTTAAAAAATGTAATCCGATCCATTAAATATCACGAAAGCACCTCACAAAACTTGCCACACGGCGTAACTCGGCTCATAACCGTAGCACGTTGCAGCAGTGCTTGTCACGTGATAGAGCAGCTGTGTGTATTTGTAGCCTAGCTAGCAATCCGGCATTTCATCTCCAAGAAGTTATGAGAATGAAGAAACCAGGGTCTGAACAACAGCAGCACGTTTAAGCTTGATAAGCTGTTGTTGGAATTTATTTATGTTCTACACCAGGATCTTTTTCTATGCAGCCGGGGCAGATCTAGCAAAGTTTTGCCAGGGGGCCGATAGGGCATTAACAAGGAAAACGGGGCACAAAGACATACTTTTCTTTCTTATTCTCATTTAAAATATCTAGCTTTTAATAAATAATTATTTTAATCTGATGTAAAATGTATAGAAGTCCATTACTATATATAGCAACTATTAAGTCTAATATACCCCAGTAAGCTAGTACTTTTTTTTTTTGGGAAGGTACAATCTGTGCAGTCTGCAATTCTGTTGAAGAAAGATGTTAAATCTATTTAATTATTTTTGGAAAATAATTTATTTCTGTGCATTTTTCATTTTCTTTTCACACTGCATCAAATTAAAGTTGATTACGTCGATTAAGCATCATGAGGTGGAGGGTGGGTGGTTCCCTATTTTATTTATTTATTTATTTATTTTTTGCTGGGAGTTTTAGAACCCTATTAGTTAGGTTGCTTACTCTTTAAAATACCAGAATAGGAAGGATAGAGTAGGTTTAAGTTTGTTAGATTGATCAGTTTTGCTGAACTATGAAATGTTTTGGGTGCAGTGTATTTTTTGCATGCAGGTATAACAGAATAGCTTTAGTGTTTGTTTTTTAACTTGAGTATGAACTTATACAAAAAGCAGCACGATATTAAAAAACAGTTTTTTTGTTTAAAAAACACACTATATCGGATTCATATCGGTATCGGCAGATATCCAAATTTATGATATCGGTATCGGACATAAAAAAGTGGTATCGTACCAACTCTACTTTATAGCTGACACAGGCAAACCACTGAAACAACATGAAGCACGCTGCAATTCTGTGACTGGTTAAACTTGGGTTAAACATTTAATCCTTATATGGCACAACACCTGGCTCAAACTGTTGACTCGACACAGCAAAAAAACATCACAATGGAGGAAAAGAAGGAAAATAAGGATTCACTGACCAAGAATTGAAAAAAGTCCAGTGATGCAGGAGAAAATGGCCAATGTATATGTCGTGTGTTTTAAGGTCTTACATCCCACAAAGATGAGCTCACTGGCGTACAGCACCAAAGGTCTTGCTTTGCCCCAGGGAGTGAGAGCTCATTCCATCAGGGAATGGCAGCCCCTTTGGCCCTTTTTAAAGGGGTACCTGTAGCTGATATTTGTGTGGCAGCTAGTTGGGCATCACCGCTGCTGTCATAGGTGTTATGATACTTGATCTCTGACACAGATAAACCACCAGAGAAGCATGAAGCACGCTGCAACTCTATTACTGGTTAAACTTGGGTTAAATATTTAATCCTTATATGGCACAGCACCTGGCTCAATCTGTTGACTCAACACAGCAAAAAAACATCACAATGGAGGAAAAGAAGGAAAATAAGGAAGCTGCATTCACTGACCAAGAACTAAAAAAAAGTCAAGCGATGCAGGAGAAAATGGCCAATGTATGTGTTGTTTGTTTTAAGGTCTTACATCCCACAAAGACGAGTGCTGACACGAGCTGGAAGATGCTGTAGATGAGGGGGAAGGCAAACATCTTTTCCAGCTCCTCTGGGGTGAAGGACAGCTGGACGATAGTGCTGCACAACTGGACATTCTGGATACCTGTCTCCAGTGCAATGGTTCGACATCTGAACAAATAAAAAAACAATGACGAACCTCATCAATAAGTCAAACTTGAATGTAGCTGTGTCAGAAACATTTTGCTGTCACCTCACCTGTACCAGGGTTGACCCACAAAGCGAGCCAGGAAGAACCCAAGGCTCAATCCAATAAAGGGGTAGATGGTGCCAATTATCCACAGGGAGGGAGCAATGGTCCAGGACGACTGGTAGAGGACTCCTCCAATCACAGCTATAATAACAATGAGAACCAAGCCAACAATGGTTCCAACCTGTGCCCAACATAAACACTCCATTAAAACCCAGTCCAGGTGATTTAACTGGTTCGGCACTGTAAAATGAAAATATCACATCCCCCCAGTATGATGGAAATGCTATTTCTAAAAAGAAACATGTCACACAGGCACAAGATGTTATAAGTGAAAACATTAAACCTGTAGAATTATATTCAATAAACTGTAGAGCATTCCTACCTTCAGGATCTTTTTTGCCATCTCAGGCCACCTGTGCTTTACGTACATTCCCACACCGATCGGGATGATTAGGGCTGCCAGTGTGATACCTGAGGATGCAAAAAAGTAGATTATAAAAAGGTTACCTTAGAGGCAGGAACAGCATTCACAGTTACATCCTGATAATACACATTATTGAGAGCACTTGTTTGAAATTATTTAAGGTGTTTCAGTTCTTTGAAAGCTTTCCTTACCGATACTGTCATACGGGATCTTGATGGTGTCACTGGATATCCATACACTGGTGTAGATTAAAAGACAGAGAGGCATCATCCCCAAGGCCAGGAGAGAGGAGCAGGTTGTCATACTGATACTGAGGAGCGAAGGATTTGGACACTGATGAGTTTTCTGCATTTGTCCCTAGCTGTGCTTATACACACTAACACAATTTGTTTTATTTAAATAGTGCATTAACATTGAATAAATGTAAATAAAACTCTAGACCAATAAAAACTTGTAATACATTAATTCTATTGTGTTCTCCTGCCAGGTAGCTACACAACAAGAAAGTCTTCCTTAAAATAGCTTAAGAGTGTTCTGGGATCCAAAAAACATGAAAATGTTCTATTTAGTTTACATACACAAGAGAAACAAATAGTTATCATAGAGTAAACATAGTGGTCCTCTAAGAGCAGCACTTGGTGATAGTAGGGAAAAAAGAAGGTTCCTTTTTTAACAGGGAGAAACCACCAGCTGAAAAAGGCTCAGAGAAGTCTGCTCTTTAACATAAAGGGAAAAAGAAAAAATAGCAATGAACCTGCCCAAAGTCTCACCTGAGGTCCATGTCTCCATCCAACCAGTAGCAGATGATGTTGGAGTTTGAGCCACCTGGACAGCAGCCCATGATGATGATGACCACTGCCTGCACAGCCTGGACCCCAAAAGCCAGTGACAAGGCAAAAGCTGTGAAAGGCATAATGCCAAACTGGCAGAGGAAGCCAATGATAATGCCCCATGGCTTCTTAATGTGGCCCCACAGCTTTGCAGCCTCCACTCTGCAGCCCATGGCGAACATGACCATTGCGAGCATGATGGTGAGCACCGTGCTCACCACTACTCCCAGGATGGCATTGAAGTTACTGGGAGGAACAAGGCAGTCTGTGCCCGAGCAGGCTGTGGCAGCATTGTCACAGATAGCTGGCAGCATGGTGGTTGGCTTCACCGTGGACATTGTTGTGGCAGAAGAAGAATATCAGCAGATACTAAAACTTGCACACACTTTGGGGCTTCTTAGAGTCCTTGAGGTGAGACAAGTCCAGTTTCACCACCTGTCCAGGAAAGTGGATGTGACAAAGAGATGGAGTGAGCTTGGATCACTGCCCTTTATGCCCACGGTTTAAAAGCCAAATAAAATTGGGCGGAAAGATAAAAAAATAACCAATAGTCTATGTTTTATGGGGTCAGCGTTCAAAACACATGCATATAAAAAAGAAAATCACAATGAAATATGAAATACCATTACACCATGGCTCCAGTTTTTACAGCCTTGTGGGTTTAAAGTTTTAATGAACTCACAATCATCAAGCATCATCATGCAGGAAAAGTTTCAAAGAGGCAGCAGCCACAGAATACATGTCCTTTGCACAATTATATATGGCCGTCTTTGGTCTCTTAATCATTCTTTTAAACATGAGTAACCCAGAGCCCATAAAAAAAAATAAAGGTGTGGTCCTTCGTTTATTGTAGGAGTTATGTTCTAAAAAATAACCCGAGATAGGTCAAATCCGCAAAGTAGTCAGCTTTTAAAAAAAAATTATTATAGATGTTTTAAGCTGTAAAAACCCCTCACTACACACTTCATACACTTTTCTCAGACAGGCATGAACATTTTCACACTTTTCTCTCTTGTTTAAACACCCTCAAAGTTCAAACCTTTGTAGAAAAATAAGTCCAGTATTATAGAATGAAACCAAAGATCAAACCCTGTTTCAGGTGCAGAACGTGAATAGAGCGGCTGCCAGAGAATTCAACATCAATGAATCAAGTAGAGAAAGCAAGAAGAATGAGTTAAGTTTGACTTATCTGTTTTGTTTCGCTTAACGTGCCTTATAATCCGGAAAATACGGTAACTTCTACCTTCCTTTAGCATGTCCGGAAGTCCAACCTTTTGTGCGATGGTTCCTTCCTCTGCCTTATGGGTGGTACCGCAGTTGCCTTTGATGGTTCAAAATGTTTCGTAGCCATTGTTGTGTTTGTTGGGGAGAAAACTTACAAACATACAGCACAGCACTGCAGAGTCACACTGTAGCGATCGAAAACGTATGTAAATTTGACAAGCTGAATGCATTCTGTTCTGTACAGGAGACTAGGCACGGGGGAAAAAGCTCGTCATTTCATGGTGACATAATCTTTAATTAACACCCCAAAGTCTGCATGATCAACCATTTTGAACATGAGTTAATTTTTAATCTGAAATGTTGTTAATATAAAAACAGCCTCCCTAATTAAAAAAAACAAAAAACAAATCCACCACGTGAGTGAGTTTAAACCCAGCAGGAGATCCCAGGGCTGTTCCCTGATTAGTGGCTTTATTTTTCATATATTTTATCTTCTTCCTAACTAACGTTATGCAACTTTGCCATTTTCCAGACTGGTTTATGTAATTTATGATTCTTTCACAGGGGTTTCATTCAAATTAATGAGAACATGTTGTAACAGTCACAATGGTGTGGTTTCTCTTTAAGACAATGCAAGGTAAGGGTTAGTAACTTCATAAGTATGCACCTGCACGTGAGCGTATGGACTGGACGGACCTTAAGTCTTTCACCTCTTTAACTACTTGCAATGTTGTAGGAACACTGTGTTGTAGGAACACAGGTTGTGCTTCATGTATGATAAGCGGGCCTTGTAAGGTAGATGTAGAGAATGTGCACTAAAGGACAAGCACTGTGGAATTCCCAGTACCAGTGTGGTCGTGAGTTTTTCTGACTGTCCTGTTAAGTGCTTCTACCGCTTTTCTTAACCACTGAGTACAACCTGTGTTGTTTTAGTTTATTAAAGTCTTTATCTCCTTCCTAATTCCCTTTATGCAACTTTGCCATTACCTATCATTTATCATCTATCATTTATTTTTCAGACTAGTTTATGTAATTCATGATTTCTTCACAGGGGTTTCCTTCAAATTAATCAGATCACGTGTTGTTTCATTTTATTAAAGTTTTCATTTTAAGCACTTGGTGTGTAGTGTACTGTACATGAGTCATCATGAGCTTAGAAACCTAAAACACATCAACGTGATACCTTTTTTTATCCTCTCTGGATGCCCATATCAGTCCATAATGGTTATACCAATGTTTAACTTTCATTTGTGAACTAAATTAAATGGTTTACATATAAACATAATACAGATTCTTGAGGAAGTAAACATTTCCATGCTAAATCTGGTGCATCTCATATTAACACATGAAATGTCTATCTGTGTGTTTGCTGCTTTATCCACCAACTCCCTCTACACAATCAAGAGTTGAGCAACCAAACTTGGCACACAGGTACATTTTAGGCCTCTACAGGTTATTATCTAAATGTGGATTTACAAATCTGGTTAATGTTGCCTTCACCCTCCACATCTCCTTGAGTTCTTTTCTCAGCTCTTGGTATTTCTCCAGCTTCTTGTGTTCCGTCTTTCTAATGTTGCTGTCATTTAGGATAGCTACATCTATCACTACAGCCATCTTAATCTGCTTATCCACCACTTCTGTGTCCAATTGGTTAGCCGTAATCACTTTGTCTGTTTGTATCTGGAAGTCCAACAGGATCTTGGCTTGGTTATTCTCGACCACCCTACGGGGTATGTCCTATTTTGACCACGGGACTTCTAGGCCATATTTGGCACAGATGTTCCTGTATACTAAGCTGCACATTCGGTTACGCCGCCCCATGTGTGCCCGGCAGGGCATAAATAACATCCAACAAATATGCTTTTTTAGATAACAACAATAACAAAAATCTGTTTATCTTTATCTACTTTTATGGAGCTGTTACACAGTTAATTCATGCTAACAGCTTTATTGGTAACCATATTTTTTATATAAGAAATGTCACATTTTTTTTTAATGTTATAGCAATCTATTTACATTTTTTCTTGTATTTGTGTAACTTAAACTGATCTGTATACTTTTGGGTTTTCTACATCCTACTTGATTTCTACTTCTTGTCCATTGCATTTATTTAACTGCCAACCCCTCTGCCAAAGCAAGTACAGTTGCACTCAGTTTTTTAAATTGGTGTTTCTTCAGATTATTTGTATGTATCACCACCCACATCTGAGTTATCCTTCTGCGGTAACTGTACCTCAGTGTCACTTCATCAGGCAGGGTCGTTTCAATCACACACTTTGAAAAAAACAAAAAAACAACTCCACAGCACCTTTTACATGACTGGATCTCACATAGATTTTTCTTACGCTGTAACTACATCAGTATATCACATTGTGTTCTTTATTGTCATCACTGTGTTCTTGTTGCTTTTGAAATAACAGTAATATCAAATAAATTATGACTGTCACATTACAAAAAACAACAACAACAAAAAACCACCCTGTTTTCCACCACTGAAGCACTCATTAAGAGACACTAACAATGTACAGGCAAAGTGGTTCTAAATATTTACATATGAATAAAAGTAAATAACACATAATTCAGCAGTTGGTCCCCACCACGTTCCCACTTGAAGTTAGATACTGACTGTCCCGGGGAAGAAATTTGTGCAACCCTGTTCAGCTAAAACTTTTCCAAATGATTTAGTGTGGTGCACATACAGCCTGCAGAGTGCATTGTGTCTTCACAGTAGAGTCTGAATGGTGTGTTCAGTGATGCAGTTGTTATTGCTCATACCAACAACCGAACATCTCTGGTTTTCAGGGCTGCATCACAGCTCAGTGCTTTTGTCAGTGCTTTTATCCTTCACATCCGTGTTGTTGCTCTCATCGCCCTCAAAGCCACCATTTTCCCGTGGGCGGTACTTTTGTTCTTCTAGATCAGGATTGTGACCTTCCAAGTACGGAGTGTCACTGTTTGCAGACGAACCGCCACCACAATACCTTTTGTAAAGCTGGAAGCCTGGACAGGAAACAAACCATAGATTCAGAACCAGTGAGCAAACACCTTTGGACAAAACCTTTAAAAGTGGAATAAACAGGACTTCAGTGACAAAGCATCTATGCAAGATGCCATAACAAGACAATTTGAAGCATCCTACGTCTTCTTTTCTGTTCAGTTTCAAAATTAGTAAGCATCTATGATAATCTGTAAACCACTGTTCTCAAATGTTTGGTGCCCAGGACTGAAAGAAAAGTGAAAATTTCAAGGTATTCTGCAGAAGACGGCCTCCATATCATTTTCAACAATGTGAACTCTAACTTCCATCAATCCCCTCACTCCACATTTTCACACATTAAAACCTATGTTTATTCAAGGCTATTCTCACCTCTGTGACATTAAGTAGCCCCATCTTCTCAAACACACAGGCATTGATAATTTAAGCAAAGTCTTTCCTTCCGATGTGTTCCGATTTGCACTGGGGTATGGCATTAGTGAGATTGTGTTAGGTCCATCTCATCACTGGTAAATGTGCAGGATTACTACTTTTAGGGGGTTTGTTTTAACCCAAACCAAAGTCTTTCTCTCTAAATTACTTAAAATACTTGTAATTACCTAAACCCAACACAGAACCTTTTGGTTTGCAAACTAAAGAGAGTAGAATTGAAAGGAAAAGTGAGGGATGAAAAATAACAGCAAATAAAACATCCCACTAAACAAAAAAACTCCTGGGTGACATAAAAACTCATGAAGATGTTGCACTTAAAATTGTTCATAGATGTTAGAGCATCAGTGCATCAGTGCTAAAGACACAGACACACAACGCCCCGCCATTGATGCTGCAGGTCAGCCAGCTGGCTGCTCAGTTGCCTCAGTGACACGCTTGCACCTGGCTGCGTGGCTGCGTTTCATTACAGCTTCGCTCAGTTTCATCTGGGACAGAGACTGCGTTTCCAGACGATATTACATTTGTTGGGCACGATGGCATCTATGATCACTGTAGTGCCACTTAGACTGGTAAAGATGAGAGTGTTTCAATGCTGGACTCTCTCTCACCACCTGTGTGCATCGCGTCACCTCTGGAGGAGGCTGATGGTAACCGCATCGTGCATGCTAGTTCTCTATCCCTGGACGGAGCCCAGGCTACTGCATCAGGGCTCTCAGATGGGAGGGTGTTGTTTTGCAAGGTGGTGTCCACAGATGCTTCCCTAAGGGGGTGGGGAGCGCTGTGCGAGGGTGCATCAGTGAGAGGGATCTGGTCCGCAGCCCTGCGTGATCTTCACATCAACCACTTAGAGCTGTTAGCAGTGTTCTTAGCTCTCAAACATTTCCGTCCAGTCCTGGAGGGCCAGCATGTCTTATACAGGAAGGACAATTCAACAATAGTCTCTTACATAAACAGTCAGGGAGGGACACCCTCCCTTCCCCTATTAAAGCTGTCTCGCTCTCTGCTGTTATGGTGCAGTGTTCATTTCCCCCAAGGGGGGTACTCTGGTGAAGGAATGGAGGTTGCACCCTTTGATAGTGGCTCAGATTTGGGATCTGTTTGGCAATGCACAGGTAGATCTTTTTTTGCCTCCAGGGTAAATATTCACTTCCCCCTGTTCTTCTCAATAATCGTTCACAATGCAACCTTGGGCATGGACGCGCTAGCGCACCAATGGCCAGTCATGCTCCTGTATGCATTTCCCCCAGTGGAAATGATATCTCCAATTTTAGAGAGATTGCGTCGGCAGTCTCTCTGACTGATTGTAGTGGCCCCTTGGTGGCCCACAGGGTCTTGGTATTCAGAGATAATCAGCCTGCTAGCAGTGAGTCCTTGGCAACTTAGTCAACTTAGCCTCCGCAGGGACCTCTTCTCTCAGGTGGGAGGAGAAATAATTCATTTGCGCCCGGATCTGTGGCGTCTTCATGCTTACCTGCTGAGAGGTCAAACTTGATTGCTAAGGGTCTGCTACCTAGTGTGATAGTGACAATTCAGAACACTACGGCCTCATCCACTAGAGGCTTGTACTGTTAGAAATGGCGAGCCTTCGAGCAATGATGCCAGGACCGCCACACTGTCCCATTCCAGTGCTCTTTTGTGAATGTTTTGAAATTCCTGCAGGAGCTGCTGGATGAGGTCCTTTCATTTTCAACGATTAAGGTTTATTTAGCAGCTATATCTGCTTGTCATTTTGGCTTTGACGGGGTGACACCAGGTGCACATCCCCTCACCATACCTTTTCTGAAAAGGGTTTGTTGGCTGAGACCTGTGCTTAAGTCCAGTGTCCCTGCTTGGGACTTTTCTTTAGTGCTGGAGGCATATGTAGCCCCTCTTTTGAACCCATTGAGTCTGTGGATATGAAATTTCTCTCATATAAGACTGCATCAGTTCTCACTTTGGCTTCAGCAAAGTAAGTGGGTGACCTACATGCGTTGCAGTGCATCCCTCTTGCACAGTTCTCTCCTGATGGCCATAAGGTCGTATTGCGTCCGAATGCTGCCTATTTTCCCAAAGTCAAGCCTGCATCTTATAACTGAATGCAGTTTGAGTTGCTGAGCTTTTGCTTCCCTCCTTTTGCATCTGAGGAGCAGAGGAGGATGCATTCTCTTTGTCCAGTGTGTGTGCTACGTACCCACATTGAGAGCACTCAGAATGTGTGTTTATGTTACCAGCTGTATGTTTATACAGAGCTCTACCTCTGGCTGGATTGGTGAAGCAGACAAAGGCTGTCCCACTGGATTATAGAAGCAAGCTCACTGGCGTACAGCACCAAAGGTCTTGCTTTGCCCCAGGGAGTGAGAGCTCATTCCATCAGGGAATGGCAGCCCCTTTGGCCCTTTTTAAAGGGGTACCTGTAGCTGATATTTGTGTGGCAGCTAGTTGGGCATCACCGCTGCTGTCATAGGTGTTATGATACTTGATCTCTGACACAGATAAACCACCAGAGAAGCATGAAGCACGCTGCAACTCTATTACTGGTTAAACTTGGGTTAAATATTTAATCCTTATATGGCACAGCACCTGGCTCAATCTGTTGACTCAACACAGCAAAAAAACATCACAATGGAGGAAAAGAAGGAAAATAAGGAAGCTGCATTCACTGACCAAGAACTAAAAAAAAGTCAAGCGATGCAGGAGAAAATGGCCAATGTATGTGTTGTTTGTTTTAAGGTCTTACATCCCACAAAGACGAGTGCTGACACGAGCTGGAAGATGCTGTAGATGAGGGGGAAGGCAAACATGATTTCCAGCTCCTCTGGGCTGAAGGACAGCTGGACGATAGTGCTGCACAACTGGGCATTCTGGAAACCTGTCTCCAGTGCAATGGTTCGACATCTGAACAAATAAAGGAACAATGACGAACCTCATCAATAAGTCAAATTTTAAATGTAGCTGTGTCAGAAACATTTTGCTGTCACCTCACCTGTACCAGGGTTGACCCACAAAGCGAGCCAGGAAGAACCCAAGGCTCAATCCAATAAAGGGGTAGATGGTGCCAATTATCCACAGGGAGGGAGCAATGGTCCAGGACGACTGGTAGAGGACTCCTCCAACCACAGCTATAACAATAATGAGAACCAAGCCAACAATGGATCCAACCTGTGCCCAACATAAACACTCCATTAAAACCCAGTCCAGGTGATTTAACTGGTTCGGCACTGTAAAATGGAAATATCACATCCCCCCAGTATGTATGATGGAAATGCTATTTCTAAAAAGAAACATGTCACAGAGGCACAAGATGTTATAAGTGAAAACATTAAACCTGTAGCATTATATTCAATAAACTGCAGAGCAGGGGTGTCAAACTCCAGGCCTAGAGGGCCGGTGTCCTGCAGGTTTAAGATATCTCCCTGAGTCTACACATCTGATTCAAATGATTAGTTCATTACCAGGCCTCTGGAGAACTTCAAGAAATGTTGAGGTCATTTAGCCATTTAAATCAGCTGTGTTGGATCAAGGAAACATCTAAAGCCTACAGGACACCGGCCCTCGTGGCCTGGAGTTTGACACCTGTGCTGTAGAGTATTCCTACCTTCAGAATCTTTTTTGCCATCTCAGGCCACCTGCGCTTTACGTACATTCCCACAGCAATCGGGATGATTAGGGCTGCCAGAGTGATACCTGATGATGCAAAATAGTAGATTGTGTCTGTGAAGGTACTCAGTCATCCAGGTCATCGTAGTCAAATGAGCTTGCAAAGAAAAGCGTCTGGACTTCTTTAAGTTACTTGAAGACATTTCACCTCTCATCCGACAAGCTTCTTCAGTTCTAAGGTCAAATGGTGGGGAGTCCCAGATATAAACCCAGTGGGAGTATCCCCCCACAGAGGGACAAAAGGACCCCCTGATGATCCTCTAATCGCCTGAGCCAAGGTGTGAAACTGGTTGTGGGTCCCAATCACCCAGTTTGACAACTTGTAACTTTTTTCACTAGACTGCTTCATTAGTCTGCACTACTTCTTCAAAAAAGCAACAAGTTAAACAGAATGTGAACATTATCAGACATGGAAAAATAATGTTCAGTCTAAGTTAAAAAAACAAAATCCAGAAACTTGTGAACAGAGATGAAAAATATATCATTTAAATGAGAGTTTAATACTATTCACTAATGGTGGCTGCAGTGAGCCTGCTTTTGATAGCAGAGTTTTGGCGGGGCGTGGTCTGCGGGGCAGGTGAACATACCTGAGCGCCATCCGCAAACACACCTCACCAGCTTAAAACAGAATGAACTAGGTACTGTTGATGTGTGTAGGCTGTAGCCAAAAAGCTGCAGCCGCATGTGTAAGTCGACAGCCGACAGACTTGCACACGCGGCTGCAGCTTTTCAGGGGATGCAGTGGATGTGCATATTATTAACCTAGCTGCCACAAATGTCTTTGTTCCACCATAAAAGTGATTCTGATGTTAGTTCCGCATAACCTTTCTGCCAGGTAACTTGTGCCCCACCAGTGGGGTGCTCCACACACTTTGAGAACCACTGCCTTAGAGGCAGGAACAGCATTCACAGTTACATCCTGATAATACACATTCTTAAAGGCACATGTTTGAAATTCTTACAGGTGTTTCAGTTCTGCGAGAGCTTTCCTTACCGATACTGTCATACGGGATCTTGATGGTGTCACTGGATGTCCATACACTGGTGTAGATTAAAAGACAGAGAGGCATCATCCCCAAGGCCAGGAGAGAGGAGCAGGTTGTCATACTGATACTGAGGAGCGAAGGATTTGGACACTGATGAGTTTTCTGCATTTGTCCCTAGCTGTGCTTATACACACTAACACAATTTGTTTTATTTAAATAGTGCATTAACATTGAATAAATGTAAATAAAACTCTAGACCAATAAAAACTTGTAATACATTAATTCTGTTGTTCTCCTGCCAGGTAGCTACACAACAAGAAAGTCTTCCTTAAAATAGCTTAAGAGTGTTCTGGGATCCAAAAAACATGAAAATGTTCTATTTAGTTTACATACACAAGAGAAACAAATAGTTATCATAGAGTAAACATAGTGGTCCTCTAAGAGCAACACTTGGTGATAGTAGGGAAAAAAGAAGGTTCCTTTTTTAACAGGGAGAAACCACCAGCTGAAAAAGGCTCAGAGAAGTCTGCTCTTTAACATTAAGGGAAAAAGAAAAAATAGCAATGAACCTGCCCAAGGTCTCACCTGAGGTCCATGTCTCCTTCCAACCAGTAGCAGATGATGTTGGAGTTTGAGCCACCTGGACAGCAGCCCATGATGATGATGACCACTGCCTGCACAGCCTGGACCCCAAAAGCCAGTGACAAGGCAAAAGCTGTGAAAGGCATAATGCCAAACTGGCAGAGGAAGCCAATGATAATGCCCCATGGCTTCTTAATGTGGCCCCACAGCTTTGCAGCTTCCACTGTGCAGCCCATGGAGAACATGACCATTGCGAGCATGATGGTGAGCACCGTGCTCATCACTACACTCAGGATGGCATTGAAGTTACTGGGAGGAACAAGGCAGTCTGTGCCCGAGCAGGCTGTGGCAGCATTGTCACAGATAGCTGGCAGCATGGTGGTTGGCTTCAGCGTGGACATTGTTGTGGCAGAAGAAGAATATCAGCAGATCCTTAAAACTTGCACACACTTTGGGGCTAGGGTCCTTGAAATGAGACGAGTCCAGTTTCTCCCCCTGTCCAGAAAAATGGACCTGACAAAGAGAAGGAGTGAGCTTGGATCACTGCCCTTTATGCCCACGGTTCCAAAGCCAAATAAAATTTGCCCGAAAGATAAAAAATTAACCAATAGTCTATGTTTTATGGGGTCAGCGTTCAAAACACATGCATATAAAAAAGAAAATCCCAATGAAATATGAAATGCCATTGGACCTTGGCTCCATTTTTTATAGCCACGTGGGTTTTAAATTTTTATTGGACTCTCATGTCATCAAGCATCATCATGCAGGAAAAGCCACAGAGCACATGTTCTTTGCACAGTTCCCATAACATTCCCAATATAAAGGCATGCAGCTTACACAATCATAAAAGAAAATGTAGAAATATTTTTTGCATTGATAGGAAAAGAGCACATAAATTGGGGGTGGGGGGTGGGCTAGAGGTGATTTGTCTGTGGTGTCATTCATTTTTGCATTTTGATTTTACATTTTTTTTATGTGCCATAGGTCTAATTATATAGAGAATCAAGATGCTGTAAAACAATAAAACATGAAAGGATGAAAATGTTTACGGGCACTTCATGTCAATATACCAGGTGTGGAAACAATAAAAAGTCAAAGTGTCCTGATAGAAATTTAAGGGCTATCACAAGGATAGTACCAGCATCATCAACATAAAAACAGTTTACCTAATAAAAGAAGAAAAGAAATCTGCCACATGAGCATGTTTAAACCCACCAGGAGATCCCTGGGCTGTTCTCTAATTGGTGGCTTTATTTTCCAGATATATTTTATTGCCTTCCTAACTGACTTTATGCAACTTTGCAGTCTGGGTCGTTGTGTCCTTGGGCAAGACACTTCACCTACCGCCTACTGGTGATGGCCAAAGGGTCCGATGGGGCGATATGGCAGCCTTGCTTCTGTCAGTCTGCCCCAGGGCAGCTGTGGCTACAACTGTAGCTTGCCTTCACCAGTGTATGAATGTGAGAGTGAAGGAATAGTGGTATTGTAAAGCGCTTTGAGGGTCCCGAAAAGCGCTATATAAATGCAATCCATTATTATTATTTTTCATCTATCATTTATTTTTCAGACTAGTTTATGTAATTTATGATTCTTTCACAGGGGTTTCCTTCATATTAATCAGATCATGTGTTGTTTCATTTTAGTAAAGTCTTCATTTTAAGCACTCACTATGTAATGTACTGTACATGAGACATCATGAGGTTAGAAACCTAAAACACACCAACGCAATACCTTTTTAAATCCTCTCTGGATGCCCATATCAGTCCATAATGGTCATGTCAATGTCTAACTTTCATTCTTGAACTGAACTGAATGTTTTACATATAAATATATTGCGGGTTATTGAGGAACTAAGCATTTCCATGCTAAATCCTGACATTAGTGCATCTCACTTTAACACATGAAGTGTCTGTCTGTCTGTGTGTTTGCTACTTTATCCACCAACTCCCTTAACACAGTTGAGCAACTGAACTTGGCACACAGGTACATTTTAGGCCCCTAAAGGCTCTTATCTACAGAGTGGATGCCACGTGGTTGCCAGATCAAGACACTAAAATGATTTATGCACATATAACATCCTATTAAACAACATTGGTATTTTCATTTCATGGTAGTAAAATGTAATTTATATCCACAATAACTCATTTATGCATGACAGCAAAAGTAGGACCAAAGTAGTATGTTTTTGCATTTTTGCACCACAACACCACCCCATCAGTTTAATTTAATCAAAATAAGACCATGTTTATATTTACAAATCTGATTAATAAATGTTTTATTTTAATCCCATCATTTTGCCTAAAACATGAGGACATTCCTACCTAGCAATGGGCTAAAATGATAAATAAAATTACAAAAAAATCCCGTCTTGCCCCTTCAGGCACTCTATCCTTCAAGCTTGGGTTCTCTACCACAGGCTAATGATATATGTAGTATAGCTACATCTATTGACCACCCTATGGGGAGTGTCCTATTTTGAACTCGTGACTTCCAGGCCATACAGATATTCTGTCATGGTCCTGCGGCCATGACTCAGTGACTTTGTGTTTGTGTTCCTTATTGTTATTATTCTCTTTATTATTCTTGGGCTGTTTTGGGATGGTTTGTGTTTTGGGATTTTAGATACTGGGTTTTGGGTTTGTGCTCCCTCTATTGGTCCCTGGTGTTAGTGTTCCCCTGTCTCGTCAGGTTAATCAGGTCCAGCTGTGTCTCCCACCTGTGTGTGATTTCCCAGTGTCTCTCTGTGTACTTATAGTGTGTGTTTGCCTCTGTTCCTCGTCGCGTCGTCTGTATTCATACCTTGTGAAATCCCCTGCGTGCTGTCCCTGCTGTTCTCCCTTCATGTTCAGGTTTGCCACTCCTTTGTGTAGTTTATCCCAGTTTAGTTCGTCCTTAGTTCTGTTTGCCATCTCCACTTTATGTCTGGTATTGTTAATAAATCACCCTTCACATCTGAATAAGTGCTGCATTTGAGTCCTCCTTCCACTCTTCACACGGCTGCTGCCCCGAACCGTGACATATTCCTGTATACTATGCCGATCAGTTCGTTATAGCCAGGGGTGGACGTAACGAATTACAAATACTCACGTTACTGTAATTAAGTAGATTTTTTGGGTACTTGTACTTTTATGAGTAATTTTTCAAGTGTGTAATTTTACTCATACTTGAGTACAACTTACACCATGTAATCTGCTTGGCTACTTATAAAATCAAAAGTCGCTACTGAGTACACCCACAATTTGAATTAATATTCAAACCTTTCATCTGCATTTTTGCAGCCAATAACGCTGTGCAATAGCGACCGCGCCAATTTAAGACGTAAGCAAAGAATAAACTCCGCTGCAGCAGCAGGGACAGGTGTCTAGACGTGCTAAATGGTGGAGTATAAACTACTTTATAGACGGAAGATTTGGAGACAAAGAAGCCAAAATGAAGACAGAGGACCCTGCTCTTGCTCTTGACGAAGGCGGTCGCACTTTTCTCCTCTCCTCCTCCTCCTCTCCCTTATCTTCCCTGCTTAGCTTCTTATGTCCTTGTCTTGTCTTGTGTTTTTTTTTTTTTGTTTGTTTTTTTTCCCCACCATCCCCCCACCCCTTTACCCCTGTATGGCTCTCAACTTCATCACATTCGTGTATCCAAACAGCCCATATTTACACCCGTCTATACACAAGAATCAGCACAACATTCAAGAACTCTGATCAGAAGGGCCTAACCAAGGATAAATTCAGGGTAAACCCAGAGGAATTTACGTTATCTCTATATTCTGTCAAGTCCAAAGACGGTAATACTGAAAGAAATGGTCCCCAAATTTTTTTAAAGGTTCCGTATTTCCCTTTTACACTATGCGATATCTTCTCAGGTGTACAGTAGGATGCTAACTCATTAATCCAATATCTCAGTGTTGGAGAATTTTCAGATTTCCAATGTGTCAGAATACATTTTTTAACTGCAGTACTTGCAAGTAAAATAAAATATTTCTTGTGGTAATCCACGTTTATAGAATCTATGTCACCTAAAATCCATAGTTTTGGGTCCATTTCGACTTGGATCCCAATCACCCTTGAAATTATTTCAGTAGTCCGTCTCCAGAACTCCTCTATTACTGGGCAATTCCACAGCATATGAAGGAGATCACCATCTATCACCTTACATCTCAAACATTTGGGAGAGTAATTAATATCAATTTTATGTAATCTGTAAGGTGTATAATATGTCCTGTGGAATATATTAAATTGCATTTGTCTATGATTTGTGGAAATTAACATGGTCTGTGCCTGTTCCATTAGATGGTACCATTCTACCTCTTCATAAACATAGCCCAGATCTGCCTCTCATTTTCTTTTCAGAGCCGTTTTGTTGTAGTCAGGTAATTTTTCATTAATAATAGTGTATATTGAAGATGCTATTCCTTTTATTGACTTCCATGGTTTGGTGCAAAGATGCGTTTCAAAAGGACTTTCTTTGGGAATCTCAGGGAAAGTTCCTTTGGTTTTTTCTTTGATCCAGTCTCTTATTTGTAGAAATTTAAAAAAATTTTGGTCTGGAAGTTTAAATTTTTCCTTTAGTTGTTGGAAGTCAATAAATGTGTCATTATTGTATAGATCGTGTTTTTACTTACTTTTCCCTGGAACATTCTCTCACAGTCTGTTCTCTAAAACCTAAAAGAGGAATTATGGATTGGATCAACTGGTCACTAAATGCAATCGACACCCCTTTCTCAACGAGAAGTTTGAGCTTGGGTGAGCCTGAGTGCTGAATAGGGATGGGTACCGGTGTCCGGTGCCATGATGGCACCGGTTCTGACATAAACGGTAGTAACCAGACCGTGCTTTATTTCGGTGCTTTTTTTTCCTGAGCTGTGATACACTTCTAGCCAATCATTTTACGTTTCTGAGGATAGTAGGCGGGGCCAGGTACGTACGTTCTGTTAGAGCAGAGCTACAGATTAAAAATGTCCAAGGCGAAGCGGTCAAAAGTCTGCCTGTACTTCACAGCAAAATATGCAAACTCAGCAGCCTGCAACAAGTGCTTTAAGCTGATACTGTGATACTGTCAAAGGAGGTAACACCAAGAATCCGATTAAACAGCTGGCGACGCATAGCGTTTTTTTTAAAAGCCGAGAAATGCGCCGTATTTGATAGCTTGCTGCCAGACCTCACACCGTGCACGTCGGGTGGGTTGCCAGTTATTGGACCCGGAGCAACATCCCCCAAAAACCCGAAGAATAGAGTCCTGGCCCCTAGCCCTGCCAGTGTAGCAGAAATGATGACGGATGATGATGTAGCAGCAGCCGTTCTTCTCTGCGTGAGTAGCTTCATGTTGTTCGTGTGTAATTTACGTTGAGTAGGCTAACCACGTTATTACATGAATGCATGTAAGGTGAACTAGCAAACATCATCATAGCTACATGCGGCTGTCTTCTTGTTTGATGGCAGATGCTCCCTTCACCAAAAAGGCTAAAATGACCAAAGAAAAAGTGGGAAACAGTTAAACATGAGAGGTTTTTGGACAAAGTTTGTGTTTTTTCCATTGATTAAGCACTGCTTCCAGCCAAGAGTGATGCCATATATGCCACATAGCTGCAGAAAAGGCACACATTGTTGTCTTTTTACAAAAAAACCCAGCTGAACATGAGAGGTTTTTGGACAAAGTTTGTGTTCTCCATTCTTTAAGCACCGGTTCGAGCACCGTTTAAGCACCGGCACCGTTTCAAAAGTACCGATTTGGCACCGGTATCGGATAAAACCTAAACGATACCCATCCCTAGTGCTGAAGATATCTACCTATTCGGAACCATGGTAACAGGGTTCTGGCTGATCGGAGCTGGCTTGGCCCTGACTTATCGAAGAATTAAGAAAGCGGAACCGGCTGTTCAAACCCCCACAAGGCTGCCCGCTGGGATTGGAACGATGGGAGAGGTGTGAGTTTCTCAAAATGGGCTCATTGATAAGATCTTGGAGAGGCTACGGCTGCTGAATAAGATCTCTGACTGCAGACTGGATACATCTCAGAAGGGCTAGCCCGAAATATCATCTCTGGGCGCAAATTGGATGACATCTCGGGGAGGCACACTGCCGTGAGTTCTCAGAAATCGTCTCCTTGAGCACAAGAAATGACAACATCACAGAACACAAGTATGGCGAAGCTTGCGGGAGATTGAAAGACCAGTGTTGGACTGTAGAACTGCTTTGAAATTCATATGAGCTGTTCGCACTAAAGTAAAAATCACTATCACTTATGCGGATACCCCCTTTGGCGCCGGTTGCGGTCTCAAGGCTGGAGCTGAACAATAACACCCTGATAACGACTGTGTTTAGTCTGTTCCTTCCCATTCCATGCTGGCCACCTGGGTTGGCTGGAAGACTGTTTACTTAGCCTAGCAGGGCGAAGGACACTGTCTCAGCTGAACTCTGGACACGCACATATACACTGATATGCACACACTCATCCCCCCTCGCTTTCCAAACGCCTTCGACACTTATTCTCTTCCGATGCTGACGGGGATCAAGGAGACCAGCGCATGCAGGCCCGGATGTACTGTCTAATTCGGCTGTCTTTCACCCTTTACCCACCCCTGTCGCTTGTCATGTGTTTCTTTGGTGTATTAAGAGTTTTTTTCATGTGCTATGTGCAGAGGTGTTTTTTTTCTGTTCTCAAACTGATCTCCCTGTTGGAGCTCAGTCTAGGGGGAGTTATTTTTTTCTCCTTATCTTTCCTCATGTGGTGCATTTTCCATTGTTATACCTCTCTGACCTGTCTTCCCCATGTGATGTTTTGTGTAATGTATGTATGGTCGGAGGGTAAGATGGCGCCGCCATTGCGTGCAATAGGTCGGCAGCCTTATGAAATTTCCCCTTGTGGGACTAATAAAGGTATATCAAATTTAAATTTATCAAATCAAAACACTGTCAACCATGAAAACGACGTAGAAAAGACGGAGGACGAGTGCCCCCCATGGCTGTACCTGGAGGAATTTTTCATGTACAGAGGGAGAAAAGGGGACAGCGTCCAGATGCAATGCAAACTTTGTTTGACCTCATTCGTAGGAATGTTTTAGCTTATTATTTGGACAACCACCATCATTACAATAAATTTAATTTGTAGTCATTTAAAACTTGAGGTAAGAGGTTTCACAACTATACGTGTACAATATTGCTTTCTTATTTTTCATGTGTGTTAAGGTTATTAGTTTGGCTAAGATATTGTCACCACCATTGGTTAGCCTGATATTAAAATAAGATGGAGCTAGCTAACGTGCGTGTGTGTGCACATGCATATGAGCTACAATTCGTAGGAATGTTTTAGCTTATTATTTGGACAACCACCGTCATTACAATAAATTAAATTTGTAGTCATTTAAAACTCACAGGCCTACAATCAGCTGGCCTATATTTAAAAAAAAAACAAAAAAAAAACCTGGAACATAGTGCTGAGCTGCATCTCAAATTAATCTTCCAGCTCTCAGCTGACATGTACCAGAGCCAGATTGATGGATCAGTTGATCAGTATCATTGGCCTGATATAGGCCTATCATAGTGACATGGCTCTTGATCAGTAGGGTTATATGTTTCCCAATATGATATATTTTTTTAAAGAACATAATGTAGATTGTTTTTATTTGTTAGCTGTATGGGCAGCATTTTTGTGTATGTGATCCCTTTTCTTAAATTAGATTTGCTAAATACACATATTTTGCTCTCTAAGTATTATCTGATGAAGATGAATTCTTCTCCAGACCAATCTCCAGAAGGCTGCAAAGTACAGTTGAGCTTGATGGTTACCTTGCTTGTGCCACAGACACCATGGAGCTGCTGCACTCCTTCTCAGCAATCAAAAACCTCTCTCTTAAACTGAACACAGCTCTGCCTGCTTCTGCTGCGTGTGAACGATTCTTTAGCTGTGCTGGTTTACTCTTCACAGCCAAACGAAGTCGGATAGCCTCTGTTAATTTAGAAAACCAGCTCTTGCTGAAACTGAACAAAAGGTTCAGAAAGTAAAGTGTGACAGAAATGCTAAGAGTTTAAGACACTTACCTGCCTGTTGTTCAGTGTATGGGGAAAAGTTTAAATGGTTCGACGCATGTTCAGAAACATTTTTGTCATTCTTTTAACAAACAAAATTCCTTCTTTTATATCTACATTTATTTACAAAACAAGTTACCTTTCTATACCTTGTTCATCTGAGAAATGTGCTTTGAACATTATACTGGTGAATCGAGTTGAATGCCTGCTATTGACGACAGAATAAAACATCAGTCTGTTAACAAGTAATTAATACTCTGAGTAGTTTTTGAGAAGAGTACTTTGCACTTTTACTCAAGTATTTTTAACACCAGTACTTTTACTTGTAATTGAGTACAATTTAACCACTGTAACAGTACTTGTACTTGAGTACAAATTTTGAGTACTCTTTCCACCTCTGGTTATAGCACTCCATGTATGGCCTGCTGCTAGCATCTTGCACCCTGCTGTTATGTGCTGATTGTCTCAGGGGCATCTTTACACAGCCTGCACCGGGGGTCTTGCCTGGTGTGATAGACCCCAACCTCTTTGGATCTTGCACTTAGAGCTTGTTCCTGTGCTGCCATGATTAGTGTCTCTGTGCTGTCCTTCAGTCCAGCTTTGTCCAGCCACTGCTGGGATTTCTTTTTTTTCTTTTTCTTTTTCTTCACCTGTCCCCTGTCCCGTTTGGTTCTTTTGCCATTGTCATCAGAATTATTGTCTAAAGGCAAAGAAAGATGCCCAACGGATTTACAGGGTGGGCCATTTATATGGATACATCGTTATAACATGGGAATGGTTGGTGAAAGTTCTGTTTGTGGCACATTAGTATAGGTGAGGGGGAAAACTCCTCAAGATGGGTGGTGACCATGGTGGCCATTTAGAAGTCGGCCATCTTGGATACCACTTTTGTTTTTTCAATAGGAAGAGGGTCATGTGACACATCAAACTTATTGGTAATGTCACAAGAAAAACAATGGTGTGCTTGGCTTCAACTTAACTTTATTCTTTCCTGAGTTATTTACAAGTTTCTCTTTGTTCACAGCCATTGACATGTCGAAGAGGTTAACACGTGAGGAACGGATCAAAATTGTGTTGATATCTGGTGAACGCAGTAACCGGGTCATTGCAGCAGATTTCAATGCAAGACACCCTACGACACCCCCCATCTCCCATGCTACAGTTAGCAAACTGTTTTGCTAACTGTAAATCCAACACTGGTTCAGTGATGGATTTGCCAAAATGTCGACGCAAGCAAACTGTCACTAATGAAGAAACATCAGTGGCTGTCCTAGCTTCATTCATGGTAAATGAACTGGTTCTTATATAGTGCTTTTCTACTCATCTGAGCACTCAAAGGGCTTTACACAACTTGTGCATTCACCCATTCACACAAGCACGCTTTTGTAAGTGCTTCATAGCTAACATTCACACACATTCATACTCCAATGGATGCATACGAAAACTTGTACTTCACAGTCAAAATCTACACAATACAGACAAGAACAGGAAGACTTCACAACCAATGACGGTCAGGAAAAATGGGTGAAGACCTTTTCAGACAGGAATCTCACTGAACCTGAAAACCATTTCTCCACAACAGTTTTCCATAGTGGACCTCGGCAATACATCAATACATGATATAAAAAACTTAACAAAGTCCAGACGCTTATAGTATGGTATAATTTTCATTTAACAGATAATAGCATGAACAGGCAAACAGTACTGCAGCATGTACTAGTAAATGGCGGTAATGATCAATGGATAAATTATGTTTTGTAGTGGTGGGCTCATAAGGTGGATAAAAACCTGAGTACAAAATCACCAGCATGCTCTGGTGAACCCAGTGACTAGTGTCATTGTACTGTCGTTCAAAAAGTG
Organism: Astatotilapia calliptera; assembly: GCF_964374335.1. NCBI lineage: Eukaryota > Metazoa > Chordata > Actinopteri > Cichliformes > Cichlidae > Astatotilapia > Astatotilapia calliptera. Next base: position 28,152,724 of record NC_137437.1, read on the forward strand.
AAGCTCCAGGTGGCACTTTAGTTTAATGAGTTTAATGACTAAAGTCATTAAAAATACAATGACGCATGAAACCTTTACTTCGGTTAGCCATTGTTTTTAAAGGAAGCTCTTGGAAATAGCAGGGAGAAACTGAATGTGCAACTGCTAGTGAGAGAAGTTGTTATTGATGTGTTACATTTTTATAAGACTCCCTGAAAAATAACCCATAAAGTAAAACTGAGTAAACAGTTTTCAAAGTTTCCATGCATGCTCAATCATCCGGTAAGGAAATCACAAAAAGTTTAATCTGTTCATCTGGACGTAGAATTTTCAGTGAGAGAAACAAACAAACAAATGAAATCAAAACCTAATTTCTCCTTTTCTTGATAGAGATAAACTGGCCTCACAGCCTATTATTTGTCAGCGGGTTCAGTCATTATTCAAACGTACTGTTTATAATTTTGGGGAAACCTGCTGAGACTGAAAGAGTCACTTGGATTAGCGACGAAACATTTCTCCCACTGAAAAGAGGACGTCCAGAGTAGAATCAACTTTTTGGGAGTCTTCAAAGCAAACACTGATTATTAAAACAAAGCAGTGTCTGATATAACTTGTAGTTACATTTTATTTTATTTTAGTTTTTTAAAATGTTGTCAGTTGTCTAGGAATGGCTCCAAGAGACCTTACTAACTTGTGTGAGTCTCAGCTCAATTCTCATTCTTAGACCATCATTGAGTGCCTTGGACTTTTCCATTTTTCTGAGTATTGGTCAATTTAGTGATTGCTGTCAAATAAATCTGTTTTATGCTGGCCAGTTGTAGTTTCTAATATCCACTTTTTAATGAAAACAGATTATGGAGTCTGATATGATACCCATTCTTAAACCCCTCTTTGTAATCACTTCTTCAGCAACTTTTTGTCAGGATCTAGTGAGAGAGTTATGTTGATGAGCTTTTACAAAACGTCTCTCTTAATCTATGCTTTAGTTTTCCAAAGGACAAGATCACATCAGCAGCTGAAAGATTTAAATCTTTAATTGTTTCTTTTGAAGCTCAAACTTTAAATGTAACTGGTGGAAAAAAATAAAAGGTTTGGCTATCACTAACAAAAATTTAATAGATCTCGGCCATGCCAAGATAAAAGACACTGTATAAATTTCAACACAACCTAATAAAATACATATCTATATATTATATCGCATATGTATATACTCAAACATGTATGTATAATTTTGAGCCTGTGTGGATTAGGTAAAACCCAAATTAAAATCAAACTAACTTTTTCAGTTAATTACACATGTATGACGTGCAATCATTCCTCCGTGAAAAAAGAACACTTACAGTAAACCACTGAAATTGCCCAAAAGTTACCATGTGAGGGAGGATTTTTTTGATCGCACCAGTGTTTTAATAAACTGTAACATATAGTTGACTAATGATGTTGCTGAATATGAGTTTTTGTATAAAGTGGGCGTATGTAAATATACATAATATCTCTTCTGCTTTTTAGCCCTACTACTTTAATAGGGCACCTTTAAAGTTTTCACGGCTCATAAAGTGTAAAGGTATGTGTGCAGATCAGCTATGAGGAAGGGGATCATAGTCATCCACTGCAGTGTAAAACAGTTTGTCTTCAGAGGGCGTCTTATCAGTCTTTATCTGGGTCAGCTGTTATCTTTTCTGCTCAATCTGACTTGTCCTTCGTTCTGACTGCAGTAAACTTTAAGTATGGCTTCTCTCCTGATGTGAACGAGCGTGTGAAGGCTTGTTGGGTCATATATCCACAAATCTGTCTGCAGATAACAATTTAATCTGATAGGATTCACACCGTAGTTACTGCTCTACTGTTAAAAAAGAGAAAAAAGAGTGATAAGAATTCATCTCGCTTGGGGAGAAGCCAACTAGCTCAACAGATGTTGAGTTTGCGTTGAGTTTATGGCCCTGGTCTTTTGCATAGTAGTTCCTGTGAAAAGTTTATGGATTTACGGATTTGTACCAAGTTGTGCCATCTTCAACCTCCCAGTCAAAAGTATTTTGTTGTTGTCTCAGTCATCCAGATAAGGAATTTCCAAAAAGTTGATTCTGTTCATGTGGCCGTAGTGTTTTCAGTGGAGGAAACGTTTTGTTACTCATCCAGGTGATGTCTCAGCAGACAGCAGATTTCCGTAAATAATGGACTGTGAGGTCACTTTCTTGATCATTAATATGCAAACTGACATGACCATTGATCAACAACCTTTGGTCAATGGCCAATGATAAATGGATTTTAGCACCATTTACATGAAAAGGGAAAAGACCATCTCTGAATTAAGGAGGGGGCCTAATGGTACATCTTTTACCATCTTACAATGCTGTGATTGCAGCCATTCCCCAATTCTTTAGATATTGCTCAAACCAGCGTTCCTCCCTGTCCTGATGTGTACATCCTCATCATTGAAAAAGTGGCTACTGGCCTGTAGGTGTAAATAGACTGCAGAGACCTACCCTGATGTGTTGTGCTATCTGTTTAGCCAGAGGTTGTTTGGTTTCCCTAATGTATAAATCATGGCAAGCCTCCTGGCACTTAACAGTGCACACTATATTATTCTGTATGTGCCAGGGGACCGGATCCTTGGGGTGGGCCAATTTCTAACGCAACATGTTTTGGGGTTTGAAAGCCACAGAGAGGCGGTGTTTCTCCCACTGAAAATGCTACGTCCAGATGAACACAACCAACTTTCTGGGTATTGGTTGTTGTTTTGCTTTTTGTAAGTTAGTTGTTTATTTGTTCATGAAGCTTAAAGCAGTTTTGTAACACTGGATCAGAGCTCGATTGTGTAGTAGGTGTGTGGTTCAGAAAAACTTCTGTGCTGTGTTGGGACTGTTGGATTTTTAGAACAAACACATGATAGAAAAGAACTTCTGTCTTCCTCTCTGTTTAATTACTTTAAACAGAGTTCAATCCTTGGCCCACGGTTATTGTGTTATTGTGATACTTTAACTGGTTTAACTGTAAAGAATTGATTTAATCTTAGAAATGTTACATAAAACAAATTAGACGAAACTACTGTTTCGATTTTATCAGAGTACAAACTTGCGTAATGAAATGGAACAATGGGCTATTCCCACATTATAATGAATGATAATCTATTTTCTCAAAAAGAAGGGGAATAAATAGTTCAGTCTGTCTGTAATAGTTATTAATTTTTCAGTCATATTATGATTTCAGCATTTAAAAACTGAAGATTTGTATTTTTTTTTAATTATTATTTTTACATGTGGCCTTGTGGATACAAATCAAACCAGTCTGAGCAATTGTCATTCTGATCTTTGTCAAAATTAGTTCATTAGTTTCAGCTTTCTGATGAAAACAGATTGCGGACTCTGATATGATTCCCATTCTTAAACAGCTCCTTGTAATCAGTACTTCAGCAACATGTTGTGAGCATAGGATAACTCTTTTAAGTTATTTTGATGAGCTTTTGCAACACTTCTCTCTAAATTCAGACGTATGTTTTCCAAAGGACAAGATCACATCAGCAGCTAGAAGATGAGTCATTGAATAATTTCTTTAGAACAAGGGGGGGTCTCTAATGGGGTGATATTAGGAGAGAAGGTTTGATTCTTTTAGATTTTTTTTTAACAATATAACAAATTTTATTCACATGTTCAACAGTTATTGGTCTGTTCTTGCACCTTTTCTCACTGTGTCAGAGTAAAAGTAGGAACAGATAAAAACCTTCAGGAATAGAAACACAGCAATAAATTTAGACATTTTAAACCCCAACGATCTAAATTTGCAAAGCTGCCAAGCCTTGTAAAAGAGATTTCAATCTCAGTGGAACGTCCTGGTAAAATAAAGGTAAATGTAAGAGGGTATAACAGAGATCAAGGCATCATGAGTTTTCTTTTTTCAACCATGTAGATTTTTATTTTTAGTTAAGAGGTTTTTATTTTTTTTAATCAACAGAAAAAACAGGCCTGAGGTTAGGCCTATGCTTAAACTGGAAAACCTTTAAAATTTTTATGTCCAGGATTATCTTAATGGCTGCCAGTCTCACTGTTTTATGGTGTTGTATAATCACTTACTTGCTATATTAAAGTTTAGCCAAGTTCTGTGAAGGATAGAATTCATTATAATGCATTCAACTCGTTATATAAGGTTCCTTTTTTATTATGTTTGAATTAACAGTGAATTCCTGACATTAACATTGTATATGTAGAAGTATTTCACAATTGTTGGCTATAGTTATGACATTGTCTTAGTCATAGTTTTATACTGGAAAGTCAACTGTGACATGGCGTTCACTCAATATTTAACCAAAACGGTCATCTGTCCTTACGCAACCCAAAGCCTTCCCATGCAAAAGCCCATTCAAGGTGCAGCATGGAAACTCTAAGTCCCACCGTCAAACATTCGCCCTTTGTATCCGTCTACATGCCAACCTCATTAGACAACACTCTCTGGATAAGACAAAACATAATTTTTAAAAACAAACTGAATAAAAACACTTGCAGTACAGAGAAGTGGGATTGTAATGAGACATCTGGCAGCATCATGTAAGAATAAATGTAAAAAAAAAAAATAATAATTTCATCAAAAAATAATCGCCTCCAATCTGACCCTGAGAATTCTGATATTCTGCATACAGCTTCAGTATATTTAATGAAGCTGTATGCAGAATATTACCCTTATACTATGATCATTTTCTGAGACGCAGACCCTCAGTAGGTGTGGGTGCAAATTTGTTTTTTAATTATTGTTTTTAGCATTTTTCAGCCCTAATAATTACATAAGTACTAGCGATATCCTCAGTAAATTTTCAGTAAATTCTCCTTCCCATTATTGAGCGTAACCAGTGGTTTGTACATTAGAAATAAACAGAGTTTACAGCAATCATGAAGGAAACTTGACAGTGATCCTACTACCTCCTAAATAGTGTTCCTGACTTGGTTAGATGATGTGAAGTTGGTTTTCATAACCATGGCAATAATTGTCATCATCTCTATATGTTTATTTTCATTAAGCCTAACAGTGGCTTTCCTCAGTTGCACTGAGATTTCTTTCAACCTAATATTGATAGTTCCAATCTAAAGACACAAAACACAAATTCAGAGCAGTAAAGTGTCTGAAACTGGACTTGACAGTCTGTCAAACTAGAAAGTAAGAAGATAAGCAAACCAGAGAGTCTTTCACATTTTATTAGAAAATAAAAGCCTCTGAAGCAGTTTTTTGGATATCAGGTTTTGTTGTTGTTGTTGTTGTTGTTGTTGTTGTTGTTGTTGTTGTTGTTGTTGTTTTTAAAGAAATGTAGCAGAGAAGCCCGTTTGCCCCTCTCAGCGAGACCGAGTCGGCCTCTTTTCAGCTCTGTGACGTCTCCTTTAACCTGATGCTGCCTGTTACATGAGCGATGAAGCATCTCAGCAGGTAAATCCCCCCAAACTGGATTGAGCTGTTTCACAAAGAACACAAAAAGGGAGAAATATAGACATTTTATTATGCTGTGAAGTATTGTTATACTGTAAAACTATCAGCTTTCAGGCACTGAGTTTGAACAAAAACAATAATTAATGAAAACATATGTGTCAGAGTCAGGTTTAATATAACAATAGAAATCCAGGAAGTATCACTCAAGCTTCAAAGGAAGAAGACTCATTGAGGGCTCTGTTTATATTTTTTCATCACTAAGAAACCCACTGTGTGAGTCTTGGTCTGTGAGAGGAAGTGAGACAGTTACCTAATAAGAAACGGTTGAGGGAAGCAGCTCGTCGTCTCTGTCTTTACCACATCCTGAAGGTTCAGCAAATTTGTCAGCAGAGTGCCACTCCCACATTTGTCGATCTTTGTCACCACCATCTGAACAATAAAGTACAACTCTCAGAAAAGCGCACAGACAGGATGTCCCCGTGGCTCCCCCAAAAAGCCTTCAGTAAATCCAAAACTGCAAGAAGAATACTAACGGGGCTAAGAGTTGTGAAGAATCCGGCTCCATCATATTCTAAATACTTAATTGTGCCATATTATTCCACTTATCTCAGTCTGTCGGCCTACTTGACTTACATCGTTTCTAAAACTAAAATGGGAGACAAGGCCCTCTGCTGTGGAACCAGCTCCCAGTTTGGATTCAGGACACAGAAACAGTCTCTAATTTCTCTTCTTTTAAGATTAGGCTTCAAACTTTTCTTTGTGATCAAGGTTATAAATAAGTTATGAATCAGATGATCCTGATCCACTGATAACTTTTAAGCTAGTGCAGAAGTGTTAGCACTGTCACCTCTCAACCAGAGGATCCTGGGTTAAAATCCAGCTTGTGGTCTCGGAGTGAAGTCTGACCAATGTCCCTGTGGTTTTTTTCTTTGGATGTAGACACCCTCACACAGGCCAAATGCATGCACGTTAGGTTAACCGGCACTTTTAAAGTGGCAAATTACAGTGCTTGGAATGGCACGAAAGCACGGTTAGAATAGTTTTTTATTCTAAACTGTATTGAGTGCCCAGTAAGACTGGAAAAGCACTATATAAATACTGGTACCTTACATGGACCCTCCCTTAGCAAGGATATGTTTCACTTTATGCTTGCTTCTATCATCCTGAACTAACAAAGCAGACTAGCTCTGACACCTGGTGGTCTCTTAAAAACACTGCACTCCCTGATCAGCATTTTAAAGGATTCACTTTGTTGTTGTTCTCCTGCAGTTCAAAGAAATGAACGAGGAACCCGGTGAGTCTAAAATGGGTGCAGCCTTGACTGTAAAAGCTGTACAGAAAATCTATCGGCAAGAGAACGTAGACCTCCTGCCACCTACTACCATGTGACACTCAATAAACTTCACTGACAAGTCTGTCCTTTGCCTTGTAAATCATTAAAAGAATCCGATCATTTGCAACCACTACTTCCATGTAATCATATTTAAAGTGTGTACACTCCCCATTTCTTTTTCAACTTCACAGAAATATCAGTTTTAAGTTTGAAACTGTCTTCGACTGTGCTGTCACAGCCTTAATGTGTTGCAGTGTTTAATCAGCTCAGAGCATGAATAATTGACCGCAGAGTGCGCAGCGAGCGGGGCTGCTTCATTTTAACGGCCAGTTTTTAAATAGCTGAGTGGGAACGTTCAGCATTAATTCAGTGTGGACATAATGATGAAGGACTGAGAAGAAGAATGAGCCACATGTAAGGCGGAGGGGGAGGCACTTCGATGCTTGTTTCCTCCTGGAGAACACGGCGGGTCTGGACCCACGCTGGAGTGGTGGCGCAGTGGCAGGATGGCTGCTGTGTTTGCTCAACCAATGTGATTTCTGTGCAGAGGAGTTTTTTTGTTTCCTGTTCTCATGCTGTCCTCCCATAGGAGTCCAGCATGAGTAGAGGTCTCTTTTTTTCCTCTTGTACTTTCCCATTGTAGTGTACATTTCAGTGGTTTTCTGTAATGTTACCGATCTCCGACCTGTATCCCCATGTGATGTCTGTGTTGTGTGTGTAAGGTCGGGGGCGGGTCCATTCCACTGCAGGGCAACCTGCATGTGGCGAATAAAGCTGATTGATTGGTTAGTGCTCAACAACTCCACCAAAGAGCACAAACCCAAAGAGACCCTCTTGATCGTGGCTCAAGAGTTGGGAGTTCGCCTTGTAATCGGAAGGTTGCCGGTTTGAGCCCCGGCCTGGACAGTCTCGGTCGTTGTGTCCTTGGGCAAGACACTTCACCCGTTGCCTACTGGTGGTGGTCAGAGGGCCCGGTGGCGCCAGTGTCCGGCAGCCTCGCCTCTGTCAGTGCGCCCCAGGTTGGCTGTGGCTACAATGTATCTTGCCATCACCAGTGTGTGAATGTGTGTGTGTGTATGGGTGGATGACTGGATGTGCAAAGTGCTTTGGGGTCCTTAGGGACTAGTAAAGCGCTATATAAATACAGGCCATTTACCATTTACTCCACAAAATATTCCACATGAAAGCTGATTAAGGGGCCCGGCCGGGCACAGCCCGAAGAGGAGACATGGGCCCATCCTCCCGCAGGAGGCGCCATAGGGGTCGGGTGCATTGTGTGCTGGCTTAGTCTGCTGCCCCTGCGACCCGGCCTCGGATGAAGTTGGATGGAAAGCTGATTAAATTTAGTTACTTTCAATCAACTAACCAGGCTTCACTTGTTCTACAAACCGCAAGATCTTAAAACCTTTTTTCGCACCAAATCATCCTGATGATTACAAAACTGAAATTAAGCCAGAGTCCTACCACATACGGACATCGGGTCTCCTCACACATCTCCAAGGCAATCAGGTCAGCCTTCTGCAGACCGACGCTGCCATCGACCAACAGGAAGGTCCTCACGAGGCTGAAAGAAGACATGTTACACAAGGTTTTTTAGTGAACACCAGGTTCGCACCAGGAAGACACGGTCGCTCACCATCAGAAAGACAGGAGCACAAACGCTGAGTGACATTTAAGCTCACCGCAAACCTAGATGTGTCACCTGAGACCTGGTGAACATCCATTTAGTTTTTATTAGTTTCAGTGTTAGTTTATACTTATTAGGAACTCCTAAATAAGCGGGAAGGATCAAATTAATATAAGAGACTGCATTTAAAAGCTTAAGACTACTAATGTTAAACATTTTCCTTTTTAAAATGTTGGTTGTCAACCACCTTTTAAGTTTTGTATATATTGTCTGTGAAAGTTCTCAGTCATCCAGGTCATAGTACTCTAAAGAGCTTGGAAAGAAAAGCGCTGATTTTTGTGAACATGTCTTTGTTGCCAAAAACATCACAACAGCAATGACCAATCACTACAAGGCAAACTAAACAGGCTTATATTAGCAGATAGCATTAGCCAAACTGGTTTTTCACTGCAATAAACAACTTTTCCTTACTTACCTCAACCCCTCAGGATAGTTTCATAGCATGATTTCTTTGGCTAACTGTCAGAGGCAATCCTCAGTATTGCTCCATCATAGACATCATGAATAAACAACACAAACAAGTCTTTCATCAGCTCTTCATCACTTACTTTTTCCGTGTGTAGAGGTAAGGCTCTACCATATCCACAAAATCTCTGGGTGCCTTGTGTCCATACCCTGGCATGTCCACGATGGTGAAGGCTTTGCCCACTCTGAAGAAGTTCATCTTCTTTGTGTGACCCTGAAGGTAAGACACAGGCAAAGCTTATGATGTCCAGATATTGATGAACTCAGTCATTGCAGCATCAGTGAGTGTGTTTCAACTTTGTAACATTAAATTACAATGTTTAGTTTTTATTAGTTTCAGTCTTTTTATTTATCACAAGGAGGAGCAGCATGTAAGAAGTTCCAGATGGGGAAAACATGCAAACATGTAGACATCATAGTCTCTATAATCAGGCTGATTATGTGTAAAATTAAAACCATTGATATTTTTTGTCTAGTTATTTTTTCCACTCTTACTTTGATTTTCAGATAAGTTTTAAATAACCAGAAAAAATCCTGATTCTTGCCGATTGTTTGCAACCCTCATAACGCAAACACAGAAATGGAAGTGAAAAGATGGAGTAGCATGTCAGTGCAGTGTGTGATCTGGGTACAAGCGAACTTGTAGAACTTTGGCAAACTCATCTGAGGATTTTTGATGTGGCTTCACAAAATTATCACGATCAAAACAACGCAACTGACGACAAAAAAAATAAATAAATAATAATAATAATCACACAGTGTATGCCCAGTTTTATATACACCCTAAACAGATCGCCAGTCTGTTGCAGGGCTTAACACATAGAGACAGACAACCCTTTACACTAACATTCACACCTATGGGAAGTTTAGAGTTACCAATTAACCAATGCTCACTAACTGCATGTCTTTGGACTGTGGGAGGAAGCGGGAATACCTGGAAAGAACCAACACAAACACAGGGAGAGCATGCAAACTCCACAAAAAAAAAATGATGATGACCATGAGGGTGGAAATGACCTCAGGGCCTTTTTATTGTGAAGTTTCTATCTGCCAGTTTCTATCTTATTTTTATCCCTGTGGCAAATGTGCATCTTCTGAGCCAATCTCTTTGTAAAACAGTGACTTTTATTATTTTCTACATGTAACACATTTACAGAACACACACTGAATGGTCCCCACACCAACACAAATTCAATTAAAATGTGCACATCATATTACCAACACTTTCTATAGTGCAAAATTTATGTTTTTAACTTTTATGCTCAGTTTTGTCAAACTGAGAAGTATTTTTGATGATAGCAGGGTACTGAAAATACATCAGTATCTTTTTAATACATTTTCAGTAAGATAACTAATGTTTGAGATGACTGATTTATAATAGAGGCAGATTAGAGTTTCCTGTCCAAGGTCCAAACTCATCACCTCCCGTTATGTCATGGCAGAGGGAATGATGGGAAATTTGCAGCTTAAATAGGCGTTAAACTGAGTGAGGCATACTCATGTGTACCACCTGAAGTAGTTCCCAGAATTTGCTCCATTTCTTAGATGCAGGTATAAAAAAATGTTATTTTTAGAAATTTTTTTTCTACAAGCTAACCCTCGTCTGTGTTTAAGTGAGTTGGTCAGAAATTCTTACATCTCCTCCCTCGCCGTAAGAAAGAAACTGAATATGCAAAGTGTAATTTGAAGTTTCCACTTCCAAAAAAGGTCATAATTTTAAGAGTATTTAAAAAAAAAAAGCCATCTAATAGTATAGAGCAGATCATTTTAAGTCATTTTCACAGCCAGAGCGGCCAAAGAACAACAGAAAATCAGCAACAATCAGGTGTGAATGTAAACACAGCATTTTATAAAAGAAATAACTGAGGTTTGTGTTTGTTCACCACTTTAAAGGGAAACAGTGTGTGGAGCTGGAGTGACGAGTTACTCACTGGAGTTTTAGAGACTCGGACTTCCACCTCAGGGGTGAGAGAAAACAGAGCTTTGATGAGAGACGACTTGCCCACGTTGCTCCTGCCGATAAAACACACCTGGAAAACACCAACAGGAAGTCAGCTGCAGATTTGTGTGCTGTAATTTACAGTTCTGCGATTTTTATCCTGGAATCTTTTTCCTGCTCCAGTTGCCACCATATCACCTTTAGCGCCATTTAGCCATGTGGCACACCTGCCAGGTGGACACTGTCATCGAGCTTTGAACGCTTCGCCTTCTGGAGAAGGCCGAGTGGTAACGGAACTTCTCTGTCCTGTTAACACTCGCTGCCAGAGCTTAACGTTCTTCTCCATGAGGTTATAAATCTGATGATTTATTAGCCATGTTCAGTTCTGCTTCATTATTCATGAGGATGAAGAGACATTAGGTTACATTTTTCATCCATTTAGGGTTGAGGAGGGACGAATAAGCTACTTAAAGTCCACATTCTCTTTCTTTACAGCCATTCTACCTGACCCAGAGTCAGGGAAATTATTCTGCACAAGTGTTTTGTGTTAAACCTCAAATGACCACTGAAATAACTGAGTAAAGTGATCATATTTTACACAAGAATCCTTTTTTAAATGGTTGTTTGTGCTCATACCTACAACATTTACTTTATCATTCAGTTGTGGTTTTGAGTCACTTTTCTGCAAGGAAGAGTAATCCAACCCGACTCATCTTCTGAGCTGATTTCATTGTCACTTTGAGTCAAAATTTCCACCTCAAACCTTTTCCAGCAAGAAATGTTGCTACCCTCACTCTGTTAGCAAAGAGGCTGTGTCCAGTAAATGTGGCTTACTTTGTGAAAGTGCTTTGAGTGCCCAGTAAGAGTAGAAAAATGGCAATTATAAACCAGAAAGGAAACAATTATATTGTAGTGACAAGAAATGGAAAATTATAGTCAAAGCATCAACATGTTTCAAAGAAGACATGTTGTCATGACAAATGCATGGGGGGAAAAAGCCCACTTTTATCATTAAATATATCATTAAGAGCAAACAGAAATATGCGTAACCCTTCCCTTTGTAATCCACTTTGATCAAGTATTTACCTATTAAACAAACCTGCAATGTACTGTTGGGTAATTATCACCTTACATTAACTATTAATGACAGGCTAAAGAAATTCATGATGGACGCAGCTAAACTGGCATCACTGATTGATTTGTGAACTCCCGTTGATCTCAGCACTGCAGTCCTCAATATCTTGTTTCTGTGGCGTCATATTTAAACAAGAGGAACAAATGCTATGTTTTCAGCTAATGCTGCATCCACAGATACCTGCTAATTAGTGCTCAGTAACATCTAAACAAAATCACTCACCAAAACTGGAGCTCAGACTTTTTGGATGGTCTGTTAGTGAAATGAAGTGCACAACACCCATATTATTGGTCAGAACTATGGAATTAAAATGCTCCAAAACGCTCCAAGAGCACAAATGTGGTCCAGAGGTCCAGTTCAGAGACTCTATTTAGCAGTTAAGAGTCAGCTGAGCGTCTGTGAAAGTTAGTGTATCATGATAGTATCAAGATATGGATTTTGAGCTTGTCTGTCTCACTGTGGCGATGGTAACATATACAGATTGGCATTATCCAGCTTTGTAGATCGATATAGATATAGGCCATAGACTGTATATAAGAGATGGAGGTCACTAGCAACTAAGACCATGGTCTCATCAGAAAAGTGTTTTATGAGGTCACAGATTCAGTGAGTAGGCGTATTCTCTCACGACCTTCTTTTTAAAAGCTGAGGAGTTGCCTCCTGCTGGCCATTAGAAAGAATGCATGTTTACGGCACTCCCAACACCAGAAGTTATGTCCATGATTTATGTACAATGTTTTGAGCAATGCTGTCCTCTGACCTCTGGCTGTTTGAGATCGGGTGCGTGCTCCATCCTTTCTGCAGAGATATAGTAATCGATCTTATGAGACGGTGAAGAGTGGAAGAGCTTCTCTGCCTCAATCATGTCCTCCAAAGTGGGATCAAAAAGCTGGAACTGTGTCCGGTCCACAGACCTGAAAATACAAATATGGTTCAATTTCATTAGAAAATGTCTGTATCAACAGCTACATGCTACAGATTGAAACAGAAGCCACTGGCAAACTCATTTATATTTTTTAAACGGTAAAAATAGTTCCTCCAAATCTTTTACAATAAAAACCTTACTAAAAATGAAGTCTGTCAAAATGATACCAATGAGGTGCCTCATTAGTTAGAAATATGCTGCAGTGTAATATTATATAATAAGATAAAGTTATTCATGTGCAGTTATTTACAGGCTTGTACCCATTATCTATTACCTACACCTACATTATGTTTGTGTAATTAAAGTAAAGAACTGACACGTTACCCTCCGATTTTTGGAGGCTTGCACTCTCAGAGTGCTTTTTATTGCTTTATTATTTATCATTGTCTTACATTCAGGTATTTTTATTTAATTAAAGTGAGTTCACATGTATTGCTGCCTTGATTGTCTTTGTTTTCATTTTGATTCATGAAAACTTTCACACAGATTTAGTTTCATCTGTACATTTTTCCATAACTTAGACATACATAAATATTTTAAATTAAATTAGTTGTGAGAACAGTGGCATAATTTCTGTTTTAGTTGTCGTAATGTTTAATTTTTTTGTGTCTTACATGTTTCTGTGAAGCATTTTGTGCTACTCGTTGTAATGGGTGCTGTACAAATAAACTTGATGATGTTATCTTTCACAGTTATCAGTGCAACTCCAGCAGATGATGCCAGCTCACGTTCACAAAATCTCCACTACTGATGACTAAGAACCAGCCCTGTTTTACGCACCTGTGCAGGTAAGCCTCCAGCTCGCTGAAGGGGTACAGCAAACTTCGCAACTTCTTCGGGGTAAGTGATGTGACCTTCTGCACCGAGGCCAGTTTATGGATCCTCTGCCCAGTGGCACAGCTGACAGCAACCCCAGGCCGGAGCCGCAGGAGCTGCCGGACAGGAAGCATGTTACCCCGCTGATTTCAGATCAGTCAGACCCTGAGAGGAGATGCACACGCGGAGGTCACCTGACAGTTTCGCACAGGTACAGTCCCCCCTGAACTACAGCAGCATAAAAAACCTCCCCACTTCCACTTCTGTAGTTTAAGTGTGGAACACAGTCACTCACTCTTCATGTTTCATAAAACAGTAAATTAGAAAACGTCCGAGCAGATTCTGCGGCTCGTCTTGTTCTCTGCGAGCTTTTCTGATCATATTTAATGGGGGGCAGGGGGAATAAAAGCGTCCAAAGTGACTCCATTCATTTCCTTATATTACTTACCCGAACACCTCCACCTTCACGGCTTCATGCGATCAGAGAGCAGCGGAGTTTCTTTGAAAATGAACCTTTAAGCCGCGTCCATCGCTTCTGTTTACACACCGTCCTCCATGTTGCGTGCACCGGTCAAATGCATCCGAATGAAACAGCTCAACAACAGTTCCGCGACACAAGTTTAAAATTCCGATTTTCCCCAACGATAGAAACTTTACCGATATACTTTTTAAAAGTCCCAATCAACAACAAAACAAAACAATCGAACAACCATTTTTTAAATATCCTGTTATTCTGTTTTATTTCTCACAGAATGAGATGTTTCACTTCATGCAGAACGCTTTGTTGTAATACATTGAAGTTTGTACTTTTTGTGTAGGCTGCTTAATCTATATTTTTACTTGTTGATTCTTTTTTTAATTTCATTTTATTTTTAGTTAGGGATTCACTAATTGTTATCCATCATTACAAATCTAATTTCAGTGGTTGTTTATGTAGTCTAACATAGGATGAGCAACTCTCCTATTTTTTTTGCACTTGTTGACTTGTAAAAGCCTATATGACTTTTTTTTTTTATTTCACCATTCATTAACTGTACAGAGAAGGCATCGTTTAAATATGGTAAATTTTTCTTTAAGCAAACAGTATTTTTAAAGTTCTTCATGACTGGGCCAAGTGTCCTCTTTTTTGGAAATCAAAATACGGTCACCCTAGTATAACATCATGAAACTAAAACCATTTTTGTTCATACTAAACATATGTAAACCAACACTGCTTGGTTTACAGGAACAAATTATTAAGACTGTAAAATATTTGGATTTAACAGAAAGTCAAAGTTTATAGAAGGTCCCCAGATCTCTGCAAATGTTATTTTTATTTCTCCTTCAATTCTATTCTGTTCTGATGAAGTAGATAGAAACAGATGATAAAAAGCAGTCTCTAGTTCTTGTTTGTGTGTGTATTATTTTATTTTAGCTTAGTTTGAATTGAAGAAGCTTAAAGACAAACATTTTTAGAAATTTTACCATCATTCAATGATTTTTATTTTTTATTCTTTTAGTCTATTTATTTATTTATTGTTCAACCCAGTTCAGTTTTGAATTTTGTTCTGTTAAAGTGAATTTATACAAAATGTTGCTTCATTTAAATGTGCCTAGTTTTTATTTTTATTGTGGTTAATTTTCACACTGTTTTTCAGTTTTCACTCCAGGATGTCCTTCATAACCTGTCATAAAAATTAAAATGTAGTTCCTGGTTCATGATTTCAGTTTATTGTGTGTTATCTGCTCTTTGTACAGCTTTTTATATCACTGGCTTTGATAAGTGCTACACAGATAAACTTTATAATTATTATCATCATACATGGCACAGCATATGATGATAATCTGTGTTTCCTTTTGAAATGCTGCTGTGATCTGTAACAGCCCAGTTTACACTCTAAATCCCGCTGATGATACCAGCTCCCATTCAGAAAACCTGCACGAGGAAAAAGGAGGAGGGAGTAATCCCAGCCCTGTTTTCTGTAACTGAGACATTTGTGAACAGACGCTGGCAGCTGGCCCATCAAGCTGCCCATCATCCTGTTTCCCATGAAAATGTCATGTTATGAAACATTTTTCCATGTGGTTTAAATGAGCAACGCTGAAATGAGTCTGATGATTCCATCTCCATCCCCGTGCTGCTCTAACGTCACTCTGCTTATTAAAAGGTGATTTATGAGCGTGAATCCTCGCTCAGATTTCCTCGCGCTGATGCACAGAAACATTCCTGGTACAGCTCGAGCTGTCTCATACATCCTCCCTCACCCTCTCACTGAGGATTACTCAGGATTAGAAATCTGACGTTTAGGCCGAGCACGCCAGAGAAATGTCTCTATAAATTTGCCTATAGGAGGTGGCAGTGATAAGAGCGACTCCAGCCTCACTCCCCCCACAGCATTCTTCTTCTCTGAGACTCCCGAAAGGAAATGGACTTTCATGTGGAAATGGTGGCAATAGAGCAGTTCTCCTCCTTCCTGTAATACTCTCATATTCACCCAGCTTTGACCGATGGTTTGTAAAGCAGACTTTTATTTCAAGAAGGAAACGTTGGGCACATTTTGGGGCTCTCATCTATACCTTCACTCGCCACACGGTGGCAGCGCAGACTGCTGAAAGCACTCATCCACATATGTTAAACATCCATCCTGCTGCTCCATCTGCTTTTATGATTCATAGTATGTTCACTGAACACATTAATTCACAGTCACCGGCTTACAGCCCTCACATCCCCCCGTGCTTCAGTCTTTTATGTGCTAATACCTGCAACTTTTTCATTACCTCCCAGTTAAGAAAATATATGCTGGGAATCCAGCTGCATTAAGTGTCTGATCAAAGTAGAAGATGGAACTGGTTGGTTCTCCCTTTACTGTGTCTGGCACACGGAGAAGGAAGTGGAGCCCAGTTTACAAATTAAAAGCTCCTCTCTGCCTTACATTATCATTTTATTATTTCACAGAGGGATCTGCAGCAGGGGAGACTCATAGGTAGAAGTCTTCGAACCATTAACCACAAATCGCCCTAAAAAATCTATAAGAGGGAGCATCAAAGGTGAATAACTGCAATGAGCCTGTACTGCTCTAGCTCAACCCCAGTCCGGTGCGTTTAGTGATTTATGAAGTGACACATATCAGACAACTGGCAAATGCAGGCTCATTTAAATGCTTATATAGCATCTGGAAGGTTTTTTATTTTTATTTTGATTGAGTGGGTGTCCCTTTGCTTACTTTTGATAAGTCAGCATGGCTCTCTGTCCATCCTTGCGGTTTGTACCTCACAGAGAGCCTTCTTGAACTTCTCGTGACAATTTTGTACCTTAATGTGATGCTACAACAAGGATTCTTAAAAGAAAAAATTCAAAGATTAATCGATGTGCTTGGAAACAAGTTATCCTTTGTATTTTTACATTTTGAGTGCAATTAGTTTCTATCACAAAGTCATGTTTCATTCAGACTTTAAGTATGGAATTAAAAATATATTAAATATCATCTTAAAAGCAGACGTAACCAGGTCTAGGGGGATAAATGATGGGAAAGGGATGAGAGGGACCACAGAGGTGGGGAATGGTGAGCAGGGTGGCCATGAGTGCTCTCATGGCTCTGTGTCCCCATCCTACACTGTGAGCCACAAGATCAAATGCCAGACCAATCAATCGTCCACCAAGCAGACATCTATAGCACGAGCCATGATGGCCTTTACCTCCCCAGGGTGCATATCAATAAAAAAAAGAGATATCATACAAAATTGATTGTCCCCAAACAACCTGCACACCCACACCATCAAGCCTGAGAAAAGCCATCGTCACTCGTTGTGTTACTAATTCTCTTTGCGTCTCCATCTGTTCCTTTTGTTCGGTTTGATTTATGTCCAATTATTACTGATTTTTATCTACTATCACTTGATACACTTGATTTTTCCATATTTTTATAAAAAATTTTCTTTTGTGTTTTATTTTAAAAAATTATTTAATCGCTTAATATTTCATACAAAACATTTTTATTGTATTTTTATGTTTTTTTTATTTGTACTGTTGTTACGTTCCATTTAAAATTTGTTATTAATTACACTGAATTTAATTGTAAATGTATGATTTCATCTTGTAATTGATTTAAATTGTTCTTTTTTGGATAGATAAAATCTGCAGTTTCTGAAACAATCTGACGATCTTACTCTCCACGTCTACGCTTTAAAGCTATTCTGCTTCTATCTATGCAAAATATGTTCCAGTGGTTATTTGTCATATTTAACATGTCCAAAAGTTTCCAGTAATTCGTGAATCATGCAAAGCTAATCTCGTTTAGTTCACAAATACAAAAAGAAAAAGAAAAAATTAATAAACATAAATAGCTGGAAAGGCACAGAATAGCTTCTATTTAACATTGGAGAGCAAAGAAAGAAGTCCAGCTGCAACGCTGCGCAGCCACCCACAAACACCCACACATTTGCTTCGATGGCGCTTTAATCTCTTTCTCGATTATCACAGAGCTCGACCTCCATGACCTTTTCAGGCCCATTAAATGCTTCATTTGCATGTTAACCAGGCAAAGGCCAACCCCCCCCCCCCCCCCCTCCCCCAGGCACCCCCACCTTTCCTTTGGCCTCCTCCCAAAGCGAAGTGACAGGGCCACAATGGAGACGTGCGCCACCAGAATACCAAAGCTCGCCCCTCCCCATCATTCCTTGCTTTTGTCTGCTCCATAGGATGAAGTACAGAGGAGTTTATCGAGTCAGGAGGTCAAACCGTCAATACGCCTCATGCAAACACCCTTGACAGTCACATCCACCAGCCACAAGGGCAAAAAGACAACTGGAGATTAACACGGCCTGTGTTTGCTCTGTTGCCCATCTGGCAGAGCTGCGAGCTGTCAGGTCTCACACCTGTGGCAGACCATTCACCAGCGGTCAGCACGTGGAGGAGAGGAAGCTCATGTCTCCCTTTGTCTGTGTTAAATAAACACTCAGAAGAACGAGGTCATCCACCCTCCTGTAACCTGCAGATCAGTAACATTTATCCTCCTCACCAAACTTGAGCTAAGACTGAGTGGAGCTGCACCTCTTTAATGAGAACAGTGTAAATCATGAGCTACTGTGATACGGTCTCGTCACTCCTTATTCTTCTCTGTGTCTCTCTGAAAATCTCCCATGAACACAGCATAAACATTTTGGCAGGCGCCGCTCGGAGGATATTAGAGCACAAGCTCCGAGCGCTCAGGGATATCGATTTTCCTTTAGCGGCCAAGAACCTTGGCTCTCCTGGCATCGATACGTTGAGGAGAGGAGGCTGAGCAAGAAGAAATGACCTTGAGCCAGGAAGCAATCACGACAAATAAAAAGCCTGGGAAGGAAACCCAGGGAAACAAAACACGGAGGATGTTAAAGGGTAAAGAGACTGTGGGCTCTCCAGAATC
This sequence comes from Astatotilapia calliptera, assembly GCF_964374335.1. Taxonomy (NCBI): domain Eukaryota; kingdom Metazoa; phylum Chordata; class Actinopteri; order Cichliformes; family Cichlidae; genus Astatotilapia; species Astatotilapia calliptera. The sequence continues at coordinate 28,171,793 of NC_137437.1, forward strand.
CCAATACAGATGAACTCAGATTATTTGAAGTTTAAAGGAGCTCTTTGCTTCCAACTCTTATATTTTCCCTTGGGATGATGCCTGCATATCTGTTCAAGCTGGATTTACATTAAATAATTAGAGTCTGTGCATAAGCTGTGCATCTAGACGACTAAAACTGGCAACTGAAGACATAAAAAGCACATCCAGAACGCATGCAAACATCTTCCTTCAGCAACACGAGTTTCACTGCTCAGTTTAAACTCAAAGCAGAGGTCAGAGGGTTTAAATCTGCCTGCTTTCATGTATACTGTAACCGGCATGTACCCTAACTGCTGAAAATAAGATGGTGTTTCATAAAAGCAAAAGTGTCAGATGGAAAAAATAGCACCATCTAGTGTTCACATGAAGACAATTTAAACTTGAGCAGCCAGAAGGACTTTAATTTTTTGCTTTTTAATCTTTAACCTTTTTAATCAGTTTAAAGATGTCATATGTTGCTCACTTCCTGTTTTTATTCTCGGATTATACTAGAATTAGAGGGCTTCAGTTCATCCACTCTCTGAAACAAGCTTTTATTAGCTTGTCCTCCTTTAGTTCAGGTTTCCTATAATTGGCTGATTTTGAAAAAAAGAAAAAAAAGAAAAAAAAAAGAAAAGACCAGCAGGTGGGTGGAGCTTCTGTACTTGTGACATGACCACAATATGAATATCACCTCTGTGACGACAGAAACAAAAAATGTGTGAATCTGAGTGTTTTAGGTATTAACACTAAAATGTTTCTGGGGAATTTCCCAGTTAAAAGAGCTGTTCAATTCCTCAGAGTGTCTAAAAAATTAGAAAGAAAACATTGGCTACTGACCATCTGACAGCGTGTGCCATTATCCGATCTCCTCTACAAACCAGTTTTGAAAAGAGCATCGATCAGCTCTTAAGTCAAGACTGGCAGGATGAAGATATGCTCAAGAATCATGTTTGTTGGGCTTAATTTTGCATTTCATTCTATCTATTTGTACCGTACCTACATTATTTGGTGCACAGATGAGATGATGGTAGGTAAAAAACAAAACAAAACAAAATACCCAAAACTTGTGATTTAAAGGTTAGATCATTTTAGCTTTTATATTTCATATCAGCTTAGATGATTTGAGTCAAACCTATCCTTCTGAAAGTTAAAAATCTCCTGAAATTTGTATAACAATTTTGTCTTTGCCTCAGAGTTGACCTTCTGTTTAGATTTCTGGCTTATTTTAGCTAATCTGCTTATTCCAGAGAATTTGTTGATGCTACAGTCTGTTTCAGGTCAAGGGGAAATGGAGTTTTACTTGTGTTTGCATGCTCCAACAATAAATAGCACCTGAAACAACAAGCACAGACTCCGTATTTCTTTTTCTGGGTCATATACAGAGTCATAGGAGACCAATTAAAAACCACAGGACACCAGTTCCTTCAGGAGCAACGCAGCGATCTATCTGCCGTGGGAAAAGTGGAAGAAATGAGAGATGAGGTAAATGGCATTGAGCTGATAGGCCTCGATCCAGAAACTGTGAACTGTTGTTAATTCATCTGATGCATTTGTCAGTGTGGAAATGAAGTGTGATCCTCCCACAGAGCTGCGCTGTGAGGTAACCTTCAGATTTATTAGGTCATGTTTCAGGATTTAGACTGCTCCCCACTTCAACAAGACCATTACCACTGCCAGCAGCTAACTCTCTCTCTCTCTGCTCCCTATTGCTTCTTCTCTACAGTCTTTGTCCGTCACACACTCACAAACCCACAATCCTCTTTGTGTCTCAGTCTTTCTCTCTTTCATTCCACAGAGATGATTTATTTTGTTTCTCCCCCTCTCCTCCTCCTCCTCCTCTACTCCTCAGCCGCCCTCGGGGTCAGCGCCGAGCTCCATCACTCTGTCTGGATTCTTAATCCCCACACTGGAGACGCCCGTGCCAATACAGGAGAATAACAGATTAAAAAAACGCATCCAAAGCCCCGAGTATCTCCCCTTCCTCTGCCTCTGTCTCTGCCTCCCTCCGTCCTCACCACAGATAAGTGGAAAAATAAACTCGGGGGAAGCTAAGCCGGAGTTGAGAGGCAAGTCATCGACCCAGGGATGACAGGGAAGCTTCCAGCACGGTGGTTAATGAAGGTGATGCAGTAAAGCAAGGCCCTCTGCAGAAGCTCCTCTGAGTTATAACACCGGAGCCTTGGGAGGTGACACGAGTGCTGGCAGGAAGGTTTCCACTTGGCTGCAATTGTCTAAGGAAGATACATGGATGACCCGCACAGGCAAATACACGAGTAGCTGAACATAAAAATAATGAAACCCAGGACTCTGCTTCCACATAACTAAAACTGATGGCATCTTCACCTCAGGGAGGTCAAAGTCACAACTTTGGCTCCAAAGTGAATGGTGGGTGGATGAGTATTAAAGGGTTTCATTATGGAAAATGTAAATATACAACTTAAAAAAGCTTTAATCGGACAATCCACCAATCCATGGCTCATGCTAATATTTGCATGGCTTTACAACAAACCGGTGACCTTAAAGCAGAATCTTTAGACAAAGCGGCTGCCGTCCTTTTGTTCGGGTACGAGACTCCCCTCCCTGTTGTGTGAGAGATGGGAGAGCGGAGAGGAGGGAGGGCTGAGACAGAGCAAGATAATGGCTGTGTCAGTTTCACACTGCTGTCCTCTCAAAATCTGAGCCAGGGGGAAGATGAGAGGAAAGTGGAAAGCAAGTGTATTTGTGCTTGAAGCAGTATTTTCACCTTTAAAACCCACCGACTAGGTCTGAGGCTGTTTTTGGTTTTAGCCATATGCTAAATGCTAATTTTCACATTTTCAAAAGATGCTTCATATCAAAAGAAATCCTATATTGTGGCATTGCATGATTTTAAATGTAGGTATTTAAAGAGAAAAAATAGAAATGTAGTGCCTAACCTTAACTCAAGATTTTATTATCAGGACTGAATCTCTTAACCTTAGCAAGTGATGTTGACTTGCCTCATCCTAAACAGACATATTCCAATACTTCATGAGGTGAAATTATATTATAAGCCAAATCACAAGTACTTTGGTAACCAGCTGAATTGCACAAAGCTAAACAGATGGATTCAAATGCTGGATCAACTCTCAATATGAACTCTCAATATAATGCTGGATACTTAAGTCAATAAAAAAGGGAAACAAATGCAGTTATGGAGTGACGTAGGCACTGGTGGTTTGAATGACAAGTGATGGCCTGTGAATTATCTTTGACTTCTCTGCTCCAAACCACCTTAAAGTTCCTTAAGAAATCCAGTTTGGGATTTCAAAAATTCACCTGCATGGACTTGTACCATTTGTCCAGGCAAGAAAAGAGTTATTGAGACACAAGGATAAAGACAGGTGTCAACGACAGAGCAGTTGTGGTAGCACAGCTAAATAAACACTTTACCCTTTTCTCTCTATGAAGGCTTTTTTTCACTCTTCAGCTAATCCTGGTTTCTATTACATATGCATACTTATACTGTGATGTGTATATTTTATATCAGCATGTTTACACAAAACAGTTCTTGGCCTTAACACTGAAAAGCTGACTTCACTATCTGCTGATTCCAGGAACACTGGTGACCCTGAGAGCCGACAGAAAAATCAATCAAAACACTGAACTCGGTCTGATTGACCAAATCATCACCAAAATGCACAACAGAAGCTCCTGTGGGCAACAATGACACAACACAGCCACAGTCCCACTCATTTCAGCTGGATACGCTTCTATAAACCTCATATGAACCAATGCTTTTTAACCTGCTTCCACCCCAGCTCCTCCTTAATGCAAAAGCTGGTGTGTCTCAGTTATGCACTGAAGCACGAACTGAAAGCTGATCTCAGCTACACACCTGTAAAATTTCCTGACTGGAACTTGTAATATTGACATGATAAAATTAGTCACCAGACAGACACGTAAACACCTGCTGAAGTACTTCAACCAGCCTTTGTGGTTGCACCTACTGCTTTAGGTGTCTCCATAGTAACACATACAGGCACACAACACAGACAGACTAACATAGGGCTTGTATCAGCTGGTCACATGAGTGTTTTGAGCTACGCAATTGCATGTCCAGCATGAGTTCTCCCACAGATATGTGGGATGAATCAAACTACCAGTTTCTTACACTTTTTTCAAACTAGCCATTTTACTTTTGTGTCATCCAGTCTTAAAAAACATTCATTGCTGCAGGGTTTACTGAGAGGTTTGGTATCATGAAGCTCCAACCCCCAAATTCCCTGTATGGAACAAACCAATGCAGCGATTTCCACATGAAATCTGAGGAAAAGTATTGTGGTTGCAAAAGAAAAGAACTTATGTGTCTTGCTATGCATATCTTGTGCTAACAGCTCCATTCTTCACCTCTAAATACCTCAGGAGGTTGGTTGAAGAGGGATGCACTGTCCTCCCTCCTCCTCCTCCCTCTGTGTCCCTTTAAGGCCCCGACAACAGGACATCACTGCACCCAGAACACACACTGTTGGCTCATTGTGACTCGTTGGACTCGGACAGCACGGCACAATGTGTTTATTGGCTGCATGTGGCGCTTTAGCCATCCGGCTCCCACCCCCACACGGGCCCCTGAGCTCAGTCTGCATGGTGCCAGTGGCAGGTGGGGGCTCCGGCTGGACCGTAAGGTCATCTGTGCGGGGACGATGAGGCGGAGGCTGAGAAGGGGAGGGCAGAGTGGATATGTGTGTGGACAGTGAGTGAAACAGAGCAGGGAGAGTCTGTCTGCAGGAGCAAAGAGGATTAAAGCCAGAAGTGTGTTTAGTGAGGGAGGGGCGGGCGGAGGTAAACAGCGAAGGAGCAAAGCGCTGTTCAGGTTGAAGAGAGAGAGGTCGGGAGAAAATATTTGCTGTGTTCTCCGTTACGTAAATCCACGCTTAATTATTGGAAGTGCTGGAAGTTAGTATCACTGTAATTCCTTTGACAAGAAGCCAATGAGAGTTTTCCTAGGCCTCCGAGTTATCAATGAAAATAAGATATGTGAGAAATAAAAGTTTAGAGTCAGAAAAGATTATCCTGCTGAACAAAAAGTGTATGACTCATAAAGTAAAATATTGAAGCTAGGCTGTAAACAAACTATACCACGGTCCCATGACTTTAATGTCAATGGCTTTACGTTGCTGTATTTGGCACGATAGCCTGGATATCCCCAAACATCTTCCTCAGTCTCAATGAACTACTTGTTAGCAACTAGTTAAAAAAAAATTACACAATTACTTCAAGACAGAGAACTTGAACCGCAAAAGGGTAACTGGGTATTTCCATATAAAACCAACCAAATGTGAAGCAAATTCCCACCTGATCTTTTCACAATAATTTGTTTTATTTCTTTGTACAATAACTTTATCATATTTAATGAAGTTGTAAATATTTTTAGAATGACAGGCACATAGGACTGAGCCAAAATTTGGTGTTCATTAGCTCAAGTTACTTTTTCCAGGATTTTTGAACCCTTATAACCATATTTAAGCTCCAGTTAAAAAGGCAACAAATTACAGTCTAAAGGCAAAATCTGTTTTTAGTTCAATATGATTCTTTCTATAACCAGCTCGGAACATCAATATGATGGGACACATCGCAGTTTGAATAACGTGCAGCAGTTCAATATCTGTGACACAAAGGAAAAGAAACCAGCACTGGTACTCTGGATGTTTGATGAGTTTTCTAATAATTTGCTGGAGGAAACATCAGAAAAGTGCATTCTGGGTAAATTTTCAAGGCTTGTATCATGATGGGGCATAGGTGACTATTCAAAGCACATTAGATCATATGAAACTCTTTTTCTAACCTACATTTTAACATCGCATGCCAGATGACATTGGCATTTACATGCTCTTTTAAATATTTTGGACGCATTACATAATTCAAACAATTTAAGGCCCTAGGAATTTAAGCATGCATGAAGTGGGAGGTGATTTTTTTATGAAATGACCCAATTTATATCTGAGTTTTAGGACTCATTGCTGCAGCACTCCATCCACATCAATAATGCAAAAGAAAATCATACTCTAAACTGTGGCTGAGGGGGACCGAGTAGTTCAGCTAAAGTTTAAAGTGTGGCTGTGATCCTGAGTTGATTACACCCATTCACACAGAGCAGAATAGAAAATGACTTGAGTTTTATTCATATTTATGAATATGGCCAATTTTTGTATTCGTTGGCTATTTGTATCTCCAAAGTTGAATGTTTTTTTTTGTTAACTAACACAGGTTTTATTTTTGGTGTATATTTACTACAAGTAAGTATTTCATATTTCGGCACTTTGTGACAAATTTAGCTTCAGTTGTCAAATATAATTAAATGCTCTTAACTTACAAAAGTTCATCTCTCCCATCCCTGCAATACCTATAGAAGTTGTTGCTGAGATACTTGACTTTGGCCTGAAGCGTTGGAGTGACCACATGGCATCTGTCTGTCTGTAACACTGGTGTGCAGAACAGCAGACACAGACAGAGCTGTTTGATGAGTTCTTAACCTTGCAAAGCCTTATAAACATCCTGCAGAGAGACCTTCCAACTGCTCATTCCTCTTTTTGTGTGCAGACTTGTGTGTTTTGTGTGCCACTCTCATCCGATCGTGGAATTTGCCGCTTGCAAGTCTTTCACTTTGAGACGACAGCGCGCTGCCCTCCGTCTTGTTAGAGTGGTGATTGATTGAGAAGGTCTGGCAGTCCTGAGCCCCCTGCTCGGTTCATTTGTTATACATTTATAGTTCATAATCCATCTGCTCTCACCTCTTCACATTCCATGCCATTTTTCATCCCTCCTTTTGTATCAGGGGGGTCATTTTTCTATACGCCTGTGATAGATTGTTTAGTGTCTGCAGCCTATAATTGGCCCAGATAGTGGGAAGACTCACATGTGTTTATGATTAGAGCCCGAGGCTGCGCGGAGATCTCTTCATCATCACTCACAATAGCTGTCGAAACCTCACTTATTGCACTAAGTTGATTCATTAAGCAGTTCCAGGGCGTGTTGAGGGTAGAGTGGTGCTATGTGTAAAAGTGGCACACAGTGAGCATTTAAAAAGATGGCAAATAGTGCAACTTTTCCCCTTATTTGTAACTTAAAGCGCAGTCGATCCTTACTGCATGTGACCTGCAGGTGCCAGTAGAGGACCATGCATGAACGAGCTGCAGCTGAGTCACTCAGAGTTTACCATCTGTTGCTCTGCAAGAGTTCCCGGGAGATGCCAGACACGGGAGGTAGAGCTAATGCTTGTTACAGCCTCATCCCAGGTTTTATTAGTGTTTTTTTTATTACTATTTATCCCCACAGCTTTCGACTCTTTTTTTCCTGGTCACTCTTCGCAAAGCCTGAGGGAGGGTGAAGCTTTTACTGACATGGCCAACTTCTGGGTCAAGACAAAAAGTGGCCTGAAATTAAATCCTCCTGAAAAAGAAAAAAAAATCTAATACACACAATTTATTTTAATGATAGCTTAGCTTTATTACTGAAATGAAAAACCCAAATTGAACAGATGACGAGCTGCACTCGGGCCAATGTGAAAACAACCAGAAGCAGCTGAAAAATAGCAGAGAACATGCAAACTCCTCAGGCTTACAGTAACTACAGGACAAGGTTAAACAGCACGGCTTTCGAATTTGCAAGCCAGAGGAATTTTCTGACCTCGATTTGTGGTTGCATGCCAAACATGGTTGTAAAGATTTTGGATTAATGTTGACCTATTTTCCAAACAGGGATTTTTCAAATCTATCAGCACAGCTACTTCACCTATGCATGACCTACAAATGATAAAATTCAAGCTTAATTTACTGCTAAAGAATAACTAAAAGATTTACTATGGAACATTGCATGTTGAATTTACTGCTAACATTGCATGTTGAATTTACTTACTGGTTGTATGGATGATTCACCAAGATTTAGAATCATTTGTGGTTTGTTCAATCTGTCTTATATTTATTATAAAATGCTGTATTATTCATTGGTGCAGTGTTATTAACTCAACATTTATAGTTATTGAGACATTTTAGGGGGAATTAATAGAAAAGGACTAAAAAGGTTTTGACATTCCACCTTAGATGTACAACTTTTATTCATATACATAAAATTTTTCAGTACAGTGTCACTAAGGGAAACATTGAGCGTACATACAGTATGTTTCAGCAGTGAATTACAGCCAGTTTTATTGTCATCTTGCTGCTTGTCATGCTGCATGTTAGCTTTAGTGAACATGAGCTAAATGTGCAGGTTTGAGTGGAAAGTGCTCCAAGCAGATGACGATCAGGCGAAAGCGCTCCAGAAATAACAGTGTCAAAGTGAGAGCTCCCTTCAGTATCAGGCAGGAACCCACCCACAACCCCCACAGCGGGTGTTGTAATCTGGATGGATGACTGACCTCTGTGTGTGTGAGAGGAAGAGAATCCTTAGAGCAAAGTGAGGGTGGTGTGTAATGAGAAAGAGTCTGATCTCGCTCACCGTGTCACTAAAAGCACGCTTTGGTGGCTCGTTCCCCTTCTTTGTCCTCATCGCTCCAGAGGACAGCTGTGCTTTTTTTGTCCTGTTATGAGACCTGCAGCTCAAGTGAGGACACTGTCACACAGAAGGAAAAGAAATATCATGGTGAAGTATTGACAGCTAAGTATGTCTGAGTTCTAACCTGACGTGTAGATGGGTTTAGCTTAGCTTAGCATAAAACTCAAGAAAGCCTGCCATTGTACAAAATAGTAAAAAAAAAAAAGTCAGTTAACTTTCACCTGGAACCCAGAAACAGCAGCTTTCCTTCATTTTGTTCATTAATAAGTTAATGAAAGTAATCCACCTTGGGAAAAGACAGCATTAGAAGTGTAAGTAGCTAATCGGCAGCTAAGACCAACGAACCACTGCTGCAAACTTGGCATTAAATATCTCCAAAGACCTGCACAGGTAACATGCTAACACACAAGCAATAGTTAACACTGAAAGGCTGCAAAGCCAAAATGATGCTGAACAGCAAACAGAAGCACAGACCTGAACCATGGTGTACAATGGTATAGAAGCTTGTGTCCTGCTACTAAAATAAAAACATATTTTAATATTCATGAGCAAAAAAAAAAGGTTATTGTCTCAAAATTCCAGCTTGCTAACTTAGGCTCTTGAGCAAATCAGTTAAAACTGAGAAAATAACTTGAAATTTTGACTTATTGTTGACTTATTGACTGGTTAAAAAAACAGAGATTTTTTTCAGCGGTCGAAACAAGCTTTCCTATGAAGTGAAATTAGAGCGTGTTAATGTCACAAAAAGGCTTGGTTAGCAATATTAACCCTCACACTCTATGGTTCAGATGTATGCTAAATATTGTTAAGTAACATTATCTTATAGGCATACTTCTATAGCTCTTGAGGCTGTTTAGTTTCTACCATAGTCCAAATTTTAAACCTTTACCACTGTTTTATGTCTCCAAGTGACCATTCTGAGTGGGAGGATGAAGTGCCAGCTTTCAACAAACACTAATTACCTTGGTTTGCAAGCTAGTTAGGTTTGAGTGCATTGTGCAAAGATGCCTGATTAGTTTAGTAAAATCCAAATAAAATCTGATAATTTCACTCATCAAAACTGGAACAGTTTGTTAGTACAATTAACCGCAGATCAGCCAAATTCTTGATCAGATAATTGCATTAAAATGCTACAAAAGGATCCCCAAAACAGCCCAATTAGCTGAGGTGAGGCCTAGCAGACAGCTAGAAGCTACAGCTGCCTGTGTCACCATCCACCCATCATTCACAGACACCAAACCCTAGTTTTAAGCCTTAATTCTATACGAATGGGTCAGTTATAATAATGATCACCTCTTATACAGCTGTTATGAAGGGTGAAATTAGCTATAACGAGTAAAACAGTTTTGTTATCAGGCTGTGAACATACTGATTTCTGCTGTAGTAGTGGACATTTTAACTTAAGAGACTGACTCACTGCTGGAGAGATCCATGAGCGGTAATCAGAGGAACTGCAGTTTTTGGCTCATCAGCATTAGCTTCATTTGACAGTTATGGAAGCTGCTTCTTTATTTGTACAGTAGAGTTGTTGCTGCCACACATCTCAGTTAAACACAGTCAACTTACTTATGGTCAATTTTCAATACTTATTTTGTTTCTGTCCTCACTTAAATGTCAGGGACTTGTGCAGATATGTGGGCATATGCTAGGTTTAAAGATAGTGAAAGTCAAACAATAAGGAAATGCTTTGCCTTGTATCTGTATCTGAAGTCCTTCCCTCCCTGCCTCTAAAGGAATGTTTAACGTCGAATGTGAACGCCTCTTTTTGATGTTTTTCTATCCATTCACTGACTCATGGTCGATGACTTCAGCCTCAGTGGAGTGCAGTATATCAGGCCACTTTGCACTTACTATACCCACTACTCTTTTTACCCAGTGTTTTTATAGGAAACCATAGCAACAACACTTCATGCTACATTTCCTGTCATTGCTTTCAGGTGCAAAGAACAACAGGTGCAATGCTTCTGGCTTCATGGCATTCTTGTCTATTCAGAGGCATTCTCGGGGTGAAAGGCTTGGTTAAGAAGCCGTTGCTATTATTTTTAATATTTTCATATTAGAGCTTTCTTAGAGCTTTTTTTCAAGCTGTAGTCACAGCTCCACCACCTTATGCCAGCTGTCTGTGTGAAAATGAAATATACACTGTGAGAATGTGTCTGCTTTTCTTTTCTCCTAATCATATCCAGTGGGTGCACTGAGCAGATTTAAGTGTGCTAATGCTACCTGAAAACTGGCTAATTAAGAGTAAGATCAAACTCTACCCAGTCTAAAATCAGAAATATTGCTAACCTAAAGCCAACCATTACGTTATTTGTTCATAACGACCCGACTTAGGCTGTGAAATGGTTTTTCCCTCCAGCTTTACTGCTTTTTGAAGCCCTGTCACTACTCTGTGGTGGACGCTGTCCAGACGTACCCTCAAAGCTAGTTTATTTGTTCTGCGCTCATAAATAGACCAGTTTCATCTTCACCCACAACATGCTGTAATTCCCTATGTTATTTCATTATGGCACATTTTTGCCCTGTGAGCAATGCCTGATAGGTTTAACAGATTGACAAGTGGGACAGCCAAAAAAAAAAAAAAGCGCAAAGGAGAATGACGAATAGAGCAGGAGCCAAAGGTGGAGGCAAAAACTGACAGAGATGGAGAGAGGCTGAAGCTGGAGAAATGAAAGAGTGATGGGTTAAATGAAAGGGACTGAGCAAGCGGTTTGTTCCAGGCTCTGCGGTTGTGGGTGCCTGTCCAGGCTTAGATGAGAATGGGCCACAGCCGCTAAGATGTGCTGCTAGCTTTGGCTGCTTCAGTCTGCCTCTTTTGGCTCCATGCTACCCTTCTCCTCTATAAAAGGAGAGCGCTGGCTAACGTCAGTGTGGCCACACTCCTTATTGCCCAGAACAACCTCTGGCTCTTGGGATCGCTTACTCATCCCCATTTGGCACTCACAAAAAAGACTCCACTGCCTCCACCTTTCACAATCCCAACAAGCTCTGGTGGAAAAAGCGACACTTTCTCATGGTTAAAATTCCCCCTCAAGGACACTGAACTCGCACCCAAGGCTTTTTCTCTGTTTTCCTCTTTAGTTCAGCATCTGACGACTGCAGGAGGGTGATTATGTAGCAGTCTGGATGATCAGCCACAATATTAAAACCACTCGCTGATGAAGTGAACAATGATCATCTTGTTCCAGCACTGGGAAATGTCAGGTTCTTCCAATCATGCGGATGTTACTTTAATACTTACCACCCACCTAAACATTGGCATAGCCTAAACATGAACAACACTTGCCCGCAAACAGCTGCCAAACTCTCGATATCCCAACTCAAACGAGCATCCAGAACAAGCATCCAGATCACCAGAGGCTTCGCCCATCAACTGCTGAGATCTCAGTGTCAGACACCACTGGACATGTGGACTACAGTAGCCCACATGTCCTGTGGGTCAAACATGTTAATGTAATCACATTATATTTTTCAGTGTGTGATTGTTCAAAATGTTGTAATCACATTACAGTCACTAATCAACCTCAAACTCATCAAATGTGCCTGTTGTGCCTATGCAGCTTTTTTTCCTTTTGTGCACACGGTTTGCATGTAGGAAAACAGTGGAGCAGTCTGCAAGTTTTGAGGAGTGAAAATATAGACATTAGTTTTCTTTTTATTCCATGAAAGGGTAAGAATGTAACAGTGAAGTGCAAACTATTGCCAGGTCAGAGAAAACTTTGGCTAACACAGAGACTCTCTGCAAGCATCTGGACAGACAGCATGCTAACACAAAGCTAGCTAAGAACCTGGAGTGATGTTCAAGTTGAGTGTATGCTGTAGTGTATGTAGCCAAGCAGCCAAAGCTTGATCTTCAGCAGTTAACAGAAGCAGAGAGAAGCAGTCAGCCTTGTAGCCTTCATTCATGTCCCAGTGCATGTTTCTACAACAGAATCACAGTGGCCATGTTTTTCTGTCAAATGGTCTTTGGGCTGGATGTCAGCTCTGCCCTCTGCCTAAAACTTCAACACTAGAAGAGCCTGCCTGTGTGTCCTCATTAGGAGAGTGATTTAAGGTTTGTATTAATAATTGGTAATAATACAACACATACATCAGGCCATGTAGCAAAGTAACTGGTCAGGAAATACATATTTTCACTCAGAGACCAGAGATGACGGAGGTCTTAATGACCTTTTAAAAAGATACAAAATTGGGTCACATATTCATTTTTTAAGAGACTAACATTTGTGGAGTGCTTTTATAAATCTGCACCCACACTGGGAGCAATCAGGACAACCAGAGAAAAGGCACTGTGAACTAAATGCTAGTGACATGAAATGAGTGGCACCTGAGATTAACCTCTTTATCCAGGTGAGTTATTGATGGAACTATCAATGAGAGCACAGCATACTATTGATTGACATAAGACTGACACATGACAATAAATACATTAGAGGATTAGCTAGACAAGTGAAGCATGGAATATCCACGAGCAACCCACCATCATCTTCAAAGTGAGGCAGTTTTCAGTTTGGGTGCATCTTTAGTGCGACATGAAAACTGCTTTTTTATGTACTACTTAACTAGGATGAATGAAATCAGTTTAGGGGACAGTTAAACTTTGAATTGTAATAAGAAAATGAATATTTTAGCAAATTTATTTTTGTATTTGCCACAACTCAGACTCTCTGTTACTGAAGCTTATGAAGCTTTCACTGCATACATGTACTATGTATGTAAGTTGACACTCAAAAGAGTATACACAGTTACCCTGAGGTCCATTAATAATCCCTTGGGGATACATTGATGTACATGGTATCTGTGGAGACATAAATGGACTTTTACTGTACCCCTGTCTCTGAGAGTATACAGTGCTGGTAGTCAACATGTCAACATGTATGCATGTACAGTGAAACACTGCACTTCAGCAAGACTCTGAAAGAACCACATCCGTTGACCTTTAAAGGTTTTCTTGGGTCTAACAGATCAAAAACGAAACTTTGCAAATATCCAGCTGTTTAAGTACTTCTTACATCTTAGTTTATGAATTTCTCTGAATAAAATTTGGTCCACATTTTGGGTCATCATCATCCTCAATTTTTTTATTGATATTTTCAGTCTCATAAAATTCTGTCAGTGGCAGCATGGTCACATTTGCCTTCTTATTCAAGAATCAAAGATTGAAAAAATTTTTTTTTTATTGTCAATCCACTACATGTACAGGACACACAGGAGAATAAAAAAGGTTCTCACACTTTAATTTCCTGAAGAATATGAAAATAAATAAAGGACACTAAGTAATATATTTAAAGTAAACCTATGTACAATTGCGGAAGTAGTGCAGGATGTAAAATAAATAGAGCAGCTTGTGAGATTTACAAGCACAGTAGTGTAAAAGACCAACAGCAGCAGATATGACATTAGTGCATCCTTATTATTTTACTACTGTTGTGGCTGCAAGAATGTACCACCTGTAACTGTAGCTTAAAGACTTAAAGCTTTTCATAGAAATACTGTCATTCTTACACTGTCATTCTTTCTACTTATGAAGAGTGAGCTATAGCTGCAGTCTGATAGTTTGGAATGGAAGGTTGGTGGTTCGATCACTGGCTGGTTGAGTCTGTATGCCAAACTGTCCTTTAGTTTCCCACCAAATCTATTGCCCCATGAAACCACACTCTTTTCTTGCATTCAAACTATAAACATGTTTATTTCTGCTGAAACATTTTAACATGGGAGTATATATGGACTACCTAGATTTTAGAGAAACCCTCAGGTGGCCACTAGAGGAACTGCAGATTTTGTCTTTATGTTAGACCTTTGATGCTGCCACATGATTTAAAAGCCTGCTTTCGGTGTCCAGTACTACTGCAGCCGTTAAATCAAGGCATCAACAGCAACTCTAAAAAAAATCTAAAAAAAAGGCAAAATTTGCGATATTTGAGTGGGAATGAAAACTAGTTGGTAAAACAAAGAGATATGAACATGTCTTTAAACTTTAGATGAACACATGAAAGAGAGTGGGGTGATGTCAAGTCCGAAAAGATAAAAAATAATAATAATGATTGTCAGATTAACTGAAAACAGCCATCTTGTTGGTCCTTGGGGAAAATAAGTGGCTTGATTTCAACTCTTGACATTTTCGTGCCTGGATTGAGGATTAGCAGCTTGTTCCCTCTGGAGTGAACACATTGTGGTTGTTTAAAAAAAATCACTTTTGCCTAAATGAGTCGAGTTTTCATGCCCTCCTCTAATCACAGGCTCCAGATTGTCTTAAGACAGAGGGAGTTACCACTTCTCCTGTAAAAACAGGAAGGCGTGGATACATCGAGCGCCATAGTAGCCATGAGTGACACTCTGCGAACACGAATCCCTTCTGTCATTCATCAGCTTCCCAGTGGTCTATCGTTGCTATGACTCCTCTGCCACAAACAGTAGGACTTTCTCTATTGTTCTTCACAACTACATCCCACTCTCATCCAAGACTTTCTAAGACATGCTGTGATTTGTCATTACTCATTCTGTTAATAAAACACCCGGTGATTTTATTCAAAAGGGGATCACAAGGACACACAAAAAGCCCCATGTCATCACAGGTAAAAAGCTGTTCGCGAGCGAGGATGAGGTGAAAGTCGTTTACTCAGCAAAACTAGAACTTTACGCTGCAGCTTGAGGCTTCACTCTGTCCCCAATGGCTAAATGTTTGCAATCATGCTGCATGGGACCACCACTCGTGAATGAATGACAGCTTCTTGACAGCTTCATTAAGACCACAGATGGCAGGGGAAGTGGAGAGGAGCTGGAACAAATGCAGTGCTGGTGAAATGTGAACGAGGCCGCGGGACCTTTTCACAGCTTGCGTGGCTGGCCCGAGCCCAAGCAGCCTGTTTGGGCAGCCCGTTCCCCCTATCCAAAATCTGGCTTCGGCTGAGATCATGGTGCCCCTGCAGGTGAGATCTGATGTCGTGGTGGTAACTTCTCTGCTGCTTCTGCTGGTGGGCGAGTTCCAACTGCTGCCCCCTAAAGACCAGGATAGGGTGTGAGGACTACATGTGTGTGGTCATATAATTACTTACATCTGCACTTACACGCAGGACAGTCAAGAACAAGGTTTTGATAAATTAATGAGAACGCTGATGTGACCACAAGTGCTTTTTTACATCCTCCATATGGTGTTTTTGTGTAACAAAGGAAAAGATCTGTCAGTCGGTCATTAACTATTGATTCCCATGTAAGTCAAGCTCCATTTAGGCTTTTATGAAAACAAACCACAGGAAAGAAACCAATCAATAATTATTGAGTATATCGTAATGTAGGAACCCACAAGGTCTGGGGGTCATTTGGCAACAAAAAGCTGGATGAACTTGAGAAATCCCACTGTCGCCGCATTCATTTTTAATAGCTTTAAAATGACATGTGTGTTAACACCAGGGATTTATGAGGGTTAGGATAGAAATGCAAGCCAACTAGCATCAGGAGCAGACAGAACTTTTCTTCTGGGCGAAACTGCTCTTCTAAAACATGCTGTAAATACAGCCAGAGGTCAAACGGCCTCTGCGGCCCTATTTGGATGTCTCATTTTCTGTCTGGCCAAAACAGTCGACCATGCAAATTATGGGAACATAACTGACCACTCCCCAAGCAACCACCATCAGGCACTGCAGGGCGCCTGAGATCCACACTGCTGCTGTGGAGATGCTTTGCATAGAACAACATGTAACACTGCTATTCATTCTAACCACTCTATCAGATTTTACAGTAACTATCATTATTATTGCATCTTTATTAATGAGGCAATTCCACTTCATTTCTCTGAATTTCCTACTGTGGGTTTGCAGTCTAGGGGTTAATTTTGCACTCTCCAGCATCTATATAGTTAACCAGGGAAACACGTTAAACCAAATATAACATGTTGGGGAAAAAACACAAGCTCTTTGTTAATTTTTATGTGATTTTTAAATGCTATCATTTTTTCCAAATATAACTGAAAAGCTTTATTCTTGAAAATCAATTAATCAGCATGCTTGTACTATGTTGTTAGACTGCTACCCTGATTTGTGCTTTGCTGCTGTGGCTGTTTTGTCAAGCAATTAATGGCAAAGGGTCCATGTATCTCATGTGTCTAAAGAATTAAAAAAGAGAAAGAGAGCTGACGTGTGTCTCAGAATAAAGTCAAATTAACTGAAAATCACACAGCCAAAAATACAGAGTTGTACAGGTGGAGAGGTGGACACGGGTTTAACGCATGCATTCAGCCCTACAAGAGGTGAGATAAAAGAAATGCCGAACACACGCGAATTCAGCTCCAACGTCACATTTTTGCCAGGGAATGATTAATGCCTGTAGAGGAGACTGTGCATCATTGCCCTATTCAGACACATGCGGGCACCTTCATATACAAGCACACGCACACAAACACACACAGCACCCAGGAGAGGAGGGTTATCAAACATAGAAGGGGATGAATAAACTTGTGTCGGGAAGCAACTAAGAGGAAAGTCTCAGGGGGTCTGCAGATAGAGTTGCCAAAGGATCTGTCTAGACTCTTTGCTACCACCTACACAGCATATGGTACAGGCTGATAACTGAGGCACAAACGAATAAGACTTGTGCATGTTAACAAGGAGGGAAAATGACCAGATATGCTAATGAATGTGTCCAGTGACAGCAGCAGAAAGCAGAGGCTGCAGCAGGTGAAGCCAGAGGTACAAAGAATGGAAGGTGGTGCTATCAACAAGTTTAAAAAAAAATCCTTCAGGGTGGAGTGTGAGCGAGATTGTACTGACATTTGATTTATCTCTCATTTCCTCAGCTGACGTTATCGCTCCAAAAAAAATCATCCTTCCTGGAGCCATGGGAAAAACAAAAATACTGCGCAGATTAGTCCCTGCTGTTTCATTTGAATCATACTTTTTCATAACTTTGTTTGCTGAGAGATGTACAGTATTTTTGTCTCATATGAGTGGCGGTGCGAGGGCAGTGTGGTTAGCCTGGCGTGGGCCTGGGCCAAAGGCACCTCATATAAAAACCAGCCACAGTGAGTCCTACAGCTGGGACCGGCCGTGAATTGACACTATGCCCATTCCATTAGTGGTTAAAATGGGCTGTGGTGTATGTATGAAACTGTCCAAGCTATCCACTCTGTGTTATATTTTAAATCTGCTCCCGCATTACATGGATGGAACGTCCCATTCAGCAAAAAAACAAAGCACAACCAAAGCATGTTTCCTCAAGTTTCCACCACTCTATTTATGTTTTTTTTTTTTTTTTTTTTTTACAATACATATTGATTGCTACCTAAGCAGGGACTGCTGGCTCTGAGAAATGAAAATGATATGAAATAAAAAAGTAAACTTAAAAAGGGGGCGAGAAATCAGTCTTTTGGAGCCTTTGACGCAAGGGGTGGGGCATCTTTGTCTCTTTCACATGCTGCTTCACTGCTCATCTCTTTTTCTCCTCACACACACACACACACACACACACACACACACACACACACACACACACACACACACACACACGCACGCACACCTTACTTAGAAAACATGTTTGAAATGTCAAATATTTTTCCCCGTTCAACACTGTACACTGTACTGTAGATGGACACATGTTGACATTTTTTGTACAGTACTGCTTTAGTCAGACTGTTTTTGGAAAGCGACAGTTATCTTCAGTAAACATTTGACAGTAAGGCAATGCTTGAAATGCTTGCCAAGTAGTTATAGAAGTCAGGAGAGTGTGGATAAAATTCAATACAGCTGATGCTGACAATTCTCAACATTACTAAAAGATTAACAATTAAACCCTGCATTTCCTCTAATGTCCACTAGAGGCTCCAGAAATAAGTCAGTCCCCAGAGACTACTATGCAAAAACTTCCAACTTTACAGCAGTAGTTGTTTACAGAAAAAAATATCTTGATCTTTATAGCTAATTTTCCCCATCATAACAACTGTTTAAATTACATTAGCTGTCTGCTAATCTTCACCTCAGCTAATTGGAGTCCCTGAACTGGACCTTTGGACCATGAGCTGTCATTAGCAAGTATATGTATCCACACAACCTAACTAGCTAGAATTAGTTTATATATGCAATCTGTTTCACTACTGCAGGTTTAATTTGTTCACTCTGAGGAGCACAGTGTGCCATAATGGTGCCTTGCCTAATGTCTGCTTTGGGTGGAATAAAAAAGTCTTAATATAACACAGGACCTTTGGCTTATAACAGATGTTGAATTTTGAACACTTCCACGAAACACTTGATATGCTGTGACTTACAAAAATCTGCTGCATACACAGAAACAAGCAGCATCCAGGATGTCCTTGTGTTTTTCCTGATACATTCCCTCATTTCACAGTCGACCCACCACGCCGTCCTTCGCACTCCCTCGGACACCGCCCTCCTCTTCCTCCCTCCTCCTTCTCCTCCTCCCTCCTCTCTACCTGCAGGACCCGAGCTCATTGTTTTTGCCCTGCTGATTAACCTCTCCTACGCCTCAAGGAATGTCTCACATTGGGTTTCCGGATGTTTCTGGCTCCACAACATGCCCAGCTTTTTCTAATGAGCTCCAGCCACTCTGAGCTCTGGGCGAGTTTGCCTGCTGTGATTGGCACCGGCTCGGGAGGACAGTGTGGCTGTGAAATAGGATGAAGTTTAGGCCCATCCTACAGCAATCAAATGACAGAGTGAGGCTGAATGCCTGAGTGAAACTGCAACACATCATGCAGCTTTAGATGTATTTTGTGAATGTCTTTTTGGGGTTTTTTTGGTCTATAAATAATATGAAACTGATGTGAATCATTATAAATTCACACTCCTGTGTTCCAGTACACATCATTTTCATTTCATTTTCATAATCCATCCATCCTCTTCCGCTTGTACAGTCCAGGGGGGCTGGAGCCTATCCCAGCTATCTTAGGGCAAAAGGTGGGGTCCATCATGGACAGGTTGCCAGTCTGTCCTAGAGCTAACACAGAAAGACAGACAATCATCCATGCACACATTCCCTCCGATGGGCAATTTAAAATCACCAACTGACCGAACCCCATGCATGTCTTTGGACTGTGGGAGGATACTGGAGTACCCGGAGCCAGGATTTGAACCCAGGACCTTCTAACCAATGCACCACAGTGTCACCCTCATTTATAATTTGATTGGATTTTATTTATAGCACCAGTTCACAACAAGTCCCCTCAAGAGATCTGAAAAGATACGCTATGAGCAAGCATTTAGCAAACTCCTATTTGACAAGAAAGAGACCTCTAACAGAACCAGGCAATTATCTGAACATATTATTGGTCAGATAATTGCATTGAAAATGCTCCAAAAGGTTTCATAATTGGTAGCACAATCCACAGTCAGAACAACAATGAAGAGTTTCTTTGAGTTTCAAGGACAAAGCTGCACCTTCCTCTGTGATCAGGATGTTTGCTTTTCTTTATCCCTGTGAATACTCTACTTTTATTGGCCAGACTTGGATGTGGTCGACAATAAATTCATCCTACTAGCAAGTGTTGCTTTATTGCCTAATTCCTCTGTGCCAAAAAGCTCTATTATTGTGCAAAAAATTTTAAAAACACATCAGTGAGACATACTAGCTGGCAGGTTCCTTCATCAACATAAACACACACTTTCATATGTGTTTTTAATTCAAACATTTATTTCACTGACATCATTTTATTTGACAAAAAGCTGCTGAGTTTATGTAGAACTGTCTTCCCAGACAACAAAATACCAGTATCTCTAGAACGGTGGGAGTTCTCTAACTGAAATGAGCCTCGACTTTCCATGATTACCCCATCAAAGCTTTTTTTTTTACCATGAAACACCCACTTTTGCAAGTGACTGTATATTATAATGTATTCAAGTAAATGCAATACTGACCCTTCTCATGACTAACTGGGACATGCTTGATTAACAAACTGGGGCCCCACTCAGGCCTGCATAAGACAAGGAAAACCCACAAAAACTCGTTCCAGTCCATCCCCAAGACAAACACATGCTCTCCCCGCTCATCCGGCCTCACCTAACCCATGAATTTGATCTACTCAAAAATTATTTATGATTCACGAACTGAACAAAGGTCCTACAAACATAAATTCCACTGACCCAGCAACACAGTTTTCCTGTTCTCCCTTCACAGTAAAAGTCAAGCACTGTGCTTCTAAAAGCTTGTCTTGTGGAGCAGCAGAAGGAGGATATAATCAATTTGCATTTGCTGAAGATCTAGGACCAAAACATTTAGCCTTAGCACCATCCCGTTTATAACTTTGACAGTGTATCAGCACAGAGAATCCTACACTTTAAAGTCAATTAACCCAGCAGACTTTGACTGCGTGGAGCTCGCTCCCTCTCACTTCCTCAGCGTTTTCTGACTATTGTCAAATGACTGTTCTGGCGCAAAAAGGTGTTAAAACACCATGTCTGCTTTGTTTTGAGGAATAAAACATGGCATCACCCCATGCAACCAAGGCGCAGTCTCTCCCAGACTCCTGGGTAATACTTGAGTGCATGCTGCTTGGTCACCCGGACAGAACCTCGCCAGCAGGAGTGATGCTTCACATAATGGGAAATCAATTCTATTTTTGTTGCCTGGGTAGGTGGGCTTAAGGAGTAATTACTCGGTCAAGAAACAGGAGACCAGGGTAGAGAGAGAGAGGCAGGCTGTCCTCACAGCTTATCCACTGTGGGCCTGTGCTGATGTGAAACCAATACCATTATCCAGTTAAATCCGCCATGGCCTGCTCCTGCTCACTAAGAAAAACAGTGGTGCAAGGCTGCACCATCGACGTGTGGAGCTCCTTAATGAGATTCCTTGGGGTACATTCTCAAGGATTTCATGATTCTTCCAGCGCTGGCTTGTCTCCAACCGGCTGGTGGGTCTACAGAGAGGCAACAAATGATTACACATTTAAACACACCAGTGCTCTTATCAGGACACTCCATTTGTTATAGTCATCCCCCGAAACCCCAACCCTGCGAACTCAGCATCCCACTACAGGAGAAACAAGGCAGTCTTGACTCAGACAGACAGACAGATGTAGTTTCCCTTACATAACAGGTCTGTGTGGGCCTTTTAAAGCTACTAGGCCTAAAACTGCTCATATGTACGTGCATACATTTCTTTATTAAATACATTTTGAAACCACAAAGATGAAAAATTAGGAGCAAAGTTAAAGTTAGACAAACAACACAAGAAACAGATCAGAGAAGCTAAATTTTTGAACAGGAGAAACTTTACCTTTGTTCCAACCAAGCAATTATTCCATAAAAGGATACTGGACATTCACTTCACTTATACTGTAGGTCTTAGAGAGACTCCAGAAATGATCTTTCTCTTAATCTTTCCTCGGTCAAATAAAAGTCTTTGGTAGCTTAGCATCAGATCATGATCGGAGTATGTCAACCATCAGATGTGATCTGTCCAACCAGCTAGCATTCCAGTTGCATCTTCTGTTAACGCATTTTTCTTATCCACAAAAGTAACCCATATATCCCCTTGTGTTAATACAATGCGGAAATGGGGTCAGGTAAATCGATAGGTCCTTGTGGCTTTGCTGACCTTTGAGCTCAGCCAGTCACAATAATGGGAAAAGTGAGTCAGTGTTGATTAAGTGTGTAGAGATCCAGAGGCTTTATTCCCCCTTTCTCAAACATGCTGTACGTTCAAACCCTGAATCAATTCTACTTTTCTTCCAATGCCTCCCCTCCTGTGTTCTCCCACTCCTCCCTTTCCCTCACTCAGCTTCCGTCACAGCAGGCTTTGCATCTTTTGTAAAATGTGTGAAAAACACAATGAAGGTTTAAGATGATTGAACTTGGGGTTGAAATCTGGATGCATCTCTCCCCGACCCAATTAAAGCAGAGTCAATAGAGACCAAATTAAAAAGCCCCGGGGTGGTGGTCCTTGCCAGAAAATGCCAACGAAATCAAGACAGTCAAGGCCGGCACAAAGGCAGAACCCCTTTAGTTCTGTACAGTCCTCCTGAGCTCCCCTGATTAGAGCAAAGGGGGATTATTTAAGGCCTTTTCTTTCATAGCCAGAGTAAATGAGGGGAGAGGGTATCCATTCACACAGGGCAAAGGGCTGGGAAAAATGGACGACTTTGGGTTGGGAACCATTGACGCTGCTCACTGATGGGTGAACAACCCACCTCCCAAAGACAACACCCACAGTGGGAAAAAAATCTAAATTAAAATGGAAAATAGCTCTGGTAGGCAGGGTTAAGACAAACATTGGGAAATGGCAACCTATCCAGTGTGTGGTAAGATTTTATGATTCCCATGCAGTTTTCCACAAATACCTTCTATATGGACTCATTGGATCTTTAAGCACCAGATTCAAACATGTTTAAGGTTTGGATGACCGTATTTAGACCCCAGATTTAAGCCACCATATATAAACCCCCGTGGAAAAATGCAATTTGTGCCACATGATATAGAAGAATTTAAAAACAATTGTGCCAGATGGCAAAGTTTGTGAACTTCCTGATGTGGCCAATCCCATTCATCTGTAATTATGCTAAAGCTTGTTTTCAAATTCCTGAATGTAGACTGGTTTAATGAATTCTTGACCTTTATTTCAAGAGTTATACAAGGATGCTGGTCTCAGCGGCTGCATGAATACTCTACTATCTCCCCCTACTACCTTCATAATTAGGTCCCTTCACTCTTCTAAACACCCATCTTGTGATTCCCTCTCGTACAATTTAGTCACAGCATGTCAGATTGGAGGTTAAGGAACCCTACCCCTTCCATAGGACCTTTAGTAGATGAGCGCCCTCATTTCAGCCTCAGAGCCCTGTGGAGACACCTTTCACTGGGCAAAGCCCTCTCCTGGCGGGATGTGAAGCAGTGAGGGAGCTAAACTAATTACAGCTGGTCCTGTCTCCCTCTCTGTCTAAGCCAGGGGCTTACCCAGCACAATGGGGCCTTTAGCAGAGTGCCTATCCTCTTTTGGCTCCACGGTTTGGAAGCACTGAGGCCTACAAAGAGACTTCCATTAGTGTAATTAGAGGCAAAATGAAGTGCAGTTTTGTTCTGTATCTGTACTAAGTTGTTTGGCATGTTTTTTGTCTGTCTTTTTTGTGATGCAGGGACCTCTGGATTCTTTTAGCTTTTGCTGAGCACTTGGGTGATAATGAAACACACCCTATAGGCTCAGAGGCCATATCTGATGAGGGCTCCTTTACTGTTTGTTTTCCTTTTGTGTTGACATTAAAAGAAAATACATTAATCTTATTCCTATGGCAACGGGCCTCTGGGATACTTTTTAGGAGAATATTTATCTTAAAACATCTTGCACTATCTTAGCAAGAGATTTTTCCCTACGTTGGTAAAATGAAAATGCTGGCTATTTCACATAAAGCTTCTTTCCTCTCTGAGTATAAGACGCAGGGCTTAGCTGGGATATAATTGTGTTTATTTTACGAGAACAATCTAAGCTGAGACAAAACACTTGTATCTGTGTTTCCCTGCTAAGTCAGCCAGAAATCTATTGTCTTTTTCTGAAAACAAAGACTTACAAATAAAACCTCCAACCATGGCTTTTATTTTGCAGTTGTTAATGGATCAGATAAAAGGGCACCTTCGGCACCATTTTAAATATCAAAATCAGTGTTTTCTGGAGGACTGCTTCTAATGAAGCTATGTCAAAATGATGTATCGCTTCAGGGCTTTTATAAACAAGTCAAAATTGCATGTTGGATATTGAGATGTTTAACAGTCCAATAAATAAATCAATGAATCATAAACTCTAGTCAGTCAATTTGTTTCTTTGTCACATACAACAGAGTAAATTCTGGATTTTCAACAACTGTATAACAACTGTACAAGGAGAGACTATTTTTCCAGCTCAACTCTTTAAATTGTATTAAGGCTTAAAGTTTGCTTTATTAGAGGCATGGCATCTTTGACTGACAGCTGTCTGCTAGCTGTCTGCTTGGCTTCATCTCAGCTAATCAGAGTCCTTGAATTGGACATCTGGACCATGTTGGAGCTTTTTGAAGCAATTATTTTATTTTAGTTTAATGCAATTATCTCACCAATAATATGACTCATGTGCAGTTACTTGTACTTTGAGACCATCCAAGAAATCTAGGCTCTAGTTTTGGTTAGCATTTTTAGGATTTTATTTTAATGGTACTCAGCACTTCTGTAGCCTATGAATATGGCTTTTCTTTTTAAGCTAGCTAACTTTAGTTGCTTTAAAAATTTTCACTCCACCCTCTTCTTCAACTATAGTCACCTCTGTATCCAAAAATCAGGCACAGATAAATGTTAATCTTGTCCCCTAGATCCATATATTATAACCAGAAATGATTTAGGATAAATGCAGCAAGTCTTCTGCGTGTGTTTTTGACTGCCCAGCTTACAGTTTATCTCACTTTGTTCCCAGTGTGTTATGATGTCTTCCCACACACGGAGGCCACTAAATCACAAATAGTGGTTATTGACTGATTGTAACTATTTATTACCTAACTTTTAAGCTGCATCTGTATTCATAAATTCATTTTCACAGCACTTGGAGGATTTAATGGACAGATTGTTATTTCAAAACTATGCTGCTGCAGTTTGCTACTCAAAAATGCTCAATTCCATATATTACATAGTCTGATATTTTATGTGGGGTACTAAAAAATCCTTGATAAGAGAGACATTACTGTTAGAAATTATACTGAAATTCAATTTGAAATTCTTCTGCCTTTCTATTAAATTTTGAACTCTAAAAGTCTTTCTGTTAATCTCCTCCTGGTGGCTTTTCTGCCCTTTAGCTACATCCCACAACCTAGCTCTGCAGTCTTCATTTATACAAATCTTGTAAGAGCATGCAGGCTGCCAGAAACGCCCTGCCGTCTGTGCTGTTTGCCTCAACAACCGCTGTCATGAAGCTCAGCTTGACACCGAGGAAACAGTGATGAGTGAGAGAAGTGGACCCAGCCGGGTAGGAGATGACGACAATGATCCAAGCCACAGCCCAACTCCCACCCCCACCTCCTTTGGGGGCAAGCTTCTTGGAGACTCAGGTCTGCACCTCCAGAGGCCCCAGACCCTGGTGCTGATGGATGTCCAGGTGGCTGACCATGAGAGATGAAGGGCCCGCTAGCAGATGGACGATGGACCCTGAAGCTGACAGGGTTAGTGTGAGATGCAGCACAGCTGAAGGGGGCAGCAGGGGCTGTCATCAAGATCATCACTCCAAAATGGGCCCTCAGCCCTGTGCTAATTGCTGTGAACCTATACATGGAGTACAATGAAAAGATGTTCATGCAGTTTGTACTGGCTGTTTGCCCGAGCAGGCTGTATTTCACCACATACCAAATAAAAGAACTCTAAAATATACTTATGTGACCATTTCTCATCAGTTTACTGTGAGGCACCATCATCTGCAATCTTAGATAAACAAAGTATCCACAGAGTGCCTCTTGTATAATATTGTAAAATATTGCTTCGTGGAATTAATAGCACATGTATAACACATGCATCGATCGAAATCTGTCTAGCAGCTTAATTTATAAAAAATTATTCCCCCCTCCAAAAAATAAAAAGTAAAACTATTTAAGTGCAAAACATATCCTGAAGTGTTAATGTTAAGAAATACGTAAAGACAAAAGCAGAAGCTTAGGGTACTTGCAAAAAGTCGATGTACTTTTAAGTCTTTTCAATTATAATATAAACAATGAAATTTTAATTTTAAAAAAGGTTTTAAAATCAAGTTACAGTGATATAAAAATCAAAAGGAAAGCATTAATTACCATATAATATTAACTAAAACCTGACAGAATACAGAGACAAAGGAGCATAGAGAGTCTTTTGCCCCAAACTTTGGAAATGCTAATGACATCATCACATGAGATCAACATGTTTGATTAGAAATTGACATTTTAGTTACCAGTGTTGGAACAATACGGTTGCTGTCATGGTGACTTCTACACTTAGAGAGAAGAGTTATTATTTGCTCTTGTATTTCTATCCACTGAGTATCAGACTTCAGTGGACACTGTTTGGTCACATGTGGCTTTTAAAAAGTTGACCTCTTAAGTCTAAATTTGGTTCAGGAGTGAAAGGTCATGAATAATCAAGGTTTAGAGGACACCTAGTCATTTTTTTTTCAATCCCGCATTTGTTCCTATTTTAAGTGGCCGTGAAATGGTTGTGATCAGTCTGCGAGCACACATGACCATTTCAGTACTGTAAACCTCTGAGCCTGTTGACAGTAAAAAACTATATATTGGCAAAGCATTGCAGAGGCACTGAAGAGTATCTTTTCAGCAGTCTGAGATGACCTTTCCCTTTCTCACCAAATCTCAATGTTAATTAAACGTCTGGCAAAGTCCTTTTTTCAACATGGTTTTGCTGGGCACAGCACTTCTGCAGGCAGCAGTAGTCGAGTTAGGCCATTCTTTAAAAAGCAGGATATATCAATCACAGTATTGCAAGAAAGTCAATGCACAAGTCTATTTTTTTTAAATGCAACATTTGATTGGCAAGTAATTTGCTTACTAAATGTGTGTGTATAGTCCAGAAATATGAATAGAACCTGTTTTTTAAATATAAACTACACCTTTTGCCATTTACGTCTAGATGGAAATTCTGGCTCGTTGTGTGTTGTTGAACTTGACTTTTTTTTAGCTGTTTCTTAGGCCTGAAGCGTTATTTTGCTCAGTTGTGATTTTACAGAAATGCGTAATTGTCCAGTCCATAGACAGGCAGGCACTGCTCAGCACATGTCCCGTTGTGTCTTTATAGAAGAAGATCATGTTGCAGACTAAGGCAGAGCTCAGGTTACTGTGTGCTTTTTCATATGAAAAGTTTCCGATACTCAGACGGAGGCACACGCAGCTAGAGCACTGCACTCTCCCATGACTGACTTCTAAGTGGTGTTTAGCCATAACAGGTCATAGAGTCTTGACTGAATGTAAACATATTTGACAGCAGTAAAATGATACCAGCAACACAGAGCGACCCCCACAAAGCCTCTAAATCCCTCTGTGGGGGTTTGCCTTTTTACACCTGCAGGCCATGAGCTGCAACACCACGGTCACAATCCATCTGCTCTTCCTGTCCCAGGCCAAGGTCGACAGTCTGAGGGGGCACACTGAGATGGAATAACGACCCACCCTAGGGTGTTGGGCTCCTTCAGTTTGGCTAATGTTGTAAACACCTGACGTTGAGCCAGGTGCAGACAGGGAATCACAGACCTGTGTCAGACAATTTTCTAACAGATTTGAATGACTAAGGATGATTCAGACAAGGAGAAAAAGCCTATCAATTAATGCCAAAAATTATAATTAAGCCTGTGCTTCATGACATGAACCTCTCCTTTCTTGTAGGGTCTCTGCCTTACAGTGCTAAGGCAGCTGTTTACTGTTTGTCTCCCTCCAAACCTTTGTAATTACCACCAACTTTGACTTGTAATGGGAAGCATTTACCAGAAAGTTTTGGTGTATTTTCTCACTTCTCTATTAGGGAAGAAGAAAATGCATTACTTGGTCTGAGATCAGCCAGTTAAGGCTTTAGTAGATAGCTATGAAGTGAGTACGTCATCACTTCGTAAGCAGATTAGAAGCTTTACCTGCTATATTGTTGATAATGCAAAGAAAATGAAGAAATGCAATTCCCTTTAGGGATCAGAGGCAGCTCCTACATACTCCTGTCACAACCCAAAATTCACCCACTCAGGCGAATGCAGATACAGAATGATAAGAAGTTGTAATTTACCGCAGGAGAAGATCGCTGTCAACTGATAAAACAACACAGTTTTATCTCGTAAATATGCTTTGCAATTACTCATCTTCTGGGGGCCTGGAGGTTAGCAGCAAATTGTTGTTTGACTATCTGTTATTTGGAATCTGTGTTAGACCTCCAGACAATAAACTGTATGTATACATCTGAGAATACAGTCTCAGCTTGTTGAAAAGTCAGCGTGACAGAGGGTCACTCGTACAGAATTTTAATGAACTCTTTGATTGGCCTGAAATTTGTGTGACTGCACCATACTCAAGAGATTTTGCAACAAGTGAAGCCCGAGATGCTCCAAGTTTTCCTGACACCATTTGGCTGTAGTGCGGCTCAAAGTGAGAAGTGAGTAATGAAGTAGATTTGTCAGCTTTGAGGGAGAGTTGAAGAATTAATGTCAGAGTTGAATTAATAGACTTCTAGGCTCATCCAGCCTCAGTGTACATGGATGAAGGCTTGCTAATTAATAGCAAAACAAAGAAAGGATGATAAAAACCTCACACTGAGGCTGTGCACGGCAGATGAAAGACACTAATGCTGCTTGTGAAAAGGAGGGCAATTATTAGATGGGAACAAAGCTGCTGAATTAAAACTGTTTTCTTTTGCAGTCTGTGTTATCCACCTTTCCTTAAAGGCAGAAGACCAAAGTGGCCCCCTCTGCTTGTAAGGGTTACACAGACAGTTTTATAATGGCCTTTGATGCTCTAACAGCCACTGTAATTGTCGCTCAGCACAGGAAGTGTGCTCCAACGGTTCCTTGACTGACACTAGTTTGCTACACGTTGCCATGGAAACAGCATAGCAAATTTTACCCAGGTTTATTTACATGGGCAAACATGTTGGCTACTGAATAATACCTAGTTTCACAGACGGACTGATAATGTGGTTAAAGACAATTACTGGATCCGTGGTCGCCCACTTAAACTCAATCAATAACAATTTACATCATCCTTTTGTCTAATTTGAAGAACTGTCCTCTTGTTACATGAGCAGCTGTTGGAAACATCTTTACGTTCTGAAAATATAAACATTTCTAAGATTTTATTATTCTGAAACTTGTGGTTAACATGTATCTGTGTCTCGGTGATGCCCCCGTACAGATACCCAAACTTGCTGACATGGATCATTAATTTAAGACGCGATCCCTGTGTCTGAATATCGTTACTTCTAACTCTAAAAATTAAGATGGCAGCAGTCAGTAGCTCAAAATGCAGAATCCAAAATCAGAAGGTGACACAATGTTAGCTAAGTAATGGGAGCTGAAACAGTGTTTATTACTCATTTCAAAGCAGTTTATCCACTTTCCAAAGCCGTGTAGCGGGTCATGTTGGACCCTTTGCTGTGCCACGTGTTTGACACGACTGTTGGGTGACTCATGGTAAACAAGCAAGTCTAAAGAGCAGAGGTGATGCTTTTGTGGCAGAAGAAAGACAGCTCATTATTAATGAGTTGGTTTAAACTTCTAACTCACAGGTGTTAAATGCAAACCGATAAAGACATCGCATGGAAATTAATAAAACACCAGCTGAGTCGTAGACAAACAATTAAATAACAGAAAGTTTGTTTTTTTCTACCACAGAAATGTTCATTTTTTATCAAAACAAAAACAAAAAGAAAGAAAAGGAATAAATATATTCTGTCAATTAACAGAAATTTAAAGTTTTATAATTAAAGGACTGTTTTATATAAAATTACAGTTTTATTTCTTACAATTTCTTTGTCATTTAGAAAAACTGAGACATCGTTTTCCTATCTTAAAATGCCTCAGGGATTTAATGTGTAGTTAAGCTTCCTTACACTGACAGAAAGAGGAGTTTTGCTGGTCCGGCCCACTTTGAGCTGGATGTGGCCCATTTGTGAGGGCTACATTGTTGCTACTGACTTCAGATGCTAAAGCTTGATGGTTCAGCTCTGTGTCTCCAGGTTCATGACCAGGAGGTCTGTGACTCAACTGAGCTCATCGGGACATAAAGACATAGAAACGCTTCAGGATAATAACTAATTAATTAATGTATTACTGTAAACCTAGCTTGGCCTGTCTTCTCTGAAGGCCGTGAGACGTTTTAGGTTGAAATATAAGAATTTCTGAGTGAAATAATGTGACTGTTGGTTGAAGTGTTCAGATGTGTATAAAGAACTTTATTGCAAAATAACTTTTGCATTAAGTGTTCAATTAGTAGGTGGTCACTAAAAAGCCTCTCGCATCTTTTGAAAGTTAGGTTAGAATAATGAGCGTCCTTGGAAGAAAAATGTCTGAAATTGCCTAAAATGAGCAGAGCTCTGTGTTCTCAGGCTGACGGGGGGAGAAACTGCCAGAACACGCCTGCTTCTATATATTTATTAATGAATTTCTTTGATGGAAAAGGGCACCTTAATTATTTTTTCTTATGTGTCCAATTTTTGCTCGATTAAGCATGATGACAGTGTGATTTAGAGATGAGTAGTGTAATTACTGATAAAACTAGTCAAGAACTACGGGGGCCCTTGTCTAATTTAAAATGCCTCAGCTTTTCTTTGAACCTCTTGTACAAAGATCTTTCTAGTAAATGACATGCACGCATTTCTCTTATTCTATTTAGGTGGGCATGAGCAGAAAATCACTGTTTAGCTTTTTTCCTCCATTCTGCTACCTTTCAAGTCTATGATTAAAATCTGGAATGTTCCAGATTTAATTAACTTACGATTTACTTTTTCTTCTTGTGCTTCCCGGCAAGGATATTAAAAAAGGGGCATTATTCAGGAGTACGAATGGATGCTAAGCATCACTGGAAATCTAGTCTAACAGGCTCTGACAATAATGAAATTTATATG
Source organism: Astatotilapia calliptera (assembly GCF_964374335.1). Classification (NCBI taxonomy): domain Eukaryota; kingdom Metazoa; phylum Chordata; class Actinopteri; order Cichliformes; family Cichlidae; genus Astatotilapia; species Astatotilapia calliptera. The sequence continues at coordinate 28,202,833 of NC_137437.1, forward strand.
CCACAGATAAACCGGAGAGTCTGTGCTACAGCAGGCTCCTGAGGTTCAAGACAAATTTAGATATAGTTGCTCTTATTGCCGAGCTTCTGTTTTATGTGAGGCTTTTGTCTAAGTACAAAATGCTCCTCGCTTTGACACACACACAGAAGTTTTAAAGTGCTCATGAAAAGAGATGATGAGTAGTGGAAAGGGTGAAGAAGACTGAGACAAACAACATAAATGCTCAAGTGGACTTAAAATATAAAATTAAAATTAAATTGTTTCCTGGGTTTACAATTAATCAGTTTACGAAACTGTCTCTGTGTTTATTAAAATCATATTATGATATATTAATTACACAAATATTCCTCATAAAAGGGTGTAACTATTATTTTTGTACTGTTATGGTAACAGAGTCTCTCGTCACCTCCTTATCTCTGTGTGTCATGGATTACTTGGGGTTAAGACAGCTGTTTGGTGATATATTATTGGAGAAACTGTGTCACTGGATTTGCTGGTGACTGGGGTGTTTTGGCTCTACATGAGACCACAGGACGACACAGCTGCTGGAGACACCGCACTGAGATTTTGAATCAAGTCCTGGATGAACATACCTGCTTTAATGTGTGTTCAGCTGCTCCTGACATGAATATGATCATCTGTAATAAATGTATTTGTGTTTTAGAGTAATCGTCTGCATCTCCTGAACAGTTATTTAAACATCAGTCCAAACGCTGACCTGATCACAGTAAACAAAATTAAAGACCAAGCTGCAGAAAAAGAGTTAAAGTATATCATATTTTTGTGCATCTCACAATGTATATAAAAATATATAAATTCTTTTGACCATCAAGTTCCTGTAGTTAAAACCTGATATAGTAATAGCACTGTTTTAACAATGCCAGGTCAATTGTCCAACCCTAACCCTATACTTTTGGAAGGAAAGATTTTCAGTTTTATTAAAATATTTCTTACTTTTGACTTGGAAAACAGTTTATTAAAGCCAAAAATCACATTCTAAGAGCACAGGGTGAGACTTTAGGTTTCCTGTCTTTGTCGATTTTGATTCCGGCCTCACAAAGTAACACCTAGCGTATTAAAACGATTGATCCAACTCGTTTTCATTTCATCCTGCCTGGTCTCCGAGTGCCTCTTTGGCATCATGTTGCATTTCTCTCTTTAATTCAAAACAGCTCTTACAAAAACTCGATTTTACATGTGATCACTTTTACTGTCATCATCTTTTTGATATAGTCCTGTTCACGAAGCAATATTCCATCTTTCCATTTATTTCCACTTATCCAATTCAGCACCTCTGGGGCACGGTCAGGGGCTGGAACCAGCTGCCATCAAGCAGCCCTGACTATAGTATGCATTTGATGCTGGCCTAAATTTGGACAGAGTCAAATGTTGGACCCCGCCTACATTGGTAAGCATTGTAGGAGTTAGTGGGCGGGGTCAAATATTTGGCCCAGCCTACTTGTTACTGAACTATGTTAAGACAAGATTATTTACAGTTTAGTGGCGGTAAAGTTTTGTAGAAAATAAGTTTTAGCTTTGAATTATTCCTGCTTACTTGGGTTTGACATTTCTTTCACTGAAACAAACAAAAGCAGCATGAAGCTCTGACGTTTGCTCCGTTAACTGCTGACTCTTGGCGCACTGATGTGCTGCTATTTATTGATAATTCAACCATGTCTGAATGTTGGAAAAGATGGAATATCTGAGTGAGGCGTGTTACTAAAATGTGTTCCAATCACATGCTCTGATGCACTATCAGTAGCTAGCATATTTTGCTATTCTCTTAGCAACCTGTGATTAGTAAATGCCCTTATTATTTCTCACAATAATGAATAACTTGATATAACATCGAGAGCTGCAGTGATGCGATGCTACCAAACAAAACACTGAAAAGTACAGCCAGGTGGATGATCAGCCTTTCAGGGTGCCGTTCAAATTAATTTGAGCAAATTACATGTTTGTTTCAGGAAAAAAGTGACAGGTAAACTACAGGCCTCTTCTCTGTCAGCTACAGTGAAGCTGTGCTGTTCACTGAGACTCCAGTGTGGCACACATTTGGTGCAATAAACATATCAATGTGTCACTCTAAGAAGAATTTTAACAACAGTCGGTCCTCCAAGGAGAGGAAAAAGTGGCTGTTACTTCAAATGGCTCAATCACTTTTTCAAGGAGTGCACCGCAGTACGAGTGCAGTTGAGTGCAGCACCACTACAGGCTTTGTGTTAGCTTTCTATGCTCCAGTTAGCGTCATGCTGGCATCTTGAAAAAAGGCTGCAACTCGGCCAGAGATATTCACACACACACACACACACAGATGCAGAAACATATTTCATTGTGACTCCTCACTTATAGAGTGTGAAAAGACATGAGGACAGGGTCCCAAGACAGGTCATGGGGAGTAGAGGTCGGCGACAGGACACAGACGAGCCATGATGAGAGAAACAGGGAGAAAGATGGATGGGAAGTCGGGTCTTGTGCGTTTATCATAACAAGCCGGTTTGAGTTTAAATCTGATTATTTTGTGTATTTTTCTAAAGCCTGAGCAGAAAAGAGTTGTTAGTTATTTTATGGAAATGAACGTGGACCTCATGATTTAGAAATTGGACTGCTGCCCCCCTGCTACCTGGGGCCAGGTAAGTGGCAGAAAATGAATGGATGCACATGTGTGTTTTCAGGATTTGTTTACTTTTTGTGCTTTTCAAGTCGTTCTCTCCAAGTCTTGGCAGTCGGGGCATTGAAAAAAAAGAAATAATAGTTCAAAAGTCCCTTTTGCTTTTCTCCCAAATGTAGGTTTAGGTGACTTAGACCTCACAGGCTTAAAAGACTGCCACATTAGAATTGTTAAACCTGTTGGAAGACAGACAAAATATTCCTTACCAAATGTCACTAAGAATGCTATCTCATCATGCTTTGAGATTTTGCCTTACTTACAAGCCCTCATGAATCCACTTGTGTCTCTTAACCTTCAAGCATTGCTGCCAAAGCTGCCTCCATAACTCAGGTGCAAAAAGGGAGAAGACAGAAGCACTGAGGAGGGAAAAAACTTCACAAAATACCAACAACAAGTCATATGGAATTAATGCTGTGTTATAATATTGTCACAGGATGACATGCTGGAGGAAACATGGTAATTTGCAGTTAAAGTTTCTACTCTACAAATTACAGATGTGGCAGATTTAGATAGGATTAAGATCACAGCCTCTGCATTATTAGAAATTACGAGCAGTCCAGAAGGTAATAAGTAGTCTTTGGTGTAGATACATTAAAGCCTCTGAAGGTCCTGCCGCAGTAACTGTGTGATGCACTCTGGAATATTTTTATGCACCAAACCTTTCAGTTTGCACATCAGTTTTGTGTCTTTTTTTACATTCTGTCAGAATACCTAAAGCAGCTGCTCAGCCATAGAAGCCCATGCCATGAAACTCCTAGTTTTTGTGCCGATTTCAGTGCCAGAGGAGGTTTGGAGCGCTGCAGTTACCAAGACGTCTGTGAGCCTCAGCACTCAGTGACCCTGCTCTGTAACTTTATGTGGTCAGTCTGACACTTCCTGCCTGAGCTGCTGTGGTTCCTAAACACTTGGACATTGCAATAACACCACTTACAGTCGATCATGGAATATTTAGGTGGGAAGAAGTCCCACCAACTGACTTGGATTAGTTGCATCTTTTTATAGCATCATATTCACCAACCTGTTTAAAACGACCCATTCGTTCACGTTTGTAAAGGGGGACTGTATGGCTAGGTCAGAGGTGAGGACCCTGTGGCTTGCTAGCTGCATGCAGGTCTTTCACCCTGCTAGCTTTAGGTGAAAAAATAAAAAATAAAACTAAGGAAATTTTAAATTATACAGGCATAAGTGTTTAGCTGTACACTGTGTTCACCGCCTCCAGAGGAATAAAGTTCTGCTGGTGCAACCTTCCAATGCCTCTCTCCATCTTTCCACTTTGCTAAGTTGACCCAGACCAGAAAGCTAGTTACCAGCTACAAGCCAAAGTCAGCACATTGAGCAGAGATCTCTCCAGTGAGGTTTGGAGCTGCGGATCTAGCGATAAATCTGCCATTCCTGACACTTTTGCAAACATGAAAAAGTATGCTTTCGATATGGAGAAAAATATGTCTCAAAAGGTTTGCAAATATGTCCGATATGATCCACAAGTAAAGATTTAAGAATGTGTAAATGATTTGTACACATTTGTTTCACACTGGGACTTGAACGCAGAAGCTGGCAGCATTAAATTTGCCCACATGGGCATGTGATGTGATTTGTGTGTATCCGGTGATTCATCCATCCAAGTATTTAAGGTTTTGTGAGCTAGTGAGAGAGATGTTACGTCTAGTTTTTGACGTTTGTGTGCACTCCATATTTCAGAGTCCTGTCCATCTCTGGATCCACGTACCTGTTTTTTCACCTTAATTTTAATATATATATATATATATTAGGTGTCTTTTTTCATTTATTTTATTTTATTTTGTATGTTTGCGGTATCCTGTTTGCCAGTGTTTTTTTTCTTGTTTCACTGTTTTGAATCTGTCTGCCTGTTGTCTGCAGTCCATTAAGCTTTCAGGGCCACTGTAATTTTCTCACACTTTGAATTTCTCTGGTTTGATTGATTAACTGAAAAGAAAAGTTATGAATAACCCCAATCTCAGTTTATCCAAGGTACTTTAAATAAACATCATGCAAGTAAAAACAACAAGCACTTTTGAGAGCTTTTATTATTTGGCCCATTGAAACCTATACTAATATACTTCACAGTCATTTATTTTTTTTATTGTTTTATTTATGTGGCTGTAGTACATGTCAATTTTATTTGAAAAAAAATGATACTTAGTCAGGAACACTGTACATGTTTTCAAATTGTTATGTAATTAAATGGTTATAACCTGTTACTGTAATGTACATAACAAAGTCATAATAACAAAACGTGATGTTTAGAATCCCCATTTATGATTCCCTAGATGCCTATATGTTATCAAAATGAACAACAGCAGTAACAAAACTTAGTTTTAAATAGCTCTACATTGTGATCACTTTGGTTTTTGAGATCAATCTACTCAATTTGAAGGAGAGGTCAGAGGTCAAATGTGACATGATATCTTTTCATATAATCTCTACATTGTACATTATATTTGTTGTCGATACACACCACACTTGTAAGAATCATAGCTTATTAGTTGTAAGACTTTTTATCAATTTTCAGCCAGTAAATCGTCGAGTTGGCCTTGAAGACCTTGGTAGATGTAAGCCAAATTGTAACTGTTAACATGACCCCACTCTACACCCCTACAAAGAGTTCCCAGAAGTCATTCAAAACTTTTAGAGCTGTCATGTCTGCAGACAGAATGGCACGCACACAAACATTATAAAAAATCATCATTATTTTAAAATCCTCCCTTCACTCCTAAAGTCCGGATGTCACAAAAATATCCTTATGTTAGGATGATGAAATGGAAGACTAATATTATTTTTTGTACACTTTACCAGTGTCATAATACATATAATTTTGCCTCATTTTTTAGTAAAGAAAAAAAAATCCACATACTGGTTTTGATTCGGTATTCATAAGAAGAAAGAGGAGAGAATAGAGGTGCTGCATTTTCTGCAGCTGAATGTCAAACTCTTTACTGGAAAAACTTTTCAAAAGTCATTCTCTTGTTTTGCTATTATTTAATGTATGTTGAACTTTGTACACTTTAGCATTTTGATTGTATCTTGTACATTTGAAACAAACCCCTTATTCAGTAACTGCATAGAGAAAGGAAGGCTGCTCCAAAGTTTAGATGCGACAAACTCCTAAACCTGGTTACCTCTGGATTTAAAATAAGAGGGTGGAAATATGCAACTATGCCCATCTCTGCAGAGGAATGAGCCAGAGCATGCAGAGGTGGTGGCATTGGGTTGTGTTTGTCTCTGTTTCCCTGTGAAGCGATGCGGAACTCCGCCTGGACGATGTTGGGCACAGAGCCACTGGAACTCAACGCCCCCTCCATCACACCCTCAAGCTGTCCCTCAACTACATAAAGCTGCCAAGACCACCTGATTCTGCATCCCAGAGTCCCAGCGACCACAGCACCATGTGTGGGAGTGAACCCTTGCTTCTACCTGCACCTGTGGCCTTTAGAGTCCTCAGAGAGTCTGTTACATGATCACGGCTGACAGAGCAGGAACCCAGCTCTCCCTCTGGGCTGAGACCTTTTCACGATGTGAGGGTGAGTGAGCTTCAGAGCTCGGTGTAAAAGCCAGACGCCCTGCACGCCACGCTGTCACACAACCAGTTGCACCACATTCACTGGAAGGGGCGCTGGCTGCATGTGCAGACTGTGGTTTCTGGAGTGAGACCTAACACTAAGAGAATATGATGGAAGTCAGGATGGATACGTGATACTCCAGATCCTCTACTTTGGCAGCGGTGCGTAGCGAACCCATAAGACATTCCACAGATATGAACTTGGCTGGATGTCTATCTCTGTGAGCCACTCATAAAAAAATCCTTCATCCATTTGATGATGTTATGCCAACTGGTCTGGAACAAAATGGAGATTTCTGAGAATATAACATGAACTCAGCTCGTGTGTGACAGCCGCACATGGATATTCCAGTAAATACAGAACACTAATGTGGTATTTTTGGCTGCATAACTATTTCAATTGACTCTAACATACACACGGTAATGCTGAGTTAACTTTTACCCTGAGTCACAGGTTCCAAATGATTCTCCTCAAAATGCTCGTTTGCAATTTGAACGTGATTTGCAAAGACGCTGTTAATTTCCATAATGAATGCAGGAGTTCCTGTCGACAGTATAAAGGCATACAGTACACAAGCTCGAGGAGGACTGTCAGAGTGGATTCATTGTCTGCTTTATGGTGAATCACCGTGGCCTGGAAATAATTCATCACAGCGGTGAAACAGCTGTGAAGTGAGAAGTTGCTGTGGTTGTTATCCCTAAGTGCTTCTCTCCTTTTGTCTGCACGACGCGGCTCACTTCGGATCACACGGGCTCTGCAGATAAAAGTCCAGACATATAAAGGCCAGCCTTTTCTCTTAACTGTGCAAGGCTGAATTTCCTTGCCACTGGTTCAGAGAAGTTGAGAGTACTAGTGGAGTGAGGAAGGACATGACGTTTGCTGTGTGGTTGGAGTGTTACAGTATGCATGTACTCTGTAAGAGTGCTGTTTCTGAGTGCATGTGGTTGTTAAGACTCTCCTCTGTGCAGACCCTGAAGGTTGGCCCAGACTTCGCTGTCATTTCTCATCCTAATGGTTCCTGCCACACGCTCCTGCCAACATGCAGCTGGAAAAGAACCAAAAGCCATGAGGAAAAAGGAAAACTCAACAGACATTTAATCTGTCTACTACTCGCACTCGGAACAAAAGTCACTCTATGGTTATGAAGAAGAGAAAGAACGGAATGATCCTCCCCCTCTCTAGAGGTTTATTTTAAATGCACATAGTGATATAAGGTGTGTCGTGGAAGCTACATAAGCACCAGCAGTGATATATTAAGTGCCTGGATGGGAGAACATAACATGCAATAATAATCCTACTCAATAAACCACATATTGTACTGATAATTTGCTTCATATTGCATCTAATTGCATTTTACAGCTTGCTCATTTCACATGCATTATATGTAAAGCTTCATGGTTTATGTGGCTCATAGACAAAACAACTGGTTAACATCACCTTAATCTAGAGCATGTCCCTCTTTTTTAGCCTCTTTCAGTGTCTTGCTTTGGTTTTACAGCCCACACTCTCCCTACTCACTACTTTTTTTGCTCAGAAAATCTCTGATAAACCCACAGCACAGGATCTTCCCAGCACAAAAATAAAATGACAATGTTAGCACCTAGCCAGTGACCATACTGGGGCATCTGTAGCACCACATCGAACCAGATATACACATCAGGAACTAAAGGATTCCAAAAAAGGATGACAGGAGAGTTATCTTGTACTTTGTACTATATTTATATTATGTACCATGTGAGGTCAGTAGCTAAATCCTTATTAGTCAGAAGTGACCACATCTGGATGAGAGGGTGAAGTGTATGTTCATTAGCATTAGCAATCTTGCTAGCAAACCTCATCGCTGTATGCGTACATCGTACAAACAATTGTTGCGGATTAAAAGACTGATTATGTACTGTGACATGAGCTGTTGCACAAAAGAAGAAATACTATTTTTTTTTTAAACAACTGCATTGTTTTAAAGGGCCCACTAGCTACCAAGACTAAAACTGTTTTTGGGGGCTTATATGAGCTGTAAACAAGTTTATTTCTGCTGTAAAAGTAGACATTTTAACATAGGAGTTAATGGAGACTGAGTCAAGTAGGAAGTCAATGAAAGATGGTGACTTAGCAAATCTTCACAATTTATTAGCTGAGAATTAATGCCACCAACTTTTAAAAAAATCTTATTTTTTATTAGAATTCCTACTCATTACTGGTGGACAAAGTTATTTTGTACACCACAAATTCTGTCACAAAACACATACAGTTAGGTTTGGTTAATAATACTCAAAGAGTCTGCTGTACAATCAGATGAGGCTGAATTTGCTGGAACGAATTCATCCAGAGTGACAAATCTGATGCAACCCACCCAATTATCAGTGCCTCCTTTTCATCCTTTGCATCTCGCACTCAGAGCAGATTAAATTAATGCATAGCGTCGACACCGTCCTCACTCTTCCATCGGAGTAGTTTGGAATTCAGGGCTGCACTTGGCAAATTTGGTGGCACCAACTGTCAGCAAGAGATAACTTAATTTTTTTTGGAAAGTCTAAAGGATTTAATTAGCTGCACTCATGTACTGTGACATAAACTGCACACTTCCTGGACTTAAACCTTCTCTTGTTAGAGCCTGCTGACTGTGTATGAAAAAGCTTCCTCTGTAGGTAGCGTCATTGTTGCTTCATCCATCTCTCTCCGGATGGACGGAGTGCTCATTTGCTGCTGTTGGAGATACTGCTTTGTATTTTCCTCCAAAGCTTTCATGCGTCACTTTCCCCTCACTGAGAAATTTCCTGTCAACAGTGATTCCTGACATCTGAAATAAGGTTTGGCAGAAACGATGAATCTGTAACATCTCAGTCAAGAGTTATGGGATTCTCTTTTCTGCAGCGGCACCAATTCATTTGCGGTTTAGGCTGTTAATAGGGAATTTTTTACATATAAATCTTACCTTATGTGGCCTGTCTTTTTCTACCACAGCAATCATTTTCAGTTCCTAAGAGCAACTGCAAAAGGCCTGAAATGTCAAATGCAAATGCAGCTGTTGAAATATTTGGACTCTTGGTGCCGTCTCGTTTTTTTTTTTGTCTTTCTTTTATGCTGTCAGTTGGTTTCCAAGCCTCCATCTCACTCTCAGTAGCTGTTTGTCCCCAGGGATTGAACACATAGGTGTCACTCACTTCCATCACCTTTGCTGGGTTGTGTGTGTCGCTGTCACTCTCTGCCTCTCAAAAGCACCTGCAGCACAAAGACCACATTGTGAGTCTCACAATAAGGTGTTTAAATTTTGAGCGGCTGCTTCTGACTCTGCCTCACACTGAAAGGAAAGCAGCAAAAATATCCACAATATTTAAAGTGGAGTAACCTGCCACAGGTATGCAGAGTAATATGTAAACAGAGCAGATTTAAAAATACCTAATATATTTGCTTGTATCTTCCAACAGTTAGTTTTAGGTTATCATACAGAATCTATGCAAAAGACAACATTTTCGGTGCATTCATCCATCCATTTTCTACACTTTACTCAGGTCTATCTTCCAATCAAATTCGACTTGTTGGCGAATATCAAGATATCCTGAAGCCAAGCAAGAGATATCGTCCATCCAATGCTTCCTGGGTCTGCTCTGAAGTCTCCTTACTGTTGGACATGCCCAAAATGTGTCCAGAAGACCACCTTAGGTGATCCCTGTCAATGTGGAAGAAGAGTGGCTCTACTTGGAATTCCTCCTAAACGATCAAGCTTCTCCTATTTCTAACAAAGGTTTCAGACACCCTTCATAGGGAGCTAATTTGTGCTCTAACCCCAATCTCATTCTTTCAAGATCCAACATCCTGAAAACTGCCAGTCTGGAAAGTTTCCCATGCAGATGATGAAACTTTCAATCTCCATGGAGATTCAAATGGTTTACAGAATCCAACTCAAATACTAACAGAGTGTCCTTACTGCCCTTGTCACTGGGTGATACTTGAATTCCAATGCAAACATTAAGACAGCATAGGTGGAACTGGATGCTTTTGACTGGAGTCCCCTGAGACCCCAAAATATTTGTATTATTGTATTATTAAAAAGCACTAATCAAAATGAAAATAACAATGATGTGACATCAATAAGAACAAATTTTAAATAAAAGAAAAACACTGGGATGAGGCTTCATTCTAACTAAGAAAAAAACATAAAACTAATGCGTCACGCAATATTCTACATAACATCTGCTTGTGTTTCTTGCCTCATTATGGTAGCCATATGTTTTTGTGGCCCATAATTACTTTGGCAGCTACAAAAATTTGAAGCAGTTCTAAAAATTGAGTTAATGGGTCTAATAACCCAGTGCATCAAACTGTTAACAGAGACATGTGGGGCGGTAATAATGTTTTCTATACTACATGAAATTAAATTTTTATCAGGTGCCATTTCTCTCTCAGACATACAGTAAAGTGATTAGACTATAAAAGAGCTGTTACTTTAAAAGGACACATTTCTGCATGCGGGACATAAAGTCAGTTATTATGACATCATCTTTATACCAAGTATGTTTCATATCCAGTCATTCTCCTCCTGAAAAAAAAAAGATTTCTCATTTCAGTGGAAACACCCAAGGAATAGTGTCTTCCTTTACTTTGAGGGCATAAATGTGTCCTCCCTAATGCACCATAAAAAGAGAGACTGCAGTAGCAGCACATACAGGGGTGTAACCTAATGATCACGTTACTGTGGTTGCCCGCTGGCTCGGTAACAGTCTGGAACATTTTATTTCTTTGGGTAAGTCACTCAGAGGTGTGTTGTACATCAAATGTAAGCTGCGTGCATGAAGAGATCCATCATGAGTGTTGTAGAGACAGAGAGAGAAAGAGAAAAAACAGAGGATGGATAAAAGGTTATGATGCAAGAGTGGAGTAAAAACAGCCAGACTGTCGTTTCCTTTTCTTAAGCACCTTGAAAGTCTTGGCATGAATATCTGCAGCCTGCATTCTTCATAAACCCTGAACATCCATCTCTGTGACAGCTTGAGTGTGTGTGCTTGTTTACAGCCATCAGCATATGTATATACTGTCTCTGTGGATGTACAATGTGTGTTTGTGTACCTTTTTCCAAGTGTTTGTGGAGGCATGTGCTGTGTATAAAAGTAGTGAAAGTTGTAATTTTCCAGGCTGGCGCATCGATCGTCACCCTCCTAAAGACAGCATTGTCCTCTCGCTCACACACTGTCGGCTCTCCTCTGATAGTTAATGCCTCATTGAAAGCCATTTGCTACCCTGTCCTTAATTGTGGCTAATAATCCAATCACACTCAGTATCAGTGCGCCAAGCACCATTAAGATAAAATGGGGACATCAAGAAAGGGAGGAAGGAAGGAAGGCAGACTAATGACATTTATGAGAAAGCGGGCGCTTGGTTGTAGCTGGAGGTCCTGAGCTTGACTTTTGAGTGGATATCATTGAGATTTAACGGCTATCGAACAGACACTCACGCTTATTACCGACATAAAGTGAACAACTTTCATTCTCCGCCTTGAAAATAATATTATTAGCTATCATAGATCACCCTGCTTTAAACACTAAACTGTGGAGTCTTTATCATGTCGTCTACAGTGTGCCTCCTTTGACAGCACAGCATCTGTGGCAGCATGTTGTGAAACAGCACAAAGCTACAAAGACATGAAGAGAAATGAGGTGGCCTTGGGGAATTTTCTGGTGAAAAATCTGAGAGACAAACAAATACGAGGTGCTGTCTGAAACCTCGAGTATTTTCCTTAAATGCAAACATGGATTGCTGCTCACATCTGTATGGGAATTAAGGTAGTGTTAGCAGGTTATTAGCTTATCGCTTGAAAGCACAAGATCATACAAAAGCATTATAATTCTGTCCAGAAAGTCACTGGGCTGGCCGAGATATTGTTACAGAAGGTATAATCACATCAGCTTTGTCATTTAATAAGCATAAGGGACTGTGTCAGTAAGTTATGGGTTGTTAGGTTGTGTAGTGCAGCGCTAGGTTAGCCATTTCAGGCAACCTTCAGACTAATCACCTACTGGCTCTACTGAGTGCTGGAGGTCCTGAGTTTAACTCTGAAGGGATATCAATGAGATTTAATCACCAAATCACACTTATTACCAATATAAACTAGATGTATTTAATTTTACACATTAAAATAGTTTTATTAGTCATCTTAGGTCCCCAACCTTTTTTGCGCCACGGACCGGTTTAATGTCAGACAATATTTTCATGGACCGGCCTTTCAGGCGTCGCTGATAAATACAACAAAATAAAATGATACGACGAAAACAAAAACTATGGTATTTTGTAAATATAATAATAAATGTGAATTCACTGTGTAATTGTGTAACATAATTAGGAGCATCCTCCTGAAATGCACCAACAACATTGAGAACATCCTCCTCTCTGTCCTTTAATGCTTTCGGTCGCTATAGTAACGCGTAAATATTTCTTTCAAAATAAGACACACAACTACAACATGGGAAAAGACCCAGAGAAACTGAGTTAATGATGAAACGCTGAGAACTGTTAATTTCACATCCAAGGCTCAACTCTCGCGGCCCGGTACCAAACGACTCACAGACCGGTCTGGGGGTTGGGGACCGCTGTCATAGATCACCCTATTTCAAATGCTGAACTGGGGATCCTTCTTCTTGTCTTCTCCACAGTTTACATGACAATGTCTGCGGCAGCATGCTGTGAGACATCTCTTTGAGTAATCTGATGTCATTGTGCAGCTGCAGCAGTCAGGAAGATATGAAGAGAAAGGAGTTGGACTTGGAGAGTTTGTTTTGGCGGAGACGTGATCGAACACAGAGCTGAGCAAGTACGAAGCGGTTACAAAGCTAGTTGGCACCTCAGTATTTTTTGTGGCTGTTAATGATTTCACTTGATGTATGCATCCCTCTCTCCAAAGCAAATATAGCATTTTAATTAGGTCACTGAGAGTTGACCATGTTGCTATAGAGAATACTTTGATGCCTGACTTAAAACATGTTCAGCGACTTTGTCCAAACACAGGCTGTCTCACACACCCCATAATACAAATGTGGTACCAATGTGCCTGAGAGAGACTGAAGGCCAATTCACCACATTTATTTTTTAACAATTTCTGAGGCCCACTTAGGAAACTTGAACATTCTCCAACCGAATTAGTATGAGCACAAGGCTTCACCCTAACAACAAATGTAGTCCAAATGTACCCCAGCCCGAATACTAATTTGTCATCCACGGGTGAAGGCAACAAAATAATGATTCTGTGGAAGGTATTTGAAAATGTATGTGTGAGTGTGTTTGGGTATCCAAGTCTTGTTCAGGGAAGAATATGACTTCTGTTTGCTTGTCAGTCCTTGGTGTGGAGTACAGCTTGACTAAATTACTCATGAGGTGGATGAGCAATGAGAAGGTGACCCATTTCACTGCTCCACTTCTGCAGCCTTGGGTCTCTTTTGAATCAGATTCACAGTCATTCAAAGAAAGGGAGATAAGTGACTGAATGAAAAGTATTTTTGGTGTGGAACGGGGTGTAACAAGAAATTAAGCAAAGGTCCCTGCAGCTTAATTAACATTTCCTTTTCTGTAAAAAAAAACCTCTCTTAAAATAGTAATAGAGTTCTGGTACAGCTTGTTTTAGAATAAATAACTGAAAAAAGGAACAATATAAAGAATGAAATCTGCTCAACGTCAATGGATTAGCAACTTTTATAACGGCCTTCGACTTAAAGTTTGTGCAACTTAGAACTTACAATGTGCTGATGGATTTATGGGAAATGTAATAAAATGCTAGCTATTTAGGCCACTCCATTTCTTAATAATAGCCTGCTAATGAATAACTAGTCTGACAAGTGAATTGGACACAAATGTTTTGGTTAATATGCTTATTATTAAATAATTTTCTTGCCAAACATAATGCATGATAATTATAAAGCTGGACCCAGCAGATAATTAGTTTAACAATGTTTGGGGTTGCGTTTTGGATTTGGGTGTTGACTATGACCATGATGAGCGAGGTTCACTACACGCTCTTACAGTACTGACTTTAATCATAACCAGACCTAAATCGTCTCCTGTTTTAACCTCCTTTTGACTTCATGGACCATGAACATAGCTTCTGTTTCAGAAACATTAAGCTGGTGCAGAGGTTCGTTGAACCTGCATTTTACTTGTAGGGCCACCAAAGTCGATAGTTGTGGTTGCAAAAAAGACTCCAAGTCTTTTAGAAGTCTAAGGGAAAACAGCTTTCCAATGACCTCTATAAACACTTTGGAGCCAAATTTATGGGTTCAGTGATTTGTTTGGGTCTTACTGAATGAAAGATTATATCTAAATGTCCATTTTTTTATGCTGTCTATGAGCTGGACTTATTTTCATAAACAGAGGAGTTACCCACTCCCGGCTGTATGACAGAATGCTCTGGCTTTACTTTTCAGATTCATCTATAGAGAACGTCTATACTCAAGACCAACTCTAGCTGCCCCCAGACCCTCTTTTGGATGAGCATGCTGACACAGAAAAGATGACTGTATGACACATGTTTGTACTCACTAGTACCTCCCAGCTGAACTCGAAAGTCATTCTGACTTCAGGCAATTTCACCGGAAGGAAACACACTTTGAAAGAGCTCACAAAACCAGGACACATTATTTAATAATTCATCCCTTTATATTATTCATAAGTGATAGGTTTTCCTCAATGGATACTGTTGTCTTGTCTTCTAACTGTTCTGTTCTCAGGTAATTTTACGCTGCACGGCAAGCTGTTCAGAGGGGAGGTAGTGACCTAAGTAGGTGGGTCAAACTTTTTTGTTTTTTCTCTGTATCCAGGCAGAGAACTTAGCTGAATCCCACTCATCATCTCATAATCATCTTTTTATGGTTGCGTTCTTCTAGGACTGTGTGAGATTGACTTGGATGTGTCTTACATTACAGTCACCCATCATCCCGCTTTTATTCCTCTTCCATTAGGGTAAATGTTTAATTCGCCCTTGTCACTGAGTGCGTCTAAGGGACACCCTAAAGTTACAAATACCATCAGTCAAAGTCATCAGAGAGTCAGCTTAAGTGCAGAGGCAGAGTTTCAGGAAGTTTTGACCCAACTTGGATCATTTCAGCTGCTGGTTTTTTGGAGTTTAAAAGGGTAATAAGCAGGTTTTACTACTTCATCATTCTGACATAAATGTTGATTGCACCAGAGAAGAAAAGGACACAATTGTTTAGATGTGTCTTGTAATAGCGTTGCTTCCATTTTATGTTTTGTCTGCCACCAGGTACACAATCTCCTGAAAATATAAAATGAAGACTGTGCAGCTAAAGTAATTAAAACAAGAACGGGGGAGCACTTTTATTTCACCTGATAGATAACCAGAAATTTCCTTGGTAGCTGAACTGGTAAATAGAAATGCAAAAACTGTATAACAGTAAAATAAGGTGATATTGTCAGAGGACTCAGTGAAGGCAAAGAGGAAGAATCCCAGAAACTGAGAGGAAAAGAATAGACCCAAGATGACATGAAGCTGAGACGTGAAAGGGTTCAAAAGTGACATTCGGTATTATTTCTGCTCAGTAACCATCCCTGACAACTTAAACCACAGAGGTGAGTGTTCAATTGTCACTTTAAGTAACTCTGTTAAGCAGCCTGAATTCTAGGAGAATTGCATTATATAAAGTTCCAAGTGCTCTGGAGTTTGAGTTACTTCAACATACTGACAAGAGATGGGCATTAACGCGTTAAAAGTAATGAGTGCGACCTTCATGGCAACAGCTGTGTGCAGATCAACAATGGATAATATAATGACTGCGACAGAGTATGAGCGTGCAGCTTTTAAAGCGTGGAAGTACTGACCTTACTTTGAGTTTGATTCCGTAAAAAGTGACAAAAACATTAGCGTCGTGTTTTTAAAAAGTAACTAAGTAATTAATTACCTTTGAAAATAAGTAATCAGTAAAGTAACAGGATTACTTTTTTGGAGAAGTAATCAGTAATTAGTTACTGATTACTTTTTTCAAGTAAGTTAACCAACACTGCGTGTCACTAGTAAAATAAAAAATAAATTAATAAATAAAATAAACAAGTAAAATAAGGGATTACTACTGGAAAAAAAGTAATTAGATTACTGTTACTTCCCCATAAGCAGGCTGCGTTACTAAACCGTGATTTTGTTTGTGAGAGTGTCTCATGACAATGACGTACGTACATAACATGGAGTGCAAGAGAGAGTACGACCATGCAGCGATTAAAGCGTGGAAGTACTGACATTACTTTGAGTTTGATTCCATAAAAAGTAACGAAAACATTAGCATCCACTGTACACTCTGTGTGGGAAGAAAACTTCTTTCTACAGCAAAAAATTAAACTTCAAATCTGAGCAAGCACCAAGTACACTGCTACGGGAATATGGAATTCCCAGAGAAACCCCCGGATCCCCCCACTGAAATGACCACTGCGGCACCGGGCAAACCTCCGCCTGCTAAACAGGTGACAATAGATTTAAGAGTGACAGGACTTAGTGTCACTGAATCTTTCATTTTATTTATTTTTTGCTGTGTTTTACTTGCATCTATTGTGAGTGAGTGTGAACACAAAACGTTATTTCATTTTATATGCTAGAATATGCAGAAAACAGGTTTAAATGTTAAACAAGCTTCTTCAGTAAAGTACCAGAATTACTTTCTTGGAGAAGTAAGCAGTAATTAGTAACTTCTTACCATTTTTAAGTAACTTGACCAACACTGATACTGACAACTTATCAGCCTTATTATCATCATTTCAAAGGTAAATCAGATGGAGAGAGAACGTTGGTCTATAGTTAAATTAGGAGAGGAAAAGGTCACATCCTGAGCTGAGACTGTGACTTACTCATGCTTTAGCTGTCAAATGTTTCTGTTTTTGTAACCTAGGCTGGAACCTTTCCCAGTGCTGGGTGACAGGCGGGGTTCACTCTGGACCATATTTCACAAAAAAAAAAAAAAAAAACATAAAGAGACAGACATTAACACTTATGGGCAATTTAGTCACCAGTTCATTTAACATGGACTGTGGGAAGAAGCTGAAGTACCAGGAGAGGACATTTAAAGAAAAATACACAGAAAGGCACCAGCTGCCCATCAAATTTGACCCTAGAAACTTCTGGCTGGGACATTAAGCATTAAGGAAACACAGAGGGATACACCTTATTCATTCAGCACTCGTGTTGGAATGGTAACATTAGCTGTAAGAGCTCTTTGTATCAGGATTTGACCTGAAAAGGTTGGATTGCTGCATCCACAGCTTTTGCCTATTCAACACAAGTTTAGATGCTAAATTAAACCACATCAACATGCTGGTCAAACCGCACACAGAGGGACAGGGAAAGAACCATGATGAGGACAAAATGTCGAGCCAAAGGCAGTGCAGAGTTAGAGTCAGTCTAGTATCACATGGAAGCTGCTCTCTTCTCCATGTTTAACCTTTGATCTGGAAACAGTTCATGGCCCAACCAACAATTCAAGCAATGCTTAAAGAAGCAAAGGAAATTCAAATATCAAAGTTCCTCTGGTTGTTGACAAACAAAAGAACAGAGTTTCTTACCTGAGCTCCGCAGCCACTGCAAAAACTTTTGCTTGTGACTGTATTATTAAAATTTAAAACATGCAGTTCAAGAATGAACACTGACCATTTTGTCATGGCCTCAAGAGATACTTACAATCTATTTCTTAGCAGGAAAAATGATTTGATTTGTTAAACCCGTCGAATTGTCGCAGATTCATTTCCTGGGGTCTGAAAAGGTTATGTCGCTTCTCAGCAAATGTGTAGGTAAACAAGAACACAGTCAAAACAACACTTTATCCTCCATCCTACAGTACTTTGGATAGACTTTCTCCAACCTGAAAGACAGGGGGTATAATTATTTGGACAATCTTCCTGATAATAACAGTGTGTTTGCTCCTGGGTACAGACTGAGCCGCTCTCAGGCATCCTGTCCTTCCTCGCAATTCCCACAAACCTCTGTTTATGTCCACATCCAACCTGTTTTTCTGTGAGACGTAAATTACCAGCTGCCACGTGTAATGTATGGCAATTTGCTCCCACATTATCGTGGGCCACCACAAGGTCAGAAGCACTTCCTGTGGTGCAGCTTACTAACTATTCTTAAAGAGGTCCTGTCACACTCGGACCACTTCTAGTTATTGTTATGATTAAAAGAAACACTGAAATGTTTTTGACCAAATGGCCTGAAAGATGAATTAACGGAGGTGTAACAGACCTTTAAAAGTAATGATATACATTTGTAGTTAACTGTATAATAAGAATAATGCCATTTACTGTATGTGAGCGGAGTGAGTTTGGAGCCGGTGAAAAAGGGTTGGAGACAAAGGAATGAGAGAGGTTAAAAGGGGAATGAAGGGTTAATTAGAATTTGAACTAAGGATCAAAAAGAGACTGATGATGACTGCAGACTAGGTTTAAGCAGTTATAAACAGTCAGCAGCTGGTTTTTGGACTATCAGTGACCAGCAGAAAAATCTTAACACACTCTCCAACACTGCTGTAAAGTAATTCACCATCATGGACAAATATTTTCAAATTTACAGACTCATAATGGATGTAGACTCAAGATGTGTGGAGTATAAAAGATAGACATAATCATCTTAATATCACATGTTGATTGATTGATTGATGTTGAAGTCATGGTTTGAAGCTTCAAGCTGAGCATTTTTCATTGTTACCATCTTGGTGTTTTGAAACCAGATTTGATGAGAAAGACGGTTCTTATTGAGAAAGCACATGCTGATTGGTTAACAACTCACCAATAAAATTGTTACCCAATGAACATACCTTGAATAACTGACCTCTATGAAACATAGTATGAACAAAATTTAGAAAATGGACCTGATGTTTTATTTAGTATAACCTAGAAAGAGCTGATATACTCACTAGGAAAGTGTTTACTAAGGTCAAGTCAGGTAGCCTTTACACAAAGACCATCGCACATGATTCCCTTCACTTTTCAGAAATGGAAGCTATCTCCTATCTCAAAGCTATCTCTTATACTGTCTGTAGTTACTCCACAAGACTGGATACTCAGCTCTCCTTTCGGTGGAGGACTCAGCTTAGCTGGTTCTGTTCTGGTTATATGTCTATAAAAGAAATTTTAGAAGAATAATAAATTAGCCATAGGTTGCCTTAAATTGCACTATATGAGTTACCCATACAGAGTGATAACTCTGGGTTTAAATGATCTATTAATGATAAAGAGGCTAATAGGGACTGCTGATGCTTGTAGAGATCTTATATATCATAATTTTAAATGTGCAGCTTTAGCATCCTGAATGAAACGGGGTGAAAACAAACTTCTCTTCTTGATATTCATTTGTTGCTTTTTTAACACCTACCACAGAAAGACCCAGAGGCTCACTTGGATTTCCCAGGCCAGTCATAATCACCCCATTATCAGAAACAAGGTAAGCCTGATAGCATTAGCTCAGCTTTGCCTTATAAGTGTTTAAGTGTGAACACAAACCCCATTCCTGCTCTCTCAGTTTGCTGACAGGCTGGAATGAGAGTTCTTTTGAAGTGGAGTTAGCTCGTCTCGTGACCTGTCAGGAATGGGGTTTGGTCCAACCGGAGGAAGAAAGACGGGAGATCCTGTTTGATGGGCCCGCCATAAGGGCCAAAACTGGAACCCTTGTTGTTTGTGTTTGTCAGTTTTCAATTCCCCACCCAGGGAGAAGGAACCCTCTGGGCACGGTCAGGTTTCACAGACAGAATTTAAACACTTCTGCCGGGTAGACGAGGCGCTCTTGCCTCAGTAGTGGCCAATTAGGATCAAGTGTCAGTGCGCTGACATGTGAAGGATGGAATGTGCGAGTGTTTGGTCAAACAAGGTTCGGGAAGCAGAGTCGGTGGTGACAGCCTTTGTCACAGACGTGGAGGAAGGATTTAAAACACATGGCCACTTTGCCGCCAGACAGAAACCTTCACTCTTGCTGCGGCTGATTGGATCATGCAGAAAGCCAGGCTTGCGCTGTTTCTCCATTTTTTTCTGCCATAATTGTCATTTTATGCTTTTTCTTCCACCTGTTCCTGTTGATTGAGTCCATAGACAGAGTTATGAGTGCTACTTGTTGCGTTTCACTTGGTCTATTTTGGACAACGTTTCTGCTTATCTTTGACACAAGTAATTTACATCACATCGACCTTGAGCAAATATAGCTGAACAAGTCTTCACCAGCAGGGTTCAGTACGCTCCTCAGGTTCTATACGCAGTAAAGGCCAGCTTTCTGACTAATGGATATTCAAGCTTCTGAGAGATACAACTCAACACAGCAAGATCACACTTAAATAAGGATTTGTGAAAGTTAGATTCAACTTAATCTACAAATATGGTACCGTTTCATTAAGTAGTAACATTATCCATGAAAAGAAAAAGGCTGCTACAAGTTCTGCAGGGAAACCTGTGGCTTAAGTCATTTATTCCAAGCTTTTTGATGTAAACATATTTCATTTCTTTGCCATGTGATGTGTATGAAGAAGGAAAGAGGAAAGAAGGTTGGATGGAAATGCCCCTTGGCAGCCAGTTAAACCGTGAATGCTAAGATTACAACATGTACTTCAGTACCAACTGTACTGTTCCATGACTGAAAAGCACTATATAATGTACTTGTCCATGATTATTACCTGGCATCAAACATGAACTCTGAATGATAAAGTAGAGGTGCTAATCCCACCTACACTCGACAGTATTGCGTTTGATAGGAAAAGAAAAAACACTTCTGGGTAGTAGAAATAGAAAATAGAAAATCTATGAATCTGATGATTCATAGATTATGGCCAAAGTTTCACATAACAAGGTCAATGCATTTGCAAGTATCCCTGTGAGCCAAAAGCTCGGGCCTTTTTTTTCTACTCTTGGATCTGTGTGATGTCATGGTTGATCTGATATCCTCGTGTTGGTGTTGTTCCCAGATCATCATACTAAATGTTGTTAAATAAATGCACGAATGGCTTGGCGCGCAAAGGAATAACGTCACAACAATGTGATTGGTCACTTGCAATGTTGAACCTGGAACAACATTTTCATGATGGTCTGGGAACAACACCAACACAAGGATATCAGATCATCCATGATGTCATAGAGAGGGGACATCCCTAATATGGTTATCTCAGGCACGCACACGCTGTTAATAGGTTTGGCCACTCAGAAGAAAGCTGGGGTAACATTATATGCAGTCCAAGACAAAGGATGAGTACTTAAAACAGAATAATGATAAGCTCCTCTTGTACAGTCTGATATAAATATGGACATGACATGGTCACCAGTGGCCCCCAGCTTCATCTGCCTTCCTCTATACTTTTATCTTCTCATCCTCTTTTACCTTCCCTCTCTGTTTTGCGTGAATGAGCAGGTCTTGCTGGCTCTGTGAGGTCCTCTTGGAAGTCTGTCCTCCATCCATAAAAGGCCAGCTGTCTGACTGGCATATCTGCTTCCCATCAGCTCATCACCCAGCTTTATTATTTATTCATCCACTCCTGGCCAGATCATCACAGCTTCTCAAAGGGATCCCCTTATGTGTGTCAGCTTGAATCCTGTCCAACACTGTTCCAAGTTACCTGGGAAAATCCTCTGCAATCAAAACTCATCCTGAGGAAAGGATCTCAGCTTGCCTGTCCACTCTCCATGCTGAAGGAAATTTCTCTACATGTACACTAACCTCGGCCACTCACCTGGTGCCCAGCTCCTACATCAGGAGCCCTTTCCCTTGATTAATATATCAGATAAACTTGCCTGTGTGCCTCCATTAGTTCGGATATGATAGTGAAAATGAGCAGGTCCACTTTAGACTCATGTGTAAGTGCAGTGCACTTCCTATTCTGCATACTTTTACTTATAATCAGTTTGTATGGGTTTTTTGTATGTTTAACCATGGAGAATTTAGAGTGTAATTAAGTCATCAAGCTTTATTTAAAGACATCCCAGGATCCAATAACCAAAACAGATAATGAAATGCCACTTGCTGCATTTATTTACATTGGAGAGGTCATTCCAAGCTCATATAGTGTCAACATTTCTGCTACTGAGGGAGGAGAGAGTTGAGTCAATCCTCACTCATTCAGGAGGAGCTCAGAGTAGAGCTGATGCTCCTGCACTCCAAAAGCAGCTGGTTGAGGTGATCAGCAACCATCAAGTATATGTCACGGACACCTCCTAGGCAACATGCTTTGGGCATTTCCAACTACGAGGAGACCCTAAACATGCTGGATAAATGTGTTTCTGAATGCTGCAGGTCTGCCTCACAGGCATGCAAACAACCTACAGGATGCGGATTTGTACAAGCATGCTCATTCAGCGCATATTAATCTCGTGATTTGTATGGTGTTAATGGCAGCATTTCATTATGTGTGGAACATCCTGCCGATGCTCTCGCTGGCCTCTCCTCCTTTGTCCTGGCATGTTTTTCCTCTGTGCTCACACTGGGTGCTGTATCTTTTAATGAGATCAGACTTCATTAAAGAGGGCCCCCTCAGAACCTTCCCCAGGTCTTTCAGCGCCAACGCTTCAATTAGCTCGAGCGGTGAAAGATGGCAGGCAGGGGTTACAAGAGGTGGAAGAATGACAGGAGAAGGAGCAAAGAGAAGGGAGGAGGTGATCCCAGTGAGTTATGAAGAGCATGATTTGAACGAGTCTGTGTCTGTGCAGTTAGTGTACACGGACATTTACAGCATAGAGCTCTGAGTGATCCTGCAGAGGTTTTCCTCTCTTTTAGCACATGAATAAATGCTGTTTCTGAAAGGTTGTCATGGTAACAGCATGAGGAAAAAACGCCAGCCATGTCACTATGGTGATGGATTCCATGAAACCTCTTCCATGTTAAGTGCAAGCACATATGAGTAGAGGTATAATAATATCAAGACTGTGTATACAAGATGTTTGCGGCCGCTGTGAGGTTACTCATGGTTTGTGATCTTCAGTGTTGAAGCATCAGTGTGGCCATGTTCATTACTTAATCACCGCTTGTTTCTGTTGTAGGGAACCTAGTTTTATTTGGCTGGTGTGGAACAAACACCACATAAAGAAAAGCAAACAAATGCAGAAACCATCAAGAAAGCTAGATGTTTCATTGCTGCATGGCCCTCAGCCCGAGTGTGTCATCTGTCAGGAGAAGTTGGCTAATGCTAGCATGGTGCCAGCTGAAGACAACCTTGGAAACCAAACATTCCTCCTGAGAGACACTTGGGCTGCTCTAAAAGCCCACTGGAGCTGAACCAGAAGCAGCAGGGCAGTTTGTTGAACTGTGTGAAAGTGTCTCAGCTGCACTTTCTCATACCTTGCAATGACAAGCACGTGAAAAAAAGTTCCAGGAGGTGGCTGGGACTAGCTAAAATGTCTCCAAAAGACATTTTTTAAACACAGCTGGTCTCGATGCACTCATCATTTGCATAGTGTTTATTCTGCACTATCTGTACACTCGCCTTGTTGACGAAAAAACATTTCTAGGTGTCTGTTCATACAATTAAATAAAGAATTGACACTAAGTCAGGCTGAAAAGAAATTACTTAAACAAAAAACACAGATAAGTACAGATTTTTCTATACAATCAGTTATGCCTCTCTCCCCATTCAGTTTTACAGTGTCTGCTCAAAATAACTGACCAGAGATGTTACCAAGATGGCTGCCAAGACTTCCTGCAGTAAGGATTTTGCTAAAGCTTAACAATCACAAGGACAGTATACTAGAATTTCACTCCCCAAAACTGGAACTCAGACTTCTGTTAGTACATTAACCGCACAGTAGCCATGTTATTGGTAAAAATGCTCTAAAAGGTTCCAACAGCACAAATAGGGTCCAGAAGTCAACTTTAGGGACACCAGCTGGCTGAGGAAAACCTACATGACAGCTAGCAGCTGCAGCTGCAGCTGTCTTGTGCCACCATTTAACTGTCAGTCAAAAAGGGACACGCCCCTCATAAAGCAAACTTTAAGTCTTAATTAGTGCTGTCAGTGTTAATCTCGTTAAAATGACATTAACGCCATAACCGCATTAACGCTAGCGAGTTAGCATGGATCGCCCCGTGCATGGGGCTGCACAGCGCTAACGCATAAACAAGCTAACAGCGCTAACGCGTTGACATTGTGCATCCTCACTAGGGTTGCCAACCGTCCCTTAAAATACGGAATGGTCCCGTATTTCGAAACAAAAGTACACGTCCCGTATTGAGCTAATAAGGGACGCACTTTGTCCCGTAATACAGTGAGAATCAAAAGTGGCCTATAACTTTTAATGGAATTAACGCTTTGTTTGAAAACATAATTCCCAGCCCCTCTCCTGCTTTGTGACCAATGAGCTGACAGCACACTTATGACAATTCGAGTATAACAATTCAGATTACCGCTCATCTCATTGGTCGAGGAAAGGTCGCTTGCGGAGAAAATACCGGAAGACAACAGATGACCACAACAAGAAGCATGGCCAACAGGGAAACAAACGCCGACACTGCGGTGCAAGTCTCGGACGACAGTACACCTAAAGCTGGGCAGACACTGTGCGATTTTTTCAGTCACGATATTCAGCTCCTGCTCAAACTGCACGATTGACTCACAGGGTTAGAAGTTGGTAGGTCACGATGCAGGTCTTACACTATACGACCCGATGCTCTGATGCGACCTGAGAGCTCACACTGTGCCTCCATAAAATTAAGGTTATAACAGAAAATCTGTCGCTCGCTCGCTCTCTCTGTCTTTCACTCACACAGACACACCACCACCATCAACTTTGCTAAATTGCTAATGAAAAACATTTATCAGGCAGCTGTGATTGAGCAGCAGTGTAAATCCAACTATTTTCACGGTTGTTGTGGTCGTGATCATTTTGTGATGCCACATCGAAAAGGCTCGGATGAGCTTTCCAAAGTTCTACAAGTTGTGCCTCCATCGCTTGTGTCCAGCTCGCACGCTGCACAGCCGTGCTGCAACGTGTTTTTCACCGACGTTTACGTGTTTGCGCGTGAGCAGTGTGAGCGGCTGTGGTGAGACCCTCACGAGCGATTGATGATCGGGAGCTGGTCGTGAGGTGTTAATCACTTCTCGTTACCCCACGTATACTACACGACGCACGATGAAGGCCAAAATCGGGCCGATCGCCAAAACCGTCGCACGACTCAAAAATCGTCTCAAAATGGGCCAAAAATCGCACAGTGCGAGCCCAGCATTAGAGCAGCAATATTTGTTCCCCTCAGAGAAAGGGAAGAATGGGAAAAGGAAAACACCTGGCTGGAAAAAGTTAATATGGGCATGTGCAGTGAATATCAGCGCTATGTGGCCAGAAGTGTGATAATATAATTTATTTTGTGTAATAAACAACTGCAAGGATAGATAGTCATCTATTTGTTGTAATCAATACATAAAAGTAATACATAGGTGAATAATGATGATGAGTTATGGTGCGTAATCATGGGAACAAGCGGGTTTACAAACAGGAGCAGCTGATTACCATTAGAAAAGCTGAAATAATACCTCAACTGAAGCCAATTGTACTAAATGCACTAAATGTGCACTGTTACAAGAATATTTTTCTTTCTATTGTTTTCTATTATTTTAAGTTAAGCAGGACAGAGTTCTTTTAAAGAAAGATTTACTTATATTCTCAAAAGTTAAGCATGACAGGCTTCTGTTTAAGAAAGAGACCTGTTTTACTGTGTTAATGTTGTCATTTTGAGCTAAAAATAAATGGCTAAATGATCATTTGTTTCACATGTGTTCATATCACAAAGAATAGAATATGCATCTACTTAAATCAACTTCAAGTCAAATGGTTAAAAAAAAAAATTTCACACACAAAAAAAGAGCTAGAAAATTCACCACACTGGGAATGGTGAAGACAACTGGGTTGCCCGGCCCTGGCCACGAGGTGTCCCTTATTTATTTTTCAGGGAGTTGGCAACCCTAATCCTCACACACGGGGTGATCCATGCTAACTCGCTAGCGGAGATTTGCGCCGTGAATGCGGTTATGGCGTTAACGTCATTTTAACAAAATTAATCCTGACAGCACTAGTCTTAATACAATTTAAACAGGTGATTTATAAAAAACATTCATCCCTGTATAGTTTTTATGAAGGGGATAATTAGTTAAAGAGATCAAAACAGTTTTTTGTTTCAGGTTATAAATGTGCTTATTTCTGTTGTACATTGCTTTTGCTGGAACCTCTAGTGGGCATTAGGGGTACTATCAGTTTTGGCACTTCATTACCTTACCCACAAAACGTAGATTTTTGTCAAAAGGACAGATATATGAATTATTAAAATTCAGGAAATGTTGGGTGCACAGTTGTAATGTACAAATGGATCATTCAGGCCTTGAAGTGAGAGAAAGTCTTCCTAAGAGCGGTGTGGTGAATCTGAGAGCTGTGGTTTTCAGTGTAGGACAACAAAGATGCTCAAGGTGCTGCATTTCATGTCAGATCCAAACCAAAGAGCCTGGGAGAGGCAAAAAAGCATGTCGTGTCCGTGTTGCTCGTTTGAGAGAGGCGAGCCAGGCAGTACTGATTTTGGCCTTGGGGAAATTGTCCAGACACTGTCAGAACAGGGCCGTCCATTTGAAGCTCTGCTGTTTGGACAAAAGTGTGTTCCATTTTTTAATCCTCTTAATCTTTTCAAAGCTGTGGCTTTCTAAAATGACTTGGCAGGTTTTCCTTATTACAGGAGGGCCTGCTTCAACATGACTTTGCCAGTTAAAGCAAAACGCTCAGAAATACACAGGGTGAGAGATTGTGTGTGCTGCCAACAGAGTGATGCTGGTATTACAGTAATATGTTTGCAAACCCTGTTATCTCACACTGAAGATAATCTGTTTTAACGCATAATCTGATCAGAAATAGATATTAAACAGACCACAAACGTCAACCCAGTGGACATCATATGGGCATTTAATTTTGTTCTCTATCTACAAATTCTCAGCCAAATCTGTCTCCATCGAATTACATTTATATCCAACCAATTACCATTGAGTAATGCTAACTGATCACTTTATTGGGAACACTGTAAGACTGGCTATGGCCTCTGTTTGCTGATGAGAGACCTGTAATGCCTGCCTTTCAAGGCACGCTAGTATCATGACAGTTATCTTAAGGCACCTGGGACCTGGAACCACTGCAGCCATTGTGAAAATGACCAGGTGAAAGTAAGTTGAATGACTTTAAGGAGGAGAAAACATTTTCTGATGCCGTTGGACTGATTTTTATGTAATGAAAATTTAGCTTGGACTTTTTAACACACAATGGTTTTAGTCCCCTATCACCCTGAACCAGATAAGTATTTAAGAAAATGGATGTACTTTCACACCCTCAACATTTTAACATCCACCAGCTTACCATCAACCCATCTTTCCCTGACTCTGTGTATTCAAGCACCACCTTAAAATACTTGGAGTAGCATATAACTAGCACCAATCAGGGTTAAACAGAATTCATGGTACCATGTCTGCATTATATACTGTTATTATTGTTAACTAAAAAAAAAACTTAAAAGCTAAAAATAGATACTTAACTAAAAACTACACTAGACAATTTTGTAATCTAAAATCAAAAGTAATCTCTGGAAACTGAAACTAAACTAAATGAAAAACCAAAAATCAACATGAAATAAAAATAATAACTAATGAGAAAATACAAAGCTAGAACAACTCTGGTCTGCACAGGTCTTTGGCTACACAAAGTGACAGATTTTGTGTATGCAACCAGTACAAATACCGATTAGTTCAAAAGCTAGCAACGGGAGCAGCAACGGAGTTCATAACAAACAGGAAGCAACAATCTAAAAAATAATAACAATTTAAAAGAAAAAAAGAACCCTTGAAGAACTTACAACTTCTGCAGAAGTTGTTGTTGTTCTGTATACTGTTTGACTTTAACCTATGATGCTCTTACAACATGTAAACGATGGTCTCCAAAGATCTGTGTAGAACCTATACAGCCATGCTGCTCCATTCAGGCACAGAAGGCAAGTTTTAGGTTTGTAGAGCATTAGTAGATTAGTAGAGCACATCTTTAGAAAGCAAACTATGTCTTTTTTCATACATTTGTAAATTTCTGTTATTTTGTTAAAAGATTCAATCTTTAAAAAGGTTAGCTGCTAATGTAGCCCAAACCCTAACCCTAGATGAAGTGTTGGATGTTGAGATTAATGAAGGTTGATTGTTGTGGCTCTAAAATTATTTTTTAATACATTAAATGAGCTTACTTTTGACCTGTTTAAAGTTTGAGGAGATATATTTTCAACTATGCCATTTATTGTTGACTTTAAAGAAATTTGAAGTGAATGACCACATGCAGTCTGACTACAGGAGCTGTCCGTTCAGCACCGCAGCACAACACAAAGAGCTGCAGCCTCCTGCCTCTCCGACACTTTATCTGTTTCCCTCAGCGTCCTTCAGCTTCAATATGTACTTTTTCCTGCCTGTTAATGACTTGTAGCAGCTCCAGTCCAGTGTGATATGATTGAAGCAGACAATTAACTACATAATAAGTCAGGGTTTTAAAATATGTTTACAGCACCCTTGTTGGTAATCTCCAAAAGGCTTAGTAAATATCCCACTAAGTTGCTGCATAATGGCTTTTTAAGCTGTCTTTATTGTATAGAAGCACCAGCACTCTGTCATTATGAACTATTTTACTGCTCTGCTATTTTCTTCCAACATTCAGCGTCATGCCTGCTCAACTTGAGGGGGGATTTTGTCCCTATAGAATCACTTTCCTGCTACTCTGCTTGGACAATACAAACCACTCTCTCTGGACATCACGTCACTTGCAGTTGTATGAAGTGATGCCTCAAAACAAGCCATTTAAATCACGATTAAAAGCAGGATCTTAAACTGAGGACTGGTCATAAATAGCTCCACAAGGAGCACATTTTATGTCTAATGTAAAGGTTTTTTTTAATTTGTTTTTTCCCATTAACAGTATTCTTATGGTAAAATTTCCAAGAGAGAGCAGAGAAGAGATGAACACGGGACTTGCCTTAACTTCGAGAAATTTCAGGCTGTGGTGCTGCATGGTCCATATAAGGTACAAAGTTACGCTGACATGAACCAACATTCAGGTGTTGCTTCAGCTGGCCATGCACCAGATTTCTGTAAGCTGGTGTACTGTGCCTCTGCCTCTTTTTTGCCTTTTTTCTGAAATATCAATACAGAAGCTCAGAGATTATACCGAGGGAGATGCTGCAACAACGTGAAAGGATGAAATTTTCTGAAAAAACAACAACTTTGAAATAAACATTCAGCAGTGTCTTTGCTTCCAGTTTTGACTTCTTCTCTTCCTATATCAGCGCTAATGTGAGGGACTGTCTGAGTGGCTGCTTTCATTTCAAGTGTCTAAGATCACCATGATACGGATGAATCTGCACAGACTCAATGATGCCCTTTGTTTGCAGTTACGGTGTATCTGGTCAGATCACAATTTACAGACAGCAACCTGAAAACAGTGGCAGGGCTGGAAGCTGTCTGGTCATTCCCAGGAAGAGGACCGTGAACCTGAGATCAGCCAATTTTAAATCAGGTAGGCTTTAGACGTTTATAGACCTGCTCTCAGAACTTGAATAAAACTCCTGCTAAACTGGCGCGACCCTACAGGTTCTATTTTGAAAGTGAATATCCATCTGTGCTAAAATGTTTTCCAGGTTCTTCCATGACCACATGAACCTTGATTTTTGTTTGAGGGAGAACTCAACCGAACCCAAATTTTTTCCTAAATTAAACAGAGCTGACTTGGAAGGCAGTCCTGAACAAAAACACCTTTTCTCTCTTTCTATTTTCAGTCACACTGCCAGATGGCCTTCTATATTTTCTGTCTGTACTCTTTTGAAAAGCTCCTGGCCGAGTCTCAGCACTCAAAGCACATTCCAAACATCACCGAGTCCAATTTATGCTTGAGGAGAAGATTCCTACTATTGCACGTGTGGAGTTCATCCTTGCATTTCTCCAACTGGTCTCTATCAAATATTAATATTTCTGTGAGTGCAGAGTAAATGTGGATTATAAAAAGAAAGGGCAACGGGACTTAGGAAATGTGCTCGAGACGAGAGCTCGGAGAAATGCACACACTAATCGAAAGACCTCCGGGTCAACGCAAATATCTCGGAGAAAATGAGAATTTCATTTCGGGGCATTTTTATGAAGCCCTGCTCACTCAAACTATAAAAAGATCTACCTCAAAGCATCATGGGAAACTCACAGTAAGCAATACAGCTGGTTCCAGGTTGGGGTGGAGGCGTTTTTGAGTGAAAGTCAAAACCAAACTTCACTCTGTCTCCTTCTTTATTGGTTTCTTGTTGCCATTACTATTTCATTGTCAGTGATGGGAAGTTCAAGGTGGTCAGTCAACACAGCAAATGGCCAGGAATTTGGACTGAAAGTGCAGTCACATTCATGAAGCAACCTTCATAAAACTTTAAGCATTCCTTACAGAGTTTGGAACTGAATATGAGTAAAAACTGAGTAAATGCACGGCCATCAGTCCGACATCACCTGAGATAAATATAACCCCTGAAATAAGGACGAGCAGTGATGGATGATGACATTCCAGGAAGTTTTACTCTGTCTATTGAAACTCTAATGTTTGAAACTGTTACTATAAAAACATTCAAATCGGATTTGCATTACTCATTCACAGTAACAGCCAACCTGATTGCTCTCACCTTGGGTCGTGCTGTTCATTTGTCCGTTTTGTGCAGCCGGTGATAAGCTCAACCCGCTCATTTTAAAAAAAGAAAAAAAACAGCTTGAGCTGTTTACATCTGGCTATCTATGAGGCAGGTGTGCACGGACTCTTTGACTTTGTAAGCTATCCTCAAACACAGAGGGGATTACCTCTACTCTATTCTTCCAGTGCCAAAGGTGCATCCCGCCGAGGGGGGGGATGGGGGGATATATTTTACACAGGTTCACCATTGCAGGATGGACAGATAAGCAGTTGTGACCCGATCAGATATGGAAATGTTGGACATGTGCTGACACTGTAGCTGACAAGAGAGGCAGGTCTGTGACTGACAGGAAGAGACAAGTAGAGGGAGAAAATAGAAAACAAATGGTCTACAAATGGTTACTTAATCCTGAAACCTGAATTACAACGAACTGGACTTATTCTGCTCATTTCCAGCTCTAGATTTTTCATCTTAAACCCTACTACAGTAGCTTTCCATGATTCCCAGTTCAAAATCATCAGCTTTTCTATCAGATTTGATTCTATACATGCAGTTTTTATGTCCTGGTGATTACTGAAATTAAAGTTGATTTTGAAGCACCAGGACGCCACTACAGGCTCAACTTCCTGAGTTTCCTTCTAAAGAATGGCCCGCAGTGGCTACGTAATAGTTATAGTAATAGCTGCCCAAATTGCTGGCTGCAGACATTACCAAGACAACTGGTGAATTAAAAAAAGAGACCGAGTCAGAACTGAACAGAATTGTACTTAATCAGATAAAATTGTGTAGATAAGAGTGGGTAACGTCTGCTCATTTCTGGTGCCTTCATTCTTGGACTTTATAATAGCTTTGCATGATGCGCAACTCAAAATCATCCTTCTTTATCTCATACTAGACCTTGATGCAGCGCCTTTCTCAGTCTGAAACAAGCCGCTGTAGCTCCTCCCCCTCTTTTAATTGTCTCCATTGACCTGATGCAGAGCAGGGTGTGGTTGTGGTCACTGTTAGGTCAGGTCAGGTCAGGGTTAGCAGCCATCTGTCTTAGTTTAAACCAATGACAGGTTTAAACTAATAATGTTCTTTAGTATGAAGCACCAAATTCAACCATTATGGTTGCTGGAAAAGCAACCATAATGGCGCTTTAAAATCTGCTTATATGTTACAGAAAGAAGACTGCTAAACCCACAACGAGCAGCAACAGCACAGGTCAGCTGATAAAAGAGCACTTTTTAAAAAACACAAGTTTCTTGTCCACAAAGGAAAACCAGATCAAGAACGATGTAGCAGCTCATCTGGGTTACGATCCATGAACACCGATATGTTACCACTTGTAACACAAAGACATCAAATATGACCATGAGTTTGATGACAGTTTGGGGAAGACCCATCAGGTGATCATTTTGGGCATGATTGGTTAAATTCTGAACAATACTGTAGGATGAGTTGCGATCTTGTGAACTGTGGACATAAGAATGCCTCATCAGTCCTTCTGTCGGATGAGTTAAACATTTCCCTGGGGCTCATAACATAAATCTGACTCTGCACTAAAAGTTCCCACACCTACTAAATCCTACTGTAACATGTTAGCATAAGACTTTAGCTGTTAAAGTCCATGGTGTTGAAATATATTAAAACAACTTAATTTATCATTTATGTAATGAAGGCTCAGTGATTTGAGATCCTATGGTTTCTTACAGTTTAATAAGTCAAAAAAACAAATTACAGTGGCGATCACATTGTTTGGATCTTCACTGTTAACCAAGAAGCTGACAAACTGGGCTCTTTCACTCCTAAAACAGAGGCTAAAAACTTTGACAAATAAATAAATAAATTTCAGAAATAGGAAATTTAAGAAAGCTAAGGTCAAGAGCAGCTTCTTCCACCTCAGAGCAATCTCCAGAGTTTTGTTTTTTTTTGGTAAACAATGAGATATTGCAAGGATTATGTACCGCCTTATGTAAACGCTTGACTATGAATCAGTTTACTTTATTTCCCATGGTGCTTCCATCATGTAAATATCCCACATTTAGCCACACAGACTAATTTTCATCTACAGTCAATGCAAACAGCAAGAATTTATACACAGCACAGAGGCAAAAGCATATGTGCATAAATCAGAGTCAGAAGCATCCAAATGATGAAAAGATATAACCATAGAACAACATTAAACTTGCGCACAAACACAAGCAGTGAAATAAAGATTAGTAGCAAAACCAGACTTCATATTAAGACATGTTTGATTATCCTGTAACTTGTGGATCTGGAGAAAGCGTTAAAAATATTTTCTGTGGGCATAATGCGCTGCTGAAGGGAAATAAATTGAAATAACTCATGCACAAGATGAAACTAATTAATAATGTTTAATTCCTGGAAGGTAGGTTCATGTTACTTGTAGAAGCTAAAGGACTCTAATCATGCATATAAAGCTGCATTCTTTCTGCAAAGCAACATTTGAATAATAGGAAATAAAATGCCTATTTATGAATCTAAAAAGGTCTCAGAGAACTTTCGAGCCTTGAGAGAAACATGTGGTCTCCTGCAGGTGATCAATTACAAGGACGTGCAGTTTGCACTGTGTTTCAACAAACTCTGACTGTAAAGATGACGGATGAACTCTGACCTTTATTCACTGTATTCATTCAGCTCGGGTCCAAGGTTTACAGCAGCATGCTTTCGGAGGTTGAGATATGGCAGTTGGGAGTTTATAGCTATGTGTACATCCATGAATAAGCACTTGACACAGAGGAAGAGACAAACCAGGAGAAGAAGAAGAAAAAAAAGGCCCAGCCAGCGCACAGAGGGGCACCCGGAGGCATGAATCATCCCAGCTGACAAGGAGACAAAGGTCTGAAACATGTAATAACTCAACTCTAACTGTGAATCTGTCACCACAGTTTGAATGTTGAATTTTATACCAGGAACTATGTGAGGAGAGAGAGATATGCAACGTTCACCCACTTAGATGAAGGGCACCTCTGTGGAAAGAGGGATGGGGAGATGCGGTCTCTGTGGGATGGAGGGGTATTTGTCAGCGATGACGTCCTGGTCAAAATAATTTCAAGCTGATGCAGCTGGAGGAGACATGAGGGTGTGTGTGAGAGAGAGAGAGAGAGAGAGAGAGAGAGAGAGAGAGAGAGAGAGAGAGAGAGAGAGAGAGAGAGAGAGAGAGAGAGAGAGAGAGAGAGAGAGAGAGAAACAGCAAGGGAGGAGAAAAACTGAGGAACAGGAAAAAAAATCAGGTGAGGAGAGCGATTCTTACCTCAGCTTGTAACACGCCACGAGACTACGCTGCGGTGAAGGTTTCCCATTCTATTAACAGCATCAAAGACATTCTGTGCTCTCTCTCTGTGTGTGTGTGTGTGTGTGTGTGTGTGTGTGTGTGTGTGTGTGTGTGTGTGTGTGTGTGTGTGTGTGTGTGTGTGCGTGCGTGCGTGCGTGTGTGTGTGTGTGTTTTGCCTGCAAACACATCAGATTCAAACTGAATTCCCTCGTGGGCAAAATGAATCTCTCTGTGGATTTGTATAAGAGCACATGAACTCGTGGCTGTCCTTGCACATGTCAACACTGCTATGTTAAAATACAAACGTGTGCACAAGCGCACACACAGACACACACACACACAGCCCTTGGCAGAAAATAACCCAGAGGCCTGAATCAGTCAGGAAAGGCAGAGAATTCCCGATTCTGTCGCCTGATACAAAACGCTGTGACCTTGAGAGCAGAGAGCAACACAGACGGCTCAGATGTTCAGGCCTTATCTCACATGAGGTTTCCTCAATCTCACTGATCCATCACCACAAAGGATTTTGAAAGCTTTTGTGCCCAAGGAGGAGGAGGGTCAAGGTATTTTCTTTACACCTTGAAGCAAGTGTGGGGTTGAATGAATGAAAGTAGGACTTTTATTTATTTATGTTTCGTTTCAATAATGATTCTCCATCCACCTATTTTCTGCTTCATGCACCTCTGTAGTCGCAGGAGATTGGGTAGCACAAGACACTACGTCCTGAGCTAGTTCCCCCTGCTCCTGCGCGATATTCTAAGGGGGTTCCAAGGTCAGGTTGGATGTATACACCCTCTGGTGAGTTCTATGTCTGCCTTGGGGTCTTGTCCCAGTTGGATGTACCAGGAAAAAGGAAACTGGGGAGATGCAGATCAGATATCCAAACCACCTGAACTGACTCTCTTCTCATTGGAAATATGGAGGAAGTGGTGGATGAGTGCACTTCAGAGGTTCAAACCTCTTATACCTGGTTGAAATAAATTTCAGTTGCTTTCAGTGAGTATTTTAGTTTAAATCTGATATAAAATTACGAAGGAAACTAACACTGACCTATCAAAAAGGCTCTGGAAACTTTATCATTTGACTCTACAAGAGTAGCTTTGCATGATTCACAATTCAAAACAATCCTTTATCTTTTTCTGGGCTGGGATGCCACCCCTCAGTTTATGGAAAAAGAGCTCCACCCTCTTTTAGGTAAACATCTTCTGATAGGCTGACCAAGCAAAAAGTTCAAACAGTAGATCGTGGAGCGTCTCTGTGATATCCCTATTATTGCCTCAAAATCTCAGACACCCAAGAATATATAAAGCTGATAAACTGGGATTTTAGAGCTGACAGGGATTACTCCTCTACACTGACATCTGAAACTCAGGCGAACGTCCACCAGTGGAACATGATAAAAGCAAGTTAAAGTAAAATAAAACAGAATTTTTGTGAAAAATCGATTCCAACCTTAATATAAGCTGATTAATAGGTTTATTAATGTTGATAGCAACCAAATTTATTGTTCTGATTACTTCAGGATCCTGGATTCACTCACTACTCTGTGCTTTTTAGTAAGGCTGGAAAAATGCTTTATAAATGCCTGTTTGTTCCATTCCTTGTATTTTCTGAAGTCTAATTGAACAACTTTGATCGAGTGCAGGGCTTCGTAATCTGAAAAACAAATCCTCGAACTTCCTCTCTCTGCAGAGCATCATTTGTCTGTATTTTCTTACAGATTTCCTTGCAAACATGCTGCTCTGAGCTTTACTGGCATCTCAGAGTGACCTTGAGACAGAAGGAAAACGTGTCAGAGGTGCTTCAGCACAACCTAATTCTCTGTGTAAACAGCGGCAGATAAACAGCCCCGGGGGGATGCTCGGTGTCAATTCTGAGACTGCCTTTTTCTCTCAGCCTTTTTCCCTCCTCCCCATCACTCCGTCTGTCTTTCATGCCCCCCTTTCTGTCTCTCTTTCTCTCTGACAGTGATATCATTGTTTGAACCCCCGTGACAGTGACTGATATCGGAGAAGGTGAAAATGTTAAACAGATGTACCTCCTGACCTTTTCCTTTTCTGCACAACTGGTGTCTATTTGTTTTGCTGGGACTGATATCGATGCTTTGAAATTTTTTGAGGTTGAGAAAAATCCATCGGTGTTAAAGAGAAACGGGGCGAGGACATTTATTCAAAAAACAAATCTCATATAGTAACACTTCTACCTGTGATTATCCTTATAAGAAATGTCTGCAGCTGAGAACTGGAGTCATACGTGGAGGATATTTATGATGCTCCTCCTGTGACTGAGGGGGAAAGATGCCGCGGTGCTGACAGACAGAATGAAATTATTAAATGCAGCCTGAGCTCAGGAGGCCTTTGGCTGAACAGCACACATCTATCACAAACAGTAATCGCTGGACAAGTATCATTTACAATAAAATAAATTGCCTTCACTCCGATCTTGGCAGGCCCCGGTTTAGATTTGGTTTAGTGGTTATGGAACTTAAATCGCTTATGACAGCAGAAGTGCCACCGCTGGCATGTTTCCCTGCATACAGAGAGGTGGCTGAAGCAGGGGCATCGTTTGTGTGTCTGCATGCATGTGGATGAGTCAACATGTATAGTGTATTTGCCTGTTAAAAGTCCATTTTCTTTGTAGAAGCTGTAAGTCACTGCTCTGCTCATGGATCCCACCCCCTCCGCCTGCTCTTTTATGAGTCGTGGACCATCAGCAGCAGATCTGAAGCCGCTCTGAAGAGAAACGCCCATTCA
The DNA here is from genome assembly GCF_964374335.1 of Astatotilapia calliptera. Lineage (NCBI taxonomy): Eukaryota > Metazoa > Chordata > Actinopteri > Cichliformes > Cichlidae > Astatotilapia > Astatotilapia calliptera. Next base: position 28,239,761 of record NC_137437.1, read on the forward strand.
GTCTCCCCAAATGCCTGAAAAGCTGACAGCGCTATCGTGGCTCTCTGAGTGATGAATATGAACTTTCTGAACCCATCCTGCCTCAACAATCTTTGTGGATCCTGCTTTTCACACCAGCCGTATTTTTAAAAGCGCCTAAAAACAGTGTGAATTTTTTCAGATCTGCTGTGTTCAGGCCCAACGACTCAAAAAAAGATCAAATATCAGACTTCACACAGCTTTGTGCAATTTTGGTCCTTTGAAGAAACCTTCGGACTGACCTATCCATATTTTTCCATTAAAATGTGATCACATCTCCACAGTTTCTCTGACTAAATGATCATGTTTGTTTTTGAACTCTGAAACAACCAAGCAGCAACATCCAGGACTATTAGTGCCAAAAGCTGTGAGTCCAGCAGTGAGTCAGTCTGCATAGATTCCCAACTTTACAGCAGGAAAAAAAACATGTTTACATGCACAAAACAAACAAACAAACAAAGAAAAACCTGATTTGGTCTCTATAGCTAATTTCATAATATTAAACTTTAGGGGTGTGGCCTAATTGACTAACAGGTGGATGGTGACACAAGTGGCTATAACTGCTAGCTGGCTGCTAGGCTTCACCTCAGCTAACAGGAATCCCTAAACTTGACTTCTGGGAACATGATTGTGCTGTTAGAGCAATTTTCTGAACACGTGGTCCTCGAAGTCCGAGCTCCAGTTTTGGAGAGTAAAATTAAATGATTTTATTTGAATGCATTGATGTGTGTAATATTTCCGGACGAGCCCCCCAAACTGCCGGGGGTATCTGGATGACATAGTCGTGTATTCCAGTGAATGGGCAGAGCATCTTGCTACTTTGTCAGCTGTGTTTGAACGCCTCTCAGCTGCCTCGCTGACTTTGAACCTTGCCAAGTGTGAGTTTGGTAAAAGCACCATTCTCTATCTAGGCCAACAAGTTGGCGGAGGAAAGGTATGCCCAGTGGATGCAAAGATCCATGCCATTTCAACCTTTCCAGTTCCATCTACAAGAAGGGAGCTACATCGTTTTCTTGGAATGGCTGGATATTATCGCCGGTTCTGTAAGAACTTCTCAACAGTAGCTGCCCCATTGACTGCCTTGACCAGTCCATCAGTTCCATTTTCCTGGTCTGATGAATGCCAACATGCCTTTGAGAATCTTAAAGGATTGCTTTCATGTTCACCTGTTCTCTCCGCCCCAGACTTCGGCCGACCATTCAAGTTGGAGGTCGATGCTAGCGCCGTTGGGGTAGGTGCTGTCCTTCTACAGGAAGATCAGGATGGACTCGATCACCCTGTGTGCTACTTCTCAAAGAAGTTCACTCTTCCTCAGAGAAGGTATTCAACAATCGAAGAAGAAACTCTTGCCGTTCTGCTGGCTCTGCAACATTTTGAGGTTTATCTTGGATTAAGTGTAGAACCCATAAAAGTCTTTACAGACCACAATCCGCTTGTTTTCCTTTCGAGGATGTACAATAACAATCGTCGGCTTATGAGGTGGTCTTTAATCACCTCATAAGCTACATCATACATTTGTAGATGTAGCTTGGTAGCCCAGCTGTTTGGCCTTAGCTTAGCCTCTTCACAAATATAGTCACTCTAAAAAAAAAAAACCCCAAAACTAAGATGGTGATGGAATTAAGATGAGATCATCTGATAAATATTGATAAATACAATCAAAGATTTGACATCTCTACACTTCAGGTGGAGGGTGTATGAAAAACCCCTGGATGAGCTCTTGTCCAGTTAACTCTGACTTCTTGTTTTGGTTTTATGGGCATTTAGCCAAATCTTCTCATGTTTCTATATATCGAGGAGAAGCATGGTACAAAGTCATTATGTAAGAAATAGTATTTTATGGGTTTTTTATGGGTTTTTTTTCATGACTTTATCATTAGTAGGATGAACCACCATTGTACTAGACCAGGGGTGTCAAACTCAAATACACAGTGGGCCAAAATTCAAAACTGGAACAAAGTCGTGGGCTAACGTTAATATTTATTGAAAAAAAAAAATCTTCCTCCAGATATAAGAATGAATCTTTTCTTATAGACTCAAACAAGCTTTGCTGAAAAACTGAATATGGAACAAGCAAAGCTTAATACTAAACAATATATATATTAGCTGTATAATACCAGTAGGCCAGCTCTAATAGTAATTTGGTATGGCTTCAGTATGTAATTAGGCTGTGGGCCAAACTTGGCCCGCGGGCCAGAGTTTGACACCTATGTACTAGACATACAGTCCAAGCACACAGTCCGCCTGTGTCTGCAGGACGTGTGTCTTGAGCGGATAAAGTTGAGGGTTATTGCTGTTGTTGTGGAGTTACATTTCAAATTGCTTCTTTGTTCTGTTTTTTTCCGCTGCAGTGGAGGGGGGGAGGCAGTGGAGGTGAAAGTGAGGCTGCGGAGACGTTTAGGTGATGGAAGAGTTGGTTCTTTTTGTTGTTTTTCCTTCCCCCGCTCTTTCCTCTGTCTGCAGTATCGCTTCAGATCTCAGTAGGGGATGCCAAAAAGGCAATCTTTTCCTTCCCGCCTCTGAAAAACAATTCGGATATTACAGTGCTACTTCATGTTGTATATCTGTATGTGCAGCTGTGAAAGTTCACATCAAAATTTCACAGGTATTTTTGACATTTCTACAGAGTGCAGCACTATAATATGTTTCTAAATGACTAACCACCGTGATAAGTCAAAAAAATAAACTTGGAAGGTTCATTGAGCCAAAACTCTTGTGAGAATTTAACTTTTTCATTACACCTGATTTATTTATCACACCACAGAGAGCTCCTTATTATAACGAGCATTGTTCAGATCATTCATTCAGATTCTAGTCATTATAATTTGCCTGCAGGAAATCTGAATATAAATTTCGAAAAATCAAAAGCCAGAAGTTCCTAATTTTTCTTCTTTGTGTGTGCAAAGTACCATCACCATTCCCCGCCCGTCTGCGGGCTGAATTATTAAACTCACTGAGACAACAGTCTTTGGGCTGAGCTCAGTGTGTGCACCATCAAATCTGGATGAGAATTAAATAAACTTAAACCAACGAATATTTAAACTAGTGGTGTCAAACACAGGGGACTTGGAAGGTTGGGTGGGTGGGGTGAAACCACACCGGATAGCTATAGAAAATGTGAACACTGCATGGCCTGGTGTACTCCCCCAAAATAACTAATAAATAACAAACACACCTAAATTTCTGTTGGAGATACAACATTCTTTTCCTGACATTAATGGAACATGTGTTTAAGGCAACTTCTTATTGGTTGCCATTTATAAACAACAGGCGATTGAAATTTTGTGCCAAAGTGCAGAAGTGTGTACCTAAGGCCACGTCCACATTAATATGTTTTCGTTTGAAAATGCATCTTTTTTTCTCCATTTTGGCCTTCTGTCCACACTGAGATGGAAAACTGAGCTTTTTGAAAAAACTCTCTGGTGGGGCGTGGTCTGCGGTGCAATGGGGCATTGTACAGCAGTTTTGTTTGCTTTCAGTTTTGACAGCCCTATTAAAGATTAATATCATTTTGTACATGATCCAGATAAAACTCGGCACTTTTCTTCGACATTTTGCCGCAATGTTTCGAAGAGCCGGAAAGTAAAGGAATGGCAGACGGAAATGACACAGGTCGAATGGTCTTACATTTCACGCATGCCCAGTGCAGGACGGTAGCGTTTTCAATGTGGATGAAAACGACTGAAAACGATAGTGTGGACGCGGAGCATTTTTAGACGAAAAAGCCGTTCTCAAATTTATCCCGATTAGTGTAGACATCATATGGAATCATGAGTAGAAGAAATTGTGTAAAACTGAGTATTCAGAGCAGTCTGCAGCCTGAGCTTTTAGCTCATGAATCTCTGTACATACATTGAACTTATTATTAAAATTCCAACCGTGTTTTATTGACTGCACGGAAGAGAAAATGGCCTTCAGTTCCCTTCACCCACACCTTCAGTAAACACATTCCTGATGGCTTTATGGTCTCATCCGCTAGTTTCAGGCCTTACTGAATACAACATTATTACAGCCTCTGCTCTCTAGAAGGAAGGAGAGTGACATTATTCAATCACAAGGAGAAAGCTGAGCCACAGTTTGTCACGGACCGCCAGGGCAGACCGTGTGGAGTGAGTGGAGGACCCAAGAGCAAACAGAGGTGAGGACACAAAACCGGACTTAACAGAAGGCGAGCCTTTATTTAGGGCTGAAAACTTAAGGAACAAGGCAGCAAAGCAACTGAGGGAAAACCTGAACATAGACTGGGAAAACTATGGCTAAACAAAGTACAAACTAGGACTAGTTAAGGCTGGGAAACTATGACAAGGGGTAGGGGAGATAACACAGACGACGCGACACAGACTACATGAAACACAGAGACTAAATACACAAGAGGGACGATCAGGGGAAGTGGCCACACATGGGAACACAGCTGACACAGATAAACATAACAAGACATGGCAGGAGTAAACAACACTGACGGGAGACTGTCAAAGTAAAACAGGAAGTACACAGAGGTGCCAACAGGAGGAGAGAGAGAGCACGGGCATAGTGGGCTGGGGAAACATGGAAATGAAACACGAGGGGAGATGAGGGCTCACAGATACATAGAGGGGCACACAGGGGATAAGAGTCACAAGGGGAAGTCAAATAAGGAACAACATAACAGGACAACTCAGGAAACATGACCTAAATAAGGAACGAAATACAAAAATACAAGGAACTGAGAATATTGGGCCCACATGGCCCAGGACCATGACACAGTTAATGGTTTTTAATGGGTCATTCTTCCTAAATAACATGAAAAAGCACAAGAGAAGCTGCAGAAGTCAGGGAGGAGGGAGCTACTTTACCCTAAAGGAACAAAAAAAAAAAACACAAGAAGATGGAGACGCAATGGAAGCAACAAAAAAAAGACGTAAAATAATTTCCCTTTTCTATTTATTTGAGTTTTCAGCAGTCACTGCAAGGTGCTTTACATCGATTGGTACAAACCCCACGATAATAGAGAGAAAACCCGAACAAACCTGTGAGCAACCATTTGGTGACAGTGGGAGGGAAAAACTCCCTTTTAAGAGGAAGAAACCTCCAGCAGGACCAGGATCAGGGAGGACCAGCGATCTTTCCCGACCAGCTGGGGGTGAGGGAAAGAAGGCAGGACAAAGAAGAGAAGAAAAAGAGTGGTAGAGATGAATAATAATGATGCAAAGTGGAGAAAACTAAGATGATGAGCTCTGTTAACATTAAGGTTAATAAGTGTGGGTACAAAATAAATATTTAATTGGTGAGCAATCATCAGCCCATCACAACCGTACTGTGGCATTTGCTGGGATGATGCTGATTGGCTCTAAGGCATGTCCCAAAGGCTGCATGCATGAACATCTAATCAGAATCCTAATTTTCACAGAAAACTTTGGTGTTTAGATGGAAGCTGAAAATCACTGTGAGTCCCTCCTGATATTCATGAACTGCTTATTGTCTTCATTTTATCAACCCTGTATGCACCAAGTTGAGCACGTCTCCAATACTGCAACGAAAATGACTTTACACATGCTGTAAGAAGTTCATTTGTTCTGTGATGTCTTTCTAATTCCAGCTCCCTCCGGAGTTCAACATGCCAGCACACTGCAGCATATGTGGTGTAGATCACTTTTTTTTTTTTTTCTTCAATCAAGGCCACGACAGAGCTGCTAAACATTAAGATTACTTCCAACAGCCTCCATGTAAAGATCAGTGTTTAGAATAACTGAACGGGTTCATTGCCATACTGGGAATGAGGATGTGTGTGATGCTATAATGTTGACATCAATTTGGAGCATATTTTATAGGCAGTGAATGCTACATATAACAAATAGCCTTCCATTTGTGTGTAACGCACAATTGTTACTTCCCATTTGCAGTTAAATGTGCAAGCTCTCGCGTACTCATGCCCGTCTTGAAAGTATCATGTATGTTATGATTAAAGTGCCAAATGTAACTTGACAAAGAAAATTATCTCACATTGCAAGTCGCAGCTTTCTTGTTGGAAATTTCCTGAAACGAGGCCCTGGAGAAAGAAAAAATAATAATTTTTTTTCTTTTAAACTGAATCTCAAACGGTCCGACTCAGCGTGAGTTCAGAAGCCGCAGAGAGCAGCAGGCGAGCCAGCTGTCAATCACAGCTGCCAACAAAGACATCAAAGAGTCCTATAAGCCTTCAAATCTCATTACCAGAACAATAATTTCCAAACAGACCACCAGCACACACACACACCATAATGACTCATTTAAAGAATTACTGACTTCACTTCGAGAGATGTGAGCTAAGGACTTTAGCTTTGGCTTATAGTCCTGGTACTGGACACTCTAATACAAAATCCACAAAGATTTTAACAGAATGGTGGACTTTGAACACATGCACAGATTATGATCTTTCCTGAATTTATACAATATACCTGGATACAAGCAGTCATGACATGCACAAATTCATTGATTTTAACAATTCAAAAGAACTTATTGACTCTTTAAATGTGTACTATACTTGTGACCAGAGTATGAATAATTGAAATTCAGACGCTACGAGCCGGTGGCCTTCCGTCAGGAAACTATAAAAATAGACATAAATTAAAAGATATATCTCACAAGTGCCTTCATAAAGCTACTTGCCTGTTTGTTAATCTGTGCATCCAGCCCTTATATAACTGCCATCTAGTGGTTGCAGTTGGCTATTATCACTGAATGCTGCGCTTATTTCAATCTCATAGCAAAACGTAGTTGCCTCCGTCTCTGAGGCTGTGTCCATCTACCATTAACAAGAAATGGAAGTGGGCAAGTCAAAACGCTAGCAGGTTTTTTCCAGTGGTCTGCGCGTGCGCATTGTTGACAAACTGCTGCTCTGTTACACCAATGAACGAGGCAAGCTGCTGCTAGTCTGCTTTCACTGCTCTGACATCAATTACGATCTGCAGTTTGTGGTAAAACACTGCTAACATTAGCAAGTAAACGAGCTTCAGTGACTTAGCATCATAACTAGAGAGTTTCTTCTTGTTAACCACCATTGGTCAACATGTGTGATGTAGAGTAGATGGAGCTCTGACAATGATCTCTGATATCATGAAGGCTTCTGTTCATGGATTCTTTTTCCCCTCATCTTTATACATTTTATCAAAAGTAAGAGGTACCTCTGAGCATATACCTGAGCTGAAAGTTAGTCACCCAGATTATCATTACATGTGTCTAGTATGTAAGATATTGACATCCAACATGCTTTCTGCCGCAACAGAGAGGATGATAAGTAGCAGATCTGCAGATGTTTGAGATGCAAACACAGTTTTACTCACTGGGTTTTATCATATTTAGTTTAACATAATTCAAAGTTTGAACAACCCGTATCTTATTCAGGAAACCCCCCCCCCCCCCCCCCCCCAAAAAAAAAACAAACAAACCCCAGACTCTTCTCTCAGTTGAGTACCAAAGACTGAATCCCTGCAGGTAGGAAGTGATTTCTCTTGTTTCTGTATCATCTCTAACTTTCAGACCTTAAAATAAAATAGAATAAAACTCTAGAGAAATGTAATAGCCTAAAATAAAAAAAAAACTAAAATCCATCAAAACTGACCATTTGAGACGGCATAAGGATCTGCAGATACACCAACTCATCTGATTGCTTTATGGCTGAATGCACATCAGCAGCGCCATTGACGTGTTTGTTACTGATGCGCAAATGACGTCCCACAGAGACCGAGATTGTGACAGCTTCCTCTGAATCATTCAGGCACTATTAGATAGACGGATGATAGATAGATAACAATCCTCCTGCTCGCTACAGAAAGGAGGGGAAAGCGAGAGGTGGCGGCTGGGTAACTAACTAAATTATAATTGTTGTTGGTTTGTGTGTTTGGAGTGGCTGTGTTGATTTGTTATGTGTGTTATGTGTGTGTGTTTGCATGTGCATGTATGTGTTGAGGGGTAAAACAGTCTCAGCAGGCAATCATCATCATCATCTGTAAAGACTTGAAGGTGCAAATAAAAAAAAAAACAATGAAACAAACTCAGGACTGCGTGGAACAAATGCTTCAATCATTCAGCCTATAGGCACAAAATTACATTCAGCTGATAAGCTCTAATGAGCGGAGAGCTATCTGAGGGCCAGCTTCCGATGCAAATGACATTACCACTCAACGGAAGCATCGTGGTAGAGCCTGCAGCTCCACAGCAATCAATCCAGCATCTCTGAGTGTAATACTGGAGGATTTTCAGATACTGAACAGAAGTGATCGGCTCCACCGAGAAAAAATTTCAATGGCTAATGATGATAACGTGACTTAGATCCCGTCAGAGAAGCAATTAAAAGGTTTTACCCTCTTCGTATGTACTGTAACATCCTGTCTCAGAGTGATGCTGAAAAACTGCATTGCATGTATTGAAACTGCATTGCATTCAGCTGATCCTGACAGGGATAAAAAAGACACACCATTACTATATTAGCTTTGCATTATTATTTAGATCAAATCTCTCTCACAAAGGAGATCTGGCCACAGTAGCAGCCATATAGATAAAAATATACCAATTCTGTTTCCTGCAGGTGGTCAGTGATGGCCCACCCACCAAATCATAAAGTGGAAATCATAAAGAGTTTTGATTTATAAAGTTAGCATTTGAATCACTTTATACGACACACCACATTCACCAATTCATACAAGCAAATTTTTTGTATGCATCCTAACATCAGAGCACAACTTGGGGTCAGTCTGTTGCCCAAGGAAATTTTGCATACAATTGGAGCCAGCAATTGAAACACCAACCTTGAGATTAGCAAATGACCTGATCTAGATCTTGAGCTACAGCCACACCATTGCAGCTATTCCTGTTTTTGTATTGCTCCAATTCCAGCCTCGTATTTCCAGATCCAAGGTTAGTTAAGAGTGGTCAAGGTTTGGTGCTTATAGCTTCACAGGGTTAAAAATGTCCTCATATAGAAAGTCCTAAATAATCAGGCCCCATACCCTTGTATCTTAAAGACCTCATAGTATCGTATTATCCCAACACAATGCTTCACTCTCAGGCTGCAGGCTTACTTGTGGTTCCTGGAGTAAGCAAAAGAAGAATTGGAGGCAGTGAACAGGAGCGTGTATTTCCCAGAGACATGCAGATTGATTTCTGGTGTACGCTGGATTTAAGACAGTGTTCTGCCAAAAGAAATGGACAAAATCTTATGATCAGGAAATTTATAGTGGACTACAAGGAGAGAGCGCAAATGAAAATAAATGAATGTGTGAAATACTACAAGACTCTACAAGTGACTGAGGTGTTTTATAGGACGGGAAGGTGAGCTTTGATGCTGTATGTGACTCACTACGACTACCTTTCTTGTCTAAGCATGTGCAAGTGGATCAAACTTCACTGTTTTAACAAATAGAGGAGAAAAATACATGCAGCGCTTCCTTTTGTTCCCTTTGTGCGAGCATTGATTTCTGCAGAAATACACGTCTTTCTCTCAGCCTTAAAAAAAAATGAAGCTTACTGTGCATATGAGATTATAAACATCAATACCTGGCAGAAATACCTAAGATTTATCCATGGGGACAGAAATAAGAAGCTGGTGGCGCTCACACAGTCGTACCTAACTAAATAAAAGAATCATAATTAATTTTTCGATCTCCTGAGGAAAGCAGCGTCAGTGTTCCTTCTGTCAGAGTTATGTCCCTAATGTAATGTTCAGAATAGGCAGCTAATACTTTAAAGAGGTGATTTCAAAGTTTGTCTTTTCATGTGTGCACATAGTAGAATATTTATGAACAAACAAAAAGTCATCAAGTACATAGTTGATAATGATCCTGACTGTGCTCTAAAGTTGTTGCAACCTGTTTTTCCTAATGTCCTGCCATATATCACCAGTTCCAATAGTGGGTGTTAATATTAAACATGAGCTGAGGGAAATTAAAAGAAAGTTGGAGGAGCTAAAACAGTGTGTTTAACAAAGAAGAACAACTGAGGGGCTACACCAAAGCTCAGTACATACAAAGATCCTCTATCCTCGAGTCCAAGGATAAAAATATGGAGTTTAAAGTGAGTACAACAGGTCCCCTTCAAAGGAAGCCAAACTGAGGGTGCAGTGTTTTTCACTTCCAGCTCCTTATGAACAACAAATACAAAAATAGAAGCTGGCCTTTAAGCTTGGCTCTTTGTGTCCAAGCTGTTTTATTTGTCAGTTACACAAGAGTAATGAAGAGACCAAAGAGCCTGAGACAACAGTTTAAAGGAAAAACAAATAAATCTGACATCATCCATCAGTTTTTAAACAGAAGAGGACATGCTATATGACATACTCCTGGGATAAGTAAAACACCTTGAGTGGGCTCATGGTTGAGCCCACTCAACCATGAGCTCAACAATGCTCCTTTCTAGAGTGCCTTTACATATTTCACAGGTCAAAATAGTTGCTAATCTGATAGTAGGTCTCTGTTCAGCTCCTCAGTTCATGCCGTCGGAAACAGGCTGTTTTAGCTCCACCCCCTTTAAGCCCAATTTTTCCTGATTGGCTGTGTGCGAAACCTAACATCTGAGCAGCAGGTATTTGTATTTGTATTTGTATCTTTATTTATTTCAGACATAATAAAACAAACAAAAAAAACCAATATATACTTGTCTACATGTATTTTCATTTACGAATATGAATATATGTGTAGATATACACACACACACACGTATTTGTACAGACAAACAAGAAAAATATAATAAAATAAAACACATTCGTCTAACATGAGATAACAGTTGTTTGGTCTGAACAGGACATTAGGAATTGCTCCTCTTTATGATCATATACACTACTCAAAATATCCATTCTTTCATGGAAATAAATTTCAATCTATTCAAAAAAAAATAACGGCAGGCTAGTCCATTTTTTGAAATTTCATTGCATTACTCAAAATGGTACTCTGTAGCTTGTCTGGCACCCACGTGCCTGACAACATCAGGGCATACTCCTAATGAGATGACAGCTGGTGTCCTGGAGGCTCTCCTCCCAGATCTAGACCAGAGCATCACTGAGCTCCTTCACAGTCTGAGGTGCAACTTGGTGTGGTCGAATGAACCGAAACATGATGTCCCAGAGGTGTTCTATTGGATTTAGGTTAGGCGAGCATGGGGGCGGGTCAATGGTATCAACTCCTTCATCCTTCAGGAACTGCCTGCATATTCTTACCACATGATTCCAGGCATTGCCATACAGTAAGAGGAACCTAGGACCCACTGCACCAAGGTAGGGTTTTGGCTGTTCCTCCATAAACAAACAATCAGATAAAGGTGCTGTTGGTGGGTTAAGGACCTTCTAAGGCCTTGTCCAGCTTTCCTGGAGTAACTGTCTGTCTCCTGTAATCTCCTTGCTCTTGAGACACAGCAAACACAGCAAGAGTTGGACTACCTGTGCAGTCGCACCCACCTGTAAAACCACTGCTGTTTGAAGGTTGTCTTGTTGTTGCTCCTTTAGTGCACCTTTTGTTAATTTCATTAACACCAAAGCAGCTGAAACTGATTAACAACCCCCTGCTACATAACTGACCAGATCAATAGCTGACTTATGCTATACTCTGATTAAAACGTGTTCCTTTATTTAATTATGTTGTTTGTTTGTTTTTTTTAGCTCCAGCAGCATACAAACTAATTGTTTAAAGAGTCTGAATTTTTGGTTCACAGGGATTACTGCACCTATCATTGTATGAGCTTCAAACATGTTTCGTATGAACATTAGCATTGCAGTTGGATGTAAATGACAGAAAGTGACGACAAATAAAACCAATTTTTAATGGAAACAGTTAAATGCAGTAAAAAATTGTTTTATCTAAGTTTTCCCCATTTGGCAGTTTCACTGTTAAATCAATCAGTTTCCATTTATTCCACAAAGCTTTGATTTAAGACATTGTTTATTTCTCACAATTATACCCACTGCACTGTCAGAGATAATAATGGGTTTCACAGCCAGCTCCAGATCTGATATCTTCACATCATCACCTTCCTAATGCAAATACTGTAAGAGCCCACACTCTGTTAGTCTTTATCAGAATTCATCAGGAGTGCAAGTCTAGCCAGCTAATTCAAAGCTTGTAATTCTCAGTGCCCATTAGTGAGGCCTCTTGTTCATATATTTACTTAATCATATTGCAGCTGCATTTTAATGGCCAGCATATGTAGACACACTTGTTAGCCAGTAAATTCAATTAGACTGAAGCTCAAAGGAAGTGAGCATTAAAGATGAGTCAAAATAAATCAAAAGAAAACGCACCACAATGCACTTAACACAGAAACACGTGCATATGACTCTAAGTGACTTGATAGCTGTGGATATGGACACAAATGCAGAAGTGCATATAAAGATTTGCATCTGTACAGCAGATAATAATATTTCTGTATGCCTTTGACTCTTTACCAGCTGAGATCTGCAAATACCTATCTTTAGCTAGGGTTTCTTTTGCCCCGAGCTCAGCCTGCAGGCTCTCACTGGTTGACTAATTCAACAAGAGCAGCAGCCTGAAAATTCCCTCCACATCATGCATGAATTGAGTCCCTGGAGCCAGAATGATTTCCACAAGAATATTTTCTTTAGATGAAAAAACGGCTGCAGTCAAATAGTCAAAAATATCTATATTTTCCTAATCATTTTATATTAACGTCTATTAAAATGATAAGGTTAAGGAAAGCTGTGATAATGATAATTTATGATTATCTAAAGTCTGCAAAGCAACAATGGCCAGAAATAAATGGAATTATAGTGAATGTTAAACTCACTTTGACCCTTTTAATATTAACATATCATCTTAAATTGATAGAGCTATTCTCTACAAATAAAACTAGATTCTTCATCCAAGATAACAGATTAATGACTCACCTGAAGGTACAGCCTTAATACAATTTAAAGAGGTGAGATATAAATACATTTACCCAAGTATTTTTTTAAATTTATTTTTATTATTTTATTTCTGCTGTAAAGTTTGAGATTTTTAACATGGCAGTCTGTGGAGGTTGATTTAGTTCAGATGATTCAGTGCTGGATTAATTGTTGGGAGCAACACCAAAAGTGCAGAAAATTTCAAAAACCCTCTAAATGCCTTTACATCTGCTGTTACGGGTAAAATTGTACCAATATGAGTGTGGATGCTCTAATTTTGTTCAGCTCCCGTTGATGTGAGAGTCATGTTGCGCATTTCTGACAGTAACAATCATCAAATATGGCCCAGCACAGTTCATAACTATTACAGTACTTAAGAAGCGGTTTTGCTATACGATGATGAATTGCTCTGCTGAGTAAATGCAGAGGTAGCTTTACTGCACCGGTGGAACTTTTCATTACGCTGGCCATCTGTGCACAGCCTTATATATAGAAAAGTCTGACACTGAGTCAGCTTCCACCATTTTTCAGTCCACTTAATGAGTCATAGCTCTTCTTTCGTCGTCCACACTGACCTTAAAACAAACATTTTTTTTTTTAAGGTAGGTCTACTTCCTTCCTATGGAAATACTTCCTTCTAGCTTTCCACACTCTGGTGCTGCACACACCTCGTTTTCTCTGCTCTTGTTACCCGTACATACAAGTCAAACTACCGGTTAAGCCTCCTTGTTAAAAAGATACAAATCAGTGTAATTGAGAGCAGATGGTGTGGAAGCATGTGCGTGTGTGTGTGGACATTTATACCTGAATGAGGCCTGTGTTACGAGGTGAAGTGGGCACTCCACGGAGCCAGCTGGTGGCTGATAATAAGGCAGCCTGAACTCTTCCTAGCTGTGGTTTTCAATCTAACAGCCTTTGCATAGTGCACAGGTGGGGAAAAAGCCCAGGAGCTTCTGTAAAGGGCCAAAAATAATGATGAATGACATTCAGGCATCAAAAGCTCCCGTTGACACCAAGCCGCGCCTGTGAAGCAACACGTTGACATAGCTAACAGGAAGGGGAAATAACTAGCTGCCTTTCTCGAGGCTTCTGACTGAATTTGGCTGCCATTATGAATGCAAAGCAACAAATACTCAGTGAGCCCACTCGCCATTACCACAGCCTGTGAGCCAGGGACAAAGCTGAAAGTCAAATGAGGCATACGGCTTGTAATGAGCTTTGCAATTTATATTCTCATTTTCAGTGTGCTGCCCTCTGCCATCTCAGTCCCGCTGGCTTCCCTTTATGTGAAAGAGCGCACTAAACAACACACTTCTCACCATTTAGCAATTAAAACCTGGTTTCTTTGGACATGCACCCTTACCTTCACACTAAAGGAAAATTACATCTCATTTCAGCCTGGTCTGTAACCCTGTTATGGCTGTGTGGATCCAACTTGTGGTAACCATCAAAGATTTCTCAGGAATAAGGGCTCCAACAAATAATCAGGGTTTTTACATCCATCAATTCAAAAGCTTACATCTGAGTCTGATAGAAAACCTTGGCAAACTGAGCTGAATTTTCATCCTCTTTAAAAGATGGCACTGGGAAGCTGATGTCTGGAAAAATGCACCCGTGTAGTTGTTGTGTAGCTACACAATGGTATAATTTATGTGTCCACTATCAGGGCTAAGTTAAATTCATGAACTGGATGTAAAAGATAGTCTTAGACTTCACATTTTGTCCACACAATTTTTGTTTTTGGAGCCAAAACTGGCCATATTTGGATACTATGCTATCAGCTAATGATAGGTAGCTTGGATAACAAGCTGCATGCATAAATGAATGAGTGCAACATGCAGACACACACATCGCAGAATTGCACTCATGAAATCTGGAACAGACAGTTGACCAAGTTTTATGAAATTCACCCATATAAATTTACCTCAAACTTGCAGACAAACTGTGCTTTATTGCATTTTGGCTCAGCGTATACCTTTGTGGACGAAAGTTGTAGTTGCTGTAATGTAATGAGTGTAATGAGTTAATTTAATTCAAAATCAAATTTGGTTTAAGAAAAGTTCTTTAATGTGAAAAATTCACCACAAATATAGATATATATTTAAACCAGAGGTGGCCATATCTAGACACAAAGCTCCCACTTAGCTCTCAGTAACATCCAAATATAATTTGACCAGCTCAGAATTCTTGGATGGTAGAAGTAACTGCACAGCAGCCATATTATTGGTCAGATAATTGTATTTAAAATGCTCCAAAAAGCTCCAGCAGCTCAAAACACAGTCCAGTTAAGAGACTCCAATAATCTGAGGTGAAGCCTAGCAGACAGCTAGCAGCTACAGCCACCTGGGTCACCTTCCAGCTGTCAAAGAGTCCACATCCCTAGTAATGTAAACTCTAAGTCTTAATACAATTTAATCAGATGAGGTCTGAAAAATTCACCCCTGTACAGTTTTTATGAAGGAGTAAAAATGTGCAACATCAGGCTGTAAGCATGTTTATTTATGGTGTAAAGTTGGACATTTTAACACGGGAGTCTATGGGGACTGACTCACCACTGGAGTCTCAAATGGACCATTTAATCTCCTTTGGTGCTAAAGTCGACACTGCACTGCTTACCCCTTTCACACAACTCTGTGCTCCCCCAAATCTCGACAATGAAGGGAAAGACTGCAAAGTTGGCACAGCCCCCAGAACCACAATAGCCACACTATTGGGAGCTACACCAAGTTGAAATAAGCCAGAATTACCCTTTAAGCATTGCTACAGACTGTGTCATAGGCAAACTGATGAGGCAATAAAAGAAACCATTATACATTTCAAATAGTTTCCTTCTAAGTTAAGATGATGTGAATGTCCAGTGGCTGATGATGATTGTCCTCTTCGTCTCCTCCTCTTGGTTGAAGCAGACTTATTCAGGTGGAGATGAAAGGATGAGGCAAGGCCAGGGATACTTCAGAGGCCTCACCGAGTGATGTGCTGTTTGAAGCGGACACCGACCATTTCAAAGACATCTGGAGACCGAATGGCCAGTGGCACTTTGTTGCCATGGCAGCCACATGCTGCACCATCCTCTACCACCTCTGGTTAGAATAAAGTACTATAATATTATATAATATAATATGATAAGAAAGCTAAAGCAGATCCAATGGTGGACTTGGGGCAGATGGTGAAATTATGGTTTATTGCCTGAAAAGGTGATTACTCCAACTGCCTCTCTACCCGCTGAATAAAAAGACATTATGTGGCAGTTAGGTTTTCAAAGAAGGGCTAAACTGGCAGTAAGCCTCCCCGCCTGATGCAGCTGTATGATGAAAAATGTTGGCGTGTAAAATATGGCATGTGATGAAGCTCTGGGAAAGTTTCTGAAAGAAAAATCTTCTTTAATGCTGGGCCTTCACTCCTTTTCTGCTTCCTCTTATCTCTCCAATCTGAAACTCTAATCTTCTTTGTCGCTTTTGTTTTTCTCCGAGCTGTCGAAGTCATTCACAGTCCTACTGCCACCATATCTCGCCATTGATTTCCATCACTATCTTTAGTGCACCAATCAGTGCTTTGAAGTCTTTTTTCATCACTGTGAACTTGTCAATCTGTTTTTTTTTTTTAGACGTATTCCCACCATCATGACCTCCAGGATGTCCAGAGGATTCAGCTGAGAGTTTCCATCAACCACCTGCTGGCTCGGTCCCACTGTGGACTCTGCGGGGAAACACTATATTTAATAGTCAGACTAATGGGGTCGGAAATTGTGATGAGTCCTTCCTTTCCTCAGTGCTGCACTATAAACCCAGTTTTATTTTTTAATTCGATGACTGTAAACGTTTTCACAGGAATATTTTTATTACCTTCTACATCTACCTGTTGGTCACAACAAAAATACTGACTACTTGTTAGTTTACTTTGCGTCGCAGTTTTGGGCTCTTTCTTGGAGACGTGGGTAGGAGTCAGGTAAATGGAACAACATCCAGGGAACCTACCAATAAATATAATTTAACATTGAATCGACACATTTTTTAATACTTTGACTAAGATGTGTGCCGTAGCCCACAACTATCGAGAGAGCAGATAATGCTGAAAATACAGAGAATTTAACAGTACTTGAACAAATTTGTCTTTTTTGGAGGTTTTTTGTGTTTGCTTTTAACTTTTAAAAGCTACAAAGCTGATTTAATGTCTAGTATGATTTTAGTTCCATAAGAATGTACCCAATTTTCCTTATTGTAGTTTAATAATTTCATAAATCCAAAAAATATTACTGCAATGTTTATGTATCCAATACTCATAAATTTATACTTAACATCAAGGTTCACCTTGACTATGAGGACCAAATATAAATGCTAAGCATGAACAAGCTGGACACCTGTGATGCTCTGCACACCCACTAATGTGCCGACATCAAAAACCTGACTCAGAAATGATCTTTTAAAGCAGTCCTTTCTTAAATCAGCAAAATATTTCAAATTAATTAAAAGAATAGTGTACAATCTTCTGCAAAGGTTGCATCTACAGTATGGATACAGCCTGAAGAGTAAAAAGGCATCATGGTCTTGGGTGCAAGCACAGTTAATTAAATGGGTTTTATAAATTTGTTATTTAAGTCTTGAGTTAACCCTCATTGGACTTTTCAGAGTTGATTCAGAATCAGAGAATCAAAGATTGAGCTCAGACTTCAGATTTGGTTGTTAATCAGTGACTCATCAGCATCAGCATCATCAGCAGCAGCAGCAGCAGCAACAGCAGGAGTACTGATGGACAAGAGCACCAAACATCCCACAAACTCCAACAAATCTCAGACCGCAGACATTTCTGAGGAAACCTGTCGTGGGTTTGAACTCTGTCAGCAGCCTGACAAAGACATCTTGGCGTATAATCACAGGCAGCTCATCTGGAGCAGATGTTATTTATGTTTTCTTTTGTTACCGGCTGTCTAATAAGGCATTCAAATTGATGTTTTCTCCTGACATAGGAGAAATTATTCATATCTTTATGTGAAGGAGACAATGAAGCTCAAGTTCAGACACTTGAAGTGCAGACTTTGTTTCAAGGAGACCCTGTTCTTGAAATTATAATTAACTTGCATGCCCAAACCTCCCAATATTGCTCAGGTATTTCCTCATACACTTAAAAAAGATCACAGTGCAGCCGTGCCTCTAGTAGCGGAAAACATCCAGTAATGTAATGTAAAATATATTTCATGATGTAGTGAGAAATAGACATTAAAAATGGAGCACTTCACCAAGAAGACCTTGAATGGGAAAAGGGTGTTTTTTGATCCTACATGTATAACATATTAAATAAGAAAAGAAGGTCTAAACAGGCGGGTATGAAAGATCACACGGGAGAAACGAGCCCCGAGGAAGCGAATGTAATCCAGGATTGGATCGAGCCACGGGCTGCTCTTCATCGGGCGCAGCGGCGGCGCCTTGTGTAGACACAGAGAGTTGGATGTGGAGAGATCAAAAGAGGGGTAAATAAAGTATAATAAAAGCAGAGAAATACACAGAGACAAAGTAAAGCGCCTGAAGCTGAAAACAATCTCATGAGCTCTGTTTCACCGAGGACCACGTATAAGGTCAGAGCTTTCATTCTGTCCTTTCATTTTGAAAGGGGGAAAAAATGGACCACCTACTATGACTGTTTGCTGCTGGAGATATTAGTTCTTGTCTGGTGTGAGTTTTTTTTTTCTTTTTGATGATATAGACATCTTGGATGAAAACTGCAGCACAGAGAAGTGAAACAAACAAACAGAAAAAAACTTGCTGAGAGGTGAGAAAGACTCCAGCAATCAGTTGAGCAGGAAGGCTGCGTCTCTTCTGTCAGCCTCAAGACTTTTCTCTTCGATGATAGTACAATTTCATATAAATACATAATCAGTGTTTTACTTTTCCCAGTTTTTACACACCATGGAGGCAAATTTTATTCGGGAGTTTATTCACTAAGAGTCAGAGTCCAACAATATTGGATTGAGTTCAAAGACTGCTTTACTAATGCTGGCTAAGAGTGGCTAATAGCAGCTAAAAGCGCTTCACAGCAGCAAAGTTCAGGGTGTCCTCAACATCTCATGTCAGAACCACTATCAGATCAAATTTATCTTCACTGACTCATATCAGACTCCTTTCAGAAACTTTTACAGTTTCTTCCAGAGTAAATAGACATGAACCTACATAGACAGAAAATAAATAAATTAGAAATTTAAAAAAACTCAGTGGATCCAGTCCAGACTGGATCGAGCCACAGGTTGCATTCTTTGTGAGCCAAAAAACTCTGACTGCTCTAAATAGTCACTTTTACACATTTTACACTTTTTATTTTTACTCTTGAATTTTTATGATGTCTGTGGGTGGGTCACGGCAGACATAGAAATCCGACCCCCTTGATGTACTAGCTGGCATCAGAGTCATAGCTGGCAAACAAACGCTGCCACTGGATCAGTTTATTCAGGGTACACAGACACAAAATCAATGGCATTAACTCGTTCGCAGTAAAAGTCAACCATGGGAATAATAAGGGTCCGTTTCCGGTTCGGAGAAGGCCTCTGGCCCCTCTCAGAGGACCCTGCAGCTCTGCTGGCTCAGTGGTCTCAGCAGAAACACCAAAGAGGGCCAATGCAAATGGATAGAATAACCCAAGGTCAGTCAATCAGACTTCAGCACTGGCAGCTCGGCCCTTAAGGGCCCACACCGCGCCATTATATCAATCTGTCTGCCTTCAAAAGCAATTCCAGCACATCAATAGTGTGCTATTGTGCAGCCCAGACGTGGCCACGAGGGCCGATCAATGCTCATATATTCCTTCTGTAGATACTCTCTTTGTCTCTCGCAGGGCTGAGGAGTATTTACCAGGCGTTTTTCTGAGAGCAGCTCTTATTTATTGTTTAGGCATGTGATGGGGCCTAACATGGGGAGTGCTGCGAACACAAAGAATATCTGGCAGATAAACGAATGCAATAATATGCAGTTAGAGTTTCTGTGCAGCTTTTTTGCAGAAGAAAGTTGGATTTAAGGTAGGAGACATAATTACAGTAGCAATCTTTGTGAAGAATGCTCATTGAAGCCAGTCGGTAGCTGAACTGTATGGATTATAACTGGCACATTCGTGGGTGTAGAAATGATTATTGCCGTGTTTTGTTTAGTTTTTTTTTTTTTTAGTTTCAACTCACATCTTTTCCTGTGTAGCTGATGAGAGTGGCGTATACGTAATAATTTCAGCCCACAAAGGGGGAGGGGGAAGCCTTTATCTTGCCTTCATATTCTTTTTGCTCATACAGTGCATGACTCAGGTTGTCATTTCATTTTTATTAAACATCAATCAGCAATCAAGACAAGATCAAACAGCTAGTAGTAGATGTTTTCAGTCTTAATTTAGTGAAAGTGAGGCAAGTGTAAATACTACTATTCCATGGACTGCACCTACTACACATATAGGATCATTACACTGCTTAAATAAAATGTAATAATACTTGTGAAACAAGTTAGTTTCACTTTCAGTGTCCAAAACATGAAGGAAAATTATTAAAGACAAAATATGCTGCAGTTAATTGTTAATATAACAGACATCAGGACACCCTGATGCAAATAAATCTGGACCCAGGTGACCTGAAAACATCAATGGATTTAACGTCTTGATGCATTCTCAATCATCCAGGGAAGTAAATCTCCAAAAGTTGATTCTGTTCATCTGGACGTAGCGTTTTGTGGGAGAAACATTTCGTCACTCATCCAAGTGACTTCTTCAGTCTCAGCTGACTGCAGGTTTCCTCAAATATTATAAACAGTACATTTGCATAATGACTGAAACCAGCCCACTGAAGGAACAATGGGCTGGGAGGTCAGTTCTTTAATCTTAATTATGCAAATTCTCATGACCATTGATCAACAAACACTGACCAAAACCCACTGATCAAAGACCCCCGATCAATGGCCATGAGTACCATTCACAGAGAGTTGGGGAATGACTGAAAGCACAGCACTGTAAGATGGCGAAAGATGTACCCTTAGGCCCCCTCCTCGATTCAGAGATGGTCTTTCCCTTTTCATGTAAATGGCCTCCTTGACTGCCAGGAGGATTGCCAGGATTTATACATCTGGGAAAACAAACCTCTGGCGAAGCGGATGGCAAAACACAGAAGAGCTACCTCATCAGGCCAGGACTCTGCAGTCTATTTACACCTACAGGCCAGTGGACACTCTTTCAAGTATGAGGATGTACACATCCTGGACAGGGAGGAACGCTGGTTTGAGTCAAGGAGGCCATTTACCAGCAAATAAGAAAATGTATAATAGCATGTTTAGCCAAACGTTGTGCTTGTAGAGCTATGTGGGCCACAGACAGAGTCCTGTCTGTGGCTCAGTAAATGATTCAACTGGAAGTTTCCTATTAGCTTTAAAAGTGTTAAAAGACAAGAATAGGCCAGATATAATTTAATTTTAAGAAATAAGAAATAAGAAATAAGATAACCTTTATTAGTCCCACACGTGGGAAATTTGTTTTGTCACAGCAGGAAGTGGACAGTGCAAAAGTTATGAGGCAAAAATTAGAATACAATAAGAATAAATACAGTACACAACTGTACAGAATAGAATAAAATACTATATACAGTAGAATAAAATAAAATAAATATACAATAAGATAAAAATAGAATACAAATACAAATACTATATACAACTGAGTAAAAATACAACGATGACAGAAAGGATTATTGCACTTAGTATTATTGCATATGTATGGATGTGTGTGCTTGATCAGTTAAAGTCTTTATTATGGAGTCTGACAGCAGTGGGGAGGAAAGACCTGCGAAATCTCTCCGTCCCACACCGTGGGTGCCGCAGTCTCCCACTGAAGGAGCTGCTCAGTGCTGTCAGAGTCTGCTGCATGGGGTGGGAGATGTTGACTAAAGTCCTGCTAGACATCAATCATAGCAGTAAGCTAGCAGGACTTGCTGTAAAAATGTTTTTAAAAATCGTTCCGCACTGTTAAATTTTCCGTTTCCCTTGAATGTTATTTCTTTGGATTTGGACTTCATAGCTTGAGGACTCAAGAAGAGTCATTTATGTGTACTGTGTTCACCACTGCTATAGAGGTTCAGCCAAACTGGTGATAGATTTATCCTATGAAAAATATATATTTTAGTATATATTTTTTTAAATACCATGCAATTCCACACTTTGTTTTAGTTTTCATTTAAGCTTTAATTAAATATAATGACCTTGGGGAATAGCTCACTGGCTATGGTCTCAGTCTCATAGGGAACCTTTATTTGAGTTAATGATTCTTTCTGTAAAATAACAGATACAACTTCCGAGCAACATATGGCAGTTCCTTGATATTTCTTTACTTAATAGTTCTGAATTTTTCAAGTCACAAGTGGTTTTATGGTTAAAAACTGGCCTCCCGGTAGCCCAAATAAAAGGGAAAGCAGGAAGCAGCAGACGTTCTTAAACTGCCATAAGTTGTCTTAGAGAGAAGGTCAGGGAAAGATGGATAACTGTGAATAGTGTCCAAGTTCAACACCAGATCCAGACACACCCCATCCACTGGTTTCTTTGAAGACATATTACTCCAATGTTAAAGCTGCATTAATCACTTTTTACTCCAGTTGTTGGCAAAAGTCCACTAAAAGCAAGAAAGCACGTGCTGGACCTGTGAAGCATGAAGATTTGTGAATGGACACGAAGGTCCATGTGACATCAATTCCATCATCTGCACATCTGATTACCTGACTTACAAAAGGCTGGAGCAAAACTGATAAATTACATGAGCATTAGCTGAAGGAGATCTGCCAAAGTCTCTTCTCTACTACTTTTTTGCATACATATGAAAAACATTTTGGTAAATGACAGCTCCTTCTAAATCTAACAGATCGTAGTTGGATGGTGTTTACTGCTTAAAAACAATGTCGTTTTACTGCTAAGGGGATATAAATCACAGAGTCTAGCCCGACTGGCAAGAGCCTTCGATTTGGCTCAGAAACCCATAATCTGTGCCTTTACAACCCTGTGGAGAGTCTACTGACATTATTGGGAAACCTTTGAGCGAAATACAATGCAACTAGGAAACTTATTTTAAAGTCTGTAGTTAATGTAAGAGCAATAATGCATGGTTGTGATACAAACAGCACAAATTAATTCTGTTTAACCCTGGGTTATCTACTTTGGGTCTGCTCTACTCAAAACCTCTGAGGCGTCTGTGAAATATTGACGAATGAAGAAGGAGTCCAAAAACTTTAAGAATGGTTAAGACATCTTAACGTAGTCTTTTTTTTCTTCAAATATCTCACAAAGTAAAAAAAAAAAAAAGAATCATTAACTGTTGCTGTGGTCCCACTTCAGAGGTCTTCCAATCTATGCTCATGACTCCATACAGCCTTCGTGGATTAGCTGAGTCTTGATGCAGTGGTGCAGTTTACTCAAACATTTATGAATCTACAACTCACAACTCAAAATCCGAAGTGTTTATTCCATTTTATTATGCCTGTTTGGACATCACCTCATTCTTCAGCTAACAATTAGATCAAGTTTGAACAACACCGATTGAGTTTCTGAATCTAACCAATTCATTCTGCTTTTAAGGCTTTTTGGCCTCAATCAACTCTAAAAGACAACTCTGAAATAAATATTGATGTAAAATCCCCCAAGATGAAGATGAAGAGGATAGTAAATCATTACATAGTGTCAGATGTTAGACGTTGGTTCTCTCATTCAGCATGTTGTGTGAGGGGAAAATAGGCCGGTATGAACACGGCTTACATGTTTCAAACTGAATAACACAGAGTTTGTTGAGTGTATACTAGCAGAGGTGCAGACAAACCACTGATGGGTGACAGGAAACCTCTATGGCTGCAGCCTACTATGTCATTATCCAATCAGCTGATTACCTTATCTTTGGGGCTTCTGGGAACAATGAACAGTTTGTCGTGGCTTACCAGTGGAGCCAACTGATATCCTGACAAAAACATTTTCTTCCATGCTTTAGACATTGTTCATGAACGTTGGTAAAATTAAAATTAAAAGTATCATGATTGTTTTGAGATCTTTCATCCCCTCTTTGGCTCTCCATACAGACTGTACCTGTATGCAAAAAAAGAAGAAAATCCTACTGAAACATGACCACAAAATACAAACAACAATTTGTAGGCAAAGGGATAAGATTTCTGACCCATTACCTCCAGGGTACCACAAGACTATTAAAACTACATTTTATTCAGTGTACAGTAAAATCTGTTTATATCTTGTCTTCATTAAAAATAAATAAATAAATAAATATATAAAAGAACTTACAAGGATGTCGATGAATATTAGCGTGTTGCCATTTTCAGAATATTTGTGTCGTAAAAACTTCCAGTTGTATTAAATGAGTTGTAAAGACGCACATTTCTGCAAGTGCTGTAAACATAATTTGAGGGACTCTGCTTGCTCTCTTCACATGGCTGCTCTCAGAATTGTTTTTTATCTGCACTCATTCCATCTGTGATGACCTCGGACAGACATCATTTCATTCTCCATTACCCCATTGATACGGCAGCACCGGAGGCCGGCCCTTTGACGCCACTCTGCGTGAACGTACAACACCGCCATCTGAGAAAAGCCTAAGTTTCAACCATAGCTTTATGCAACTTTTGAAGCCTTGACAATGTAAACTCTGGGAGAAATCAAAAAGTCAAGTCTTAAGATAAATACCACTCAGCAGTGTTAAAAGAAAACCAATGAAGGCCGTATATTGCTGTCCAAAGAATTCAAGCTCTATTTAACCTTGTCAAAGAGTAACCATGATACAAAATTGCTTTTACAAAAGAAACTACTCACTGTAACTCAAACCTTTATATTCAGTTCATGCATGCAGTGTTTACGAGGTCAGCAGCATGACATTCAGAGTTTTTGTGCTTTCACACTGCAGCATGTTAAAGGCTGTCAAATAAGCAAAACTAACTTCTGAAAACACAGATGGACGTAAATCATCTGCAGGAAAACATTAAGGACTTTAAAGAATTACTTAAAACCATCCTACAAAAACCTAATTCTACAAAGCACACATGTGGAAGCTCAGAATTATCCACCAAGATGACTGCAGTGAAGATGACTACGCTTCTACTTGAAGTTGAGCCATGCTTTAGTTGCATGTTGATCAGTTGATCAATTCAATGTTCAGAAAGAGGTGCAAAACCGCTATGACGAGATGAAGAAGCAAAATAACTGATGCTTATGAAGATCTGTATCCCATGTATGGAGAAAAGAAAAAATGCTACAATGAAAACTCAAATTTAAAAACTCAGACTACACAGAAAAAGAACTCTTTACATAAATACAACATACAGGATGTTTGTCTTCGTTTCCACCGCCAACCAACCAGCCTGCCCCACGTGAGGTGGAGTTCCCGCTGAGTGATATGATTTGCATTGTGTGACTGGTGAGCTCTCGCCTTCATTTCCTCCCCTAACAGCCTCACACCTGCTGTGCCGCACAGACCCGGAGCTAGCGGGCCGCATCCTATAGATGAAACTACCTGAAAACAGCAGCAACCAAGTGCTTTTTAAACAAAGTAATTTTATCCACAGCAGCTCCGTGTGTGAGAGATGGCAGAAAACGGAAAATGTGAAAGTGGAATCAGTTTGTACTATGACGGTGCTGACAGACTTTCAGGCAGTCAGGGGAGATAGACTCAAGATAATTCATTTTCTATGAATTCTAAATATTGCCTGATCTCAATCTAGTCGACCACTTTCACACTGACATTACAATCCACTGGTGATGCATTCAGTCAGACCTCTGCAGATGTATCAGCAGGAAATAGGAGATGCAACCATCCATGTTTTACACTGCATGGTCTCCAGTAGCAGCTGTTTGAATCTCATGGCCCTGCTAATGTCTGCATCTTATAAACATACTAAAGGCTTCTGTAGAACCTGATCTGACTAAGATTAACAGTTTGTTCACACTGGGTTTGCAATTCATGTCAGCGACTCGCAATACGGACTTCTTTTGATTTTTGACTCACCCTATCTACAACTTTTGGGCATCCAGGTTCACCCAAAGAGGAGGTTGTGGGTGGAGCTGGTTCAAATGCAAGTGGACCAGACCATCTGATGAGATAGCATGGCTGACAGCAGTAATCAATCTAGTTCTTGCCTCTGTGGTTTTCCCCCTTTGTGTTTACAATGGTTTGCAAATGTAAAGTTTCACTTTTTTCTCACTTGGTTGGATTAATTTGCGCGGTGGCTGTGGCTCAGGAGGCAGATTGGGTCGTCTACCAATCAGAAGGTTGCATGACAAAGTGTGATCTTAGGCAAAGCACTTGGGTATAGAAAAAAAGGGTGATTGGGTGAGAGTAAAGTAACTGAGCACTTAAAGCTCTTTTTTACTGCATTCACTCAGAGTATATAACTGCCAGTCCATTGCACTGTAATCAGCCAGAATCTGCCCAGTATCTAATATCAGAGTGTAGAGCCTGATAGAAAGAAGAAAATTACACACTAAAAGAACTATGGTGTATTTATGGCCAAATAATGGCATTTGTGAAATTATTTAGAGCTTCGGATCTGCACTCAAGTCCAATAGGTGGCAGTAATTCACCAGTAAGCTGGTTTGCGCACTGCCAGTGTACCCATAAATAAGTAGAATTATTGGCAAGGGCGTTTTCTTTGTTAAGCAATAATTTTGAGTTATTCCTACAGAAGCATGTTTGATTTCTCTGAATTTGGGGTAAAACACATACACCATGCATGTCTGTACTTTCTCTAGTTATCTAGGAGGATGATGAATCATAAATTATGGGGCATTTGAAAAAGAAAATTAAAGTAAAGAAGTGTCTGACTTTAAGTACCAACTGCATGACCTCCATCAATTCTACAATCAGCCTAAAATCAGCTCTAAAAATGAAGATTCAACAGACTGCTGTGTTTGGAGCGGAGCTTTTCAGGCTTACCAGACCTAAAAGTGAAACCGAATTAATCAGTAATGATCTCGACTGCTCAGCATAGACAGGAGCTATCCTCGTGATGGGAACGTCTGTCTGAAGTTTGAAGCGTGAAGTTGCTGAAACGGTCGGTTTGAATCAGGAAAGTTGTTCCTGCTTCTGCATGAATGTCTTTTCTCTACAGGCTGTTTCTGCCCCAGAGGGTCTGAATATGTATATCTGATGGAAATTGCTTAATGATTTGCTTTCATCTGCCAATCTTCCAATAGAGCTGGAAACCTTTGTGAAGGAGGAAAATAAGTCAGCTCTGATTGGATGTAATTAGGCCTGCCAGAGGCTACGAATAGTAGAGCAGGTAGAAAGACGAGGCTCAGCGAAGAAGCAAACTATAAGGGAGCTGTTTGTATCCAAGCAGTCTTGAACAGGAAGACATTGCTTCAATGTTGTGACACTTTTTTCAGTACTCATTCACACGGCAGCATGTTCTTGACATACAACAGAAGCTCCACAAGCCTAGAAGAAGAGATTATTCTAAGAGCTTCTGTAAATACGGTTACCATCAATTGTCAGACTTTAAAAGATGCCCTAAATATAGAAACACTACTTACCACATTTCCTTTAAAGCCTGATACTAGATTCATCTTTTAAACCTGATTCCTTCAGTGTCTAAATACTTTCCTAATATAATCATATTTTAAGACTCACTGGTATAGCTTATGGTTGTGAAAGAGAGAAACAACAGTGATGATAAATCGGGCACATAACATATATTAAATTACTTTGGGTGAGGAAGTTTTCCTAAAACCTGGATGTAGGATTGGATCGAAAGGGTCACGAGGGTCCCAGAATCACTGGATGATCAAAGTGTAAGAAGCAGTCACAGCAGTTGGATGTTCTACTCCAAAGTTTAATCAGAGTGTCTTAAACTGAACAGGCAATAAAGTAACAATAACAAGAAAGAATAACTTCTTAAAATTTTACCTAGTGAATTATTGGAAAACAGATTAAACGGACGTATTTATTCTCACAGGCCTACAGTTAATAGGTGTTGTTTTGTTCTGTTTTTGCTGTTTTCACTGCCATAAGGCATTGTAAGACGACACAGGTTGTTTTGTCTTCATTTCTGTGTTAAGCACATTGAATTTTCACATAATGAAATGTGCTATATAAATAAAATCGTCATCTAGGGAACCAGTGCTTGTTTTTGCTCCTCTACATCACAAACAGCTGTGATAGATCCATCAAACTCTTGCTCAGTTGATTAAAGACAATTCACGACACCGTGAGTTGATGTAAAACTCAGTTAGTTGCTGTTTTTAACAGCGCTACATATGCATTTGAGTCCTGAAAATGTCATGTTGATATGTCCTGTATATGTCTGAAAATAACTGAAAAGCATTGGATTTGAATCCACCCCTCTGCACTTTAAGGTTCTATAACTATTTTAAAGTACATAGAGGTAAACCTTTGCATGATTCCATTAAATATAATCATTTTATTGTACAAAAAATACAAAAGAGGGGATCAGGTGGGATCTGCTGATTGTTTTTGTTCCTGAAATGACCCATGAAAAGATGTCCTGTCATTTAGCAAATATCCAGCATTGTCTATAACAGTCTCCACTACCTGCCATCAGCTGATGTTTTTCACTTAATCTTCTGACAGAAAACTGAAAAATTCCACAGAAAGCAGCTGTGATTGAGTGACATGTAGCTCTGCTGTGACTTTGACAGTCCAAAAAAAAGGCAGGAGAAATCTTCACTGCCCGCTGTAATGCAGTGCCACTTACTCCACATGCCAGTTGAGCCCATGCTGGCTCTTCCTCCCTTCTCCTTTAGTGCCGTGTCTGTCCAAGCAAACTAAATAACTATGACTTAAAATGCTACCAGGCTGACAGGCTTTGAAAAGGCGCTGTCTGCCCCCGTGACACACAGCTCCCTTTGATCCTCTGCCGTCAAGACCAACACAGCTCCACTCGTCATAAAAACCTGCCTCAATGAACTTTTCAAAATCGCTTTTTTTCTTCCTCTTCCTCACACAGACACACTCCTCGTTCCCACTTTCCTCTCCAGCGCTCTGTTGCATTTGGTTTTTCCTCCTCGTTTTGCTCCCCATAGGTTTCTGTTGTCTGCATCTCTTGATTTGGCTTAATGACGACATCTGAAACAGTACAGTAATCAGCTGAAATGATTCCCCCCGCAGCTGCTGATAGACACTGAGAGGAAATGGGTATCTGTAGATGGCGATTGGCAGCTTTTCGCATTTACATATCTTCTGTTTGACTCCCTTTGCCAGGCTTTGCATCAGGGGAATATGTGCACACAGCAGGGGAACCATATTCTGAATATTTTGTCACCTGCAACAGATTTCATGGAGCAAAGTGCTTTTTTCCCCCCGACGCTGCCTGGAAGTAAGTCATCATTTCTTATGTAACTGACTGAAAAGAGTAAACCATACAGTAATGTAAGTGATATAAAAAAAAATGCATGACAGAGCAAATCCATTAGCAATCGAACTGTACGGCACCTGGGATTTTTCCCTGTTGAAAAACTCTCTCTTTATGATTTATTCATTTTACACGGTGGTAGGATGCTGTTGGAATGGAAAATATGCTTCTTTATTGAAGGAGAACAGCTAATGCTGCTATTAACAACAGAAATATCTTCTCCAGCATCCACCTCACCAAACAGTCTGTCAGCACAAGACTGAACTTAGGCTGAATCCAGAGTCGCTGTCCTGCAGCTCACTCTGACCTCCATGTGAGTGAACACAGCTTGTGTACAGTAGAAACACTTTTACAAGAAAACCCATTTTTGCAGTGCACGGCTTATGTCACTACAATTTGTGTGATTTCATATTTCACTTAGTGTCCTTTGCTTGCCATCTGCACGGATTCAATCTGTGCCAGCCTGTCTTCTGCTTCTTTAAATACAGCAACAATCCAAATGCAATTTTATTTCAACTGTCTTGGATTGTGGTCATACAAGCTGTGCTAGAAACTGCTCCAAGTTTAGATTCTGGGCCTTACGT
The DNA here is from genome assembly GCF_964374335.1 of Astatotilapia calliptera. Classification (NCBI taxonomy): domain Eukaryota; kingdom Metazoa; phylum Chordata; class Actinopteri; order Cichliformes; family Cichlidae; genus Astatotilapia; species Astatotilapia calliptera. Next base: position 28,269,555 of record NC_137437.1, read on the forward strand.
TGTAAGGACAGTCTTTTAAATCACTTAATCTACAATAATATAGCTTATGTTATCAGTAGTTTATAATAATGATCCACGAATGCAAAATAATTAGTAAGTAACGTGCACTGTTACAAGGGAGCAGATGAAAGGGTGACTTTTGACACAAGTGGGATCAGCCTGTGAGTTCAGTACTTAAATTTGAACATTTGGATTGATGGTTTTGGTTTCCACTGAGACAAATTACAGATTGCACTTCAATAAAGTGTGATTTTTACATTTATATTTTTAGTTAAAAAATAGTGCTGTCAGCATTAATCTCATTAAAATGTCGTTAACGGCATAACCGCATTAACGCAGCAAATCTCCTTTAGCGAGTTAATGGGGATCGCCCGGAGCGAGGGGCTGTATGACACGTTAAGGAGCTAACCGGGCTAACGCATCGATACTGTGCAGCCCTCGCACAGAACGATCCGCGGTAACTTGCTAACGGAGATTTGCTGCGTTAATGCGGTTATGCCGTTAACGGCACTTTAACGAGATTAATGCTGACAGCACTACTAAACACATGGGCTGAAAAAGTGCATGCCCGTCCATCCACCCTAACCTCCTCCCAGTTTTGTCTTGTCTTGTCTGTTGATTTGTTAGTAGACAACAATCATTTTATCAGTAATAATTTAAATATTACGTGTATGGCTGACGAGAAGGGAGCCGGAGATCGACAGACGGATTGGGGCTGCAGCTGCAGTAATGCGGACGCTGCACCGGTCCATCGTGGTGAAGAGGGAGCTGAGTGTAAAAGCGAAGCTCTCAATTTACCGGTCGATCTACGTCCCTACCCTCACCTATGGCCACGAGCTGTGGGTAGTGACCGAAAGAACGAGATCGCGGATACAAGCGGCAGAAATGAGCTTCCTCCGAAGGGTGGCTGGCCTCTCCCTTAGAGATAGGGTGAGAAGTTCGGCCATCCGGGAGGGGCTCGGAGTAGAGCAGCTGCTGCTCCACATCGAAAGGAACCAGCTGAGGTGGTTCGGGCATCTGACAAGGATGCCCCCTGGGCGCCTCCTGGGTGAGGTGTTCCAGGCATGTCCCACCGGGAGGAGGCCCCGGGGCAGAAGATGGATGGATGGATGGATGGTGTATGGCTGACACATAGGTGCAGAATCACCTGATTCCTATATTTATACATGTCAAAAAATCCTGCAGTTATTACAGCTTGTCCTGTGGGAAATCTGCATGTTTGTGCCAGGTTTCATGGCAGTAAATCCAATATGTGTCACATCATTTTGCTGTGAGCTAAAATGTGATGACAGGCAGTGAGATATGTGTAGATCTCTAATATTAGTGTATTCTATAGCATTCACAAGCTTTCACAGGCCATGATATTATTGATGAAAATGAAGCAGCCAGTCTTTTACTGATCTTCACTATGATTTATTGTGACAGGATCATTATAATGCTGCAATAAAGCGATAAAACAATTTTCCAAGAGCAGCAGCTGTGTGGTTTGATTGCACATAACGGGCTCCTGATGACACTCTCCACTGTTTTTTGTAATTAATCAGGACGTCTCTTACTTGCCTCTTTCAAACTTTTATTCCCAGATTCTCTTTAAAATTAAAAACAGAGAGCATTTTTATTTTCATCATCAGTCATCGCGCAGGTAATTTAGTTTGTCAAGCAGTGAGATTGATGCCACTCTGTTGTGGGAGTGAGGCCAAAATGCATCAAAAGCGTTTAATTCACTTTTTAAAAACTGCAGCATTGGGCCATATTTAACAATCTCAGTGGGTGCTACTCAGCGTTAGAGCTGCTGTATGTAACTCTTTTATACCCTTGTGCATTCAAGCATGCAGTTGTGTGTATATTTATAGGTGAATTCCTAGGTGTCTGTATATGTGTGATTTGAAAAACACATGCAGAACAGTAGGCGTCGTGTCCTTTTGCCAGTAAAAGGCAGAATTTATTTCAGAAGTAGGCTGCAGTGTTCTTTACAGCACCTCCATCTTTGCCTTGGGGGAGCAATGCTGCTGATTTAGCTCCTTTCACATTACACCATACATGACCAAGCAGACCTAATTTATTTTCCCTCCAATTTCCGCCCTCCCCGTCTCTCTGCATCTCTCTCTTCTTCTGGAAGTTTTTACAACTTTACATTTAACGCAACACTGACTGAAATGCACTCCAAATGTTTGGCAGTTTCTCTCCTGGCTGCTAATGTCAGCTCTGCACATGTCATTCGTAACTGCCCGGCTACTGCGGCCACAAAGCTGCTACAATCACACATTTCCAAATGCTTAGTGAGGGTAGCTGCAGTTAAAGTTGTTTTATTAGCTGTGTCGTTGTGAGAAGCTCAGCCGTAAATTTGCCTCCTCTGCTCCCGCCGTCTCTCCATCTCAGAGTGCTTTGTGAGGCAACTAATTAGGCCCGAGTAACAGACTGCACACTGACCTCCGCTTCTTTCCCTTTTTCATACTCACTTCACTTCAGTTTTCGTGTCTTGCCACACTGGCACGCCATATGCGGGACATTCTGAAGCCTTGGTGGCATCTGTCTCTTTATCTCTGGGTGACAAAACATGTCCGTGAGCATAATGACAGAAAACGTACAGAAAATGCACATTTAAATCAAAGCTACGACAAGAATGAGGAGCTGAGCTCTGAGCCCGCCCTAAACTTTACCATCAAAGTCCAGTGTTTGGTTGGCCCATTCATCCATCCTGACCTCGTCCCTATGGTGACGTTGTGGTTTCACCTGACTTCCTCCTTTGCTTTTATTATAATCAGGGCTGCACATAAGTGGTCCGCAGCTGTGCATTCGCTGTCAAAATAAAAGACGCGCACCAGATAAGACGTTGCAATGCGTGTTTGCGTACATAAGATTTTCTGGAGGAGGACAGACATTTGTTTAGAACTCTTAAAGATGTTGAAGAAGCAACCTCCTTTAAGCATTTACTTTGGTGTTCCTCCACCTGCAAAGAAATGTCAGAACGAGTCCGAGCCGTAAAAGAAGCGCGTATTCTCGGAAAAGTGGTTGCACAAGGTGAGCTGGCTTCAAACAAATGATGAACGCACAAAGATGTGGTGCAGAATATGTTGTGTGAAAATCCCACTCTAGCAGACAAAAATAGTGCCTTTTATATGTACGCAAACGCGTGTTTCAACTTCTTATCTGGTGCGCGTCTTTTATTTTGACAGCGAATGAGCACCTGCAGACCGCTTATGTGCACCCCTGGTTATAATCGCTGCAGTCTCTAGAGGACATTGTAACTGGAACATTAGCTTGTCATTTAAGTTAAAAACTGTCCATATTTTTTTCAGATCCAATAAAATAATAGCTGGTCTCTCTATTTGCCATAAAAAAATGTAACGCCCATAAAATTGAGGATTAAGGTGCTTTTACTGAGTTAGATGTTAGCAGAAAGCGAGCTAGCTAGTTTCCATTTAAAGATGGTATACCCTGTTCTTCCTGAAATATTTCTAAATGGCATTGAAGGGTTTAAAAAGTTGCATAGAAATAGTGGCATAAAAAACCTGGACAGGCTGAGTTGAGTTTCTGTTGTGCAAAACTGTGACACCATGGGTGCAGTACGATAGCTTGTTTGATCAACTTCAGCTGTGTCAGTACAGATACATCTGCGCAGAGTGACAGAAAATTTAAAGTTTGGAGAAAATAAATTCTGTCTATAAAATATGAGTCATCGATCACAGTGGTACAATCAGATTAATCCAATAACTTGGACAGTGCAAACAGAAGTGTATTACTGAGGCTTTGTATATATGACAATAGCAGCTTAAAAAACTTAAAAATAGTAACACCTCCTGTACAAGCCTCAGCTGTTGCATCATGAACAGAGTTTTACTGTGGATCATAAAAGGTAGGATTTTCCTGCGTTGTCATGAGGTGGCTATTTTTGATAAAGGGAGCACATCAGACAACAGACTACTGCATGTCTCATTGCAGCTGGTCGAAGAAAACATTGATTTCTTTCTGAAGGATCAATTTAAACAGATATCAGAAGGTTTTGTGTAAAAATGTGTAGACAAACCAACCGAGTATATTGACCTTTTCCATTTTTACACAGTTAACGTAAATGCAAACTTTACAAGACCTAATGTAACATCCAACTATTGATATAATAATAATAAAAAAGCATCTCTTGCTTCAGATAACAGCTTGAGAGCTACACTATGCCACAGTTTAATAAAGCACTGCAATTTAATGAACCATTGATGTAATCATACCACATGTACGCAACCACTCCTCCTCAAGGAACTGAGTGGTTTAAACTGCCCAGTTAGTAAAAGCATTATGAAGAGCTCTCTCTCTCTCTCTCCCTCTCTCTCTCTGTCAGATGTCAGATGTTGTAAATACTTGGGCGTGAAACAATGAAATATGTTTCAACATTTAACTACATGAAACTGTTTGCATTGTGGTTTAATTAAGAGGGGAAGATAAGAGGATAATTGCATAATTTTATTTTCACTCTAGACTTGGTGTCATAAAAATTAATTTGTAAAAAATATATATAACTAGATACACTGCATACCCACTGAGTTGATTGATGAGACAAGCATGTTCTAATGGTTCTAACTCACTCTACACCTACGACTGCACAGCCACTAACAGCTCCAACATCATTGTGAAGTTTGCGGACGACACTACAGTGGTGGGTCTTATCACCAACGGTGATGAGACGGCTTACAGGGAGGAGGTCAGCGCCCTGACCCACTGGTGTCAAGACAACCATCTCACCCTCAACGTCGCAAAGACAAAGGAGTTGATAGTGGACTTCCGGAGGTGCAGAGAAGTACACACCCCCATCACCATCAACGGCGCTGCTGTCGAGAGAGTGAGCAGCTTCCGGTTCCTTGGAGTACATCTGGCTGAGGATCTTACGTGGTCAGTACACACAAACAAAACAGTGAAGAAGGCGCAGCAGCGCCTCTTCTTTCTCAGGAGACTGAAAAGATTCGGCATGAGCCCCCGCATCCTCAGGACCTTCTATCACTGTGCCATTGAGAGCATCCTCACTGGATGCATCACCACCTGGTATGGCAACAGCACCGCCTACAACTGCAAAGCTCTCCAGCGAGTAGTGCGGTGCTCTGAACGGATAATTGGAGGTGAGCTTCCCTCCCTCCAAGACATCTACAGGAAGCGGTGCCTGAGGAAAGCGGGGAGGATCATCAAGGACTCCAGTCACCCCAGCCATAAACTGTTCAGACTGCTTCCATCAGGAAGGAGGTTCTGCAGCATCCGGTCCCGTACCAGCAGACTGAGAGACAGCTTCTTCCATCAGGCCATCAGACTGCTGAACACGTCATAGACACCTCAGCTTCACTACTGGAACTTCAACATTATGCACTCCACACTGTATATAAATGCCACTTGTTTTGCACATATTCAACTCTGTATATTTTATATATTTTATTATTATTATTATATAATATACTATTATATATTGTACATATATTTATTAGTTTCAGGTTGGCCATTCTTGTATTTTGCTCGTTTGTGTTGTTGTGTTTGCACATCTCTGTTGCTTGTGGGGCTCGCACACAAGAATTTCACTCGCATGTGCTGTGCCAGTGTGCCTGCACATGTGATGTGACAATAAAAGTGATTTGATTTGATTTGATTTGATTTGATTTGATTTGAGGGTGGAGGAAACAAAACTTCACCGTCCCCTCAGTGACTAAAGTCTGTTTCTATCATAGGGCATTGCACTTTTTATCTTTTCTCTTCTGACTTTCAAAATGCCAACATTTTTTCCTGAAGCCTCAAGCTGATACCTTTATTTCTAAAGAACAACTGCCAGGTCTGCTAAAATGAACGTGTCAAGACCGAAAAGGGGAAGTTTCTCTAGTGGGGCTACAGCAGGAAGTCAGTCCCATAGACTTAGAAATAATACTAGTAAGGGTTAAAGTTAGAGTTGTGGCTACTTAAGGGACTAGGCATCCCTAAGCAGGCAGCTTTAGCTGCTATCTGTATGCTAGAAGCATTTGTAATTCAATTTTCTGACCCATAATATGACTGCAGTGTGATTAATTGTACTAACAAACCGTCCAAGAAGTGGAGCTCCAGTTTTGGAAGAACAGAAATTCTGTGATTTTATTGGTCTGCCACTTAGGAGTGATTATCAGGTCTTTGTCTGTGCATTGTCCCCCTGCAGTACACAAATCCAATGAATGCATTAGCTCATAACTAAGCACTCCGTCCTCTGATCCAAATATTTCAACATCTCATTCTGAAAACCCAAAATGCTCCTCGCCAAAACAGTGAGGCTTCAAAATGTGGAGAGCAGAAAGCAATGAGCGACGTCAAGGTGGCTGCATCCATTTTTTATACATTCTGCTTTCTAAACCACAAAAATGCCCAGAGACCAACAACAAAGTCAGACAAATCCTTACAAAATCCTTAAATCTTCATAAGTGAGAAATTAGAAAACAAATATAAGATTTCTGTTTAACGTGTTAAACGCCACAATACATGAATGATTACAGTAGTAATGGCTGGAAAATCTGGTGTTAAAAGATAGACGTACCTAAAGCAGAACACTGACTCTGATCTGAGGGTAGAAAGAAAATATTTCAGTTTGGTGATAATTAAGCTGAGATTTGCTGAAAATGGTGGGTGGTAATGATAAACACACTGATGTGCAGGCAGAAGGGAGTCTTTAAAGTGTGATTCAAGCAGCCTGAAGGTGGCAGAGCGTGGAACTCGTTGAGTGTTGATGGAGAATTTTAAAGGTTTTGAGTAGAGGTCTTCACATGCTGTTCTAGCAAAGCAATGAGTGTTTAAGATGATACTGCAGAGCCTGATCAGTGCGTAGCCGTCAGGTGTGGAGGCTGATTGCAAGAAATGATCGTAGGGATAAGCACAGATGCACTTGCTCACAAAGCAGAGACTAAACAGTGACCAGAAGAAACACAAAGGAAGAGGAAAAGGAATAAAAAGGAATGAGGGAAGGAATGAGAGAAGGACTTCGTTTGGACGATGATGATACTGTTGAAATTCCTGGGAATTCTCATGTGATGTACCCTAACAAACACTAACAGCAGACTGAATTGTTTCTGTGCCTGAAACAGTTTGGCTGAGATCCTGAAAGTCGGACCGTGGTGCCTACAGTCAAACCTTTGTAAAGAGAAGCTCCCTTTGGGTAAAGCTGATTATTTATTAGCACTCAAGTGAAGTCACCAGTCACCAATGTTAGCTGCAATATGCAACATGTTTGCCTTGAGGACACTGCTGTTGTGATTTGGCACTATATAAGTAAATTTTGAATTGTATGGAAATTTTAACCCTTAATAGGCCAATATAATTGGTTAACCCATTGTATTGCCATATAAAGACCTAAAGAGCATATCCAGGTTTAAATAATTAATATTTCAAAATAATTATTTATATTATGCTTTGATGCCCTCAGTTCATCTTCTGTCTTAAACTTGCAAACTTCATTTTGAAGCTAAAAAAAGTTCAGACCTCGTACCTTGAAGCTTTTATCGGTGACTAAAGTTTGAAAGGGAATCAAATTTAACATAAATGTCATGCAATAGCAAACAAATGGTTTCATCTAGCATCCTCTCGACTGGATGTCCCTTATAAATGGACAGTTGAAACAACAGGTGGGTGGAGCTTTTGTATGTTTGATATGACCATTTAAGAATACCCCACCTCTCTGACATCAACATTTGTAATGCAGCCTGAGCTTTTGGATCACTAGGTTTGCTGTTCATACACTGACTGCTTAAATGTCTTTAAGCAGTCTTCAGGAAAATCTCTCCAGACTTCTTGAAGGACATTCAAAGCTTTTCCTTTGATTTTGACCACCTTTCATCCAGATTTTATAACAAGCCACTGCCAATCAGATATCATTGTTTTCCAGATGATATCGCCTGGACTCATCTGGTTGTTGCAAAAATATTATTTTTTGCCTGTCGAACTGTTTCATCTTTGGCATTTTTCACAGATTCAACTAAAGAAATTGGAACAAATTATGTTTTTGCAACAGACTGCTAGAGTAGAAATGGCCTTGTCTGTTATATGCAATACAAGGTACAAGGACTGGACTGAAAATCAGTGGGAAAAGCAGCCAGTGTCCAAGAAAATACTTTGAAAGATGCTGAAAGACCACTTTAAAATTTAAAAAGTGAGTGGACATCCTGTTAAGTTCTGGCACGCTTTGTGTATCACTGACATAAGAAACCCATTTAATATGCTTAATGCCAGTGCTGAAATGTGGTTGTCACATGGCAGCTGGTACTGTATACACAGCATGGATGACCACACAGTATGCATGAAAAATGACAAGCAGATGGAGGGAAGACTTGAAGTGGTGTCTTCCCCAGGAAGGAAGGACACAAAGCAGGTGCCTTTTGGTGCAAATGAAAGCTCTCCAAGGAAACTCTGTGCCTCAGATTCATTTATCTCCACGGCCACCTGCAGGTCTTTCTTTGCTAAGTGCTGAAACAACATCACAGGTTTGTGAAGAATGAGAACGAGGGGGTAAATGTGTTCACTTTGTTATGTTTACTTCTTCACATCCATCCCTACATGGCTGACTCATTTATTTATCCCGAGGAAAGACCAAAACACAGAAGGAGGTGTATAAATACACATACTCCAGTTCAGAAAGGGGTTTTTTTTGTAAGGAGGAGTTGTGCTGTAATGGTGGTCTCTCTTTTTCTGCTTTAAGTAAATAAATACTTTTAATGGTTTGGCATTTGCTTCCCCATATGTAACCTCCAGGCTGCTCTTAATTAGGAAAGTATGCTGCTGGACTTATTAGTACAGCATGATATGGATTTGTTTGATGAGTACACAAATATACAAGCTCATTTATAGCTCTTTACCTAAATGAACCTCATCTTTTCTGATTTTTTTCCCTAGTTAAACACACACACACTGCTCGTGTCAGTGTAAGGTTATTTCACACACGTGTTGCATGTATGCCACGTTACCCGCGGGATGTCCTTTGATGGTGGTCCTTTGGCACACAAGTCTGACCACAAAGTCCATGTTAGGAAGGAGAAGTTGGGGCATGTGCTGCAGGTTTATCAGCCACATTTATCGCTTTCACGTGCTGGTTAGGTTTAGGGGGAAGACATCTGGGTTAAAATATACACAGTTACAACAGCAATACTGCACAATGAAAAATGACCCCTATCTAGTGAATTTAAATATAACATCAATGAATTGTGGTTTTTTTTTTTTCCATAACCCGGTTCATCATCAAGCACCGCCAAAGGTAAATGTGTGTAAGTGTGAAAAGCCAGCTGCTCTGACAAAAGAGCAGCATTCAGTTAACTGGAAATGGTCTGGAACAGAATTGTTGTCGAGTCCTCAGTTCTAAATAGATTAACGGGCTTAAACTGATGATGTAGTAGATCACCTGTGTTACCTCGTGAGCTGCAGCTGCCTCTCAACAGCTGGAGTGTGGCCACGGCTGTAGACAAGAAACTTCTCGGAGTCTTGGGGAGAGGTGGGTAAGCAGCGATGAGTGCTGGGAGTTGATCCAGGAGATGTGGCTGAAACACAAATACTACCTTGTGTATTCTTTATTGTACAAAGACATTTCTGAGTAACTTCATGGTCAAACATTTGATTTGACAATACCTTCATTGAAAGACGGTAAGTGCTGTTGACTTTTTCAGTGGCTTTCTTTTCTTGAATAAATAATGTACACTTGTACTTAGACAAACATTCTTTTGCTTCACTGTGGGGGTTTTTTGACAGCTCGAGTTGCTTTTTCAAAATAAGACACCAGCTCGAAAAATGTAAGAAGAGCTTCTCGGATGTTGTGTAATTTAAGCCTGAGAGCTGAAGCACTTAAAATAAAAATAAAATACCATCATTTGATGGTTCCAGCTTGCTGTTTGTCATTCCAGTCATTTTGATAATTTCAGGTTTGGGCTGTTGGTTGGACAAAGCAGCACTGTGATGGTGGCACTTTCATCTGTGACACTTTCAGAAATTTTACAAGCCTTTTAGAGGGTTACAAGAAAAAAACACTGTTTATTATGATTGTTGGAGCAGGATGATCTGAGCTCCACCTTGGTAAAGTAATGTTCTCATCTTTTATAATCTACAAACCACTTTGCAGAATTTGAGATGAAGAAAACAACTGTCCACAGTGCCTTCATTTCAAGAAGCCTGCAGCTGTGTTGTGGGTGATTTTCCACGGTCTTATTGTGACAGCAGATATAATGTTATATTACTGCTGCTGGAGACAGAACATTAGTAACAGCACAGTGGAGAAAATTGTCATTTTACCCCCGAACACGTTGACCATTTAGCTGGTGGTGGTCAGTAAATTACACTTTCATTATTACAGTCAATACTAAGAGTGATGAGCTGGCCATGCAAGAACAGAAGATTCACAAAGTGTTTCCAGAAATCATCAAAAAATACACGTGTGCTCATATCCAGCTTGTTCCAATCTGCACTGCATGTACAGTCTGGGTTGTTTCTCACATCCAGTTCCTTCAATATTGATATAAACCTACTTAAAAAGAGCAGAGACGTGTTGTGTTTATTATTTAATTTCGAAGGACACAAAATGTCCCAGTATTAGAACTCTATGAAAAGAGTTACAACTTAGACTGAACATGTTTTTTCAATCACTCTAGATCTCCCTTTGGCATCTCTTAAATTATATCATGCACATTATATTGTGCTTATTTAATTTTACCCATAACACCCTTGACCTAATGATGTGAAAAGTTGTCAGAAGCACAAATGATAAATGAAGCAACTGTTTTGAACAAAAGCAGTTGAGCTCATCAAATACTAAGGCAGAGTTTGAATGTGATCACAGAAGTAGAAGTGTTTGCTATCAAAGCTTTCAAAGGGTCATTAGCTATTAGTCACCTATAAGTGAAAAGGCTTCAACTCAAAGAACCTTTTGTGAACAAAATGTGTCCTCCCAGCTCCATCTACAGTCGCCATCTCCCCTGAAGCCAGGCTGTATGAGAATAGAGATCATTTCTTACAGCTTCTATTGTAGTGCTGTCCGTTTATTACGGTACACAAGTTGAAGGCTGCCAGCTCACAAATTTCGATCAGGTCACAGATGGTTCAGCAGAATGGGCTCAAGTGTCAGGGTGTTGGATGAGGAGGAGATAATACCCTTAACCCCGTCATTCATCCCTCCTGGTCCAGCCTTCACCCAGCAGATGCCGTAAACAAGTCAGGCGTTCCTGCTGCATTCTCAGAAGGGTTAAGTGGTTGAGTACATGTCTGAAGGACAATCTGCAGTGCTGGTATGAAACACGTTTAGCTGCATGTAAAGCATTTACAAACCTTTATTTATTCTGAAAGGTTTGAAAAAGGATAATAAGGGCTACTTTTAATGTTAGTCATACTTTAGCATCCTTTATGCTAATCTGTGACTTTTTAGATTGATAATTCATATTCACTGAGATAAAAAGCAGACATCTGATTGTTGCTCTGTGTGGAGTAACAGCAGCAGCAGCAGCAAAAAATGTCACAGGCATTTCTGGACCTTTGATTTGACTGAATTGGGGTGTCTCTCTGAATAACAAAAGTTTACTTCCTCCTGTCCTGCCACAGTTTTGTCCTTAGCAATAGTGCTAGTTCAGCTAAACTGCTGCAGTGCAATGTTTTATAATCTGACCATCAAACAAAAAAAAGGCATCGTAGATGGACAGATGATGTTCTTCCAAGTATATTGTTGTTACAATACAGAACTTAAGTCCATGTGTCTCTTTTAATATATAATGATTTTTACAACTAATTTGATGTAAACAGGCAGCTGCAAAAGTGTCATACTAGTATGATGTTTAGTTTCATAGATCTTTATTAGTCCTGAAGGAAATTCACCATGGTTGTCAGCTGATCATGCACACAATAAAAGAAAACATTCACTCAACACCAATAGCATCGAGTCGATCAAATGAAAAATAAAAAAAAGATTATTAACAATAATTTAGAATAAATTAATTAAATCAAACTACTCCGATAATGCAGGGCAGCAAATTAGTATCTTTGCTGCAGTGGTGGCGCCACATTAGTGCAGCGCATCAAAACTCTGCTGCAGGCGGTTCAGTGTGTGGACGCTTTGCTCAGTCAGTGCATGGGGACATCCTGTGTACACTGAAAAAAAGAGCATGTCGGATTTACTTAATTCAATAGTGGACATGGGTTGCACGCAGTTGTTTTGCTTTGGCAGAACCTTAAACAATGGAGTTAAATCAACACAACTTATTCATATTCAATAAACCTGTGCATTTCTTGTTGATAAAACGTGATTGACAGATGTTTAGATGAAGTAAGTTGAGCTCTTGGAATGTTTTAATCCTTCACAATTTTGTCAACTTTTACCCCAATACTACTTGGTCACTTAAATACTACATGTTGTCTTCATATTACATAATAGTCTGGTTAACAGAAAAATTGAATCAACCTGCTATCTTCATCCAAGTTGCAGGGGCATAAACCCTGAAGTGATGGTTCCAAAGCAGGGTACACCCTGGACAGCTCACCAGTCTATCACATAGAGACAAAAAACCATTTGCAATCACATTCATGGGTAATTTAAAAACACCAATAAACCTAACTCTAATAAATGCATGACATTTAACCAGTATACCCAGAGAGAACCAACTGCAAACTAGCCAGTTTGTGGATTTGAACCCAGGACCTTTGTGCTGTGAGGCAACAGCACTAACCACCATGCCACCAAGTTGCCAATCGAGGTTTAACAAAAGTAGGAAAGCTATGATTTCAAGGCTTGATGCGCAGTTTTCTGTAAGATTTTGTCCTTGACAGGTTAAACCACAATAAATAGCGATAGCATACATGTAGTGTGTGTGTAGTTGTCTACCTCTTATAACTCCAATGATTTTCCTGCAGTTTGAAATCTCATGTGATCTTGTGGATTTCATGCGTCCAGCAACTAACCGCTCTTACTAGATTGTTCTTGCTGAGATGACATGATGCAAACTAAGTTGTTGAATTTCATACAGATCCTACAGATAATTACGTTCACCATAGAAACATGAAATTATTTTGTTCAAGTTAGACTTTTGTAAATGTAACAACCACCCAATTTCCTTTTTTCGATATACTGGAAAAAGTAGAGGCGGCTGCTCGACTTGACTGAGATGGATGCCTTCCTCAAACCACGATCCAAAGGGCACGAGATGAAATCATGTCGCGAGATTTAACATTGCTATATTATTGACTTACTTCACTCGAACATGATATGAGCAATTTAATATGCCCTCTGCATATCATGTTGTTTCTACACTATATAATTACACATAACTTTAAAGCATGAAGCAATTGTGTTGCCAAGATGCTTATATAAAACCAAGAGATTTCCAATCCCTTTTTTTCAGTGTATTTCAGGGGTCTGGAACTTGGAAAGTTTTCAGGGTATGTGGGTAAAATCTTGCATGTCCTCATTAAATATACCACAGCTACTGCAGAAAAAACACCCCTCTCCAGCAAGTCAGGCCAGAGGCACTGATTGATTTTTTATGGAATGACCCTGATAATAAAAATATGGATGTATACTCTGTGTGCACGAGTTCACAGTGACTTTGGTGGATGGGGTTTTTTTTGCTCATCTTGAACACCCACACTTTGTTTTCAGGTCACAAGGACACCCGATCTGACATGAACTGTCAGTCTCCCATTATATCTGTAGCAGTCTGTCAGGACTAAAGAGACCAAGCATCCAGCTAACCATTATATCAGTGCTGCGCTTGATAGAAGCACAGAGAGCAACCATCAGACCTCGACTGGAACTAAATGACAGATAACCCCCCCCCGTCTGAGTCTCTCTCTATTCTCACTTTCCCTTTGCCTTTCTTGATCTCTTTGTCTCTCTCCTCCCTTTCAACAAGCCCTCTCTTCTCTTTCCTTTCTCCCCATGGTCTCTCATCTCTCCTGTTTTAACTCCCCTTCTACCGCGCTGCCTGTCTTTCGGTTTTTCACCGTGCTTTTATCTTCCTGCCCCTCTTCTCTGCCTGCTCACTTTCATATTTCCCATCTCCCTAAATCTATCTCTGCTCCTGTCCGTCATGTCCTGTCATCTCAGCGGATCAGGCCGCTCGGCAGATGCAGAAAATGGACGATGACTTACTTTCCGCTCTCTGTAATAAACTCGGGGTGGGGCCGGCTGAAGCCAGGCTCTGAGCCAGCATTTGTGTCAGCGTGACAACATGAAGTGGGCGCTTAATGCAGACAAGATTCGCAGCTTTAGTTCACAGAGGGCAGAGCAGAGAGACAACGCAGAGAACCTGGAATTGAAAACAGGGACACGTCCTTCACGCAAAGAAATTCAGACACCAAGAAAACAATGCAATATGGTCTTTATTACCAGTGGGATCGAATGTGTTGTGATTCTGTCATTCTTTGTATTTTTATTGTGCGATGTGTACTGTTGATATCAACTGTAGTAATCCAACAAATAGCACCACATGCTCTTCAAACCTGTGGAGGCTTTGAGGTTTAATCATAAATCTGTAACAACTCCAGGTATCTTACTGACGGACCACTGGGGACCGGGCTGTGTGGAAATTACAGCTCCTCAATGCTTAACAAAAGTGAAGAAAGAAAAACAGCAAACCTGACAAAGATTGTTGTCCTCAGGTTGGTCTTAAAGGTTAGGAGTGTTGAGTTTGATAAAGTGCATACTGGCTTGCTCTTCAAGGTCATGATATAGGACAGTCACAAAGCCTTTAGCATTTTACTTGTGCAGGAAAAGAAGAAAGCTTTGAATCCATACTCTCTGTGGTGGGTTATAGGAATAATGCTGGTCGATCACTATTTTTCATCATTTCTGGGTTGAACAACAGGAACTGAATATTTTTAAAGCTCCAACTTTCATTCTTGATCAATGTTTGTGCTGCTCCAAGTCTCTAGAGGCACAATACAAATCCTCCCAGTTCAGAGAGAAAACTACAAAACAAAACCTGTGTCATGTTCTTTTATTTCTCGCCGCACTATGCAGTCATCCATGCCTGTTATGGACATTCCAATTTTTCCAAATCTCTGGACCCTGTGGGACACTCGAGTTATGAGCATCAAGAGGGCGCTGAGAGTCAGGGGCTGGAACAGATGGTAGCACGCCTCGAGGGGGCCATCAGCTCAATCCAGAGATCCAACAACCAACTTTTAGATCCAAATATAAGCAGGGACAGGCTCTGTTCACCCTGCAACCCTGAACCAGATAAGCTGTGGAAAAAAAGATATTTGATCAAATGACATGCTATGAACTCTAGACTGAAGCCTGAGGACCTATGGGAGTTATCTTTGTACATATACAATAGGAAAAAAAATGGGTGGGTGAGCACATATTGTGCTTTCCACCCTAATGAGCTGCAACTAACTATATTTGCTGAATTTACTCATATAAGATGCAACTTTGTTAGAGTTGAAAATTCAGATTCTCTCAATTGCAGGTAAGCCTGTGAACCCTAAAGTTCACTAAGGACATGAAAAGTACAAACATCTGTGAGATTGTGATTCTATTATGAAAATCTTTCGTAACAAAAAATAATTTCCCCCAGGGATCAATAAAGTATTCTGATTCTGATTCTGAAAATCTGACAACAGTTGATGAGGATGTGATGTGGAATATGAAAAATAATTTGTGTCTGATCATAAATTTGCAAAGACAATGCCCGGGGACGGGGAGGACAGATATGTTCCATATCATCCTCGTGGCTGTCAGGGCCCAAGATTTCTCAACAAATTGAGCAATGTTATTCATTCCACAGTTATTGGTTCTAATATTGTGGCTGATGAGTGCATGTACCACACTGTGTCAAAACACAAATCATTTTTTTGTCTATGAATGAAAAACATTTAATCACAGAATCCTCTCCATATTTGGAATCTGTGGAAAAGATTTGCAAGGAAGATTCCCAAACAACTGATTTGTGAAATCCCTTTTTTGGAGCCAAATGTGACCATACTTTGATGAGTGAGTGCTCTAATAGCTTCAACATCTAATAGCTTCAACATTAGGCTGAATAAACTGAAACTATATGCACAAAAGTCTAAGAATTTCATGCACCAAAACTGGAACAGTACAATTAAGCACACCATCTTACTCGTCAGATAATTATATTTAAAATGCTTCACATCATTTTTGCAGCAGGCTGTAAACATGTTTATTTCTGATACAAATTTGGACATTTTAACTTTGAAGTCTATGGGGGACTGACTAACTGCTGGAGCCCCTCATGGCCATTACAGGAACTGCAGGTTTTATTTTTTCAGCTTCTGGCTGTTGATCTGTTTAAAACATAACTGATTCCGCCTTCAGTGATTCCTCTTGCACTTTAATATGCTGATAGCACCATGGAAAGATCAGTTTAACAGCAGGTAGCACCGTTGCATCAGACACTATAGACAAACTGTAATCCTACACAAAACCCATTTTCGTTTGGCAATAGGACCGCAAAAAGATTTTTACATGTCGCAATTTTGTATCTCTCAGAGAATAATTCTGTGACCTCTCACTCCCAAAACCAAAGTCAAAACTCGCATTTTAGAGGGGAGAGAGAGCACATCCATTAAAGGTGACTCTCCCAATCGCCCCCTTTTACTGTATCTGTGGAGGAGATAGGAATCAGTGCTCTATGCAGAGAATGCTCTGTATGATCACTGACAGTGCAAATAGGCAGAAAAGCCATTTCAGTCAGGAAATGAGAAGGCAGCGGCTTGTGGAGGCCCTCCAAAATGATACTTATCTGCCAATCAGGGAGGGAATCTGTGATAAGGAAAAGCGGATCGCAGGTGAAGAGACACGAGGAAGTGAGGTGTCAGACGAGGGTAAGGAAGTAAAGGAGAGAGTGCCGGAGAGAGATACAAGGGGGGACGAGAGATTGAACAGCGCTCAGATTGCAGGCGAATGAGGGAGGAGGATGTGGAGTAGGTAATAGATTGCTGCTGAAAAAGCACACGTGGGTCATGAAAGAGAAAGAGGGTGTGCAGGCAGAGAAAGCAAGCGTGACTCAGAGAAATAGTAGGTGGGTGAGAGGAGGGAGGAGAGAGAGAAATGTAATGGGGAAAAAAGAACAGCAGACCTTTTTTTCACTTCGTGCAATTGGGGAAGATACCAATTTTGCCACAAAGTGAACATTAGATGAAAATGTCATCTCCATACAGGTAATTTACTCTCCCCTGCTTAAAATGTGCTCTTCAAAATGGTAAAGGTCAGGAGAGAACAGGCTGATGGGTACATGCACAGTGTGATGATGAGTGGGAAGGGCAAGCTGAAAATCTCCCGAAATAAAATGACACAGTCCAGACACCGCAAATATAATGGATACCTACAAGTATTGAAATATTCAATACTTAAAGTAAATCCATGTACAATTCCAATAAAGTTGGGACGTAAATAAAAACAGAAAACAATGATTTGCAAATCCTTTTCAACCTATATCCAATTACGAATACACTACAAAGACAAGATATCTAATGTTCAAACTGATAAACTTTATTGTTGTTTTGCAAATCTTCACTCATTCTGAATTTGATGCCTGCTACAAGTTCCAAAAAAGCTGGGACAGGGGCAGCAAAACACTGGGCAGTTTGAGAGATGTTCATAAAAAAAACACCTGTTTTGAACATGCCACTGGTGAACAGGTTAATTTGAAACAGGTGTTTGTCATGATTGCATATAAAAGGAGCATCCCCAAAAGGCTCAGGCGTTCACAAGCAAGGATGGGGCGAGGATCACCACTTTGTGAACAACTGTGTGGGCAAATAGTCCAGCAGTTTAAGAACAACGTTTCTTATTGTACAATTGCAAGGAATCTGGGGATTTTATCATTTAATATCATTTAATTGTCCATAATATCATCAAAAGATTCAGAGAATCTGGAGAAATCTCTGCACGTAAGCAGCAAGGCTGAATACCAACACTGGATACCCATGACCTTCGATATGTCAGGCGGTACTGCATTAAAAACCAACATCCTCCTGTAAAGGATATTACCACGTGGACTCAGGAATACTTCAGAAAACCATTGTCAGTTAACACAGTATGCGCTACACCTGCAAGTTAAAACTCTACCGTGCAAAGCAAAAGCCATATATCAACAACACCCAGAAACGCGGCCGGCTTCTTACCAAGATCCATTGTCATGTCTGCATTAGTACACAATATCTACACCATTTTATGTGACTAAATTTAAACAGAATTAGAATAATCTTTTATATTAACCCTACATTTACCACCCTGTAAAAAGTTCTATGTGTAGGTCATCTAGGCTTTCTGCTCCTAATTTATCCAAAGCTAGCTAGCACTTATTATCACCTATAGCCATGTTGAAATAAACAAATGTGGAACTTATTTATTGTGCTGCGTTTGGTTTACTTATCGCTACTTTTGAGATTGCTCTAGTTATGACGTGAAAATTAGGTGACATTTTAGGTCATCAACAGGTTGTGTTAGTTTTAAAGCAAGAAGTGCATTCAAGGGTAGAATACAAAGTTATCAGCTAATGCTAAAGCTTGGTTGCTAGGCTACAACCACAGACTGTATGGGAACATTGCACAGACACAGATATCTGATAGGTGGTGCTCAGTAACATCAAAAAAAAATCCTAAAACTTCATTCATCAAAACTGGTGCTCACATTTTTTGGGCAGCCCGTTAGTACAATTAACAGCCATATTAACAATGAGATAATTTCATTAAAATTACGCCAAAACGCTCCATTTCAGGGAATACAATTAGCTGAGCAAGCCTAGCAGACAGCTAGCAGCTACAGCCGCCTGTGTGTGTGTAAGAAGTGCAAAAGTGCCATATCCAAAATGGATCAATAAGTAAATAAGTATACAAAAGGTATTTATAAAGTTCTTTACACAGAAATATAGATAAAGAGTGCTGTACAACTAAAATATATGATATCAGAATACAGTTAAATATACAGAACAAAAGGGAATAAAAGAAAAATACAATAAAAGAATTCTACATCAAATGACTAGCTGAATAAAAAAGTTACACAAATGAGAAACTGTATGACAATTCCCTTTATGATGGCAAATGCAATCTTTCTAATGGTCTAAAGTAGAAGGCAGACGGCAGACTGTTTTATGACCTCAGTAAAAACTTCTCCTGTTTGTTTTTTCATGTTTATTTAGTAAATTATGGTCCATTTAGAGTCAAACAGACAATAAAGAAATGTATGACTTACGGCATAGCTATCATTTTATTACACTGACTACCATAAGAAATATGGTAGTCAGTGGTAGTTATCGCTTGACTGCGATGTCTGGTTTGAAAATATGAAGCTGGTGAAAGCCAAAAACTCGGCCGAAAGAAGTGGACAGCCGTGGTTAAAAAAACTGCAAAAATTTCTCAATGGAAAAATTGTGTTATGAAAGCATTTTAAAGATATTGCTTTTAAATACAAATTATCTTCAAGTTTCATAATAATGAAATCATTTTTAACACCTGGGATTTATTGGTTCATTCTCGAATCAGGAAAAATTAATGTTGTCTTCATTTGGTTTAACGTCGAAAGATCTCCGTGAAATACTCCATGAAAAGCACGGCAGATAATAACACAAATGGATGAATTTGAAATGACAAGGAAACACGGCACATCCATCACAACGACAAATTAAAATTTCTTGGGGATTTTGTTTTTGCCCGGTTGGAGAACAAAAGCGTACAAATGCTCCTTGGCTCTCCGGCGTGTACCAGGCCTTTATTCCCCTGCAGGAAACATTCTCCTCTGGCAAGCTGGGTGGCACAGATAAGCAAGTGTGCTGTCAACTCAGCACCTTGGCTCGGTGGTGGAAAACAGCCCAATCAATACATCATTAATCATTGGTTTAATGTGGCCAAGCCCCGATGTGGACAAGCATTAGAATGGAGGGATTA
Source organism: Astatotilapia calliptera (assembly GCF_964374335.1). Classification (NCBI taxonomy): domain Eukaryota; kingdom Metazoa; phylum Chordata; class Actinopteri; order Cichliformes; family Cichlidae; genus Astatotilapia; species Astatotilapia calliptera. The sequence goes on from NC_137437.1 coordinate 28,289,409, forward strand.
GTGGGAGCAGAAATGAGCTTGACGGCTCTCAAAAAAAAAGAAAAAAAAGAAACCAGATAAATGATGAGAGAGAAATTTGTTCCGAGTGCTGAACCCAACCTGATGGATGGTGGCTGGGGTGTGCACAAGTAGGCGGTAATATCTCTGCTTGTAAAATGTGCCCTTATTCGTCGGCTATGGTGTTCCTTGTATGACTTACTCATGTAAAATTATGACTTAATCATGTGAGTGCATTCAGCCTTTAACATCCAGCCACCAGCATCTTCAGCAAACTATAAAACTGTGATTCACAGCTCTGACTCATCTGTCGGGACTTGTAACGAACGATTTATTTTCATCACTCATATAAAAATTGACCGAGAGACAAAAATCACAGCACAGCGACTATCTTACCTGTTCTGACAAATAAATTAAATCACAACACATGTGCGAAATGATTCATCAGTTCCCGCCCATTAACCTGCCTCAAAGTCTTTTCGCTCAGAGACAGAAAAAACATAGATCTTCTTCCTTGATCTTTTCCTTGCAGCTGGATGCCCGTGGATTTCCTCCTCGCCACGTTCCTCGTGTAAATAATGAATACTGAGCACTCAAAAGCCTTCCTGTCTCAGCGATGCTGTTTGTGCTCCTGCTGTGGGACAGTGCGGCTGACAAGATGGGGACAGCGCTCTGGCGGCTCTGACAGCCACACTTGAGCCGCTTTCACTCCGCTATAAATTTTTAACAAATTTGTCAAAGCCCTTGGAACTTGTTACATGCTTTGACCTCCTCTAAGTTCTAACGTGGGCCACAGGCTACGACTTTAGCTCAGTGTGTAGATTACTGCACCTACTGTTAAATATCCTGGGCATCTGCAAGGAGAGAAAAATATATCAAAAGATAAAAATCAAGGAAAATGATCAATGAGAGAGAATTAAAGCATCCATACTTTTATAATGTAACCTCAAAGATAATATTATTAGAGGTATCCGACTATAATAGAGGGGGTTGGAAACTGTTAATACCAAAGAGACATTTTTGAGTTAAGTCCTGGTTATTCAAAAAAATATGTATGTTAGCCTCATGATGAAGGCAGCAGCCTGCTGAAAAGAAACAAGCGGATCGATAACACTAACAGGTGTAAATAATTAAAACTTTTTATCACCTACCCTGTAGTGAACTGTTTATTGTACAATGTCATGGTCCTATCTAATCTCATATGTTTAGGCCTACTTTGGAACACTGCCCTGCAGGCACGCTGAGTCCTACTCATGTTTGTGCAAATGAATCAAATTAAAAATATTTTTCCTAAGATCACAAACATAGCAGCTCAATAGTTTTAATTATAGTCAAAACAAAACAAAATCGACCAGTTTCTGTTTAATTTTGACTAAAGTCCAGGTCACTGCAAGCTAATCCTTTATTGTTTTCTCCAGCTACACACTGCCTGCGAGCACAACAATAATGTGCTTGTTTTTCAAAATTATTAAATTTTTTGTTCGCTGTTGCTAATTTCCCTGTGATTGAAGCACACAAAATTTTCCTCTCAATGTGAACTTTCCTATTTATCAGCACGACTTTCTTTCTTTGGTATTTAGAGCCCATACCTGGGGGTATAATCAGGTGTATGCATGCATGCTATGTGTTGAATAGGCTAGACAGATTTACAGTTTGGGAACGTAAATACAATAATAATAAAAAAAAAAAATTCACTTCAAATCAATATATTTTTGATTTGTTTTGCTTACAGCTAACAGGAAGCCATTGGAGGTCAAAAGGTCAACATGTTGGCGACTGAGGGTTATATTTTCTAAAATTAGACACTGCTGTTGTATTCTTAAGATTAAAGTTGAATGAGAGGATAATGATTTGTACTTCTGTGGCGTCAACTTGACTGAGATCAGTGCTGAACCTCTAGTATCAGTTTTGCACCTCAATGTGATTGTGCAACATGGACATAAATGTGCAAAATTAATTGTAACTTCACCCATCTATTTATTTTCTTAACAACTTATTAATTCAGGGTCACAGGGGGCTAACGCCAGTCCAAATTATTAAGTCATACATTTAGTAATAGTCTAGTACTGTGCAGCACTTTTTGAACCTTCTTGCTGGGAAGTGACAGTCACAATAACAGCAACACAATGCAACAAGGCAAAAGAAAACCTAAAAAAAAAATTGTATATATTTTTTTTAATAGATAAAATGTTTTTAATTTAATGTAACCTAACACTTCTACTTGTTCCAAAACTTCCCTGGTTTTGAAACAAGTAGGTTTTACCTTTTCCATTAAGTCTCTCTGGTATACATTTGCAGGTGTTCAATTCAGTTCAGTTTTATTAATATAGTGCATAATCACAACAGCAGTTACCTGAAGCCATTTTATATTGTAACATAAAGACTCTACAATAACACAAAAAAACCCCAACAATCATGTGACCCCCAATGAGCAAGATTTGTAATTAGTTGTGTTATATAGATGAAAATTCAATATAAAATATTAGAAGCAAATCAACCCTAACTATGATTTGGAGAAACATAAAACACTTTTTTGAGGAAATCATTTAAATATTTTTGTCTGTGTTTATATTTTTACAGCTTGCCAAGACAGAGCAGTTTAAAAAATGTAATCTGATTGTCTAGTGTTACAGTTGGGGTTCAGGCTTTTACCGATGACTTCAGCCTCACAGGGTTAAAAGGTTAACTAAATAAAATGGTAAAACCTTAAAATCTGAGTCTAAAATGTATGTTTTACTTTATTTGCAATGTAAAATCTTGAAGAAACTGTGCAAACGTAAGCCTTTTGCGGCTCAGACACGTATGTGCCATTAGGTCCTGAAGGAAGGAGGTTGAATAATTAACCCTAAGGGGTACACTCATGTGGATCACATGCATGGAGTAGCTTTTACTACACCCTTGTTTCTAGCGATGTGCTCTTCAATGAAAAATTTGTTCATAACACTAAATAAATGACAGACGTTTCATTACTGTATTCACTCCAAGTTCTTCATGTTCAAAAACATAAAGAGGCCATTTGCCTGGCGTGCCTCTTTAACGTGTCTTAATTGGAGCGAGAGAAAATGTATTTAGTGGAAGTGAACTCGCCCAGTGAACCATTGCGTGAATTTTCTTTTACTTTCAATTATTCTGAAATTCCACGTGAACTCTCCATGAACCCAACATGAGCTAAATATTATTATAGGATCAAGAGGTCTAGTCTACACGTGTGAAAGAATACAGATGGTAGAAAAATGAGCTTGGGACCATTTTATTATTGTTATTGGCAAAATACGTTGAGCCAAATCTGACAGTATTAAGTTCAGATTGACCCAAAAACCTCCCGTTGACCGATTTTGGCAGCCCCAGCGAGATCTTCCCTTTCGGCAAACTTTATGTCATGCTAGGTCTGCTCAATGGGCAGACATCCTGCCAGCTGATGTTTACAGCCTTCCTCCTCAGCCTTTGGAGGCGAGGGTTGGGCATTTCATCTTTGTATTACAGAGTACTCATGTTTTCTCCAAACCGAAGCTCAAAATCAAAGCTGATTAATCCATTAGCCAACAACTGTTAGCCAGCAGAGTAGAATGAGACATGAAAGCATTTCGATATGGCCTTTTGTATCGAGGGTGTGACAGATTAGTGCCTAGACAATTCTACCCCAACGATAAAATCTGTGCCAGGGGAAATGTGCCACACACTTTAAATGACCCGTTCCAGAAACATCAAAGCTTTTCATTCCCAAATCCTCTTGACCATCACACCTTTGAGACAGTCCCATGCTCCTGATGATTTGATGAAGGGGAACAACATTCATTGTGGATATCATCTGGAGGATTTTCAGAGTGCAAATTAAATCTAGCTCATCTTATGAGCACACATGCAATAAATTCACTGATCCGTCCATTTCCAAGTTATACTACATGAGATCTTTGGGACTAGAAGACAAACATCCAAAAGCAAAAGGGGAAACACACTTTTGCTATTTGTACATCATAATTGAACAGAGTATAGGTTGTCTTATATATCAATGTCTCAGCAACTTAAGAAGGTAAGTTTCCATGCTAAATGTGGGACAAATAGATAGGCAGTCATTATGGCCTCTAAACAACAATGCTTGGTTATTCTCAGTCAGCAGTGATGAGTGCTACCATCAGTGGTCTGATGAGAGACGCTGATGGCATGAATTAGTTACAGGGTGTTTGTAGACGAGCTGGAACAATTCTGATCCACCGAGGCTCCACTCACAGCTTCCAGGACTTTCAGAGCATCCCCTGCTGATGTCCTGGTACTCAATACCAAATAGCACCTCAAGGGGTCATGTAGAGTCCAGGCCTTCAAGGGTCAGCGCTGTTTTGGTGCCACGCAGAGAACCAACAGCATATTTGGCACTGACACTTTTTTTTAATCTCCTACAGTATTTAAGATTTTGGCTGGAGGTAATGTGATAAAACAAGCTGTCACTAGTGATTGATAATCATGAAAACAGTTTACTTCACACACAAACCCTCGTTTTCAGTCATGACTCATAGTTCATGACTGAAGTATAGTTTGTTTTTGTTTTTTCAAACGTAGCAGTCACTGCTTCATGTGAAAGGAACCAATGGAGGTGGTTCAGGTTTCCGATTTGGATCCCTCTTAGACAATTACTGCTGGATGTTTTCCAGTCATGTCTCACATGAGGTGCATATCTCATCTGGCCTGGATACACAATGGGATTCCCCAGGAGAAACTGGAAAACACTGGCGGGCGAAAAACATGTCTGTAATACCCTGCTTAGTCTGCCACCACTGTGACTCAACTTTGGATAAGAGGAAGAGAATGAGTGAATGGATATATGCTTATAATCTGTGTAAATACTCTAGTGAATACTATGAATGCTTATGATCTATGTAACAACAAAAACAACTCTTAAAGTTTTTGTATTGAATTGGAAAAACCAATTACATCCAGTGTGACCCCCACAAAATCAGATGAGGGTTTAAGGTAGTCATTTAGTCAATTAATGCAAACGTTTGCATTAGAAATATTTTTGAGGTGGCGGGTTGAAATTTTGCACTATTTTCAATTTTTGTTATTTTTTTTAAGCATTGTTGAGAGCTCAAAGCCCTCCAAGAAAAATGTTTGGTTTTTTTTGTTTAGCACGATTTCTTTCTATGACCAGCTCTGAGCATCAGTATCATACTGTAGTTGGGATAAACTGCATCAGTGATGTAGAGGAACTAAAACAAGCATTGGTACCCTGGTTGGCTGATCTGTTTTCTAGAGAAAACTTCCAAGAAATTGCATTCTGGATAAATAATAAATTCAAAACTCACAGGTGTGGGATAGTTGGCTCATTTTTAGCCTACATTTGACACCAGGATCATTTTCTAGCTGGGATTCCTCGTGGGCAAAAATAATGGTTTAATGTAGCATTTTTTTTAATAAGTATGTTCAAAAACTTCCCACGATGAAGTGATAAAGACAAAGAAGTCATAGCAGTCCGAAAAGGCTTGTGTGCTGTTTGGTATTGAGCAAGGTAAACTAAACAAAAATCTAAAAATAGTGCAATCATTTATAAAAGAAAACCATATAAAAGAAAAACGATATAAAATAGCTGTTCTGAACTACTGCCCTTGATAAATATTTTCCATATTTTAAAAATAAAGAACGAATGAAACAAAAAAAACTAAATTAAAATATTTTCATGAAATGAAAAGGCTAGACTGAAATTAACCACTTTCTTCTGAAACCAAAAGAAACAACAGATTTAAGGTAGAAAACAGACATTTTTAAAAATATCACGAAGAAATGAAAAACTATAACGACATTGGCACGGGCCTGCCAATGGCGCCAGTAGGTCAAAGTTAATAATAGGATTACAGTGAGCTATCATTATGCTCCTCTTTCCATGTTTAAGGTAAGAGGAGGTATATTGTGTAACCCTGGCTGGAAAACACAGTTTATATGACTGACTGCCAAACCAATGTTGACAGTACATTTAGCACAAACTCCCAAATGGCTGATTTCCAGTGCATTTTAAGTTTTTCAAATCCTATGAATGAAAGCTTCTTAAACCATTAGCACTTATTTGACTAATGTATTTCTCAGCTTCCTGTGTTTATGACTTACCAAATTACAGTATGAACCCCAGAGGAGCCGCCACAGCCAAGAGTACTGATACTCGGCTCTCAACGACCCCACGCTTTGGCAACAGACCTGATCTCGCCCATCTTTCCCGTATTTTGGCATTGTCCCGTGGCTGTTATCAACAACTAATTAACGTGTAATGAATGGGCTTTTTAAATGGCGAGCAGAATAACTAATGTGTTGCAGACGCTAACGCTGCACTAATAAATCAAGCGAGTGACTGTAAACACGAAGCGCTTTCACGCACGCCCTGCCTTTATGAATGAGTTGCTGGCGCGGCTCTGTCCAGCTACGGCAGCTGAAGTTCAAGACTGCGACCTTTGACGAGACATATCTGTGTCTGAGGCTGGTAGCTGAGGGGGAAGCGTGGGAGGAAATATTTAAACTTTGACTTCTTCTTTAGTGGAGAAGTTGTAATTGAGACAAACGTTTGCAGCAGCCTAAGACACGGAGCATTCTCTTTGTTGGAAATAGGAAACAAATGTTGATGGGACGAAGTCACTGTCAATGGAAGCGACAGGTAGAGCTCAGTTTTGGCCCTCGGGCCCCTCTTCTGCCTCACATTAATCAGCTAATGTCACAGCTGTTAATGCAAACCCTCCAATTCCAGCACATGTCAAACATCTCTGTGCCATTTTCATAGCGTTTCATATACAACCCTAAAAAGAGAAATGAGAACTTGTTCCCATCTCGTGCGACTTAAAACACGGGGCCCCACAGTCCTACCATCAGCCCCATTTAGAAGAAGCGAGACACTGACAAAGAGGTGAAATGGAGGAATCCGCGCTGGGAAGCCAACGGGAACCGTGAATCATATCCTCTCTCATCAAGTCATATTGCACAGAGTGAGCCTGTTCACCGAGATGAAGCCGTTTGCTAGTCTCTCAGCAGGCCTCATCAGTGAGCTTGTACCACTCTAATACATGTGAGGCGCTCTGTCAACCCCCCTCTGCCACCAACCAACCACCCCATTATTATAAACGCCCACACAGTGGCGCACCACTGTTACACTGAATGGACGGCAGATTGAAGGAGGGAATTGCCATGTTTATGTATGTAATTCGTGTCACTGCGCGGAGATTCTGTGAAATTATTTTGCGACTGAATTTTTCTTTTACTGATCCTAGAACACCAACACCTGCAGCATGTGAGTTAACAGCCTCCCCCTTTACTCTGCCACCTCTGTGTAAGACGGGATTTCAGTAACGATGTCTGCCAGCATCTGGTCGCCTCGCCATCGAGGGATCATTACAAAATGCTCCGGTTCTGATGCGCCTGTTCATTAAAGTTGTTGGCAGGACTTCAACATGTGTGCTAAAGTGAAAGGTGCTAAAGTACATTTCTGGTCTAGATGCTTTAGAACGTGCTGATTACTGCGATGTCTCACATTCAGTTGATGTTCATGTAACCACAGGCAGCAGGTGTCAAACATATTTTTTATCCACCACAAAGACAAACTTAATAAAGAAAACTGAAGAAAGTAGATAAAAAAATAGTCTCAGGCATGAAAATGTGTGCAAAACTAAAAATATTTCTTGGTTTTTTTTAGCTCCAGAAACTCTAACATAATGGTGTTGTGCTTCTGTACATCTACTGTGATCGGTAACACACATGTAATAAGACAAAATGTTAAAATGTAAGGTATTTTTTAAAATTTCAATCTTTTTAACGCTCATTTGTAAATAAACAGTAGATTAAATATAAATGTTTACTTTGATTAAAAGAAATGTCGTTAATGGTTTTATACATTTGTGGGAGCTCAGTACAGCCGCTGCTCCTCCACAATGAAACAAACAGGAGACATGCTCGACTGGTAGGAGGCGTTAGGTCAGACCAGGACACGGGAGGGGTTATATCACTTGTATAGTTTGGGAACACCTCTGTGTCGCTGTGTTGTGGGTGTAACATGCTCACGTAGTAATTTAATGTGTTCCTGTACTAGCCACTCCTACTCAGTTTTCTAGTGTAATTACATTACAGTTATAATTTATGTTGTTACTTGTGTTGAAAAGTTTCTTCAGTTAGTGGCACAGCGTCGACAGAAAGAACACAGAGAGACAAGGAGTCATGGAGACTGGAGGAACGGAAAGGTATCACAACAGGGAAACTGGTTAAACACAAAAAACTAAGCAAGGGACTAAAGGCAGGAAATAACAAAAGCTAATATACACAAGACAGCAAAATCAAACCACTCAAACAGGAGACTATTAAACTTGAACTTAATTCCCTACTCAAAACCAAAAACAAATAATAAACTCACAAAGATTTAAGACCAAGGGTCCCTAACAGGTGGAGAGATCTTTACCTTTTAAGGAGTGGAGAAATGGACATTATTTTTACTGTTAGCGCATAGAAGGAAAAGCTTCCGATGGTCCAGGATAGAAACAGCTGCTCACACAACATCAGGTCTTTGCAAACATCTGCACTGACAGTACGCTAACATAAAGCTAGCTAAGAACCCAGAGTAATGTTAAAGCGAGTAAATGCCAACCACAGCCATTTACTTTTTGGAAATTCTGTAATTTTATCTGAGAGCTGAAACAAACACACAAAGTTCTTCATACAAAAAACAAAATGACCAAGCGCCTCATACCTCGATTCACCTGGATTTGTTAAGCAGAGTGATCCTATAAGACATAAGATATCCAGTGCAAAATATGTAAAACACGTATCCTTCATAAACTTTTCACTCCCCTGTTTATGTTGTTTTTAAAAACCAAGTCAACGACCTGTACGTGACACGCATATTAAAGTATTGACTCTGACTCATAGCAGCATAAACACATGAATAATCTGATTCATTAATAAACAAATCACAGAATCTTAAACCCAATAACGTGTCAGCTGAAACATCAAAAACACTCACTGCAACTTTACCGCTACTGAGTATTTACAGGAACTCCCTGCTGCTTAGTTGTTATTCCTCTCGTGATCGAGACAAGAGCAATACATTCAGCTTGAATCCACAGTGGGCCATTCTGCCACTTCCATCTGTGGATGTTATAAACTGCTTCTTGTTCTATGGTAGCTTGTGCTTTGATTCTGCACTCTGAGTCTTTTGAATACATTTTCCTCAGAGAATATCATATTTATTTAGCACACTGCTGAACCTAAGTTTGAAGTCTTTATTGAACTGTGTTCACCCATGTGTCACCTCTGAAAACAAGGATGGGAAACATTAGAAGTTCAAACCAAGGCTGCCCCACTTTTTTCCTGTCAGTCAAGACATTTCATGTATTTAGCTGCTCCAGCTTTGCTAAAAATAAACAGAGCTGGAAATGTAGCCTATGTAGAAAAGAAGAACCACTACATTGGCTAATAGTCACAATACTCCAGTGCCGTAGATTACATGTATAGCAAAGGTTCATAAAGTTTCATATTCAGTTAATATATCTTAAAACCATGCTTGGTGACCAAGGGAGACTATATGACTGTATGGTTAGCTATCTATGCTGAACTGCTTAACCCGTACTGATCACCTTTATGCACACTGTAACTCTTTGCAAAAAGATTATGACAAGTATGTCCCGAAAAAAATGATTTATTACTCTGGTACAGGAAAGGCCCAGAAGAAAAAAGAGTGGAAGAAAGTAACAATTAGATCACAAGTTAGTTAAACTCGTGGTGTTTATGTTTTAATCACATTCCTCAATAGCCCTGATCATTTGAACTTACATAGTACATTGTGTAGAAACACTCTAACAATGATTTATTATTGATTAGGAAACATTTTCTGTAATGAAACAATTTTTTTCAACTAAGGGAGTATGCAAATCACATCCTCATATCATATCCCATTAGTTTGTGACTAGTACTAACCCATTTTTAAAACAGATATTTATTTTATAGATTTGGCTCTGATAACAGTGTTACATTATGTGCATTATTATTTTGGGGTCTTTGAAGTTATATTGCAGAACCGTAATACCTCAGCTAGCTTACTTTATTTAATCAAGGCCTGCACTGGATGTTCTTGTTTTGCTTATTAATTCCTCTCGTGGATTTGAGTTAGCTGGTAAAATACTCATCCCCTGTCACCAACTATTTCCCCAGGAGCACTGCTGAAATATTTTGAGGAACACCTGCTCATGATGCTTCCCAAAGATCGTCTTTTTAACAAGGGGTATTTTTATTAACATCTCACACCTTCTCTGCAAGTGAAGAGCATCCTTCATAATGAATATATTGTATTTTAATATATTGTATTGTATTTTGAAGTCCAAATGCTCCATCACTTCCAAAAATTAAAAAAAAACAACAACTTTGGGGCACAACCGGGGCTGGACTGGTATTCTGTCATACTGAACATTTGCCAGGGGGCAGACACACTTGACCCACTGCTCACCAGCTCCACAAGCAGTGACAGCAGCCCACTGGTTCATTTTCATTACTCACACTGGATTGTCCAGTCAAATTTCTTAATATAACCAGCCCCTCCCCTACCATTCCTGTCCACCCATGCACCTTGCAGAAAGGTTTAGTGTGGAAGAAGTGGTTGACAAAAATTGACAAACATAAGCAGAAAGGTGGAGCTGAAAATCTGAGAAAATAAAAGAAAGAGAAACTACAAATAAATCCAGTAAAATGTGTCAGATTTACTGACATGTAAGCAATGGACCAGTAACAACTAGTAAAAAAGAAGCCTTCATAGTCACTAATGGTTGCTGTTGCTAGCACTTGTCTTGGAGAAGTGCAGCAGGAGATAGAGGGAGGTGTGAGTAACTTTGTAAGAAAGTAGATGGTGGGACATAATTAGGAAGGGAGAGATTTAAGTAAAATAAATGGCTACCTTACTCACTGTTGATAGCTAAAGTGTAGGTTATTGTGGCATGCTGCACTACAACTAAGATATCATTATTTATTTATTTTTTATTTTGAATGATCATTCATGGTGGGCTGGACCATTCCTGGACCAAAAATGCAGATTTTTTTGAGTCCATATTTGGACAAAACTAGTTAAAAATTGTCTAAATACTTTCAGTTTCAATAAAGTGATTAGTGTAGCTGTTCTCCCAGGTTTTAGAGTAAGGTTTAATGCCCAGGCCTTCATGAGAAAAACAATTTATGAGGGAGAGTTAGCTAAGGTGGAAGTTAGCAGGAAGTTAGCATGCTAAGTTCCCATCTAAAGATAACATACAATATTCTCACTGAGGGATTTCTAAAAAACAAAAACAAATAAAACAAAAACTAAATGTAAACCTAAAGCTGTGAAGTAATTTTGGAGGTAGCCAAGAAGGAAAACTAAGTAGTAAAAATGGTTAGTAAAAATAGACTATTTGACCTATGATGATGTGCTTACTAGTGGCTAGCTACAGAGCTATAGTTAGACCAATATAAACACTTTTACTGTGAAGAATTAAACCCTAATATTTCATTTTCCTTGTGCTAGAGTTCATTTTCCTGTAAAGAAAAAAGTAAAAATTCTATGACAGGAAGAAGATGCCAACAAAAGATCAAAGAGAAAACCTGAGATGATGTTCCACAATATGAGGTTACCCATCATTTGTTGCTCAATGGTATGGATTACTTATGAAAAATAATAGGTGCTCAGGATAGCACGAGCCAATGGGCTGTAGTTACATCTAGTTTTTAAAAACTGAGCTTTGAAATGTGCTGCACGTGAAGAGAGCTGATAAAAAGAAGAGTCTGAGAGTGATGGCTGAATAGTTTCAGGGTTTTTTTTCCAAAGATAAAAAAGAGACAAAGAACTGCAGCACGATAAAAAAAAAAAAAAAAGGAGTCTCATCCAACGCAGCAGATGCATCTATACATCACTGCTTAACAAGAGGATAGCAGCTTGGAGAAAAAAAAACACCTTGCAGGGTTGTTTTGTGGGGGAGGACAGCCTCGAGACTCTCCTCAACACAGGAAAACTTCATCTCCAGCTGGGATTTGTGCTGAAACTGTGTCGTCAGACTTAAAAGATGCATTTATATTTATACCTCTGACCTTCACAGCACAGTCTTCAGTGTCAAGCCCCTTATTTTCTATATGAAGCAAAATTCTTCTGAATCAGTCGCTCAGTGCGGCTTGTTTTTAATCTGGGTGTTGAACAGATATTGAACATTTATTATATGACTGGGTATTGCATGCACATAACTCTGCACACCTCACTAAAGTGCCAGCTGTAATAAAGATCGCCCATCCACAGGGTCAGTGGTGCTTGATGAGCGAAGAAATTACACCGTTCCTCATTTTGATGAATGGGCGGATTTACTGTCATTATTATGTTCTGCCGTATTAGTTATTTTCATCAAGTGGATAAAGGCTGATGCATGCGTTTTTCTCAATCATTCTGGTGTAAGTGCCTACTTATTGTTCCAATATATTGTGCAACTTAATAGGCTAAGGTGACATATATGTGTCAGACGATGAGTTAGGGTGAAATAAAAAGACCTAACAGGCTGTGATTTTATTGAACTGTATGTTTGAGAAGCTTAGTGGGGAAATATATTTTCTAATCACACTGCCTTTGGGTATTTAGGGTGTGATTCACACGTAATAATGAAAACTGTTACCAATTTTTTTTCAGATTATGCTCACTAATTGTATAATTACAACTATTGTGAACTCTATTGTATGTTAATAGATCGTTTCAGACATTTGTAGACCAGGGGCCCGTTCTTCGTACCTCGCTAAGTAGGTTAGCCGGATTAGATTGTTGACGATTTCGCGTGATCCTGGATCAGTCGGTTCCCCGAAGCTCATCCGGGACTTGCTGTCATAGCAACAGAGCCGTAAGCGTAAACCTGCTCGGGAGCAGGTTTACTTTATGTAAACAGGATTAGATCGCGGCCACGCAGGTATGTCCGCTTCATTTATACGAAAGCAACAGCGATATTTTTCCACTGTTTCACCATAAATAAATATTATCAATGTAACTAAAGATAATGCAGCACTTGATCCTTTTATTGATGTCACACAGATACATACAGGTCATTTCCTAAAAAAGGGAAATGAACTATTAACATTCTATTACATGTATGTGATTATTACAGATGTAATTCATATTTCAGAGTAGTAATTGTAAATTACTTCGTGTAATCAAGATGAGAGACGACGGCTATAAAAGCGAAGGTGGATTTGGGAAGCCTGTCGCAGCCATGTCCTGTCCGTATACGCGACCAACCCATTGCGGAAGGTGCAAGATTGATAAGGAGAGTCCTCAGAATTCAGCGTATATTGCGGGATAGACAGGATCCTTTAGCTCAGCGCGACAGTGTGCTCATAGAGAGATATCGATATTCCCGTGAGGGTATTATTTACTTAACCAACTTGTTGACGAGGGGGTGCAGGACCACCACCTGTCTTTTTTTCCTCTGCCCTTTTCTTGGTTGCTGTTATGAACAAACTAACAGAGTATTACAGGCCAGTATTACCTTGCCAAGAGACGAAAAGCAATCTAAGTGATAAATATTACCATTCTGTAGAATACTCCTGTATTCCACTTTTACTTGTTCCCATGTTCTTGTGGGTCCTGTTGTGGCTCTAATGTGAAAGGGGATATAATATAACATATTATAATATAATATAATGCCATATGATATTGGACAATATAGTGTCATATGATAGATCTACCCTACCGCCTACTGGTGTTGGCCAGAGGGGCCGATGGCGCGATATGGCAGCCTGGCTACAACCGTAGCTGCCTCCACCAGTGTGTGAATGTGGGAGTGAATGAATAGTGGTATCGTAAAGCGCTTTGGGTGCCTTGGAAAGCGCTATATAAATCCAATCCATTATTATTATTATTATTAAATTACCTATGAGTTTGATTTGTCAGCAACTTTCTGCCAGCCCTCTCTCCTTGCTTTTGCAGCCTTTGCAGTGTTCTCTTGCGTTTTAATTAAACTCTGAAACTCCTGAAATCCCTCACTCATGAGTTCTTGCTCTGCTGCCGGAAAATACCGAGCACGCCCCTTGGACATTTTCGCCGACCAATCAGCGGGTTGCCGATCAATGTTTCTACTATCGATGCGTAGCCCCTTTTACGACACCCAGTGATGTCACATTCCTGCGTCCAGCTGTAGTAATCGTCAACAGCAGGTGTGTTCGGGGAACCGGATTAGCGAGCTCACGGTTAGCGCAATGATTTGATCTTGGATGTGTCATTTGATCTTGGATGTAGTAAGCGACGTACGAAGAACGGGCCCCTGGAAAACACTGAATGTTATTTTGTTACCATATTGATAGATCAACATGACAAATTCTGTATTAAAGCTTTAGATTTTTGTATTGAAATGAGTTCCAAAGAAGATTTTCTAGCTGTCATAGAATGAATAATGGTTGTATTTCATTTAGCTGCTTCTGTAACAGGGTCTTACCGTTAATACCAACCTAGGCAGCACAGAACCATCATTATTTGCAACACCGTTGCCATTTCCTCAGAAGAGAAGGCAAAATGTCTGCTGTAAAAATGACCTCAACAGAAGCTTACCTTCTGCAATTTGGAGTGCCAGTGTTAACCGAGATGTTTCCAATGTTCACTAAATATAAATGGCTATGTAGATCAGCCCAATCATTGTGGTTTGCATCTTTGCGTAGAAGTCATAGACGACATTTTGGGTCTGTTGGCTTCATCTTAGGAATAACAGTGCATGCACGAAAGTCTGAAGCAGATAGGGTGAGAGTCAGTTCCTCCAAGCTGGAGGAAAAATGTAAATTTCCTCCCCTGGGTTGAGGAGGCTGTGAAAAGTGAAAGAATTCAAACAGGATAGTGTTCACGAGTGATAGGAAGGTGGATCAACAGATTGCTGTAGTGTCAGCAGTAGTGCAGGTGTCTTACCTGACCATGGTTTTGAAGACAAAGCTGAGGTGAACTCTTTGACTTCTTTCCAACACCTTTGCTTATGAGCTCTGATAATGACACCAAGAAGGAGGATTTGAGATTTTTCAGGCACACCCCACAGGGAAAGACCTCAAATTTCTATTCAAAATTATTTCAATGTTTAACACCTCCATAAACCTTGACTTGTGTTTACTGAGCTGCTCCTTCTATGATCAGAGTGTACTTAGGATCATTATTCTGTTCAAAACATCCACCTATGATTCATCCTTAACTTTCGGACAGATGGCCTCACAGGTTGGAGTTCCTGAGGCAGCAAAGCAACCCCGAACCAGGACATTTCCTCTGCCAGGCTTCACAGTAGGCATGAGCTTCTGCTCCAAACAACTTTATCTTACATTAACCTGTTCAGAGCACATTATTGAGTAAGACCTGGTGTTCACTGGCAACCTGTGATTATTATTTTGTAGGGGGTTGGGAAGCGCATCTGTAACCGGAAGGTCGCCGGTTCGTTCCCTGGCCTCTCTGTCCTGGTCGTTGTGTCCTTGGGCAAGACACTTTACCCTACCACCTACTGGTGATGGCCAGAGGGGCCGATGGCAGCCTCGCTTCTGTCAGTCTGCCCCAGGGCAGCTGTGGCTACAACCATAGCTTGCCTCCACCAGTGAATGAATAGTGGCATTGTAAAGCGCTTTGGGTGCCTTGAAAAGCGCTATATAAATCCAATCCATTATTATTTTTCCATTTAGTACCACCGAGGTTTGTTTTTCTATAAGGCCTACCTCAGACCTGATTAACTTTTAAAAAATATTCTTACCCATTCTGAGAAAGGACAAAATGTGTCATCATAACAAATGCAATGGAAATTCACAAACTTCATCCAGATCCAGACTTTAATCATGCATGGGGGGCTTGTTTGCCATCTCTTAATGACACCAACAATTGCAAGAGTTACTGACAATCTAGGATTCTTCGACCTTGTACTCATGATAATAAAATTCCACGAGATTTGTTTTACGTTTTTGCTTTTGTGTTTTGTTTTCTAAAATTTAAATTATCAAAATGAATCTGATTTCCATGGAGTGTACAATTTGGGATCCTGCTACTTCAAGATTATTATTAGAGCTACCGGAGTGCCTTGTATAAAGGCACATCTGCAGTGAGTTTATCCACCTGCATACATACATTTATCTCCCATCTTTTTCTGATTGCTATTTGGCAAAGATTTATTGTAATTATGATTTCTCAGAAATCATTAGTTTGGTGGCATAAGTTCAACAGTAGCACTGCTACAGGACAAGCGATTTCAATCTAAGAACTGTAAAAATAGACTGCGGGGTGACACAGCTCGGTGCTGCAAATCAAGAAATCTAATCTAAATACGGTGTTGCAAATGTCACGAGCAAAAGATTAATATTGACTGAGGGGAAATTAAGGCTCTTGGAGGGGAAAACTGCGGGTATCAGACAGCTGAGATGGAAAAGGCACTGAGAATTCATTCAATTTCCCATCTGCCTCTCTCAGTTCTTCATTTCAATAAAGTTCATTTGCAGTTGCAAAGTGTTTTTTATTAGCATGATGCTAGTGGACAAAACCAAACTCTAGTTGGAAAAAACATTTATAGCAGTAAGTGATTTTCTGTGTGACAATAAACAGTCTTTTCATGCTTGGTAAATTTTGAAAATATCTGAGGGACCCTGCTCTGTTTTTCTCTTGTTTTCTCTCTGACATACTTTCCTGCTTCACACATTAGCCAATTACAAACACGCTAATCAAGGTAATCAAATCTGCCTTTAGATCCACACCCTGGTCATCTGCTGGGATAGAGGGATAGCATTAGCAGTGATCTCTAGGCTTAAGTTTCTATTGCATTATGGGGCACAGCCAGTCAGGCAGGTCAATTAGATTTGTCTTTAACGCAGCTGCTCAGTCACGGTTTCAAAGGGTTAGCGTGTTTGCCTATGAAAAGACTTCACAAACACATATGAGGTTTCTGTTCTTCTACGTCCACTTGTAGACTCTCAAAATTGCGATTGTGTGTATTGTGTTGTTTCCATACATGCTTCTCTGCATCTTCTTCTCCAGGTCACAGGTTGGTCAGTTAGATGGAGCCAACGGGAAGAGACATCTGTTGTCTGATTCTGACGAGGATGGATTGCATGACTGATGTGCACGGGGCACATCCCGGGCTCCCGGGTCACACCGTGCTTGCCCTGAGGTCGTCAGGAGTCAAAGCCCCTCCAGAACTTTCTACTCCAGGAAGCAATCAACTTCAAACACCAGCTGATCATCTGGGGGGTAATTGCAAATCAAATCGACCCCTCATTCTGGTTGAAGTGCACCCTCTCTCTTTTCATGCCAAACAAGAGGCCACTTTCCTTTCTGCCCCCCCCCCCCCCGATCTGCAGTTTGTCTTTTGCTACCCCACACCCTCCCTTCTTTTTTTGGCTACATTCATCCCATAATCGTGATGGGAGGACATTTCCTGTGGCGGGTGGAGAAACTGAGATTCAGCAGGAGCGGAGCAAACAGGACAACAATCTCCACAGATTCATGTGTGACAGTGCATGCACGGTCCTCTGGAGTGCCAGCTGACAAACACACAAGCCTGCACCGAGCCAGCTGCCTCCAGAATACAGCGGCTGTCTTTAGCTGCGTTTATTCCGCATCAGCACAGCAGCATTTTTCAAATAACTCCTTTTGCACATGGAGCACTGCTGCTCGCATGTAAGAGCACGACTCCCCTTCTGTAGTTGCTGCATTATGAATGGCATCGAGATGCCTATAGTTTCAGATTTAAGTGGCGCTGTGTATGTTTGTCAGTTGGTCCTCAGAGTGACATGCAGCCACTTAAAGCCAGCTGACTTCAGAGTGTTGGGCTATATGGCGAACTGGGCGAGCTTGTTAAAGGACAGCCTCAAGGCTGGCTTTCTCAAATTACTCCTGTGTGGCGATGGGAAAGGCGAGCCTGCCGCTCTCCTGTGTGGCTTTGCTTAATTGCAAAAGGCGATGACGGAAGCGGTGCTCCTAAATCTCTGCACTCATTTGGCACAATTTCATGGATGAAAAATACAAAAGAGTATTACTCCTACATTGTGTACGTAATGTTCTGCATGTCAGGGGAGGGCTGATGGAAAGGTCCAGAGCAGGGTTTTTTCCCCCCTGCAGTGAGTAATGCAGGGTGTCCTCACTTGCTTCTATTGCTGCATTTCTCAGGGGTATCAGTATAAAAAATGAATACCCTATAATTTCTCTGCTCCGGGCACTCTTTCAATTACAACATTTCAATTTAAAATACTAAAGATCTTCCTGTGCTGCATCCCTGGCTGGGGAAATGGGTGTGAATTTATGGAAAGGTCAAAATGAAATTAGAAAGGATGGTACCTGCAGAGAGCTGGTGTCCAAATGACCGTCACTTCATAAAAGTTATAGAGATATGTGGTCCACGCCGGGGTGGTTCTTGGATTTGTTTCCATTAACAATGGGGTTATAGAGAGCATTACATGCATTTTCACAGCGCCTGAGTAACCGATACGCTATTTCCCTTATCCCTTAAGCCCTCCAAGTGTCGGAGCATGTTGAAAAAAATGCATGTAGATAATAAAAAAGCAATAGATAGGGCTGCAGTCCTTTTGGAACAGCTGTCAAATAAAAAGGCTCGACGACAGACTGCTTTTCAGCACAAGTGCAGCTGTGAATGTGAATAGTGTTGGAGTGCAACGTGACACGCTGTCATTTCACACAGCTGATCATGCTTGTGTGTGTGTGTTTTGTGTGAATGAGCGAGTATGATTTAATACACGTACAGCATGTCAGTTAAGTTAAATTTATGCATGACTGTTATAGTATATTCGTTCATTTCTGCACTGAGCTAATTAGCAATTGCATGTTATCCGTTGCTGCCACTGTCCTCATTCAGGCTTCATCTATTTATTCATGAGCATTTCTTTACCTCATTGACAGAGCCGACATTCGTTTGCATCAGATTTCTTACATCATCTGATGTCTAGTCACCAATATTTCTGTATCTTGTCCTTGTAATTCAAAGCAACAACATTGTGCTTTAATGAAGACATCCTAAAACTTAAGAAACAGCAACCAACTTTGGAGCATGGAATGTGGCCCACTCAACCCCCTGAATTATGCCACTAATCAACCATTTATAGCTGAATGTAGTCACCATAACATTCATCAGTTTTGGGGTTGGACTTCTAAAGGTTTTTGATCCCCACCATCTTAGTGCTAGTGCTATCTAACTTGGATAGCAAGCATCATACATGCTAATTAGCAAAATCGGATTAAAATCCCAGAATTTCACTCAAAGTAGCCCACAGACTGGTTGTACCACATACTTTGGACACTACCTTCATCTGGCAATAGACACTCTCCAACATACAAAGTTTTCTGAGTGAGACTATTGTTAATTGTTCCTAAATCTGGCAAGGTCACCACCTTTTTACTGCTTCTTTTTGTGGACGATGTGCTCCCATACTCTTCGTTGATCAATGATCTCTAGACTATACTTGCTTAAATTGCAGTGATTCTCTGAGTCTGAGGCCATGGTTCTCCAACAGAAATGAATGGACTATTCACTCCAAGTTAGCTGCTGCTTCAAAAAGAAAAATTCATATAACTGGTGGGTCACCACTTACCAAAAATGGCACAACAGTGGAAACACCTCGGGCACTGCTGGAAGATGTGGCTTGGAATAAGGAAGTGAGCTTCTTGTGGATTGGACCTGGATAAGTTTTAGAAAATTGGCGGCTGTTTATTCTGGTATTTGGATCTCTTTGTGACATTTAAACAGCCTGTACAACAAACTACATAAAGTGTTGTTAAAGTTAGATGGAGATTGCATGAATGACGTCTATAATAAGTATTATTTGTTCTTCTCTTTTCCTTGCCTTTCCAGCCAGTCGAGGCAGATGGCTGCCTTTTCCTCAGCCTGATTCTGTTAGAAGTGAATGTATCCAAATATATTTATCGAATGAAGGTAAAAACTAAAGTTATACAAACAGCCCCCTGCGACTGATTTGAGGGGGGTAGGTGGGAGAGAGTCACTGATTTTTCCATGGAATGACTCATATATTGCAAACACACCACCGTACCACATCATTCTGAGCAGGCTTTGGATACTTAAGTTCCCACAGATGTAAGCAAGGTGAAGGGAAAGAAAAAAGATGCTGCTCATGATTCCCATAGAGCAGAAAGCTTTGACTCTTTGTATTGCCCTCTGTGACACAGTGATATATGGTACTGTCTGAGCCAAACATAAATCAGCCCTCAAATTAGCTTTGGCTGAACTTCTGAAAGCGTTTTTGCACAGAACAAGTACAAAGGTTTCATCCTCTATTTTCTATAGAATAGCCACTACTGCAAAGGTACTGCTTCATAGACAAAAGGAATGATTACAGGCAGCCTCTCCTCTGCTCCTCCATCTCCGGCTCTCAGCGGTGGAAACAACACTAGGGAGCACACTTACTCCAGAAATGAGAGGATGACTGAGAAGGAGAGAGAGAGTATAGAAGGAGGGGGTCAGGGAGAAGGAGGTGGCTTATGAGCTGCAGGGTGAGCGATTTAAAGAAAAGAGGGAGAGAGAAAGGCTGTGTGTGCAGCTCGCTATCAGGCTTTATAGGCTCGATAGAGAGCAGTGCCACATCAGAGGCAGAGGGAACTGAGTGTGTGCGTGTTTGTGTGTAAAAGGGGAACCATGGTGTCAGGCTTGATTTCATTACTGGGGCTAATCAGGTCCATATACTTTAAGTGCTGCTTTAATTTGTCTAATCTCTGCAGGATATGGCCGCTGCCCTCCAGGCTACATGGCTGCTTTGCCTTTAAAAGCTGTTAAAGAGCACACGGACGAGCACGGACTGACCTGGGGACAGGAGATGGTGTCCCTGTCACATTAGCGCATACATATTTTCATTAGCATAGGGCCTCACCTTCACACATGAGGACGTCGTGCCACCTTCTGCTCAAAGCCATACCAACACTTCAACTCTGATCCAAATACGAATAAAAAGCAATGTAGAAAAGATGGTACTCTAATTTTAGTAGCCACACCTTTTTTATTGGATATATTTTTGAGCCTTTGTTTGCTCAGGAAAATGTCCGATCACCTGCTTTAAGCATCATGGACACGTGGCAACCGTACGAGGCTCCACGTTTGTTTAGAGTCTCATATGTGAGGGGAAAACCTAAACTGGGATACTGACAAATTACTGGCACTTAAATGACAGGTTTGCCTTTAATACGGAGCCACATTGTCAGAGTGCCAGATGGCTTTTCAAACTCAAGGCACATCACAGACGTAGAAATTTAAATGTGTTTGACAAGTTCAGCAAAGCAACTCTGAAACTGAGTTTGGGTGTATTTACTGTGGAAACAATTAGTCGATAAATGCCAGAGGTCCGAGGAGCCGTGCACATCAGTGTCATTCTCTTCTGACAATGACTGGCATGTTGCAGTTTAGTTAATTTGACACAATTTTCAAAGGGAGCAGAGTTTTCAGACCGATCAGGTAAGTTTCCTTGTTAATTGCTGACTGATTTAAACGGCGGTCAGTCTGTCAAACACTTTCTAACACATCACATATGGACATTTCGTCCTCTTGCATCACAATTTTACATACTTGGTACCCCAGCAGCATGACTTTCAATGATAGAAATATGGATTTTGTTAACATAACCCAGCCCTCAAGATGTAAAACAATGGAGCATGACAAGCCAGGCTTTGGCATCAGTGAGACACGTCTGTTACTTCCAACTTCCAATCCACGAGATACTGCCAGCCGCGCCCGCGCCGGCGCGCATCCAGGATCCGCCGGACCGCATAGGCCGGATGGCCGCCGATGAGCCGGGCGGGAGGAGGGGGCTCGGAAGGAGGGCACAGGGGGCTGAGGCGGACCGGCTTAAGTTGAGACACATGGAACGTGGGGTGTACACGCCGAGAGGCCGGAAGCCGGAGCCTGACCGCCACTGGGTTGACGACTCGGTCCACCTCGTACGGCCCGATGAAACGGGGAGCCAGTTTGCGGGACGTGCCCCGGAGCGGGATGTTCCCAGCAGCCAACCAAACCTTCTGTCCCGGCCGGTAGTCAGGGGCTGGGGCGCGGCGACGATCGGCGTAGTGCGCGTGTCGTTCCTTCGCACGCAGGAGGGCGCGGCGAGCGCTGCGCCACACACGTTGGCAGCGCCGGAGGTGATGTGGAGCTGACGGGACGGAGAGAGTTAAGTCCTCTTCAGGGAACAGTGGAGGCTGATATCCGAGGGACGCTTCGAAAGGAGATAATCCGGTGGAGGACGAGGTGAGGGTGTTATGGGCGTACTCCACCCAGGGCAGGTAGGTAACCCAGGAGGAGGGGTTTTGACTAGCCACACACCTCAGCATAGTCTCCAGCTCCTGATTGAGACGTTCAGTTTGCCCATTGGATTGCGGGTGGAAACCGGAACTCAGACTGACCTTGGCGCCGAGAATGGAGCAGAAGGTCCTCCATACTTGTGAGGTGAACTGGGGACCACGATCGGAGACAATGTCCAGGGGAATTCCGTGGAGCCTGAAAACCTCAGTGATTAATGCTTGGGCAGTCTCAGCAGCCGAGGGCAGTTTGGCCAGCGGGATGAAGTGAGCGGCTTTAGAAAACCGGTCCACAACGGTGAGGATGACACACTTTCCAGAAGAGGTAGGGAGACCAGTAACAAAGTCAAGGGAGATGTGAGACCAGGGCTGGTGGGGTGTAGTGAGCGGGTGGAGCTGACCTACGGGATGCTTAGTGGATGACTTATTACGAGCGCAGACGGCACAGGCAGACACGTAGTCTCTCACGTCCCGTGTTAGCGATTTCCACCAGAAGTGTCTGCTGAGGAGGCGCGCCGTTCTGCTCACGCCCGGGTGGCACGTGAATCGTGCTGTGTGGATCCAGTGGATGACCGCTCCCCGGGCGGCGGCGGGAACGAAGCGCCGTCCTGGCGGTCCAGTCCCTGGGTCAGGGTCCCCCGGGAGCGCTCGGCGAATGGTCTCCTCAATCTCCCAGGTGAGAGCGCCCACCACGCAGGCGGCGGGTAGGATGGTGGCAGGGGGGCGCCTCACTGTCGGGGGAATACTGACGGGAGAGCGCATCGGGTTTGATGTTCCGTGACCCGGGACGATAGGAGAGCGTGAAGTTGAAGCGGGCGAAGAACAGGGACCAGCGAGCTTGACGTGGATTCAACCTCTTGGCGGTTCTAAGGTACAGTAGGTTCTTGTGATCTGTCCATATAAGGAAGGGCTGTTTGGCCCCTTCCAGCCAGTGACGCCATTCCTCCAATGCGAGTTTTACTGCTAGGAGTTCCCTGTCGCCGATGTCGTAATTCCTCTCCGCGGGGGTGAGACGGCGTGAGAAGAAGGCGCACGGCCGGAGTTTATTCAGGGGCCCGGACCGCTGGGAGAGAACCACCCCAACTCCCGCATCAGACGCATCAACCTCAACAATAAACTGTTTTGAAGTGTCAGGATGGGTTAGAATGGGTGTGGACGTGAATAATCGCTTCAACTTAGCGAAGGCTGCGTGGGCTTCAGGGGACCATGTGAAAGGCACCTTGGGTGAGGTGAGTTGGGTGAGAGGCGCGGCCACCTGGCTGTAGTTCCGTATGAAGCGGCGATAAAAGTTCGCAAACCCCAGGAAGCGCTGAAGCTTCTTCCGTGACTCCGGAACCGGCCATTCCAATACCGCTTTAACCTTCACCGGGTCGGTCTTCACCTGCCCACCTGCGAGGATGTAGCCCAAGAAGGAAATGGATGAGACGTGGAACTCACATTTTTCCGCTTTGACATACAGTCTGTTTTCGAGCAGCCGTTGCAGCACGCTCCTTACATGGATGCGATGGTCCTCAAGCGTCCTGAAAAAATCAGAATATCATCCAGGTACACAAAAACATACACGTTCAGGAAATCCCGTAACACGTCGTTGACTAGGGCTTGAAAAACCGCCGGGGCGTTCGTTAACCCGAACGGCATCACCAGATATTCGAAATGCCCTAGCGGGGTATTGAAGGCGGTCTTCCACTCGTCGCCCTCACGTATCCGTACCAGGTGGTAGGCGTTCCGCAGGTCCAGTTTGGGGAAGACTGTGGCTCCCTGGAGTGAGTTAAAAACAGAACTAATGAGTGGGAGGGGATATTTGTTTTTGACGGTGACGTCGTTCAGCCCCCTGTAATCGATGCACGGGCGGAGCGTCCTGTCTTTCTTTCCCACGAAGAAAAAACCCGCAGCCACGGGGGAGGACGACGGCCTAATACGTCCTGCAGCTAGCGACTCCTGGATGTAATTCTCCATGGTTTCTCTTTCGGGGCGAGACAGGTTATACAATCTGCTGGAGGGCAGCGATGCACCCGGGAGCAGCTCAATAGCACAGTCATATGGACGGTGAGGCGGGAGTGAGAGCGCCTCGTCTTTACTGAACACCTGCCGAAGATCGTGATAGTCGGAGGGCACGGAAGAGAGATCCGGTGCGGGTGGCGGGGCGGGACTCCGTTCCGCTGAGGCGGAGGGAACGGCTGACCTCAGGCAGTTCGCCAGACAAAACACACTCCAGCTCGCGATACTCTTTCCGGCCCAATCTATGTGTGGGTTATGTCTCTGTAGCCAGGGGTAGCCTAAGATAAGCGGGGTGTCAGGAGCGGGAAAAGTGAAAAAGGACAGCTGCTCTTGGTGGTTACCTGATGTGACTAACCGTACAGGCGCGGTTTGGTGAGTTATGTATGCAAACACTTGGTTGTTCAATGTGGACGCAGGGATGGGCGGTTCGAGTGGGGTAAGAGACACAGCTAACCTCTTAGCCAGCTTCTCATCCATGAGATTCTGTTCCGCCCCGGAGTCCACCAACGCGGGGCATGTAAAAGTCTGGTTAGGAGTCACAATAGTAACGGACAGTAACAATCGGGGTCTACTAGTGCTTAGAGCGCTGCCCACCCGTATCCCCGAACTCACCGGTGGGCCGGGTCGTTTGGGCGGACCGGGCAAACAGCGATGCAGTGACCGGGCCTCCCACAGTACAGGCATTCTCCAGCCCGAAATCAGCGTTCCCTCTCCTCCGGAGACAGCCGAGAGCGTCCGATCTGCATGGGTTCGGGCGGGGGAGGCGACGGAGAGCGCGCACACGCAGCCGGGGGCGGGGGCGGAGAAACGCGGATCCCGGGGCGCAATACGGAGCCCATAGGCTTAAGCCGCCGCTCGGCATCCCTCTCCCGCAAGCGTCTATCGATCCTACGGGCGAGGGATGCTAATTCTTCAAAGGATCTAGTCTCCTCGTGAAATGCTAGTTGGTCCTTCATCTGGTCGTTTAGTGACCGCAAAAAAACCCCACGGAGGGCCGAATCGGGCCAACCTACGGCGACCGCTCGGGTACGGAAGTCAACTAGGTACTCCGCAATACTGCGCCGCCCCTGACGGAGCCCCAGCAACTTCTGCGCGGCATCGTCCTCCGAAACCGGAGGGGAGAATGTAGCCTGGAACTCCTCCAGGAATTCATCGTACTCACATTCGCGAATGGGGTGAGAGGTTAAGTAAGCCTCAGCCCATGCTAGAGCACGCCCCCGTAACAATCCCACGAAGTGGGAGATCTTAGCGGCATCCGTGGGAAAAGCGTGAGGCGTGCGGCTGAAAAATAAGGAGCACTGGAAAAGGAACCCCCCACACAGGTCTAACTCCCCGTGGAAGGGTTCCAGCGACGGAGGCGAAACACTGCGGTGCACGGGGTCGGGTGGCCTGGTTTGCAGCTTATCCTGAGTGTCGCTGAGCTCTTGGTAACGGTCTTGGAGAGACTGGAGCTGCTGATCGTGGCGACCGAGGATAGCGCCCTGTTTATTAATAGCGGAGTGGATCTGCTGGGTCCATACTGGCCAGTCCATACTGTCATGAACCGAAGTTCCGTGCGCAAGCTGGACCCAGAAGCAGAACACACACACCAGGGTAGGAGGGAATAAAGAAAGCAAATTTATTATAACTAAAGGTGTCCCGTGAGGGTAGCCGAAAAAACAACGTATGGAACCAGAAGAAACCGAGGGACTGGGGAGGTGAACTGCGCAGGGAACGCCGAGAGCGGGGCTGTGAGAAGCTGCAAAACAAAAAAAGAGAAACAGATTACTGGGGTGCGGAAAAAAGGCAGCATACGAGGGAAGGTGGAGTATACGTCTTACGGAGGTAGCCGGGCTGAGTGAACCAGAGGGGGGGGGGGCTCCAAAAGGGTCGAGACGGCGAGGCTGATAGTGCTTCCGAATCTCAGGCGGACAGGTGGACAGGCAGGTGGCTCGCAAAAACGCAGAGTTGTGATCTGAGTACACAGGGTAAAACAGAGTCAGTTCCAATGGACAATTTGTCATAAGGGTTTTTTTTCCCGCAGGTGTACGTTACCGCTGAAAGGCGACTACGGACTGGCGTGGAGCAGCAGGTAGGGCAGGATTAAATAGCCCACCTGGTGATCGCCTGGGATGGGATGCAGGTGTGGGGTTAGCAGCCACGCCCGTGGGCGTGGGCATCCCAACAGCACCCCGGACGCCGGGCCGCGGACCATGACAAATGGAAGTTTTAAATGAGCAGACCTCTTGCTAACCAGTGTTATTCTGCAGTACTTTGATGTATTAAACAAAAAGAGAAGCTGTAAATCGGCTTTCTACAGAGTTACCTGGAATGTAACCGGAGAATCGAAGCCAGGTGTGAACAGATTCTGCACCAGGATGAGGATGCTAGCTGCTGTTAGGGTAGGGTAGGCTACTGCTGCTAGCAATACTAAGGTTAGCCAAACTCTAAAATCTGATACTGTTTGAGTTTGCCACATTGCACACATTGCAAAGTGCTGCACATTTCAGCCACACCTGATTTGATTAATGAAGAATGTGATTAATAGTTTCATATAGCACCTAAAGTATGCATTAAATGTCTGCCTGGTCGATGTTTGTTCATTTCATGTGTACTTGGTTTTAAATAGTTTGTGAGGGTGTTCTGTCTTTGGGATGAGCTGACTAGCCAAATTTAATTTTTTTAAGCCATTAGCAAATTTATTGTTAACCCAAAGCTGCGTCTTTTCATAAGGTTATGCTAAAGAAAGGAAAAGCAATGGTCCTGTGTTAGCACCAATCAGTGAAGATGGCTATGTTCAATTTATCATGGTATACAGGTCGTACTGGATACCCGTCTTCCACAGTGGAGTAGAGACAGTAGGCCTAACTTGCAGCGAAGAGCAAGAGACAAAGAAGAAGAGATGAAGTTAAAATAGTCTATATTTAGAAACAGCACAACAGCAGCGCAGACTCAGGACAAAGCTTTACACAAGAACATAATTAATGTAACTCGACACACAACATGATGTAAAGGCCCATGGATTTAAGGTGAGCCAACTCTGTACTAAACTGGAAATTTTGGAAGTTTTGTCATTTTACCCTTTATTGCCGAAACCTAATTGAGGGTTACTTGGTTTTGTTTGTTTGTTTGTTAACCACATCTGAAGAGCCCCAAATACTGTGCTGAGGGGAGAAATTTGTGACCAGGAACAAAAAAAAACTGTGAAACATTGTTCCCAGAAACACAAATTAATTGACTGAATGTTGTGACTGTTTCACAAACTGCCACAAGACTGTGTTGAGCAGTCCCTGCGGGGGCTGATCGAATACTCACTGGGCCTACATGTGAAGTTATGATTGCTGTGGGCTGTCGATCAGCTGATAAAGCTCACTGGTGGTTTGATTGCTGGCCAGGTTGCACAGCTTATTTCTAGGCTTGAGATTTCATAAATTAGGCTGCTGTGAAGTTAGGAAATTCATCAGCCATTAAAACTGTGGTCCTGGTGCATGCACTCATGCTTGTTGGCATGTGCTTGTGTCTTTGAATATCTCTACCATTGTGCTCCTGGACCTGACCACTCCCGTTCTGCACTCACCAGCCAGTATTCATGCTGTTAGCTTCTCCCTGCCTCCTCCTGTCTTGTCAGATTTGGCAGCACCTCTGGTAAAAGCTAATCCTCATGTTCTCACTTGCACATAACATCAAGCATTTATGTCTGCTACTGTCAGAGGATGTGACAGCAGATATTGTGCACCACACATTTCAAGCATCTCTTCTCTTCTCAACCACATTTTTTTGTTTTCCAATTTGAAGACCTTACCTTTGTTAGATAGAAAATCTGCATCCTATTATCAAGGAACAACACATGCCATGACATATAGTGTCTTTAAGTCAGAGATTTGAAGCACAGCGAGTTCACTCATTCAGTCACAGAGGCTTTTTTTAACCTCACTTTGGACTATAATGGATTTCCACTGTGGGGAGTAAACACAAAATAGAGACTTGCATCGCAAATCTCCTAGCAACCACATCTGACACCATCATCATCAGCATCATGTAAACCCAGTAGACAATTGGCTGTGCACAAAAAACCCACTCAATATAACAACCATGCTTCAGTTCAGCCCATTTTGTGCACTATAAACACTAATAGCACCCAAAACTCCATTAACAGGATGTCAGGGTAACAGTTAGAGGATTATTACATATGGTAAAGTGCCAGGGTGATGATTTTCTGATGAAAATATTATACAATTATTATAGTTATGATTCCTGAGTGGGATACCGCTGGGAGAACTGGGAGAAAAAGACTATCGGGTAGAGTAAGCCATCTACTAATCAGAAGGCTGGTGGTTGAATACCTGGGTTTTCCAATCTCCAGTCTGTATGCCTAAGTATCCTTGAGCAAAACAATAAACCAAAGTTCCTCTGTTATACTTTAATTGGAGTTTGAATGTTAGAAACCACTGAGGTGTAAAAATGTTCTGTAAAGTATTGAGTGCAAAGGAGAGCAGAAACGTGCTATATAAGAATCTGTCTATTTACGGAATTAATGACTCAAGGCCCACTCACCTGTCATTCAAATCTTCTGCTTGTCAGGGACAACCAATCAAAACAAAGATGGGAGGAGCTAAAACAGCTGAATAGTCCCACATTAACATCTCTTCAGGTTTTCTGATACTACCAGAGATATCTTATATCTTTTCAATCAAAACCCAGTAGATAACACATTGTTTTCCCATTATGCTGTTAATGACTAAAAATATATCAGGTAGTCTTCAGATTGTTCCAGCCTTTATAATTCACTCTAACTGTACTGCATCAAACTGTAGTGACTGTTAAACCAGTCAGAACCAATTTAAATATATAACAAAAAACATTAGCTAAAGCACAAAGTTCACACATAAAGGCAGTCAAAATAGCAAACATTACAAACAGAAACCAAGAGAAAAGGCAGAAATCCATATCTACACATTAACAAAAGAAAGCCCGTCTTCGACCTGTGTCTCAGCTATGGCAAAGGTCAAACACAAAATGAGCAGACAGCTCAACTATTACGAGTACAAATACATTCTTGCAAACACAGGAAGTACACAAAAACTGGGATGCATGGAGATGAGTGATTTCAAAATAAAGCAGGAAATAACAAAGTCTGATCACATAATCGTACAAGTCAAACACTGTATGCAAACTGTAGCCATGATGTGGTACAGTTACAGTCAAAGGTGTAGAAAAAGTGTAGGAAGCTAACTGGCCAGTTATAACTAATTAGCTAACATTTGCTTATATTAGCTGTAATTAGCAGAAAAAGATTTGTTTCATATTAAAAAAAACTAAACTACTAGGAGACACTTAATAAAAGATAACACAAAAGCAGCATGATGGAAATGTTTTTTTCACTTACAACAAACAGCATACATGAGGTGTTAACAGTTAGTTTGTGTTTTGTGCCACTGTATCAATTCTTAAGAAAGAGTAGTTCCTGCCCTGCTGGATTTAATGTACAACCAGGATAACCGGTAATTACAAGATCTTTTTTGTCATTACGAGATAGCAAATTGTAATTAAAATGATAAGGAGTTCTTTGTGGATGAAGTGTGAGTCAACTAATGTTTCACCTTTTGCAGTAATTTAAAAATATATTTTAGGTTTTTTTTTAACAAGTGAAAAATGAATGCAGTCAATCTAACGTCTTTGAGCTGAGTGTGAAGCTGAGGTTTAATTGGTTGGTCATGACGATGCATCGATAAAATGTATGTATGTATGGCAACAGATACCTGTTAATTAACACCCAAGTAACATTCAAATTAAATCAGAAATTTCATTTTGAGAATAATTCTGAGAATCATGAAACTCGCAAAGTAGCAGATTTGAAGATTTTGATGCCTTACTAAGTTTTCTCTCGACTTGTGGTCAGTCAGTTGAAAAGAACAATTTGTGGGGGTTTTATGTTTAATCCCCATATCTGATTAAGGATTTTAAAGTAAGAAGAAAACCTACCAAACTTATATTTGATTCCCAAACTGTAAATCACAGTGAAGGACACTAGTACATATTCCTATCTCTGCATTTACTGAAATCAAAAAATGTCATAAACCCAATTTTTTATCTCTTTCCTCCAGCTGTCAGCAGAAAACAACAGTAAGTATTTTTGTATCAATTTTTGATTTCTTCTGCTGCCTTTAAATAACTCAAATCCAAAGATTAAAACATGCATCAATTAATCTTTACAGCATGTCGGCTGTGTTAAAAGAAAATGCCAAGAAAAGCATACGTATTTAAGGAAATAACCCAAAGTACCCATCATGGCTATCAGCTGTGTACTGACCTGTAGGATGGATCTTTCAGTAAAGTGCCTGTGACTTTATGAGTGGTGTCTGGCAGGCATGTCAGAGTGCCAGATAGCATCAGTCTGATTTCCAGATTTGATATTGTCTTTTCTTGTGGACACTCTTGGGATAAAAACTGTTTTCAGCTATCAGCTATCTCACAGAGACTGCAATTAATCTCAATGTCTAACAAATCCAGATGAATTTAAAGGGAAGGTCTAAAGAGAAGCAGTAATAACTGTATTTATCGTCTCCTTCAGCACCATTGGGGTATTGCTGTAAAAAGGTGGTGGGAAAAAAACAAGAAAAAAACCCCACTCAGCCTGAGAAAAGGCAGAAAGTTTGTTTCTTGTCTTTTATTTGCAGGTCCAGCCTTCAGGCTCACAGGCCTAGCTGATCTTGGAACGCAGCCACCGTGTCATTAAAACAGTACAGTACTTTGCTCGTCCTGGGTGGTGCCATCACACGAATCATCCTTTGAGGCCTAAAGAATAACTAAACAGTCTCTACAGTGGTTGTTATTGCTTTTGAGATTCATTTGCCATAGTGTGACGCAGGAAGCCGTCCCTGTACCCCTGACATACTGCACAATAGTAAATCTGCTTATCGCTCACTGCTGTGACATCTCGTAAATAAAGCGTGTCACATCTAGAGAATGTTGATGCATAACCTTATATTTTCACGCTTCATGCTTGGCGTAGCAATCACTATTTCTCAAGGCTGGGCATAACCAGCTCTTGACTGTTCTTATCCCGTTTGCACACAGTCATTCACGCTGGACTCAACTGTAAAGATGCAAAATGGCTCGAGTCATAAACTGTAACTAAAAATTTGGATAAATACATCAATCCAGTTTAGGTTTCCTTTAGCTGCTCACTATCCACACAGTGTGACATCTTAGATTTCTGACGGAGGGGAAAAAAGAGACAAGTCCCTTTTTGGAAAGAGACTTTCACAGCTTGGCTCTCACAGAGATGAATCCAATATGACTGCATCTGTAAAACCAGTTGAACATCTCATGTTGGGTCATGTTGTGTACGAGACTACAAATCCAACTGGGGCATGTCACCAGAAATCCAATTTGTTGTACTCGACTAGATAGGACTTCTTCCTGTTCCAGCTTGTCACAATAAAATCCTTTAACATATACACTGTATACTGCTACACATAAGCAGTAGAAAAAGAAACTCAACTGAATAAAACAACTTACAGATGTTATCTTAAATGATTAAATTAATAGTTTTTCTTCTTTTTTTGTAAGAATGTCTAGTACACAATAAAACTATAAAAGAGAATTACATTCGCTCAGTTATTCACAGAACTACGATTAATCAAAAATCCTTAGTTATTACATGCAACAATTTTTAAGTATGATTAGTTGGAGTTATCAGTTAAAGTCGGACTTTAATTCAAGATTTCCTTTATAAATCTCTTCATAATCAATGGACCAGAACGTGCTAGAACAGTCTTTTGGCAAATTCAGTTAATGAGTTAATAAACCAGTTAATAAATCTAATAAACAGATGGATTGCAATATTACTTCTGAATGAGTTATTTGTTCTGTGTGCTGCAGCCACGCATTTGCTCAGTAATAAGAAAATAATGACATCTCACAGATCACTTACATCTTCAGCACATCCCTTTTCATCCCTGTGATGCATTCATGGTGCAGACATAAATAACGTTGCTGTCATAGTCACTACAGAAGAGGAGGGAGCATATCTTTTTTCAAGTGGCAAGATAATTTCAAATGCAGCTTTTCAAACAGCTCAACAAAAATATCAGCAAACACAAACTGCTTTTGTGGAGTGAGTTAAATGTACAGCTGCTGTATCTACGGGGAGAGAAAAAAAGTTGATGTGTGATGCTGAGATGGAAAAAATGTTACGGAGAGAGAGCAGGAGAGGAAGATGAGAAATTGTTTTTAGAAATAAAGACTCCTCAGCAAGTGAAATTTTGTAAACTGTAATTTTTTTATCTTACGTGTAATGTTCTCATTCATTTAGACTTTTTAAATCTGATTTTGAATCTATACGTGATGTTTTTATGATCAATCTTGGAAAACAAATTGAAGTATACTAATTTTGTGTGATTTAAAGGTTGCATGAAAATCTTCTACTTGGCTACACTGGTTAGTTTGAAGTATTGTGTTGATCCATTAGTGATTGTCTGTGTTACATCAAGGACAGAAGACATCAATTTATGTTTAAGATGATGCTGATTAGATTCACTCATTGAATTCTACATGTGGAACTAGCTATGTAGTGTCTTTGCATTGAAAATCATCTATATAGCTTGGGCAATATCTTATATTTTGTTGAATTCAACTGGGTAGATCAGAGAATGTTGGAGTAGCTGCACAGGTCAGCCGATAACAGTCTGGATCAGTATCAGTCCATTTGTAAGAGGGGAAATACCTTCAAGATTGTTAGATTATTAGGAGTCATCACATACTGATATAGCATGTGGTCAACTGTATCAGGTGGTGATTCTGAAAGCAGAACCAACGAGCATCCAGTGAGAATCGATAAGGAATCATATTGACAAGTGATATCTAGAAAGGAAATGAAATCACTAATTTCTCATCAATTCCCATCCCTAATAAAGACATCAACTTAAAAATAAGTAGAAAAAGTAGCAGACACTTTCTTGATTATTTTAAAAGCTTCCAAGTGAGAGTGTGGAGGAGACCAAAAGCAGAGCAAGAAAAATCAGAGCAATGTTCATACGGTAGCCAAAGCACTGCCAATGCTGCTCTGTGTAT
This sequence comes from Astatotilapia calliptera, assembly GCF_964374335.1. Taxonomy (NCBI): domain Eukaryota; kingdom Metazoa; phylum Chordata; class Actinopteri; order Cichliformes; family Cichlidae; genus Astatotilapia; species Astatotilapia calliptera. The sequence continues at coordinate 28,322,710 of NC_137437.1, forward strand.
GCCAGCATTAAAAATGGTCTAAGGACTTCAAACTCATTCATAGCATTTGATACAACCCACACAAGCCTTAAAATGAATTTGTATTTCCAGTGTGTTTTAGATTTGAGTCCAGTTCGCTACCCTTAACATGCATATCAGAAAACCCACCAAAAATGATGCTAAAGGATGGAATGGAAATGGGAGAAGAAATGCTCCAAGCATCAGTATGTGATGACTCCTAATAATCTAACAACAGTTAACAGATAAAAATTTGCCTTCATTTACATTCTTTCAATATTCACGCGGAACTTTGGCCATACTTCCATGAAATCCAGCTAATAGGGAAATATGGATGGATACTTTGTGAGAGAAAGCATCAAAACACCGAAGCAGTCGTTCAGGTCATAGTTTGTGAATCCCATAACTTTACACTCAGACAGAAATATGACCATGTTAATGTAACATTTGCTCCTGGATTATTTACAGAAACATTAACTTCTGCAGATAAACTGAGACATTTGTGAAGCCGAGCGTTCCCCTGAAGGAACATGATTATGTGAGTTTATTTGTTTGGCTTTGCTAATGATGTAAAGCCAGTGACGCTCTCTGGCAAAGCCTGGGACATTTCGGAATAATTCAAATCAAAATAATGTATTCCAATGTCAACTTAATAAACCATGGCCAGTGGGGCTCATTTATCCTCTGATTTGTTGTAAGTGAATACGTTGTAATTGCGACACAGTCGTGTACTGTGTGTGTGTGTACTGCTTTCTTGTACCTCTTTCTTCTATAAAGTATTTAATGGAAACATGCTGGGCACATTGAACAGGAAACCATTTCTCTAATAATAGGAGACGTCACGAACTGAATGTCAGGCCATAAATATGCATACAGTCAGCGGCTGACTCAAACAGCAATTCAGGCTGGGACGGCATCCAAGGTCATTCAGGACCAAAAAAATTCACTAGAAGGATATTATTGGATTTCTAGTAGAAGATATTTGAAAACAGAGAGACAAGAGAGTCCATAACTCTATAGACATTAGGATTCCTTTTACAAACAATATTAACTTAGCATCATCATCAATATCATATCAGTGGAATATAGCTAGCCCTATAAGGCTGAAGAGTATCTATTGCAGAATTTCTGCAGAATTTCATTTAAATATTATTTCCCACCTTGTTTGTTTGCAACTTCGTATCATAGAGAAAAAAGGGACGTGCTGATATCTGTTCTGTGCTGTTGAACAGTGGTGAAATAAAACAATTCATCAAACTAACCAGTATTTCTGGTGGTGATGGGTGATGGTAACAAAGTTTAATCATACGACTTGACTAGTTATACACATCTCTGCTAAAAACTAACACTTTAAAGCATGCCATAGAGTAGTAGAGTAGTAATAGAGTAGAAACTAGATCGCTGCATGCAATTGGGCTTTGCACATACAGTGCTGTGCAAAAGTATTGAGCCTCCCCTCATTTCTTTATATTATACTATTTTGTACTTAAAAGTGATCTAAAGTAGTAGTTCTCCAGGCTTTCAGATGGTTTTTCAAAGTATTTCTTTGGACTGCTTTGTCGCTCACTTTTAGTTCAAACCTCGCACCTGAACACATTCAAATTAATGTGTTTTGTTGTTGTTGTTGAACAAACATTTGAACCATTCCAACATAAAAAGTGGATTGTGTCTGTTGGATGTTGATCCTCTATGAAAAGCATCTGGAAAGCATCTGCTTGGAAATGGTGTCAATGTACGACAATAATCCCAAACATACTGCAAAATACAGTAAAAGAACACACACAACATTATCAGTCATGGATTGGGACTGTGTGGGACAATCTTGATAGAGAAGTGAATATACTACATCATTAATACCCACAAACACGTTACATATTAAAATTTGGCTATATTATTATGCTGTATCACCTTGGCCCCACATTATACATACATTATATATACACGTAAGATTTAAGAAAACAATGTTTTCAAGTTAATTCATTTATAAAGAGGTTAAGATTAAAGCCACACATGTCAGAAGGACAATTTTTGTTGCCAAATAATTAACTTTGGCCTCGTTACATTATCTTTTTGCATCTCATGCTAAAAAACCTGACCTTTCATGGAAATGAATGGGTTTTTGGAGGCATTTCAAGCACTGTCAGGTCAAAGAAATCAAGCTCATTCTTGTCACCACAAACTGCATCTTTTGGCTTCCAGTGACATTATAGTCCCTCACATTTTGGCAGAAAAGGTCCAATCTTAATGAACCTCAGCTTCAACTCGCACCCTTTGTCCTCTCCTCTCTCTTACCCTGCTCACGGATTTCCACTGACCAGCCCATGATGAATGATAGGACTGGCTACAGGGTGAACAATTACACACGGCAACTGGCTGTGGCGGGGCTTGGCTGACTCGACATCATTCACAAGTCGCCTAATGGCTGCTTCTGCTCTTCATTTGGAAGATTCATGAGTCACCAGGGCAAAGTATTCCTCCAGATTCACAAAAAGATGAATGAATGAATCCGAATTTGGATCACAAATCACCCACAGAGCCAGAATGGTGCTTTTGAACTTGTTTACAACAGTAACAGAGGTATAACTCCCTAGCGTCCCGCCAGTTGAATGCATTAATGTCATTAGAAAATCGACCAACAAGTATCGATGATGTTAAAATAGAAACGGCTGTATGACTGTCCAATAATTTGGTCAGCACAAACATCAGACACGCAGCTCTTTGCCTCTCCTTCGCAGTTCTTTTGGTGACTGTCGATTCGTTTCACAGCTGTCTCGCTGTCCTTTCCCTCCTCTCAGTGACAAACCTCTGGGGTGAGCTGTAACCTTGAGCCACTTTGGAGAGACTGAGACTTTGTCTGTCACCTTCAAACTCCACCTCCCACTGCAGATATATATTTATATACATACATGTGGCTGCAGCTGCCTTTAGCCTCTGCATTGCATGGCGGCCCCAGGGAGGAAATAACGAGCTGGGGTGTTGTTAGGAGTTGGCTGATGTATTTCTGAGCGGCCTGTGAGGCTGCTCGGGTCACTCTGCTAGCACAACTATTATTGATCACTATCATTGTGCTGCTTCTGTATACAGAGCTTGCACGCCCACACAGGAAGATGTACCATTATACATGGACATGTTAAAGTGGTGGTGACAGTCTTCTGGGAATCAATCACCTCCTCCTATGCAACTTTCACTAGTTTGCAGAAACATAGCCGTGCGTTTTTCATTGCAGGAAACAGTGTAAAGGCTGCAGTATGCCTGAAAAACCAGAGTCTGTATGGAACTGCTGGAAAGTGAGATTTTAAGGACAGTCCATGTATTAGAACTACTTTGATTTTAAACACAACTGCAGATTATCATGAAAACAATTTTAACTTCAGATTAACCTCAGTCTCACAGCTGGTCGTAATACAGTCATAACCTCAAATTGATTTATTTCATACTTCCCATTCAGCAGCTATAGGGTATTTGCAGAGGAACACTTCCAACAAATAAATGTGAAAACCTGGCTAAAGACGCAGGCCCAGAGTCTCGGCTGTGCACAAAATGATGCACAGCAATGACACAATCGAGAATCACAGCAATCACACATGCCTGTGACTGCAACATGGTGGAGACTTCCTCTTTAGGTTTCTAAAGAAAGTTGGGCTCCAACAAGGTGGCATCCCTGGTTAGCCTGTCATGGTACCTAAGTCACCTATACAACTCACAAAGAACAGTGGCTGATTCTCTGCTCTCTTTTTGAGCATGATCCTCATGCAGCTTTCTGTTTATTGCTGGCAGTTTTAATCATAAAGCACAAAAATCTACATAGTCTTCATTTGACTTGCAATTTTTCACTCTGTGCAAGCCTTACTTGCAGCAAAAGATGTTAAATAAATGCTAGACTTTAGGATAATGTCTCTCCTACATGGTTGACTTTTGCAAACTAACCAACCACAATGCAGGACACTGTCCTAATATGAGTGACAGGGGGACAAGAGGACATAAAGGCTGTGTAGTTGCACTACTAAAATATTGCACTTCTGTAACATTTTAGAGCAGAGTTTCATGGATCGTCTTTTGTTTCACAAGGTCTGAAGGACAAGAGTCTTTGTTTCGATCCATTTTATATTAGAAAAGAAAATGGCGACATGTCAGTTCACAGTATTCAACTCTACTCCCCTCAAAGAGTGAGGCGAGAAGTGTTGAGTGCCACAAATGGCCATAAGAAGATATAATTTAGGACAGTCCTTGCTTCAGGTCATTGCTAGTGTTGGACTTTCCATAAACGTTCTCACTTCCCCACAGCTGGCCCATCACTCTGTAAGTAGGTGCAATTTTCAGGTTGTCCACTTTGAAAGGTTACAGAAATTGTCGGATGCAGCGCTCCCACAACCCACATGGGGAAAGGTGTCGGGGGAGGCGGGGTCAGATGCTGTTAGACAATCTGACAATCATAACGAGGCCTGTAGCTACAGCTCGCAAGAGCTCAGAGCTTACCATCACCTCCTGTGAAGCATGCAGCTCCTCTCCACATATCACCTGATTTGTTTTATCATCCTGCACCAAAGGTTTGTGGTAGAACACTTAGACTGGGGACAGGCAGCTCTTTCAAAGGTAGAGCTGCTGGTCCTGACAGCAGTATAAGCAAAAAATGTGGACTGACAGGGAATGTTAAGGAAGAGATGGTTAGCGACAGGGAAACTGAACTTGGTTGTGCAGGTTTCACCAGGAAGGTCCCTGTGGTGTTTATTGCTTTTATCAATAACTTGTAAGCTTTCTGAGAAAAACCCAGTCTTGATAGTAGAGATGACATCCATCTCACTTTGGGTAGAGCAGCTCTCATTTCTTGAAATCTGGCCAAATTTATTGACACCCCACTCCCCTACAATAACATATATGATGATCCATTTTTTGGACCAATAAGCAGAGTTTCAATCTTAAACGTGTCACTGCAGTTTCTCCCCACCTGTCATCCCCTCAAAACCCCATCCCCACAGAGACTGTGTCTGCCTTCAGACCATCAAAAAATAAGTAAAAAGCTAAATGTGGATCATTAAACTCCCCTTTTTTCACTCGCCATGTGTTTATACAACACTTTTCATCATTTAACCATTAATCTCTGGCCCTGTTCCACAGTCCTTTTTGTCTTTTCTTTCTCTCCTCACCCTCAGATGGCAGATGGCTGCCCCTCCCTGAGTCTGGTAAGGTTTCATCCAGTTAAAAGGGGGTTTTTCTTCCCCGCTGTCACCTAAGTGCTTGCTCATAGGTCATCTGATTGTTGGGGTTTTCTCTCTAATATTGCAGGGTCTTTACCTTATAACATAAAGCACATTGAGGCTGTTATTGCGAATGCTGTGATTTGTTGCTATATAAATGAAAAAAAATTGAAAAATTAAATTAATTTCAATGTTTCTTGTTTGATATTTTAAGCTTTAATTCTATTGTAGTTTGCTGATTTTTAGTTTAAATCTACTTGAATCACTATTATTGTAGATAAAGCTAATCAAGAATATAAATGCCATTAATATGACATAAACATTAGTGACACACATGAATCCATGATTATGGCCCAGTAATATCACGTATTTGACTTTAGCTACTTTATGGGCGCTAAAACTTGAGTACTATCACTAAAGAAGGATTAAAACTTTTATTGAAGTAAACAGTTGAAATACTCAATTCCCAGAAAACAGTTATAAACTCCAACAAAATCTTGTGCAGCCATTTCATGTTTTACCATCTGTATGAGGCTACAGCGCTGCACCACACTGTCATCCACAAAAGCCACAGTCTTAAGTTGAAGCCTCAAAATCCAAACATGTCAGTTATAAATTGCTCACCCCCACATACAGTTATAAAGGAGGTACCCATCCATACTAACAAAAATATTTTCCTTGTCAGACTATGAACGTGTTTCTTTCTGAACTCAAGTACCGCTGGTGCCTCTAGTGGATGTTAGAAGAACTGGAGAGTTTGGCACTAAGTGTTGACTTCATTTTTAGCCCAAGAGGTTTGCGCTTGATGCAAACATACACAATACATTTTTTTTCCTACAAAAGCTACGCTGGAGCCCTGGAGGTTTCCACTTTGGTTACACAAGCATGTGGATCCCGCCTGTGCCAAGTCCTTTCATTGTGAATGTGACAACTCAGTCATAGCCTGGTGAGGTAGCCCAATTGCCCCATCCATGATTTAGCAGGCATCTTAACTAAGAGTTTAAATGCTTTCCTCTGAAAATATGAACTTAAGTTTCAATAAATGTCTTCAGTGAGTGCTATGACCTGTACAGAAACTCCATCCTTAACATTTACTTAAACTCCACATACCAAAATCCAGGCAAAATCTCTGAAAACCGCAGCAGCAGCTACTGCAAAAAGTAAAATAACCTCATGTAATTGCTTAAGATTAAACTTTAATGATCACAACCAAGAAATTGGGCCACCACAGTTACAAACAGGCACAGAGGAGCCCGCAAGACAGAAAAACATATACACAGCTGACACGCAGTCATTTACACATGCTTCACACCCACACAAACACACACGCAGACTCACACCTCCAGATCAATATTCATGACATCCTCAGCTAAAGTGTGCAGTCAGTGTGAGCACATTTTAACATGCATGAACCCAAACACCCCTTAACTCCGTCTCACTCTGCAGTCACGCTGCTGGGATGCATCAGGAGGCGCGTTCGCACTCGCTGCTGATGGAATCCACCTCTGGCTATGAAAACATGTCATCCCGCGAAGCTGTGAAAGCCCCGACTTTATCTAAACACCTAATCTGACATTTCATCCCCACCATCACCGCTTCCCCTCAGTCGGTGTAGTTTAGAGGTTACTGCCACCTCAGTGCTTGGCAGGGTGTGAAAACAGCGTTCTGTTACTGATGTGAAAGACTTGAATCAGGTGCAAGTATCTGTAACTCTTATGTTGTACCCTCATAGGTTTTATGAAGCAATACCTCAGCTCTGACTTTTACACAACACAGCGCTGGAGACTAAATACAATAAATAAACCATAAAGAGACAAATTGCAATCAAGTAATAAGAGAACAATAAAGGGGTAATTACACCGCCATCATTTGGTTTTAATGCCCTTAACAACACTCACTTAAAGCGATTTAATAAATGTTTATATTTAAAACATTTACACACTTGACAAAATGACCAGCTTTTTAATAAATTGCCATTTTATTGACCACTTGACTACAGGACCTTTATCAGTCTGGATCACAGTCACAGAAACAGTGTAAGAACTGTGAGGTCAGAGGACTATTGGCTTAGTTCTTTAGGAAATGGTTGACTATGGTATTTTAAGTTGATATTAAATCAATTAATTAACAAATAACACAAAATGTTTTAATTAATTTCATTAATAAATAAGATTTGCGTACCTTTCATAAAGACTAAATACTTCCTCCACACCGTGCATGAATTGGGTTCCTGGATCCAAGATGTTTTCTTGAGAACATCAAGATAACATCTCCTGTTTTTCATGATTTTCATGTGGCCTGAAGATATTGGAATATTTCCACTTTTGCTCCATCTCACATGGATATTACAAAAATTACTTTGCCCACCAGTTCATAGGAGGACATCTCAAAGCGCTTTCTATTGTAAGAGAGAGAGTACTCCAACAATCTGGTGATCTCCTATGAGCAGCACTTGTTGACAGTGAGGAAGAAAAATACCCAGGACCTTAACATTGAACAAAGATCACGGAATGACCACAGACTGACCGTGTGAGTTTAAATGGCACTTTTTGCCCACTAAGAACCATCACTGAATTGAATCTGGATTTGTAAAAGACTTCTAAAGGTGATAAAAGTCTTTAGGTCTGCCCATTCCCACTTCTCAATTGAAGAGTCTTCATAAGAATTTATTTTAAAATATTTTTCTTTGTGGTCTGAGACCTCTAAAAAGCAAAGCCTTAGAGTTGTTTCTTGGAGCCAGCTTTGGGCATGGAGGAGGTTTAGGACACAGTAACATTAGATTTACAGGGAAATCGGGAGCGAGGGAGCGAGAGAGAGAGCGATTGCATGTTTGCATATTCTCATTAGCTACAGTTGATTAGGATTAGTGTTGGGATCACCAGTGATCACTGTAATCACTGATTACAACTTTGACCTGAGAGAGTTATTGTTCATCCCTTTCTATACACCTTTTAACTATGTGAAGACAGCCAACTGGAAAATCTTTCACAAAAAATATGTGATGGCAAAATATACCGGAGCCTTCATTTTGAAGTGTAACATCTGCTAGTTTCTTAAAATTTTTTCGTTCAGCATGTTGCCAAAACTAACCCTAACTGAAGGGTTAGGCTGGCTCTCCAGTATGTAACTGAATTTTTCTTCCTTCATTCTTGATATACTCTGACTGTAGGTATAGCTGGCCTAAATAAGCCTTTTCCTCTGTGGCTGAATGTGTGTGCGGTTCCTCTGGGATACGTCGAGGCTCTCACACAGACTGATTTTACACGTTGGAACAGATGGCTATTGGCGGACTTGTGCATGACAACTAGTCACTCTCTGCTGTCTCTTGTTCCACTCGTGCCTCAGTAATCACGGGTGCTTGCAGTAGCTTATGAGCTAATCATCAGAGCAAAACAGTGGACAGTGATCTAATTCAGGCTGTTGTTGAGCAACAAAAGGCTGCAGGAAACAAAGACGGAGGAACACAGTGACTGGGAGCTGCATTCATGGATTGTGCACATCTTGGCTGAAGATAATAGCAACATCTGTTCACTTCCTCCCTATCACGGCATACTGCATTCATGTCCCATCACTGAGTACCAAAGAACGGCTGCTTCAAGTAGTTAAAGGATAAAATCAAACATTGCTGCACACTTTGCTGTTATTCAGCGGAAAACAGCAGAGATCAGAGCCAAGTACAGACAGGATTCTTCACCATTGTGAAGATCGACACAAGCGACTGAGTAAATTCCTCCAGAGAGTTTCTCATCGATTACTCACATTCCTCCTTTGTTCGTTGTTGGACAGACCCTTTAAAAAGGCAGAGAGGAGAAGCGGCAGACGTTGGTGGAACACCGACAAAATTAATAAGCCCTCAGAGGCCCCTGTATAAGCTATGCACTTGCCCCCTAAGCACAAGGAGACATTCATCTCATCCCCTCCTTCTGTCTGATCTCTTAATGACAATGAAACAGGCCGGCAAGAATTCAAGCAATTTTCTAAATTGATTTTTCTCCTCGGACGATTTACTTTGCCGTTAGAGCGTCATTCATAACTTTGCAGGGGATTTAACACGAGCTCCTCTGTTGAAGTCTCTGTTACTGAGGAGACACACAGCTCACGCTGCTCCAAACACTTCGATATAAATTTACTATTTTCGCACATGTAGCTCAGCATGAGCTAAATTTTCTGGATAATGCTCTGAGATCATGTCAACAAAAATCTGCCCCTAACTGCGCATTTTCAGGATATCAGATACTGCCATCTTACCAAAGGTCACAAAGGGAACGGCTTAGAAAAGACACGCAGAGACATTATTGTGGTTTCCGACCATTTACTCCTCTTGGTTCTCCTGTGTCTCATGAAAATACAAGAATTATCAGGGACCAAACAAACGTGTGGCTCTAAACATTCAGGGTGAGAAATCAATGAAGAGTTACAGGACAGAGGCATAGTTTTGGTATTCTGCCCAGAGCTTTGAGACATCCACCCCAGCAACTACAACCTTGTTCTCATAATGACCACGTCGGGCACAAAATTAGACTTTTCTATGTTCAGTTCAACACGATTTCTAGTAAACTGTGTGCTGCAGACTTTATTAAATTATATTTGTGCAGTTCATTTAAATATTTTCCTCACAAAATTGTGTGCTCTGAAAGGGAAACTCCTACAAAAACATATGTAATAAGAAAAATATCTGTGTCCACACCTTTCAGTCGCAAAGCTGACACTGTAAATCCCCACAGGAGCATTTTAGAGGCAAAAGGTTTCGTGTTGGTGCAGACTGTTAGTAAATCTGACTCTAAGAATCTTTTTCTCATGAGTATTGTAAGGCAAGAAAGCCACTGTTTATGCTTTATGTCATGGGTAGAGCAAGATACTCAATTATCCAGCATCATTCTGCATTTATCTAGCAGGGGTCTGGATGCTGAACTGGTCCAACTGCGGTTCAAACCTTTGACTGACTGAAAACATTTGGAGAATTAAGTTTTTAAAAAAAGAAATAACAACAAACAAAGAAGACCCAGGACTGCTGAGCAACTACAATCCAGTATCAGACAAGAGACATGGGGCAACGTTCCTTTCCCAAAAGTCCTACAGCCAGTCTCCTCAGTTCCCAGATGTTTATTCAAACTGTTTGGAAGTGTGTACACTTCTGGTTATTCTGGTTCTTTATAATGGTAAGAAAATCCACAGTGTGCAGTCACATTGTGCAGCTGATAACTAAGTTCTTGAACCCTTGGAGCCTTCTCAGTGCTAACCCTGATAACAAAAAAAGTACCCAGCATATGGTTTCTCAAAGATCAGCTTGGAGCATACTTCATGTGTTTAAGCGCGCATTAGTTTCACAATCACTAACAACTATGATGCATCGGCAGAACTTGCACTCCCCCACACTGCATACTCCAGACATATGGTCCAGTACGTGTTTGTGCATGTGCAGATATGTGTCTGTGCTGGTGTGGGCCGGCACCAAGAGGGTGTTGTCCACTATGCAATCAGTGACTGACTGAGAAAAGCTGCCCAAACATGAAGACAAATGGGGTGCAATAGGAAGGGGGCTGGCAGGCTGCACCGACGGCCGGGGCGCTCGATAAAATGAAAGATGAGGAGACGGCGTTCAATAAAGCCACTGCGCCTTGCCAGGCTACGATCTGCCCGCAGGGACTGCCAGAGATGAACAGAGGGAGGAAGAGAGAGAGAGCTGGGAGGTACAGAGGTGTGAGGTGGCAGGGGAAAGAAGGAGAGTGATTGCGAGGAGAAAACGGCTAGAGACACAGGAATTACAGCTCAGGCAGAGAGATGGTGTTGATACCGACAACTACGACAGATTAAGTTCTTCCGGTTTCATTTTACATCTGTATGTGATACCTGGAGGAAGGGGTTTGGTTGTGGTCGTCAGTAGCTCAAACAGAACGATGATGCTAACACAAGGCTAGGCTCACTCTCTGTCCCCTGAGCTGTCAAACTCTGCAGTTTTGTTTTGCCCACGTAAACCTGTTATTAAATTTCGGTGGTAAGCATAAAGTTGTTTTCTTCTTCATGGTGCTTGTCAGACTCCAGGGACAGGAAATAAAAATGAAGGTGAAATAGAAGCTTCCAGGGGATTGAATGGAACTCTCCGTCGGCCGAAGGGCTCTCCTTATAAATGCTCTGTTTTGGCTCTGGTTAGCCAGGTGTAATTAGGGTTAAATCCCAAGCTGTCAGTCAGCTTGTCATTTACAGCCACTAAAGGGGCCATCTCCGGTGCCGAGGAGCGCAGGTCTGCCACTCCAATCAGCTTTACGATGCTGGGGCCTGTCAGATAAGCAGGGGCCAGGCAGAAAGAGGATGATCTCTTCTTTCAATGAGCCAATCAATGAAGGATGGAGGATGCAGTGTCACACAGCTATGAAAACACTCAGCATTGTTAAGGGACAGAATTGACAGAGGATTTAATCCAATGTGATGGTTAATCCCTGGAATTACACATGCCAATATGAATTGGCTGTGTTTGTAGGAAGCACTTAAAATTAATTCTAGAGTCAAACTTGAGGGAAGAAATTACTTCACTTCTACAATGACTAAATTCTTTTACTAAATTCACCCTGTATGTCTTATATCTATGTATGTCTTAAGTATGCTGTACAGATAATCAGAGCATCAAACCAACTGTGAAACAAAATTCATTTTGAATATTGATACCTTCCATCACTGACGTGGTCACCCTGACGTCACCCATACGTGATGTGAGCATTTGTGCTGCCAACAATTTGTTGTTTTGAAAGTAAATCTTAGATTAACCCTCCTGCCATCCTTTAAAAAACTCACACCCATCACCCTAGGGACCATTCTCAGCCACGCCATAAAAAGACCATATATCCATATTTTATTCCACTTTAAATTAACCAACCTTGTAAAACTACTTCTCCCTGAAATATTCATGTAAAGTTTTAATTATATTTTCGTTGTTTTAACCCTTCAAATCCCAGTGTTATTACATGAGCGCCCTGTGTTATAAGCCCCAAAAACCAAAAAACGAAACTAAATATTTCCACAAAAAACCAGTTGAAGTAATATGTGATTGTCATTATAAGTAGGCCTTTAGATGGACCAAAGATTGGCACCAACATACATTTTGACCTGCCATTATTTTTTTTGCATTTTTTTTGCAATTTAAAAATTAAAACTTCAAGGCCCCAGTCTTCATTGACATCCAAGAAAAGAAGAAAAAATAAAATCATATGATGATAATTTGGGGTTGAAAAATAGCGTTTATAATGGAAGTCAATGGGCAGAAAATGGTCCCCAGGGTGATGGGTGTGGGGATTTCTGCTGCTCAGCCATTTTAGGCTGATTTAAGGAATTCACACTGGAATATTAACATTGACAGGTAAAAACTATCCTGTGGCAAGTTTGGTTATATTCCACTGAACACAGTGGAAATGGCAGCCATTTAACACATAGCAGTGGCACAAAAAGGTCCCAAGAAGGCAGGAAGGTTAAGAAACTGAGGTACACTGTATGATTATAAGCTAGCTACTTATCATTCACACTGTAAAGCATGCATCCTGCTTTTTTACTTTATCGGTACCTGTAATGTTCATCATCCAGAAGGATATCTGCTTTTTCTTAAGAATCAAAATGATGTCCCCTTATTTTTCCCCTAATGTTTTCCACTTTATATTCATTGGTGAACAGGATCCTGACCTCTTTGAACTCTGAATGGAGGAGCTTTCAAACACAGTCGCAGACATAAACAGCTGAAATAAGGTTCATCCACTCGGGCTGTCTCTGCTGGGCCTTAGAGATAGAGTGAGCACCTCAGAGTAAATCAAAGTAGAGTTGTTGCTCCGCCACGTCAAATTATTTAGTTCAAGAATCTGGTCCTCCTAGTCGTCTCCCTTTGGAGGTTTTAAACTCACACCCAGCTAGAAGGAGACCCTACAGTACACCCAAACATCATTTGACAGATTACAGGTCTCATGTTGACTAAGACGGTGTTAGAATCCCCCAGGAGGAACTGGAAAGGATATTCAGAATACCCACTATGACCCAACTTTTGATTAGCAGGTTGAAATGGATGGCTGGATTTGTCAATATAATTGCAAAATGTCCAATTTTGCTCTATTTTGCAAAAGTAAAGAATCATTTAAAACATTCCTGGATAAAGCTTGACTCCAAAAGTAAATCACATCTATGCTAAGCCAAGAATAAAATTTATAAACAAATTAAATCATAATTTTTTTAACAATGCATGTTCAGACAGCAGTGACTTGATCATTTGAAATGATCATCACATTTCATTCAGTTAGCGACTGAGACCATAAACTCATCAGGGAAGTAGGAAGCTCATTTTCTAACACACTTCTATACAATCAGACTTCTTTTCACAGCCAGAGGAGTTTCCCCTGCTGGTCACTCATTGGCTTCACTTTTTTGATGTGGAACATACTTTCAAGTTTGATTTTTTTTTAAGTTCTTTTATGTTACTTTTATGGAATTTTTGATACATTCCGTTCAAGGCTACACTTAAATTTCACAGCCAGCCAGTGACATTTTGATTCAAATCTTTCACTTATTGATCCCTACAGTCTTAACCAAGAGAGACACAGACCTGCAAAGAAATGTATTCTTTTCACCTGTTTTTGCCTGGTTTAACTCAGCTCTTAAGCCAAGCAGAGGCTTTGCCCTAAGAGCTCCTCATCTCTGCACAGGTGACATAGCCCTGTCTGCCCACTTCAACAGGGGAAAACACAGCAACCTGATAATCTTCTTCTGCCCTCGTTCTGAACCTTGTCAGATGTTCTGGCACAAGATTCAGTGCTAAAAAGAACAGAGAACAGATAAAAAATAAGTCATAATATGACAGGCTGAGGGGAAACTAGCCAGCAGCTTCTCCTTTTAATGATGGTTTAGCAGCAGAAACATCTTCGGCGGGTCCTCGCCGTGATGGTAGAAGTCCAACTCGCCACCAGCGGCACAAGTTAATTAGGCAAATGTCATATGTTCCTCTCTTCCTGCAGACAACAGCCTGGCCCAACCACTGAAAAATAATACTGTTAACCAACCAAAATGGCTGACCTCATTAATTCTTCTAGACGTCTCCTGTCGTCGGCTCCAGGTTCTCCTTTTACTTTTTTTTTTTTTTAGCCTAATAAGGTTCAGAGGTAAAAGCAGAAAAAACATCCAGAAACTTGTGACATGGAGCCTCTCGGTGTCACATCTAACGAAGCCCCGCTACTTTTACCCTGTCGTGACTCACCGCCTGCCAATGTGACATTTGCTGTTGTAGGTAGGTATGCACTGTCTGTGGACTATAATTAAACAATGGTAATGTGACCAATGGTGTGTTCACACCGAACACGATGGACGTGAATAGAACGTCAGGTTTACCTGTAAAGTCAATGGAAAAGCGTGATGACCCGCGATTGCGGCTCCCGCGAAAATTCGGAAGCAGATTTGAGTTGCGAAAACGCCTGAAACATGCGTCGGTCTGTTTGACTCGCGAAAAAAACCACGCGCGTGAGTGTTTGTGTTGCATTTGTGCATACGCGCGTTTCGCGTCTACCGCTCGAGTTGGAAAAATCTAAACTCCAAAATCTAAACTGTCAAATCACGCCACGACAACCAATCAGGAGCCTGGTGACGTGGCTGTGACCTAGGTCAAAGGGGCAGATCCAGCCAAAGCCCTTCGTACTTCAATGGAGGGAAGGCTAATCAATGCCGTAGCAAACAACCTGGAGCTGTACGACACCAGCTGCTTTCTGTACCGAGACAGGAATAAAAAGGACCGAGCTTGGAGGAAGATATGTAAAGAGATCGGGCAACCTGGTAAGTTCATTCATTTCTCTTTTGAAAGTTTTCGCTGACCCGGGGAAGCCGCACAAAAGCTAGCAAGCCACCGCTATTTTCCCACTGACGTACAAATACCGTTCTGCTTTTATGCATGTTGTCATTTAGGAATATATTTTATTGTTTATTAATAAACAGCACACAGTGGTCCCGCTGTTCATCCGTCACTGCTTTGCTTTTTCTGTGATTTTTTATTGCACAGTACAGCATTGCATTCTGCAGCCTGATTGACAAATCTGCTCCGTGTCGTGTCTCCTGCGCTTGCCAAATTTATCATGTTTGGTTTTGATAACCATCACGTCCAATAGAAAAAACAGCACAAAAACACCCATAACTATGACCCTCATTCGGAAATAGACACCTGCACTGTGAGGGGAAAAGGCGCACGAAAGTGGCAGGCAGATGAAGACAAAACGCGGCATAATAATACTTTTACGTTTTGCAATCTACAAAGGTTTGCACTTTGAGAATCAATTGTGAGAACTGTGACCAATGTTCATGTGTGTGGGGAAAAAAGTGTATAAAGTGTGTGGCGAGGGGCTAGTTATTCTGAGAACCCCTGCTGCAATAAATGAGGGACCACTGTCTACTCTATGATTATTATATTCAACCTGTTAACATTTAATACTGTATTGATAGAACCAACTGATTCTGCAGCAGAGCATCCCCTGTTGCTTCTCCTGCCTCCCCAGTCCCTGAGCTTCTGCTGCTGCACCACAGGTATGTAATAGTGATGTTCGATTCATGAACGAATCGTTCAATACTCGAGAATCACTTTACTGACTCGTGAATCATGATTCACAAGCCCAACTGACTCACTGACTCATCCCTGTTTCTGTTAGCAAACTAATTCGCTTAGTAGAAATATATCTAGCTTATAATTAAAATTGTGTGGGGGGGGACAACAGGCAGTTTCTTAACAAAAGCATTTCTGCTCTGAACTGGAAGAAAAAACCCTGAGTAGAAGCTCACATCAAGAAAATAGCTCCTCGGTTCACAGTAGCATTGCTCTGCTAACAGCACATTTGAGCTACACACCCCCTCCCTCCTGTGCTGAATCATAGAGCGAACGAACGAATCACTCACTCGCTCACCCCCTCCCTCCTGTGCTGAATCATAGAGCAAGCGAACGAATCACTCACTCACTCACCCCCTCCCTCCTGGCTCACAGCTTCTTCTTCTTCTTCTTCTTGGTTGGCAACCAATGTTAAGGCGCATTACCACCCCCTGGTTCAGTGGACATTTAGATGAGAATATATATATTTAACACATTTAAGGAAAGTGCTAATAAAATAAAAATAAACAAAATAAATGTTTATTAAGCAGTTTTGATAGGAAATTGCTTGATTTTAGAAATGTTTTTGCTCTATAAAATAGTTGTTTTTTTAGAATCATTCATCTTAGCAGTGGGATTTACATGAAAAGAGAAACAAATTAAGTTTGAGTGAAAATGTAAATTTTTTGCACTCTCTGGTCAACTGACCCAGTGAATCAAATGACTCAAAAATCCGATTCACTTTGGTGAGTGACTCATTAAAACTCGATTCAGTAAAAAGAATCAAATTTACCATCACTAGTATGTAATTGTAGCATCAGATGTACAGCAAGCACTGATAGCTTTTTACTCAGTGGGATTCCCTTGTGATCACCTTTACTAAATGTCTACAACCAATCTGATTATATCCTGTTTGTTTGTTTTTTTCGATGTTGAAATTAAAATCTAGTAGCAGCCTTCTCATTTCTTTGTGTTTTGTGCTGTTTTACAGGCCCACAGAGGAGGACAGCTCCGAGGCAGATGAGGGACGGGTCCCAGGACGGTCCATCGGCGGTGGAGCTGGCCATCCTGGAGTCCCTGAAGAGGCCACACCAGTCTCCAATGGAGCATTTCCTCCTCAGCCTTGTTCCTGCTCTGGAGAGCAGCTGGGTCCTTTTTATTCCTGTCTCTCTGTAAACACTTATATTTTATATATTTATGTTTAATGTTTTTCTGTTTGAGAATTTTAATATTATTTCAAATAAATTTTTATAATGACTAATGTCTCAGTTCTATTACACAGCAAATGTTGGCACATGACTTGACACATGTAGAATTTATTTCATATTATACTAATGACAAAATATACTAATACAGTGGGATGCAAAAGTTTGGGCAACCTTGTTAATAGACATTATTTTCCTGTATAAATCGTTGTTACAATAAAAAATGTCAGTTAAATATATCATATAGGAGACACACACAGTGATATTTGAGAAGTGAAAAGAAGTTCACTGGATTTACAGAAAGTGTGCAATAATTGTTTAAACAAAATCTAGCAGGTGCATAAATTTGGGCACCACAAAAAAAGAAATGGAATAAATATTTAGGATATATCAATGTGTGTGTCTCCTATATGATATATGGGGTTCCTTTGGGCGTGCTTCCCATCCAGAGCTCCACAGCACAGAGGGAAGTTCCAGCTCTCCTGGAATCCCTCTGTGATGGACCGCCAGTCTTCAGTTGAAGGCACAGCCATGAAATCGTCCACTAGACAGTCCCAGATGGCCGTCGCTACCTGGGGGATGATCTGACTAGTGATGGGTCGTTCGCGAACGAAATGGCTCTTTGAGCCGATTCTTTGAAGTGAACGACGCGAGCCGGCTCGTGAGGTTTTTTGTTTTTTTCTTTCTCTCACCCTCTCGGGCCCTTTTTTCCGCTAAACTCCGCGTGCGCGGCCTGTACTTTGCGCTGGGCAGAGGGGGGAGGGGCGTTAGTTACACTCGCAGTAGCACAGGAACAGAGCCAGAGAAAAAAAGAGCGCGGGACAACAACGTCACATTAGAAAGGTATAGTAGATTCAGAAATCATGCAGGCCCATATGACAGAGAATTTGCATCTTCTTTTTGTTTTAATATTTTAATTTATATTTAATTGTGTTGTGGTTTGCAGTGTTTTGTGTTGTTTCACGTTAAATTTGTTTCAAAGGAAAAAGCTGAAAATTTAAATAGTTAAAAGTTTAAAATGTAAATAGTTGTTTTTTGTATTATATGATTTATTTATTAAATTTTATGTGGAGTGAATAAATAAAGTATATTCATGGTGGCCATTAGAGACAAAGCACGTACAAAGTCCAAAACACATACAAACTCAGAAACACGTACGAACTCAGAATACGTACAAAAGACATCAGAAGTGCTCCAGGATGCTAGGGCGCAGTGTTGAGCTTTTGTTACCTAGTGGCTACACAAGCCAGGAAGTATCAACAACCGGATTTGGTGTGTGGTAGTAACAGGTAAATGAACTTTTTTTTTTTTTTAATTATTTGAATAAATATGAGTGCTTGTCTATAAATACACAAACAATACACACATGCTTTCAATTGTGTAATTTAAGTGATCTGGGTAGCTCTGTTTTGGAAGTTCGGTTAACGCTAGAAATGTGTTTTGGAGTTTGTACGTGCTTTTTGGAGTTTGTATATGCTTTAGAGTTTGTACGTGCTTTGTCTCTAGGGGCCATATATAAACATATATTAATAAAATCACTTTTTTTACATTAGTAATTCCTTTTCTGCATAATTTTATATTATTGTTAATGATAAATTAATTAAAGCAACAAAACAACCTGAAGAGCCGGTTCGGAGCCAAAAGAACCGGCTGTTTTTAGTGAGCCGAGCCGAAAGAGCTGGATCTCTAAAAAGAGCCGGAAATCCCATCACTAGATCTGACACACCAACTCGAAAACTGAACGCGATGGTCCTGAAGGAGTCCCCGGTGGCAAGGAACCTGGACAAAATTGTTTAAAATTAGTATTATGTGTACTGCAGTTACAAAATACATTATTGAAATTCCAAAATTACAAATTACAAAACATAAATCTTACATAAAACATTTTGTAATTATAAGGATAATTACATGATATATATTAGATATAATCTAAAACAGTCTGCGGTGATTATATACAAATATTCAACTATCCCAGAATTAAACCAGGTCTAAATAAAAAGGAGTGAGTATCACTACAAAGGTTAACTCAGTGGTCCTAATGCTACAGTTTGATATCAGCAAACACCGAGCGCATACATTGATATGACACCACAGCCATGCTGTCATTGCAAACACTGATAACAGCATAAATCGAATTAAATCAGGACTTCATGAGACCGTCTGAGTATCACTAGAAATATTATAAACAGTCGTCTCTGTACCACAGTTTGCTATCAGTAAACACCGAGAGCATTCACTGTTAGCATAGCACATCCATGTTAGCAGTGTATAAACAGATGGTTTAGCATATATTAGCACAGGTATCAATAAAGGACTACTGTATTAAATACTTTTACTAACCTCAGGCAGATGGACAGGCGCTCTGCAGGTGGGATTGAGCGCCTGTAATTGGTGTCTAGGCGGGCGATTCTGGGACCAACGCGGGCAAGCAGGTCATCAAACTGGCCGAGTGAAAGACGGTGATATCGCTGGAATTGGCCGTCATCCAGGCGCAGCTCCTGGAGCAAATGGTGAAACTCACCAAACTGCTCACGCCTCTGGAGGACCTGATGGACCCAGGTATGGCGAGGACGTCTTTTACGTCACTGGTCTGCTCTCCACAGTACATAGAGAAGGGAGACTCTCTCTTCAAGCGCTAGCTCGACAGCTGCCATCTTGCAAAGATACCGTCTGGCAAAACTTCCTCCCACATTCCCCGTTCACGCACGTCAAAATGGATTTTTCTTGGACACGCGTTGAGGCGCGAATGTGCACATGTCAAATTAGGGGCGTTTGGGGCGTTTTTGTTCGCGTCTATCGCGTTCTAGTGATGGGATTTCCGGCTCTTTTTAGAGATCTGGCTCTTTCGGTTCGGCTCACTAAAAAGAGCCGGCTCTTTCGGCTCCGAACCGGCTCTTCAGGTTGTTTTCTTTCTCTAGTTAATTTATTATTAACAATAATATAAAATTATGCACAAAAGGAATTACTAACGTAAAAAAAAAAAAGTTTTTATTTATATATGTTAATATATAAATATATGCGGTGGCCCCTAGAGACAAAATGTACAAACGCCAAAACACATTTCTAGCATGAACTGAACTTCCAAAGCAGAGCTACTAGATCACTTAAATTACACAATTGAAAGCATGTGTGTATTGTTTGTGTATTTATACACAGGCACTCATATATATTCAAATAATTTAAAAAAGGTTCATTTACCTGTTACTACCACACACCAAATCGGTCGTTGGTACTTGCTGGCTTGTGTAGCCACTAGGTAACAGCTCAACACTGCGCCCAGCATCCTGGAGCACTTCTGATGTCTTTTGTACGTGTTTTGAGTTTTTATGTGCTTCTGAGTTTTAACGTGCTTCGTTTGTACATGTTTTGGAGTTTGTACGTGTTTTTACTTGTTTTGGAGTTTGTACGTGATTCAGAGTTTTTACATGCTTTGTCTCTAGGGGCCACCATAAATATACTTTTATTTATTCACTCCACATAAAATGTAATAAATAAATCATATAATACAAAGATCAACTATTCACATTTCAACTTTTAACTATTTAAATTTTCAGCTTTTTCCTTTTACAAATTTAAAGTGAAACAACACAAAACACTGCAAACCACAACACAATTAAATATAAATTATAATATGAAAACAAAAAGAACAAGCATATTCTCTGTCATATGGACCTGCATGAATAAACTTTCAGAATCCTTTATCATCTGCAACTGAATATAGTTGTGGATGATTACTATACCTTTCTAATGTGACGTTGTTGCCCCTGGCTCTCTTTATCTCTCTCTCCCTCTGGCTCTTAACACCCACTCACATCCTGGGCTATCTGACCAGTGTTGCCAACTCCTCAGTAAGGAAAATCGCCATTGGTTGTCCTAAAAGTCGCTAGAAGTCGCTAAATGACGTCATCGCCTAATTTGCATAATTGGTCATGCTAATCTAATTGTAACCTATGTTGTTGGAGAGAGAAATAACATCGTGGAAGAGACATAAAGTGAGTAAAAAATGTCCTAAATGCATTTAGAGTTTATTTAGAACTACAAATTAAATTTATTTTAGCAATTATTGTTTTTTTTTAATGTCACAATTCCAACCTTGCTCCTTTACCCGGGCTTGGACCGGCAAAAGTGACCCGAAATAGGCACTGTGGTGGAGCTACTTTGTGTGTGTTTGTTTATAAGTAGTTTTAAACCTCGTGATCCACAAAACAGCACAAGAGTAAAAGAGTAAAAGAAGAACTGACTGCGTTATAGCACCCGCTGCTTGTTGAGAATAAAAGCGATACGCGCTTTCACGTCTTTTTGTAGCGCCTTTTTTTTTAGAAAAAAAGTTGCTAAGGGGTCTGAAAACTCGCTAAATATAGCGACAAAGTCGCTAAGTTGGCAACACTGCATCTGGCCTCAGGAAATCACATGATAGGGTGGGGCCAGGTTTCACAATGAGCTCACCCGAAACCCTGGCTGATTGTGACCCACACCTGTTTTCACACCTTGGCACATGTGATTAGGTAGAGGATCATCAGGGGGTCCTTGTCCCTCTTTGGGGGGGTACTCTCACTGGGTTTAAATCTGGGACTCTCCACCATTTGACTCTTAGAACTGAAGAAGCCTCTCGGATGAGAGGTGAAACGCCTTCAAGCAACTAAAAGAAGTCCAGACGCTTTTCTTTCCAAGCTCCTTAATTTTAAGCATTATATTTTTGATCTAACTATTACAGAAACATAAAATCATATTTTGAAATCACCAGTACTGTTAATCTAGGGCAACTGTTGCATAAAGCTTAACAACAGTGGTTCTGTTCTGTTTTTAAAAAGTCACACCTGACTTGACTAATTCACTGAACGGACATACACGCAAATTCAATCCAAGCTCAGATTGAGATATAGTTTTTGAGATTGTTTTTGTCAATCTCTGCAGTCCTCAGTGAGGATGTTGAATATTTAGGTTAAGTACAAGGAACAAATGTGGAATTCACATATATATATATAGAAATATTTATAGAAATAAATAAATAAACACAGTTTGTTAAATTATTACGTTATGTCTTAACAGTAGCTTAACCAATATTGCATGAATTACATCATTTTTAAATCCGGTAAATTGCCTCTGCTTCTGCACATCTCCGATAAATTGCAGCAGTAATTTTATGGCCAACCTTTGCAGACAGGTAAGAGAGCGCAGACTGTCATTAGCATCACAGCGCATTCTTTTATCACACATTAGGTGATCAGTCAAACAGCTCACAGTTCACACTGAGCATAGACGGATATTAAGAAATATCAAACTTTCTTGAACGGACATTAACAAATAAATTCAATCGTAACTATAGCATCAAATCACATCCGTCGCTTTACATCGTAAGGTAGAGATTCCACCATATTAGAGAAAGAATCCCACCAATCAGACAGCCCACTATGAGCAAACAATCAGCAACAGTGGGAAGGAAAAACTGCTGCAACCTCTGCTAGAATCTGTCAAGACTGGTTGGGGGTTAGGGCAACAGATGCAAGTCTTCAGAGCAGTGGCAGCGTGACTTTTTTGTATATACCTGAACCTGATTTACCTTTTAATTTGCTTACTTTTCAAAACACATTGTAGGTAAAATACAATCCTTGAAATAGTAATAACACAGTATCCTCAGCAAAGATGAATTAAACAAGTTTTATTTTAATGGAAGTTTACTTCAAGTCTTCAGATTTTTACTGTCTTTTATTTGATTACTTTAAAGTATATGATTACATTAGAGTAATTAAATAAAGACAGTTTTGATGGAGCTCCTGACCCAGCCCAAGCTCTCTATGAAGACGAGGAAAAACTCCCCTCGGGGGGCCAGATTGACGGGAAGAAACCTCGGGAAAGCCCATTCAAAGAGAGATCCCCTTTCCTGGGATGGCTGGGGGGGTTACAGGAATTCCAAAACACTGAAATTTAAAGTGGGCCAATTAAAAAAATTATTTCCTGAAAAAAAGCAAGGTAATTCATACATCACACATAAATGATAACGTCTGAATTGTGTGTGTTTGTGTGTGTGTGTGATATGCTTATCTCAGCCACGTGTGATGCTGTAGCTCCTCCAGCGTTGGCCGCGTCTCCGGGACTTTGGTTAAACACGCGTCCAAGAAATCCCGGCAGTCTGGAAAGAAAGGAAAGAGAAAAAACATGAAGATGATAGTTCCAGTGGTCCAAGCCATCAGTCAGTCTTGAAGTGTGACGTTTTCTTACTTTTGGACAGATGTCTTTTGAATTTCAGGCGCTTTTTGAGGAAGCTCGTGGTGTTAAAGTCCCCCGCATGAAGCGCTTCGTACAGAACCACTCCCATTTGCCATACCGTGGTGGGTCCACACCTGTAGCAACTGCGCCCGTACCACTCGGGAGGGGAGTAAATTTCTGTACCTAATAAACAGAGACAATTGCAATTTCTTCTAAAACAAAAGGCGAAAATTGTGACATCTGTGAAGAGCAAGAGCAGAATATGTTACCATAGAAGACGCGGTACTGCGACTGCTCCTTAACAAAGCAGCTCAGTCCAAAGTCGATGATACGAACACGCGGTACATCTGAGCCGGTCTCAATTAGAATGTTCTCACTCTTGATGTCCCGGTGAAAGATGTGTTTATCCTCCAGGTGCTTCGCAGCATCAACCAGCTGCTTCAGAATGACCTGGAAATAGAGCAGGGCGATATGACCAAAAATATTTATCAAGATATACATTTGAAAAGTTGCGATAACGATATAACTGACGATATAATTGACACTAGACAAAATACTTTACAACTCTACAACTTTATTAGTGCAAAAAACCCCATCAATGTATTTTCACTTAAACAAGCAGCTGTTTTTTTATGTCCATTATAGTTATATAAAAATGTAACAGTGCAAATTCCTCGCTGACAGTTTAACCAAAAGGCATTTCCAGTGGAAATTGGCCGACATATCCTCAGCATAACCATGTATAATATCCACAAAACTTAAAAAGAGGTTATACACACACAATACGGTAATATAATGTTGAGGTGCAGTACGTATCACTCCGCGAGGCGCCTGTCTACGATAGCCGTAATGCTCCGACAATCCATCGAGCGGTGCAGCTTTGTAGCTTAGCAAAGTTGCCGTGTACATAAAATCGTTTTGAGGTCAGTAAACACAACCAGAATTCATCAATAAGTCACACGGGATTATAAGGGGCACTGTCGAGTTTCAGAAAAATCAAAGGATTGATTTTAAGTGTGCCGTATTTTCCAAACAACACGGTAATAACGACGCCCCGCTAGCATTCGCTACCAAAAATTGTGCTTTGTTGTGTATCTGACGGACAAAAGCTAAACCAGTTCCACACCACTAAAGTTGCAGCATTTTTACAAACCAGTTCTGGTTCATCCGTTTCATTCAACGATCCACTTTTGCTCTTCTCTTTCTGCGTCACCGCCATGTGCGTATGTAAACAAGGGCACTGCGCATGCGCGTTTTACCCATATTCTATCGTGATATTTCATTTTCCTATCGTTGCCCAAATTACCCCGGTATTACCGTGAACGGTATGATATAGCCCAGCCCTACCTGGAAACGATGAAAAAGACAATAATCAATCAATGGGTTAATGTTTCTCTAACACTCTGTGCTTTGATTGAATGATGTAGAGTCTAAGACTCTTCTAAGGCAAGTCAACTTGCCTTGGCCTTGTCCTCTGGCAAAAATCCTCCATTTTCTTCTATATATTTATCCAGGTCCACAGCGGGGACAGGTCTCTCCATCACCAGGATCAGCTCTCTGCCAAAGTCAAACCACTCCAACAGAGACACTGGGGCTGATGTTTCCACTGATCCATCTGCTTCAGCTGCAAGCTTCAGCATGATGGCAACTTCCACTGACACATTCTTCCCGTTATCATCCTGAAATATTTCAACAAAGTGGATGATGAGGCACAGACGTTCCACAGGTGAACGCTGCATGCAATCCACTAATGTAAAAGCAATTCAAGTTTTGCATATTTACCTTCACTTTGCAGTACACGTTCCCCTTTGGGATGTGTTTGATGGCCACCTAAAAGACACAGGGCATTGATGAGCATTTCCTCAGTATGACATAATTAAAGGTGTAAAACAGCTTACGATATTATCCCTTATCTGCGTTACTGCCTGTCTTACTACCACCATCTGAACACTTACTGGTAAATGATCCTTTATGCGGTAGCCAGCAAATACTGCTCCGCATCCTCCTTCTCCAAGCCGGTGCTCCTCCACGTATCTCGCTTGGAAGTCACCTAAACAGACAAACACAAATTGGGTTTTACTACAGCTGTCACACAAATTACTCTCTGCTGTACCCTAAATGTTCATTTTGCTCTTCACCTGAATATAAAAGCCAAGCTGCTTGCTACTCACGTTTCTGTTCAGCCACTGACTTTTTGGCAACAGTTTTGGTTTTGTCCTGGTCCACTTTCTTTTTCTTAGGTGGGTCCCTGGTGTCTCCCGCAGCTTTCCTTTTGCCAGCCTTTTTGTTTTTACTGCAGCTCTCTGAAATCTCTATGCTGCAGTCTGCAGATGTGGAAAACACCAAAAGCACGTCAGCTTATTAGATAATAGACACAAATATCTCCCAAACGCTAATATCTTCAAACTAGCAACCAGATGTACACTTAATCTACCTCTCACTCAACTAATTAGCCTACCTTTACCAGTGTCCAACCAGGAAGATGCCTGCCCCTTGTCACCGCTCACATGGTCAAGAAGTTTACGCTTCTTTGCTGTGTTGGCTGTCCCCGCTTCATCTTGTTGGACCTTTCGCTTGACTCCCCTGACCACATGAGCATCTGAGCTGGTGGAAGGACCAGCCTGCTCAGAGGCCCTCCTTCTTTTTATGGGGGTCGTTTTTTCAGGACTGGCCTTTCTTTTAGCCATCCTGCTCTTACAATCTATAAACAACAACAACACATTAGTGAAAAAGAGCGCTCGACATCAGGACTAGAAGGATTTTGATGTCACTGAATTTTAAATTATTTTTTTCTTACAATATAATAACAAGTTTATCCTTTTGATAAAAAACACACCAACACGAGTCCATACTAGGTCTACTAAGTCTAGATACTGATGACACTTGTTGCTCTGTTTTCACTGCTCAGTCCAAGAATAAACTTGTCACATTATTTTACCAAAAGACAAAGTGCCCCAGTAACCTTTCTTTGATTAGACATGTTGCACTTAGGTTAGTTTCAATCAAAACCAGGATTTAAATCCTCTAAAAATGAATCGTTTTATACACAGAGCCTCAACATTGTTAGAAATGTACATTCTGTTATTTGGGGGATTTTTTTTTTTTTACTTACTTTGATCTCCTGGATCTTTCTTATCTGCCTCAGTCGTAACTTTTCTTGTTTCCCTTTTCATCTTAATTTTTTGAGAACTTTTAAAATAGAAAATGTCACCTTAATGAGTGAATAGTCCTTCAAATGTCTGGATGCTTGACTTTTCTAACTAAGCTGTATAAGTCAGTTCTGTAAGTGAGCTTTAAAAGTAAACTCCGGAGACTATGGCAACACAACATTAGAACCTTGCCTTTTAGTGACATCACTAAAAGGCAGTGTCCCAAGTAGTTTAAAGAAAAACACTCTGGCAGACAAAGCCATAATATTTCATATAATTCAGTAATTTCACATTAAACTTTCTTTCATTATCCTTTCATTATTTGTTTAAAGACTTGATGTGTGGATGCTACTATGAAGACTTCTAGTTGAGCAAACACTAATAAACACTGACTAGTTTATCTGAGATAAAATATAACACTTTTTTATTAAGTCAGTGTTAACTCTTTTTTTTCTGTTAGGATCATTCAATAGTACAAAGCGAGGGTAGGTCCACGCAGCAGGAAGTGATCATCAATTTCTATCACTTTGTCAAAGGCTGAGCGTAGGGTGTCACCAGTGGAAAATCTTCTGTGGGGCGAATCATTGGAATCAGCGTCGGACAACCCTGCATCACCGCAGAGCGCCACGCCGACACTACACACTACTTAATATCGTGATCAGAACCCCACTTACTGCCCCAAAAGTTTATTAAATCCCTGCCAACGTGTTCCTAAAATTAGAGGACGCCACAGGTACAAACTGACTGCAGCCTTTATTCCATGTGTTTTGTCTGTGAATGCCCCCATGTACACATTTAACCTCCACCCACTCCAACACCAATAATGTCCCGGGGCAAAGCGGGGTTTGGTGAACCAGGAGCTGTGCGCAGCCCGTGTCCACCAAAGCCTGGTGTATACCCCCTTGACACCTTATTAGAATGCTGTACCTCCATGACTGCCTGGCATGCTCTGCTCCTTCTGCCCTGGCAACCAGATGATCCTCAGCCAGGGTGGCTTGCTGGTTGATGGCAGGGGACCCCTCGGGTGGGCCACTTTGTCCAGCAAACCAATGACTGTAGAAAACATGGATGATCTAACAGTTCTCCAAAAGTATATAAAGTACTTACCTAAAAAGCAGTTAATGTCATGTTGCATTTATTTATTGTTATTACATTGTTTTACAGCAGCTAATTAAAAACCATCATCTTAACTACATGTTTTGTTTTTTTATTCTTTGTTGTTATTGTTTTTTTTTTTTTTTGGAAGTTGTCCTGTAGGTGATGGTGTAGCACAGAGACTGAACTAGTGGCCAGCTAACATAAGAAGGATGTACTTGAAATGTACTGTATTTGAAACTTGCATCTCATCTTTGCAGCGTTCACTTTGAAGAGAATGTCTTTACCAAGGACTCACAGGTTAAGTAACTTTACAATTTTCCTATTACAATATATAATTTTAGAGCACGATTACAGCTCTGCCATCTTGATTGCAAATTAAATACATCTGGAATACGAACAGCTGATCGGATCGGCAAAGCGTGTTTCTGGAATATTATGTTTTTGTTACTGCAAGCGCTTTTAATGCAATTTTTGCAAAGCTATATGTGGAAGGAAAGCGTGACCTAGGACAAGCTGATGGCATAAGATTTAAGTACAACTCTGGTTTCATATGCAAAAAAAATTATTGTGCTAGCTTACGCGGTTCCCGGTTCTACAGGGATTTCAAAATAGTTACGCAAAACAGAGCGTGCCTGCTCCGACCGACTTTAAAGGGTTAAACATGTAACAATCAAATTGCATCTTTCCATTGCCAGCCTTCTCATTTTGTACAAATCCAGCCAACTCTTCCAAGTTTGTGTATTTTTTAAACCCTTACAAGAATTGAAATGTGTCCCAAATATCTGTATCCCATCAGAGGCTAGTTTCTTAAAGGAGAGGTAATAGCTGCTCCACCATAGGACCAGTAGGACCTCCAGCACACAATGAACACTTAATTAACATTAACACATTTATTAAAACACAATTTTAAACAATAACCCTTTTCTTTTAGTGTGTTTCAATTTGTTCCTACCGCTCCATTGGAACGGTGTACTATCCAGTAACAGCATCCAGCTGGCAGAAGCATACACCTGCAGCAAGGAGAATCTACCAGGCAGGATAGCACAGCGGAGTCATCAGATCAGGATTATCATGAAGTGGTTCATCCAGCAGGAACAGGATACCAAAAGGGGAGAGAAAAAACACAGAAAGCATAGTCATGACTAACTCAGTGTCACTAACAGCTCATCTAGCAGTCTTAACAACTGCTAGACGGGCGACCGTGGCTCAGGGGGTTGGGAATCGCATCTGTAACCGGAAGGTCGCCGGTTCGATCCCAGGGCTCTCTGTCCTGGTCGTTGTGTCCCTGGGCAAGACACTTTACCCTACTTGCCTACTGGTCTTGGCCAGAGGGGCCGATGGCGCGATATGGCAGCCTCGCTTCTGTCAGCCTCGCTAACAAAAACATCGCAGTTGTGGATTTGAATCTCGCTGCAGCATAATAAGACCCAGAACATTCAGTTTGAACATGTGCTGCAAGCTAACTCCCCAGAGGAGTTCATGCAATGGCCTGTCGGATTCGGCTCATGACTTCTACTACCGAATTATGTGTATGTATCCTCTCTTGATTTATTTCCAAAGTTTACTCACTTGATTTGGATTACTGAATGGAACCTAATCATTTTATTAATCTATACACACAGAAATAGCCACACAAACTAAATTAGTTGGTCAAATTTTATTCAGACACTTGGTGAAATAATCACACAATGTGGTCCTTCTAGGGCTGGGCGATATATCGAGTTTTTTAAAAATATCGATATATTTTCATACGAGATATAAGATGTGGCAATATCGTTTATATCGATATAGCCTATGTTACGTTATAATTATACTTGTGGAGCCGCAGGTTTGCCTCTCTTTCGTCCACTTTTGTCTCTACGCAACGTTACTCGGCCTCGCCTCTCCTTCACTGAACACAACTCCGCCTCCCCCATAGCTTCACCTGCAGGCAATGACAAGATGAAAGCGGAAAATCTCCGTTAGCGAGTTACCGCGGATGGCCCCGTGCGTGGGGCTGGACGGCGTCAACGTGTTAGCGAGCTAACCGCGCTAACGACATGCAGCCCGGAGGGGCTGCACGGCCTAAAATCCTTTCATTTTCTCAAAACTCGACAGTGCGCCTTATGTATGAATTCTGGTTGTGCTTACTGACCGCGAACCGATTTTATGTGGTACACAGCGCTCAGCAATCTGTCAAAAAATGTTTTAATATGACTTTGCTAAGCTACGGAGCTGCACGGCTTGATGTCGGAGGATTACGGCTACCGGGGAGGAGCCTCGCGGAGTGATACGTACTGTGTGTGTATAAGGACCACAAATGGCACCTGTTTAGAGACGTGGTGCAGCTGTGAAATCTGTCTCTTTGTTATTACGCTCAGCGTCTATTAGTTTACATTTTGACTGCACAATTGTGAGCTTTTTGTTATGCACAAAAACAACATTGTTTTCTTTTATTTATGGACCATGATTATTTAATAAATGCTGATAATTTATTTTTGAGTAATTTCTTCATGTACATCTACGCTGTATGTAAATAAAAGTGCCCGTGTGACATCTGGGACACAGTGTGACTAAGAACTCTCTTTTTGTTCTTAACTTATGGCTTAAAAAAAAAAAATCGAGATATATATCTTATATCGCCATCCAGCTAAAAAATATCGAGATATGAATTTTGGGTCATATCGCCCAGCCCTAGGTCCTTCTAATGACAGCAACATACTGTTGTTAGGAGGTGGTGGGATTGTCACATGCAGTGAGCTAGCATGATTTACTTAAAGCTGATGTGATTCCCAGATTGGATGAACTATTTGCATTTTCCTCATCATTATTTTTATTTTGGTTTTCTGATTGCTGATTGGTAGTGGTTGCCAGAATTATGCTTTCGCTTAAAATACAGTGTTAGCCACTAGTGCCTCAATTTCTTGGTTGTCTAAGAAATTCATCCTATCAGAGCCTTCAAAAACAAAAAATAAAAACAAAAAATATACTTTACAAAACATAATTCCAACTAGAAAGTGCATTTTCTGAAGAAACTGCAGTGTGAATGCTTGAATCTGAATGTATGTACTGAAATGAATAAATTGCTGAATTTTGAGTTTAAAATATTGAATGAGATAAAAAAAAAACAAAAAAAAAAACCCGAATTTAACCTGAAAACAAAGGTGCTGAACTGCTAAAAGCTGAAGGTTACACAGAAGAAGGAGTTGGAAAAAAACTGAAAATGTTTAAAATGTAAATTAGAAAACCCTAAGAAATGAGAAAAGAACATTTAGAGTCAGAAAACATCTGAATGAATATTAAAAGGTCATATTCTTTGAATCACTGAATGACTCAAATGTGATCCCTCCGCTTGGATCCACACAGTTTAAAAAGTTTACATCTCTGAGCTTTGAAAGACAAGATGTTGGAAAGAGAACAATAATGGCGACAATTTGAGGGTAAAATGATGGCTGTAACACTGTGGACACAGCAGCAGTTGAAAGAGAAGTGCTTAAGATGAATCTTGGACAGTGGCAGGCAGAGCTCGTTAAGCAGGCAGGTGTGAGCCTGGTTGCTATAGTGACCGCACCCAATGGCTCCATACACACGTACACAGACA
This sequence comes from Astatotilapia calliptera, assembly GCF_964374335.1. Classification (NCBI taxonomy): domain Eukaryota; kingdom Metazoa; phylum Chordata; class Actinopteri; order Cichliformes; family Cichlidae; genus Astatotilapia; species Astatotilapia calliptera. The sequence goes on from NC_137437.1 coordinate 28,353,729, forward strand.
TGCACCTCACTTTTGCTGCTTAAAATGAACAGAAAAGTCAGGCCGAAACAAATCGTTCCCAAATGAAAAGTAAAAGTCGTATTGACAAAATTCTTTCACCGTGAGCGACAGCAGCTTCTAGTCTACTGAATTCTCAGTTTTCATGCCTGTGGAGTTTATTATATGGACGTGGTGACAGTGGAAAGACACCATGCTCTTCTGATTTTCAAACGAACCTTCTGAGCCATTTTAACATTAGAGTCTATGGAAGAGTTGGAGGGAGGAGGCTGTGCATTGGTGACATTTATGAAAGAACCATAAGACCTAGTACAATAGTAAACACATTGGATGAAAGAGGACAGCGATGGCTACGTTTTGAGGGTAAAATCATACCTGTAGAGCAAACGCTGCGGACACAGCAGCAGTTTTAAAAAAGATTTTAAGATTAATTTTTTTGCTCCTCTCACTCTAGCAGTTGAGCTGTCTCACTCTAGCCCCAACATTCCGTCCCATACACACCCATTATAAATTTTGAAACGGGTGAAAAAACATCATGAAACTTAAACTGGAACTGAAGAAAAAGTATAATAGATATTGAAAAGATAAATACAAGTTGAATAGTTGAATGTCTTGTCTTCGTTTTAAAGTTTGAATGGTGGCTCTATGCCAATGTATGTGGAAGTAGTAAGAGTTTAAAAATGAGTAAGTTGAATGAGGATTTGAAGGGTCTCCCCATTGAAATACATTATAAATTTTTGTTGAATAAAGTTGAATAAAATTAGAAATATAAATGTTAAAAATATGAAAAATAGAAGCAGTGTTGTCCAAAAGAATAGGAATCTAACGGTGTTTGAATGGTTTTTCTAAGTTGAACGGTTTTGAAGTTATAGGATTACAAAAAACGTACGGAATACAGAATAAAATATAATAACTAGAAAGTGCATTTTCTGAAGAAACTGCAGTGTGAATGCTTGAATCTGAATGTATGCACTGAAATGAATTAATTGCTGAATTTTGAGTTAAAAATATTGAATGAGATAAAAAAAACAAAAAAAAAAAAACCGAATTCAACCTGAAAACAAAGGTGCTGAACTGCTAAAAGCTGAAGGTTACACAGAAGAAGAAGTTGGAAAAAAGCTGAAAATGTTTTAATTGTAAATTAGAAAAACCTAAGAAATGAGAAAAGAACATTTAGAGTCAGAAAACATCTGAAAGAATATTAAAAGGTCATATTCTTTGAATCACTGAATGACTAAAATGTGATCCCTCCACTTGGACCCACACAGTTTAAAAAGTTTACATCTCTGAGCTTTGAAAGACAAGATGTTGGAAAAAGAACAACGATGGCGACGTTTTGAGGGTAAAATGATGGCTTTAACACTGTGGACACAGCAGCAGTTGAAAGAGAAGTGTTTAAGATGAATCTTGGTACAGTGGCAGAGAGAGCTCGTTAAGCAGGCAGGTGTGAGCCTGGTTGCTATAGTGACCGCACCCAATGGCTCCATACACACGCACACAGACATGCACCTCACTTTTGCTGCTTAAAATGAACAGAAAAGTCAGGCCGAAACAAATCGCTCCCAAATGAAAAGTAAAAGTCGTATTGACAAAATTCTTTCACCGTGAGCGACAGCAATGTCTAGTCTACCTAATTCTCAGTTTTCATGCCTGTGGAGCTTATTATATGGACGTGGTGACAGTGTAAAGACACCATGCTCTTCTGATTTTCAAACGAACCTTCTGAGCCATTTTAACATTAGAGTCTATGGAAGAGTTGGAGGGAGGAGGCTGTGCATTGGTGACATTTATGAAAGAACCATAACACCTAGGACAATAGTAAACACATTGGATGAAAGAGGACAGCCATGGCTACGTTTTGAGGGTAAAATCATACCTGTAGAGCAAACGCTGTGGACACAGCAGCAGTTTTAAAAAAGATTTTAAGATTAATTTTTTTGCTCCTCTCACTCTAGCAGTTGAGCTGTCTCACTCTAGCCCCAACATTCCGTCCCATACACACCCATTATAAACTCTGAAACGGCTGAAAAAACATCATGAAACTTAAACTGGAACTGAAGAAAAAGTATAATAGATATTGAAAAGATAAATACAAGTTGAATAGTTGAATGTCTTGTCTTCGTTTTAAAGTTTGAATGGTGGCTCTATGTCAATGTATGTGGAAGTAGATACAGTTTAAAGAGGATGAAGTTGAATGAGAATTTGAAGGGTCTCCCCATTGAAATACATTATAAATTTTTGTTGAAAAAAGTTGAATAAAATTAAAAATATAAATGTTAAAAATGAGAAAAAATAGAAGCAATGTTGTCCAAAAGAATAGGAATCTAATGGTGTTTGAATGGTTTTTCTAAGTTGAACGGTTTTGAAGGAGTAGGCTTTCAAAAAACGTACGGAATAGATAATAATAATAATAAAATATAATAATAAAGATTACAACAACAATACTGTGAATGCTTTTCAAGCATTCACACTAAATATAATAACTAGAAAGTGCATTTTCTGAAGAAACTGCAGTGTGAATGCTTGAATCTGAATGTATGCATTGAAATGAAATAATTACTGAATTTAAGTTAAAAATTTTGAATGAGATAAAAAAAAAACCCGAATTTAACCTGAAAACAAAAGTGCTGAACTGCTAAAAGCTGAAGGTTACACAGAAGAAGAAGTTGGAAAAAAGCTGAAAATGTTTTAATTGTAAATTAGAAAAACCTAAGAAATGAGAAAAGAACATTTAGAGTCAGAAAACATCTGAAAGAATATTAAAAGGTCATATTCTTTGAATCACTGAATGACTAAAATGTGATCCCTCCACTTGGACCCACACAGTTTAAAAAGTTTACATCTCTGAGCTTTGAAAGACAAGATGTTGGAAAAAGAACAACGATGGCGACGTTTTGAGGGTAAAATGATGGCTTTAACACTGTGGACACAGCAGCAGTTGAAAGAGAAGTGTTTAAGATGAATCTTGGTACAGTGGCAGGGAGAGCTCGTTAAGCAGGCAGGTGTGAGCCTGGTTGCTATAGTGACCGCACCCAATGGCTCCATACACACGGACACAGACATGCACCTCACTTTTGCTGCTTAAAATGAACAGAAAAGTCAGGCCGAAACAAATCGTTCCCAAATGAAAAGTAAAAGTCGTATTGACAAAATTCTTTCACTGTGAGCGACAGCAATGTCTAGTCTACCAAATTCTCAGTTTTCATGTCTGTGGAGTTTATTATATGGACGTGGTGACAGTGGAAAGACACCATGCTCTTCTGATTTTCAAACGAACCTTCTGAGCCATTTTAACATTAGAGTCTATGGAAGAGTTGGAGGGAGGAGGCTGTGCATTGGTGACATTTATGAAAGAACCATAACACCTAGTACAATAGTAAACACATTGGATGAAAGAGGACAGCCATGGCTACGTTTTGAGGGTAAAATCATACCTGTAGAGCAAATGCTGCGGACACAGCAGCAGTTTTAAAAAAGATTTTAAGATTATTTTTTTTGCTCCTCTCACTCTAGCAGTTGAGCTGCCTCACTCTAGCCCCAACATTCCGTCCCATACACACCCATTATAAACTCTGAAACGGGTGAAAAAACATCATGAAACTTAAACTGGAACTGAAGAAAAAGTATAATAGATATTGAAAAGATAAATGCAAGTTGAATAGTTGAATGTCTTGTCTTCGTTTTAAAGTTTGAATGGTGGCTCTATGTCAATGTATGTGGAAGTAGTAAGAGTTTAAAAATGAGTAAGTTGAATGAGGATTTGAAGGGTCTCCCCATTGAAATACATTATAAATTTTTGTTGAATAAAGTTGAATAAAATTAAAAATATAAATGTTAAAAATATGAAAAATGGAAGCAGTGTTGTCCAAAAGAATAGGAATCTAACGGTGTTGGAATGGTTTTTCTAAGTTGAACGGTTTTGAAGGAGTAGGATTACAAAAAACGTACGGAATACAGAATAAAATATAATAATAATAATAATAATAATAATAATAAAGATTACAACAACAATACTGTGAATGCTTTTCAAGCATTCACACTAACTAGAAAGTGCATTTTCTGAAGAAACTGCAGTGTGAATGCTTGAATCTGAATGTATGCACTGAAATGAATTAATTGCTGAATTTTGAGTTAAAAATATTGAATGAGATAAAAAAACAAAAAAAAAAAAACGAATTTAACCTGAAAACAAAGGTGCTGAACTGCTAAAAGCTGGACGTTACACAGAAGAAGAAGTTGGAAAAAAACTGAAAATGTTTTAAATGTAAATTAGAAAACCCTAAGAAATGAGAAAAGAACATTTAGAGTCAGAAAACATCTGAATGAATATTAAAAGGTCATATTCTTTGAATCACTGAATGACTCAAATGTGATCCCTCCACTTTGATCCACACAGTTTAAAAAGTTTAAATGCCTGAGCTTTGAAAGACACGGTGTTGGAAAGAGAACAATAATGGCGACAATTTGAGGGTAAAATGATGGCTGTAACACTGTGGACACAGCAGCAGTTGAAAGAGAAGTGCTTAAGATGAATCTTGGTACAGTGGCAGGCAGAGCTCGTTAAGCAGGCAGGTGTGAGCCTGGTTGCTATAGTGACCGCACCCAATGGCTCCATACACACGTACACAGACATGCGCCTCACTTTTGCTCCTTAAAATGAACAGAAAAGTCAGGCCGAAACAAATCGTTCCCATATGAAAAGTACAAGTCGTATTGACGTAATTCTTTCACCGTGAGCGACAGCAGCTTCTAGTCTACTGAATTCTCAGTTTTCATGCCTGTGGAGTTTATTATATGGACGTGGTGACAGTGTAAAGACACCATGCTCTTCTGATTTTCAAACGAACCTTCTGAGCCATTTTAACATTAGAGTCTATGGAAGAGTTGGAGGGAGGAGGCTGTGCATTGGTGACATTTATGAAAGAACCATAACACCCAGTACAATAGTAAACACATTGGATGAAAGAGGACAGCCATGGCTACGTTTTGAGGGTAAAATCATACCTGTAGAGCAAACGCTGCAGACACAGCAGCAGTTTTAAAAAAGATTTTAAGATTAATTTTTTTGCTCCTCTCACTCTAGCAGTTGAGCTGCCTCACTCTAGCCCCAACATTCCGTCCCATACACACCCATTATAAACTCTGAAACGGGTGAAAAAACATCATGAAACTTAAACTGGAACTGAAGAAAAAGTATAATAGATATTGAAAAGATAAATACAAGTTGAATAGTTGAATGTCTTGTCTTCGTTTTAAAGTTTGAATGGTGGCTCTATGTCAACGTATGTGGAAGTAGTAAGAGTTTAAAAATGAGTAAGTTGAATGAGAATTTGAAGGGTCTCCCCATTGAAATACATTATAAATTTTTGTTGAATAAATTTGAATAAAATTAAAAATATAAATGTTAAAAATGAGAAAAATAGAAGCATTCATGTCCTAAAGAAGAGGAATCTAATGGTGTTTGAATGGATTTTCTAAGTTGAACGGTTTTGAAGGAGTGAGATGCCAAAAAACGTACGGAATATATAATAATAATAATAATAATAACTAGAAAGTGCATTTTCTGAAGAAACTGCAGTGTGAATGCTTGAATCTGAATGTATGCACTGAAATGAATTAATTGCTGAATTTTGAGTTAAAAATATTGAATGAGATTAAAAAAAACAAAAAAAAAAAACGAATTTAACCTGAAAACAAAGGTGCTGAACTGCTAAAAGCTGAAGGTTACACAGAAGAAGGAGTTGGAAAAAAACTGAAAATGTTTTAAATGTAAATTAGAAAACCCTAAGAAATGAGAAAAGAACATTTAGAGTCAGAAAACATCTGAATGAATATTAAAAGGTCATATTCTTTGAATCACTGAATGACTCAAATGTGATCCCTCCACTTTGATCCACACAATTTAAAAAGTTTAAATGCCTGAGCTTTGAAAGATACGGTGTTGGAAAGAGAACAATAATGGCAACAATTTGAGGGTAAAATGATGGCTGTAATACTGTGGACACAGCAGCAGTTGAAAGAGAAGTGCTTAAGATGAATCTTGGTACAGTGGCAGGCAGAGCTCGTTAAGCAGGCAGGTGTGAGCCTGGTTGCTATAGTGACCGCACCCAATGGCTCCATACACACGTACACAGACATGCGCCTCACTTTTGCTGCTTAAAATGAACAGAAAAGTCAGGCCGAAACAAATCGTTCCCAAATGAAAAGTAAAAGTCGTATTGACAAAATTCTTTCACCGTGAGCGACAGCAATGTCTAGTCTACCTAATTCTCAGTTTTCATGCCTGTGGAGCTTATTATATGGACGTGGTGACAGTGGAAAGACACCATGCTCTTCTGATTTTCAAACGAACCTTCTGAGCCATTTTAACATTAGAGTCTATGGAAGAGTTGGAGGGAGGAGGCTGTGCATTGGTGACATTTATGAAAGAACCATAACACCTAGGACAATAGTAAACACATTGGATGAAAGAGGACAGCGATGGCTACGTTTTGAGGGTAAAATGGCGGCTGTAGAGCAAACGCTGCGGACACAGCAGCAGTTTTAAAAAAGATTTTAAGATTAATTTTTTTGCTCCTCTCACTCTAGCAGTTGAGCTCTCTCACTCTAGCCCCAACATTCCGTCCCATACACACCCATTATAAACTCTGAAACGGGTGGAAAAACATCATGAAACTTAAACTGGAACTGAAGAAAAAGTATAATAGATATTGAAAAGATAAATACAAGTTGAATAGTTGAATGTCTTGTCTTCGTTTTAAAGTTTGAATGGTGGCTCTATGTCAATGTATGTGGAAGTAGTAAGAGTTTAAAAATGAGTAAGTTGAATGAGAATTTGAAGGGTCTCCCCATTGAAATACATGGGAAATTTTTGTTGAATAAAGTTGAATAAAATTAAAAATATAAATGTTAGAAATGAGAAAAATAGAAGCAGTCATGTCCAAAATAATAGGAATCTAACGATGTTTGAATGGTTTTTCTAAGTTGAACGGTTTTGAAGGAGTTAGATGCCAAAAAACGTACGGAAGATGATATAATAATAAAGATTAGAATAACAATACTGTGAATGCTTTTCAAGCATTCACACTAATAATAACTAGAAAGTGCATTTTCTGAAGAAACTGCAGTGTGAATGCTTGAATCTGAATGTATGCACTGAAATGAATTAATTGCTGAATTTTGAGTTAAAAATATTGAATGAGATTAAAAAAAACAAAAAAAAAACGAATTTAACCTGAAAACAAAGGTGCTGAACTGCTAAAAGCTGAAGGTTACACAGAAGAAGGAGTTGGAAAAAAACTGAAAATGTTTTAAATGTAAATTAGAAAACCCTAAGAAATGAGAAGAGAACATTTAGAGTCAGAAAACATCTGAATGAATATTAAAAGGTCATATTCTTTGAATCACTGAATGACTCAAATGTGATCCCTCCACTTTGATCCACACAGTTTAAAAAGTTTAAATGCCTGAGCTTTGAAAGATACGGTGTTGGAAAGAGAACAATAATGGCGACAATTTGAGGGTAAAATGATGGCTATAACACTGTGGACACAGCAGCAGTTGAAAGAGAAGTGCTTAAGATGAATCTTGGCACAGTGGCAGGCAGAGCTCGTTAAGCAGGCAGGTGTGAGCCTGGTTGCTATAGTGACTGCACCCAATGGCTCCATACACACGTACACAGACATGCGCCTCACTTTTGCTGCTTAAAATGAACAGAAAAGTCAGGCCGAAACAAATCGCTCCCAAATGAAAAGTAAAAGTCGTATTGACGAAATTCTTTCACCGTGAGCGGCAGCAATGTCTAGTCTACCTAATTCTCAGTTTTCATGCCTGTGGAGTTTAGTATATAGACGTGGTGACAGTGTAAAAACACCATGCTCTTCTGATTTTCAAACCAACCTTCTGAGCCGTTTTAACATTAGAGTCTATGGAAGAGTTGGAGGGAGGAGGCTGTGCATTGGTGACATTTATGAAAGAACCATAACACCTAGTACAATAGTAAACACATTGGATGAAAGAGGACAGTGATGGCTACGTTTTGAGGGTAAAATCATACCTGTAGAGCAAACGCTGTGGACACAGCAGCAGTTTTAAAAAAGATTTTAAGATTAATTTTTTTGCTCCTCTCACTCTAGCAGTTGAGCTGCCTCACTCTAGCCCCAACATTCCGTCCCATACACACCCATTATAAACTCTGAAACGGGTGAAAAAACATCATGAAACTTAAACTGGAACTGAAGAAAAAGTATAATAGATATTGAAAAGATAAATACAAGTTGAATAGTTGAATGTCTTGTCTTCGTTTTAAAGTTTGAATGGTGGCTCTATCTCAATGTATGTGGAAGTAGTAAGAGTTTAAAAATGAGTAAGTTGAATGAGGATTTGAAGGGTCTCCCCATTGAAATACATTATAAATTTTTGTTGAATAAAGTTGAATAAAATTAAAAATATAAATGTTAAAAATATGAAAAATAGAAGCAGTGTTGTCCAAAAGAATAGGAATCTAACGGTGTTTGAATGGTTTTTCTAAGTTGAACGGTTTTGAAGGAGTGAGATGCCAAAAAACGTACGGAATATATAATAATAATAATAATAAAGATTCGAATAACAATACTGTGAATGCTTTTCAAGCATTCACACTAATAAAGATTCGAATAACAATACTGTGAATGCTTTTCAAGCATTCACACTAATTAGTGTGAATGCTTGAAAAGCATTCACAGTATTGTTATTCTAATCTTTATTATTATTATTATTATTATTATTATATTTTATTCTGTATTCCGTACGTTTTTTGTAATCCTATAACTTCAAAACCGTTCAACTTAGAAAAACCATTCAAACACCGTTAGATTCCTATTCTTTTGGACAACACTGCTTCTATTTTTCATATTTTTAACATTTATATTTTTAATTTTATTCAACTTTATTCAACAAAAATTTATAATGTATTTCAATGGGGAGACCCTTCAAATCCTCATTCAACTTACTCATTTTTAAACTCTTACTACTTCCACATACATTGACATAGAGCCACCATTCAAACTTTAAAACGAAGACAAGACATTCAACTATTCAACTTGTATTTATCTTTTCAATATCTATTATACTTTTTCTTCAGTTCCAGTTTAAGTTTCATGATGTTTTTTCACCCGTTTCAGAGTTTATAATGGGTGTGTATGGGACGGAATGTTGGGGCTAGAGTGAGAGAGCTCAACTGCTAGAGTGAGAGGAGCAAAAAAATTAATCTTAAAATATTTTTTAAAACTGCTGCTGTGTCCACAGCGTTTGCTCTACAGCCACCATTTTACCCTCAAAACGTAGCCATCGCTGTCCTCTTTCATCCAATGTGTTTACTATTGTCCTAGGTGTTATGGTTCTTTCATAAATGTCACCAATGCACAGCCTCCTCCCTCCAACTCTTCCATAGACTCTAATGTTAAAATGGCTCAGAAGGTTCTTTTGAAAATCAGAAGAGCATGGTGTCTTTCCACTGTCACCACGTCCATATAATAAACTCCACAGGCATGAAAACTGAGAATTCAGTAGACTAGACATTGCTGTCGCTCACGGTGAAAGAATTTTGTCAATACGACTTGTACTTTTCATATGGGAACGATTTGTTTCGGCCTGACTTTTCTGTTCATTTTAAGCAGCAAAAGTGAGGTGCATGTCTGTGTGCGTGTGTATGGAGCCATTGGGTGCGGTCACTATAGCAACCAGGCTCACACCTGCCTGCTTAACGAGCTCTCTCTCTCACTCTGCCAAGATTCATCTGAAACACTTCTCTTTCAACTGCTGCTGTGTCCACAGTGTTACAGCCATCATTTTACCCTCAAATTGTCGCCATTATTGTTCTCTTTCCAACACCGTATCTTTCAAAGCTCAGGCATTTAAACTTTTTAAACTGTGTGGATCAAAGTGGAGGGATCACATTTGAGTCATTCAGTGATTCAAAGAATATGACCTTTTAATATTCTTTCAGATGTTTTCTGACTCTAAATGTTCTTTTCTCATTTCTTAGGTTTTTCTAATTTACAATTAAAACATTTTCAGCTTTTTTCCAACTTCTTCTTCTGTGTAACCTTCAGCTTTTAGCAGTTCCGCACTTTTGTTTTCAGGTTAAATTCGTTTGTTTTTTTTTAATCTCATTCAAAATTTTTAACTCAAAATTCAGCAATTAATTCATTTCAGTGCATACATTCAGATTCAAGCATTCACACTGCAGTTTCTTCAGAAAATGCACTTTCTAGTTAGTGTGAATGCTTGAAAAGCATTCACAGTATTGTTATTCTAATCTTTATTATTATTATATTTAGTGTGAATGCTTGAAAAGCATTCACAGTATTGTTATTCTAATCTTTATTATTAGTGTGAATGCTTGAAAAGCATTCACAGTATTGTTATTCTAATCTTTATTATTAGTGTGAATGCTTGAAAAGCATTCACAGTATTGTTATTCAAATCTTTATTATTAGTGTGAATGCTTGAAAAGCATTCACAGTATTGTTATTCGAATCTTTATTATTATTATTATTATATTTTATTCTGTATTCCGTACGTTTTTTGTAATCCTATAACTTCAAAACCGTTCAACTTAGAAAAACCATTCAAACACCGTTAGATTCCTATTCTTTTGGACAACACTGCTTCTATTTTTCATATTTTTAACATTTATATTTCTAATTTTATTCAACTTTATTCAACAAAAATTTATAATGTATTTCAATGGGGAGACCCTTCAAATCCTCATTCAACTTACTCATTTTTAAACTCTTACTACTTCCACATACATTGACATAGAGCCACCATTCAAACTTTAAAACGAAGACAAGACATTCAACTATTCAACTTGTATTTATCTTTTCAATATCTATTATACTTTTTCTTCAGTTCCAGTTTAAGTTTCATGATGTTTTTTCACCCGTTTCAGAGTTTATAATGGGTGTGTATGGGACGGAATGTTGGGGCTAGAGTGAGGCAGCTCAACTGCTAGAGTGAGAGGAGCAAAAAAATTAATCTTAAAATATTTTTTAAAACTGCTGCTGTGTCCACAGCGTTTGCTCTACAGGTATGATTTTACCCTCAAAACGTAGCCATCGCTGTCCTCTTTCATCCAATGTGTTTACTATTGTACTAGGTGTTATGGTTCTTTCATAAATGTCACCAATGCACAGCCTCCTCCCTCCAACTCTTCCATAGACTCTAATGTTAAAACGGCTCAGAAGGTTCGTTTGAAAATCAGAAGAGCATGGTGTCTTTCCACTGTCACCACGTCCATATAATAAGCTCCACAGGCATGAAAACTGAGAATTAGGTAGACTAGACATTGCTGTCGCTCACGGTGAAAGAATTTTGTCAATACGACTTTTACTTTTCATTTGGGAGCGATTTGTTTCGGCCTGACTTTTCTGTTCATTTTAAGCAGCAAAAGTGAGGCGCATGTCTGTGTACGTGTGTATGGAGCCATTGGGTGCGGTCACTATAGCAACCAGGCTCACACCTGCCTGCTTAACGAGCTCTGCCTGCCACTGTACCAAGATTCATCTTAAGCACTTCTCTTTCAACTGCTGCTGTGTCCAGAGTGTTACAGCCATCATTTTACCCTCAAATTGTCGCCATTATTGTTCTCTTTCCAACACCGTATCTTTCAAAGCTCAGGCATTTAAACTTTTTAAACTGTGTGGATCAAAGTGGAGGGATCACATTTGAGTCATTCAGTGATTCAAAGAATATGACCTTTTAATATTCATTCAGATGTTTTCTGACTCTAAATGTTCTTTTCTCATTTCTTAGGGTTTTCTAATTTACATTTAAAACATTTTCAGTTTTTTTCCAACTCCTTCTTCTGTGTAACCTTCAGCTTTTAGCAGTTCAGCACCTTTGTTTTCAGGTTAAATTCGTTTTTTTTTTTGTTTTTTTTTTAATCTCATTCAATATTTTTAACTCAAAATTCAGCAATTAATTCATTTCAGTGCATACATTCAGATTCAAGCATTCACACTGCAGTTTCTTCAGAAAATGCACTTTCTAGTTAGTGTGAATGCTTGAAAAGCATTCACAGTATTGTTCTTCTAATCTTTATTAGTGTGAATGCTTGAAAAGCATTCACAGTATTGTTATTCGAATCTTTATTAGTGTGAATGCTTGAAAAGCATTCACAGTATTGTTATTCGAATCTTTATTATTATTATTATTATATTTTATCTATTCCGTACGTTTTTTGTAAGCCTACTCCTTCAAAACCGTTCAACTTAGAAAAACCATTCAAACACCGTTAGATTCCTATTCTTTTGGACAACACTGCTTCTATTTTTCATATTTTTAACATTTATATTTTTAATTTTATTCAACTTTATTCAACAAAAATTTATAATGTATTTCAATGGGGAGACCCTTCAAATCCTCATTCAACTTACTCATTTTTAAACTCTTACTACTTCCACATACATTGACATAGAGCCACCATTCAAACTTTAAAGCGAAGACAAGACATTCAACTATTCAACTTGTATTTATCTTTTCAATATCTATTATACTTTTTCTTCAGTTCCAGTTTAAGTTTCATGATGTTTTTTCACCCGTTTCAGAGTTTATAATGGGTGTGTATGGGACGGAATGTTGGGGCTAGAGTGAGGCAGCTCAACTGCTAGAGTGAGAGGAGCAAAAAAATTAATCTTAAAATCTTTTTTAAAACTGCTGCTGTGTCCGCAGCGTTTGCTCTACAGGTATGATTTTACCCTCAAAACGTAGCCATGGCTGTCCTCTTTCATCCAATGTGTTTACTATTGTACTAGGTGTTATGGTTCTTTCATAAATGTCACCAATGCACAGCCTCCTCCCTCCAACTCTTCCATAGACTCTAATGTTAAAATGGCTCAGAAGGTTCGTTTGAAAATCAGAAGAGCATGGTGTCTTTACACTGTCACCACGTCCATATAATAAACTCCACAGACATGAAAACTGAGAATTTGGTAGACTAGACATTGCTGCCGCTCACGGTGAAAGAATTTTGTCAATATGACCTATACTTTTCATTTGGGAACGATTTGTTTCGGCCTGACTTTTCTGTTCATTTTAAGCAGCAAAAGTGAGGCGCATGTCTGTGTGCGTGTGTATGGAGCCATTGGGTGCAGTCACTATAGCAACCAGGCTCACAGCTGCCTGCTTAACGAGCTCTGCCTGCCACTCTGCCAAGATTCATCTTAAACACTTCTCTTTCAACTGCTGCTGCGTCCACAGTGTTAAAGCCATCATTTTACCCTCAAAACGTTGCCATCGTTGTTCTCTTTCCAACACCGTGTCTTTCAAAGCTCAGACATTTAAACTTTTTTAAACTGTGTGGATCAAAGTGGAGGGATCAGATTTTAGTCATTCAGTGATTCAAAGAATATGACCTTTTAATATTCTTTCAGATGTTTTCTGACTCTAAATGTTCTTTTCTCATTTCTTAGGTTTTTCTAATTTACAATTAAAACATTTTCAGCTTTTTTCCAACTTCTTCTTCTGTGTAACCTTCAGCTTTTAGCAGTTCAGCACTTTTGTTTTCAGGTTAAATTCGGGGTTTTTTTTTTTATCTCATTCAAAATTTTTAACTTAAATTCAGTAATTATTTCATTTCAATGCATACATTCAGATTCAAGCATTCACACTGCAGTTTCTTCAGAAAATGCACTTTCTAGTTCTATTTTATTATTATCTATTCCGTACGTTTTTTGTAATCTATCTCCTTCAAAACCGTTCAACTTAGAAAAACCATTCAAACACCATTAGATTCCTATTCTTTTGGACATGACTGCTTCTATTTTTCTCATTTTTAACATTTATATTTTTAATTTTATTCAACTTTATTCAACAAAAATTTCCCATGTATTTCAATGGGGAGACCCTTCAAATCCTCATTCAACTTACTCATTTTTAAACTCTTACTACTTCCACATACATTGACATAGAGCCACCATTCAAACTTTAAAACGAAGACAAGACATTCAACTATTCAACTTGTATTTATCTTTTCAATATCTATTATACTTTTTCTTCAGTTCCAGTTTAAGTTTCATGATGTTTTTTCACCCGTTTCAAAATTTATAATGGGTGTGTATGGGACGGAATGTTGGGGCTAGAGTGAGACAGCTCAACTGCTAGAGTGAGAGGAGCAAAAAAATTAATCTTAAAATCTTTTTTAAAACTGCTGCTGTGTCCGCAGCGTTTGCTCTACAGGTATGATTTTACCCTCAAAACGTAGCCATGGCTGTCCTCTTTCATCCAATGTGTTTACTATTGTACTAGGTGTTATGGTTCTTTCGTAAATGTCACCAATGCACAGCCTCCTCCCTCCAACTCTTCCATAGACTCCAATGTTAAAATGGCTCAGAAGGTTCGTTTGAAAATCAGAAGAGCATGGTGTCTTTCCACTGTCACCACGTCCATATAATAAGCTCCACAGGCATGAAAACTGAGAATTAGGTAGACTAGACATTGCTGTCGCTCACGGTGAAAGAATTTTGTCAATACGACTTTTACTTTTCATTTGGGAGCGATTTGTTTCGGCCTGACTTTTCTGTTCATTTTAAGCAGCAAAAGTGAGGCGCATGTCTGTGTACGTGTGTATGGAGCCCTTGGGTGCAGTCACTATAGCAACCAGGCTCACACCTGCCTGCTTAACGAGCTCTGCCTGCCACTGTACCAAGATTCATCTTTAGCACTTCTCTTTCAACTGCTGCTGTGTCCACAGTGTTACAGCCATCATTTTACCCTCAAATTGTCGCCATTATTGTTCTCTTTCCAACACCGTATCTTTCAAAGCTCAGGCATTTAAACTTTTTAAACTGTGTGGATCAAAGTGGAGGGATCACATTTGAGTCATTCAGTGATTCAAAGAATATGACCTTTTAATATTCATTCAGATGTTTTCTGACTCTAAATGTTCTTTTCTCATTTCTTAGGGTTTTCTAATTTACATTTAAAACATTTTCAGTTTTTTTCCAACTCCTTCTTCTGTGTAACCTTCAGCTTTTAGCAGTTCAGCACCTTTGTTTTCAGGTTAAATTCGTTTTTTTTTGTTTGTTTTTTTTTATCTCATTCAATATTTTTAACTCAAAATTCAGCAATTAATTCATTTCAGTGCATACATTCAGATTCAAGCATTCACACTGCAGTTTCTTCAGAAAATGCACTTTCTAGTTAGTGTGAATGCTTGAAAAGCATTCACAGTATTGTTGTTGTAATCTTTATTATTATAATATTTTATTATCTATTCCGTACGTTTTTTGAAAGCCTACTCCTTCAAAACCGTTCAACTTAGAAAAACCATTCAAACACCATTAGATTCCTATTCTTTTGGACACTGTTGCTTGTATTTTTCTCATTTTTAACATTTATATTTTTAATTTTATTCAACTTTATTCAACAAAAATTTCCCATGTATTTCAATGGGGAGACCCTTCAAATTCTCATTCAACTTACTCATTTTTAAACTCTTACTACTTCAACATACGTTCACATAGAGCCACCATTCAAACTTTAAAACGAAGACAAGACATTCAACTATTCAACTTGTATTTATCTTTTCAATATCTATTATACTTTTTCTTCAGTTCCAGTTTAAGTTTCATGATGTTTTTTCACCCGTTTCAGAGTTTATAATGGGTGTGTATGGGACGGAATGTTGGGGCTAGAGTGAGACAGCTCAACTGCTAGAGTGAGAGGAGCAAAAAAAATAATCTTAAAATCTTTTTTAAAACTGCTGCTGTGTCCGCAGCGTTTGCTCTACAGGTATGATTTTACCCTCAAAACGTAGCCATGGCTGTCCTCTTTCATCCAATGTGTTTACTATTGTACTAGGTGTTATGGTTCTTTCATAAATGTCACCAATGCACAGCCTCCTCCCTCAAACTCTTCCATAGACTCTAATGTTAAAATGGCTCAGAAGGTTCGTTTGAAAATCAGAAGAGCATGGTGTCTTTCCACTGTCACCACGTGCATATAATAAACTCCACAGACATGAAAACTGAGAATTTGGTAGACTAGACATTGCTGTCGCTCACAGTGAAAGAATTTTGTCAATACGACTTTTACTTTTCATTTGGGAACGATTTGTTTCGGCCTGACTTTTCTGTTCATTTTAAGCAGCAAAAGTGAGGTGCATGTCTGTGTCCGTGTGTATGGAGCCATTGGGTGCGGTCACTATAGCAACCAGGCTCACACCTGCCTGCTTAACGAGCTCTGCCTGCCACTGTACCAAGATTCATCTTAAGCACTTCTCTTTCAACTGCTGCTGTGTCCACAGTGTTAAAGCCATCATTTTACCCTCAAAACGTCGCCATCGTTGTTCTTTTTCCAACATCTTGTCTTTCAAAGCTCAGAGATGTAAACTTTTTAAACTGTGTGGGTCCAAGTGGAGGGATCACATTTGAGTCATTCAGTGATTCAAAGAATATGACCTTTTAATATTCATTCAGATGTTTTCTGACTCTAAATGTTCTTTTCTCATTTCTTAGGTTTTTCTAATTTACAATTAAAACATTTTCAGCTTTTTTCCAACTTCTTCTTCTGTGTAACCTTCAGCTTTTAGCAGTTCAGCACTTTTGTTTTCAGGTTAAATTCGGGTTGTTTTTTTTTATCTCATTCAAAATTTTTAACTTAAATTCAGTAATTATTTCATTTCAATGCATACATTCAGATTCAAGCATTCACACTGCAGTTTCTTCAGAAAATGCACTTTCTAGTTATTATATTTTATCTATTCCGTACGTTTTTTGAAAGCCTACTCCTTCAAAACCGTTCAACTTAGAAAAACCATTCAAACACCATTAGATTCCTATTCTTTTGGACACTGTTGCTTGTATTTTTCTCATTTTTAACATTTATATTTTTAATTTTATTCAACTTTATTCAACAAAAATTTCCCATGTATTTCAATGGGGAGACCCTTCAAATTCTCATTCAACTTACTCATTTTTAAACTCTTACTACTTCAACATACGTTCCCATAGAGCCACCATTCAAACTTTAAAACGAAGACAAGACATTCAACTATTCAACTTGTATTTATCTTTTCAATATCTATTATACTTTTTCTTCAGTTCCAGTTTAAGTTTCATGATGTTTTTTCAGCCGTTTCAGAGTTTATAATGGGTGTGTATGGGACGGAATGTTGGGGCTAGAGTGAGACAGCTCAACTGCTAGAGTGAGAGGAGCAAAAAAATTAATCTTAAAATCTTTTTTAAAACTGCTGCTGTGTCCGCAGCGTTTGCTCTACAGGTATGATTTTACCCTCAAAACGTAGCCATGGCTGTCCTCTTTCATCCAATGTGTTTACTATTGTCCTAGGTGTTACGGTTCTTTCATAAATGTCACCAATGCACAGCCTCCTCCCTCCAACTCTTCCATAGACTCTAATGTTAAAATGGCTCAGAAGGTTCGTTTGAAAATCAGAAGAGCATGGTGTCTTTACACTGTCACCACGTCCATATAATAAGCTCCACAGGCATGAAAACTGAGAATTAGGTAGACTAGACATGGCTGTCGCTCACGGTGAAAGAATTTTGTCAATACGACATGTACTTTTCATTTGGGAAGAATTTGTTTGGGCCTGACTTTTCTGTTCATTTTAAGCAGCAAAAGTGAGGCGCATGTCTGTGTACGTGTGTATGGAGCCATTGGGTGCGGTCACTATAGCAACCAGGCTCACACCTGCCTGCTTAACGAGCTCTGCCTGCCACTGTGCCAAGATTCATCTTAAGCACTTCTCTTTCAACTGCTGCTGTGTCCACAGTGTTATAGCCATCATTTTACCCTCAAATTGTCCCCATTATTGTTCTCTTTCCAACACCGTGTCTTTCAAAGCTCAGGCATTTAAACTTTTTAAACTGTGTGGATCAAAGTGGAGGCATCACATTTGAGTCATTCAGTGATTCAAAGAATATGACCTTTTAATATTCATTCAGATGTTTTCTGACTCTAAATGTTCTTTTCTCATTTCTTAGGGTTTTCTAATTTACATTTAAAACATTTTCAGTTTTTTTTCCAACTCCTTCTTCTGTGTAACCTTCAGCTTTTAGCAGTTCAGCACCTTTGTTTTCAGGTTTAATTCGGTTTTTTTTTTGTTTTTTTTTAATCTCATTCAATATTTTTAACTCAAAATTCAGCAATTAATTCATTTCAGTGCATACATTCAGATTCAAGCATTCACACTGCAGTTTCTTCAGAAAATGCACTTTCTAGTTATTATTATTATTATATTTTATCTATTCCGTACGTTTTTTGTAATCCTACTCCTTCAAAACCGTTCAACTTAGAAAAACCATTCAAACACCGTTAGATTCCTATTCTTTTGGACAACACTGCTTCTATTTTTCATATTTTTAACATTTATATTTTTAATTTTATTCAACTTTATTCAACAAAAATTTCCCAAAATTTCCCATGTATTTCAATGGGGAGACCCTTCAAATTCTCATTCAACTTATTCATTTTTAAACTCTTACTACTTCCACATACATTGACATAGAGCCACCATTCAAACTTTAAAACGAAGACAAGACATTCAACTATTCAACTTGTATTTATCTTTTCAATATCTATTATACTTTTTCTTCAGTTCCAGTTTAAGTTTCATGATGTTTTTTCACCCGTTTCAAAATTTATAATGGGTGTGTATGGGACGGAATGTTGGGGCTAGAGTGAGACAGCTCAACTGCTAGAGTGAGAGGAGCAAAAAAATTAATCTTAAAATCTTTTTTAAAACTGCTGCTGTGTCCACAGCGTTTGCTCTACAGGTATGATTTTACCCTCAAAACGTAGCCATGGCTGTCCTCTTTCATCCAATGTGTTTACTATTGTCCTAGGTGTTACGGTTCTTTCATAAATGTCACCAATGCACAGCCTCCTCCTTCCAACTCTTCCATAGACTCTAATGTTAAAATGGCTCAGAAGGTTCGTTTGAAAATCAGAAGAGCATGGTGTCTTTACACTGTCACCACGTCCATATAATAAACTCCACAGGCATGAAAACTGAGAATTTGGTAGACTAGAAGCTGCTGTCGCTCACGGTGAAAGAATTTTGTCAATACGACTTGTACTTTTAATTTGGGAACGATTTGTTTCGGCCTGACTTTTCTGTTCATTTTAAGCAGCAAAAGTGAGGCGCATGTCTGTGTCGTGTGTATGGAGCCATTGTCACTATAGCAACCAGGCTCACACCTGCCTGCTTAACGAGCTCTCTCTCACTCTGCCAAGGTTAAACCTAAAAATGTTAGATTGTAGTAAGATTAACTTTTTCAAAAGTACAATAAGACAGATTTGACAGGGTTTTGCCACAGATTAATAGTTTGTCACTAGTTAGTATATGCCAACTAAGTAGAGCATTGTGATTGGCACAAAGGTTTTTCAGATCTGGGCAGTTGGAGTCAGTTGATGACTTCAAAATCATCCTTTCTGACTGGATAATTAAAGCTCTCAGCATCTATCGGTCTGTAGTTAATTTCCCCACCTTTTAACTAACGTTTCACTAACCTAATCTCATTTAATGTCTCTGTTTATAGTCTGTATAGTTTATCTCCCCACGAATATACTCAAAGTAGTCTTAAAATAAAACCCACAAAACAGTTCAAGATTTAATACTTTTTATTTGCTCATTTAATGCCAGTTGCCCTGTTTTTCTGTATGTCACTCATTCGCTTATACTTGGGGAAAAAGGACCAATTTTTACACTAGTATAGTGTATTTTTTCCCTCTATCTCTCTATGTCTGTCACACACAGAGACCAACACACAGACATGTATATGCTCATTATTGCTGTTCAAACTGATGGTCAAATTTCCAAGCACCACCTGAACGCCTCATCTGTTTTTAACCTATCACTGGACCAACTGTCGTCATTCCGCTTTGCTCTCTGCTGTGGTAAGTACAGTACACTCAGTACTGCAGTGTTTTATTTTTATGATGGAAAAAATACATGTTTGACATTTAAACTCACATATCAAGTCCAACAGAGTTAAAAACAATTCAAAGAAGAAAGAAAGAAAAAAGAATAACCTTCGCTATCATTTATATACGTTTATTACGTTTTGCTGTTAGCAGCAGTGCTAACGCTAGCTTCAATGCTAATGCTAGCAACAATGCTAACGCTAGCTATAGTGCTAACACTAGCCTTAGCAGTTGTTAACTGACAAAAATAATATTCCTGTGATATTTCTTGCCGGTCAGTGAGACAAAAGTAAGAAATTAGCTTTATTATTGCCATTGTGGCTCAGTTTTAACAGTAAGAGTGCTAGCGCTAGCAGCATTGCTAGCGCTAGCAGCATTGCTAACGCTAGCTGCAATGCTAACGCTAGCTGCAATGCTAACACTAACTGAAGTGCTAATGCTAGCCGGAATGCTAGCGCTAGCAGCAATGCTAAGGCTAGTAACAGTCTAACAGTAGCCTTACATAAGTGGCAATACTTCAGTTAACTAGTTTGAATTGTAAAATGACTGCTGTATCAGTTGGTGTGCTATATTACTCTATAATTACCCTGCTGACTAGAAGTTCAGTGTATCATGTCGTGTGGGCTTTGTATTTCTGTTAGTCTGATAACACTGTACAGACAACTAACGTATTATTTCTCGTTTCTTTCAGGAACCTGACTGACACTGTGCTTTGCCTGGTAGGTGTGCACATACTGTAAGAGAAGTAGACCAAAATAAAAAAATTATATGACTAATATAAGCTGTAAAGTGATGGGTTCAAACTTTGTGCTAGACCTTTTAAACACAATTTTATAATAAATACACATAAGTGCAGCTTAACAATTGGGCTAAAATATTTTTTTCGTACATTTTTGTAGTCACACTACATGTGATTAATTAATGATTCACTCAATCATATTTGTATTTAAAAATATTATTGCTGAATTTAATTAAATATTTATTCTTTTAAAAAGTGCCCAATTATGCAACTTTTTGCACATGGCAGCCGACAACAGTTTAGCTTGAATATTTGTTTTGTCCTTTTGCAGTAGTCACATTTAGTTCATACAATTACCATGTGATATAATTTTAATAAAATTATTTTTTTTTCTTGTTTTTTGTTCAGAGTGTGTAGAAGAAGAAGAACAAGGACCAGATCTCCAGTCTTCTCTCTCACATCCCAACCCCCCAACCCCTCTATCCTCTGTCCTGCTCCACCTATTGTCTCTGCCTTCTTTCCATCTGTATTTCACTCTGTGGTTTGTGAGAAATTTTGCCAAACCAACAATCCTTTTGCGGTTTGATTTAAAGCCGTGTCTCTCCTGCTCTGTCTGTTCTCTCTGCTAAATTTTCTCTCTACCTGTTTTTCACTCTTGGCTTGCTGCTGAAAAACGCCAAGCCAACAAAGCAATAAAGAGTGCATATTTTGCCTCAACCTATGAACAAACTGAACAAACAAAGAAAAATCTGCGGTTTGATTTAAAGCCGTGTCTCTCCTGCTCTGTCTGTTCTCACTGCTAAATTTTCTCTCTACCTGTTTTTCACTCTTGGCTTGCTGCTGAAAAACGCCAAGCCATTAAAGCAATAAAGAGTGCATATATTGCCTCTACCTGAGAACAAACTGAACAAAGAAAACTAATTCACGGTTTGATTGTGATTTCCCAGCCGTGTCTCTCCTGCTCTGCCTGTTCTCTCTTCTAAATTTTCTCTCTACCTGTTTTTCACTCTTGGCTTGCTGCTGAAAAATGCCAAGCCAATAAAGAGAGTGCATAATATTCTCTCAACTGAAGAACAAACTGTCAAACGAAAGACAACTGTTTAAGACAAATAAAAACTGAAATATAAAAACAAAGACAACATCTCCTGGTGTGTGCCACTCTTATCTTGTGAACATATTTTCTAAAGACTAAGAAACACTTGCAGGTGTGTGAAAATGCCAAGGAAGCAGAAAAAGTCACAAGCTGCAAAACAACGCTGGAAAAAGTTTCATGAGTTTCACAAAGTACCAACATGTGAACAAGCTGAGTTTGATTTTCCTCAGAGCTCTGCAGAAGACAGTGTGTCTACAAAGACCAATTCTGACAGTGTCAAACAGGCAGGTCAACATGTTCCTGCACATGTACAACAGGTATCTTATGCTGATGCTGTAAAGAGTGGACTGCAGCATAAAGTTAATGAACAACATGAGGTGTCAAGTGCCCCACAGGTGGGTTATGCTGACTTTTTGAAAAGAGGCTGTCACAGTGATGTGGCAGGACCATCTCATGCAGAAAGAGTGAACCTTGAAAACCAGCCCTCTGTTATACATGTCTGTGCATCTCGCAGCCAGGCTCATCCTAAATATGGAGACTCCAGAAACAAGCAGTGCACATGTAACTCACTCACATTTCTTGCTTTCCTTCATGAGAATGAAAACATGACTACAGCTGACCTTAATCTGGTCTTGGATAAAGGTGATGTGATGTACAAAGAGGCCAAGAAAAGATTTCCTAAAAATATTCATTTGGCAACCGATGAGCTGCCAGACAAAGTTGATGCTCGCTGGTCTATGTATGATGTCGACATGACACAGCCTTCCCGGTATGGGACATTTGAAGAACCTCCAGAGGAAGCAGTAGATACCTTTCTCAGCTTAGAAGCAGGACTGAGCTGCCTGTTGTCAGATGTGCAGTATGCCTTATTGATTATGAGTGGATTGTGTATCGCAGTGTTCAGATCCACATCAGGCAAATATGGTTTCTTTGATCCACACTCCAGAACACCCAGTGGTCTTCCTCTATTACTACAGTCACGTAATCGTGGTACAGCTGTGATGCTGAAATTCACACTCCTCAGTGACATGATTAAGAGGATCCAAGATTCTTATGAAATGATGGAGATATCACCCTCTTGTAACTATGAACTGAAGCCTGTGCAGTTCTACAGTATGAGCACAGTCAACCTGAGTGATACTATCACAGACACAGTCTGCAGACCAACAGCTGCCACTGCTGTGGCATCTACTCACTCTGATACAACTGTTGATGAAGCAAACTCCTCTACTCCAAGGAGAAACACAACGACTGATCTGACTGAGAACATCTTTTGTCAAATGTCCATTTGTACGCCACCGGTGAAACAAAAAGAAGTTCACGTGACTCAGTTCACATCATATGAAGATCAGAATGAACCTCCTAATATACCAACTGAAGAACTATGCAGTGAATTAAGTTTCCTTCCATCAAGTGATGCTTTTTCATGTCAATCAAATGCTGCCATAACAAATGTTGCTGCCTGTGACCTTTCTGATATAGTTTTACAAAAACTGAAAAAAGTTAATAAACAACAAAGGCACAAAATGAAAAGAAGATTAATGGCATCAGAGAAACCCAGAAATCAGAGAAAAGAAAACCAAAAAAGGAGAGAACAACAAAAGTATGCTTCAAATAAAGATTACAAAGAAAAGAAAAAATCTTGCGCAAGCGAGACATATAAAAACAATCCTGAAGTTAAACAAAAACAACAACAGTATATGAAAAGACGTTACTGTGAAAATGATGAATTCAGAAAGAAACAAAAACAATATGTTAAAAAACGTTTTTCTGAGAATGCTACAGTTAGAAAGAAACAACAACAATATATTAAAAGACGCTACTGTGAGAACGATGAATTCAGAAAGAAACAACAACAATATATTAAAAGACGCTACTGTGAGAACGATGAATTCAGAAAGAAACAACAACAATATATTAAAAGACGCTACTGTGAGAACGATGAATTCAGAAAGAAACAACAACAATATATTAAAAGACGCTACTGTGAGAACGATGAATTCAGAAAGAAACAACAACAATATATTAAAAGACGCTACTGTGACAATGCTGACTTTAGACAAAAACAAAAAAACTATATAACTAAAAGGTATCAAGAAAACCCTGAATTCAGAGAGAGACAGAGATCTCGAGTGACTCAGCGTTATGCACGTGACAATGCATTCAGAGTAAGACACAGACAACTAATGAAACAACTAATGCGAGACAGGTATCAAAGTAATCTTGCATTCAGGATTATGCACAACATGAGATGTGCAATGAAAATAAAAAGGAAATACAGATGGGTGAACAGACAAACCCAAGAGAGTGACAACAGTGTGATCAACGAGGCCATATCTGTGTTCAAATCACAAATCAAAGCTGGACCATCATACCCATGTACTGTATGCTTCAAGGCTTCATTTCCAAACCAAGTGCGACCCTGCACAAGGTCAAAGTATGTCAAAAACCCACATGTAGTTGCAACATGTTTGACAGGAAAGTTTGTTCATGTTTGTGATGAAAACTGCAGAAATGAGCAGTGCAAAGTGCCTGATGAGAGAAAGAGAGAGTGGATATGTCACACCTGCCACGATCATCTTAAAAATGGATCCATGCCAGCACTTGCTGTTGCCAATAAGTTGGATCTTGCTGATATTCCAGCTGAACTTTCTGATCTCAACATACTGGAGAGACATCTCATAGCCAAGTGCATACCATTTGCCAAGATCATTCCTCTTCCCAAAGGCAGACAAAGAGCAATTAGAGGAAATGTGGTCTGTGTCCCATCAGAGGTACAGGAAACTGTTGAAACACTACCTCGACTGAGAATTAATTCTCAGGTGATCAGAGTAAAATTGAAGAGACGCTTGTCTTACAAAGGTCATCAGCTGTTTCAGACTGTAAGCTGGTCTAAACTTGTGCAAGCACTGCATAAACTCAAGCAGATTCATCCACAGTATAAGGATGTGAGCATCAGAGATGATGCTGAGCTGTGTGATCCAACTCTTCCTGATGAAGATGATGAGGATGATGATGATGAAAACATGAATGAGGACGATTATGATGAGGCTGATTTAATGGAAATTGACAGCTGTGAGAAAAATGCACTGAGTGAAGCACAAAATATAAATGAACAGGACATTGACATGTTACCCTGTGATGGTGAACAATCGCATGAACAGATGAGAGATGATTCAGAGCAAGCAGATGGACTGACTAATGGTGGTTTTGCACTCGAGTCCTGTTTGCAGCCCCCTGATGTGGCTGAGGAGATATTATGTTTCAGTGAAGGAATCTACTCTGTTGCTCCTGCAGAGAGAAACAATCCAATAAGTTTTTTCAAAACACCTAAACTGGAGGCCATGGCCTTCCCTGTGCAGTTTCCTACAGGCCAAAACACACTTGATGAAAGAAGGCTGATCAAAGTATCCCCCAGTGGGTATTTCAAATCAAGACTTTTCTGCATTGATGATCGTTTTGCCAAAGACACAAACTATTTATTCTTTGCACAGTTTGTGACTGAAATACACTTGGCTACATCCAGCATGACAGTACAGTTAAGGAAGGCAAAGCCTCTGACCAGAGATGGTAGAAAAATAACCTCAGGCATGTTACAAGATAAACATGAGGTGGAGAAACTGGTGCGAAATAAAGATGCAGTGAGATTCATGCAGCCTCTGAGAGGAACCCCAGCCTATTGGGAGAAAACAACAAGAGATCTTTTTGCCATGATC
Organism: Astatotilapia calliptera; assembly: GCF_964374335.1. Taxonomy (NCBI): domain Eukaryota; kingdom Metazoa; phylum Chordata; class Actinopteri; order Cichliformes; family Cichlidae; genus Astatotilapia; species Astatotilapia calliptera. The sequence continues at coordinate 28,379,203 of NC_137437.1, forward strand.
AGACAGTTGGGAACTCCCACGTTCTTTTGCACATTTTCAGCTGCTGAAATGCGCTGGCCTGAAGTGATCGAGGCAATAACAAGGCAGCAAGGTGAACAAGTGAATTTTGAAGGACTCGACTGGTCAGCAAAGTGTGACATCCTGAGAAGCAATCCTGTCACAACAATGCGCATGTTTGACAAGAGAGTTGAAGCATTATTCAGAGATTTACTCTTATCTCCTGCAGAGCCACTTGGCAAAGTCATTGACTACTTTTACAGAGTTGAGTTTCAGCACAGAGGAAGCCCACACATACACTGCCTCCTGTGGGTAGAAGGTGCTCCTGTGTTTGAGGAGGATGATGAGCAAACTGTTCTTGATTTTATAAACAAATACATCACAGCTCAGCTGCCTGATCCACATAAACAACCTGAACTGTACAAAAAAGTAACAGAAGTGCAAAAACACAGTAAGAACCACACAAAGACGTGCTTTAGGAGTTTAAGCTCCGGGTGCCGTTTTGGTTTTCCCAAACCACCCTGCAATGAGACAATGATCACAAGACCCAGTGAGGATGATGCACTGGAAGTAGAAACGGCAAAGAACAAGCTCAGACCACTGAACCAGCTGCTGAATGAACCTGAAACTGCTTCCATGAGTTTAGAGCAGCTCTTGGAAAGATGCAAGTTGACACATGCAGAATATGAGAGATACCTGAATAAAATGAACATGAGGAGTACGATCATACTAAAGCGTGATCCAAAAGACTCTTGGATAAACGGCTATAATCCACATCTGCTTGAAGCCTGGAACAGTAATATCGACATAAGCTTTGTTTTAGATGCTTTTGGTGCTGCAAATTATTTAATGAAATATATATCAAAAAAAGAGGGCGGGCTATCTGAGTACCTGAAAACTGTCATTGAGAACTCCCATAAGGACAGTGTAAATGAGTGCGATGAAATGAGAGCCGTCATGCAGGCATATTCAAAGAAGCGAGAGATCAGTGCACAGGAGTGTGTTGCTCGTGCATGTGGTCTTCACATGAAGCAATGCTCACGTGCTGTAATATTCATTCCAACTGATGATAATCCTGTGAAAATGAGTCGTCCCCTGTCAGTTCTGGACAACACAACACCTGAGTCTTCCAATGTTTGGATGACATCTTTGAATGACAAATACAAAGCCAGACCTGAAACACCAGAGTATGAGGAGATGTGCATGGCAGACTTTGCTGCTACTTGCAGGATTGTCTATGGCCAACAGAAAAAAGGTAAAGATGTTTTGCCCCTTCTCAATGAGATGGGGTTTGTGCAAAGGCGCAAAAACAATAAGCCTGCTATCATCAGATTTCACCGCTGCTCACAAGAAAAACATCCAGAGCAATATTACGGAAGACTGCTTAAACTGTACCTTCCTCATCGTTCAGACCACGAACTGAAAACACCATCGTTGCCAACCTATCAGGCTTTCTATGGTGCTGGCTGTGTACAGCTACCAGGTACTGACCATCTTGAGTACGTGCAACACATTGTCAAAAGAAACAGAGAAAAATATGAGAAAAACAGTGAGGAGATCGAGAGCGCTGTTGAGGAATATGAGCAGAACAGAGGTGTGACTGACGAATGGTGTAATCTGGCACCTGAATCAGATCTCGTAAGGTTGCCACTTGTCGAACAAGAAAGAGAGCGAGACAATGAAAATGAACAGGAAGATGTGCCCGACTACAGCCGTCAGGCTGATGCTTCAACAGAAGTCAGAGCCATCAGGGAACCCCCTGCTATTGATCCCACATTGTTACGTCAGATGTTTCAGAATCTGAACAAGAAGCAAGCCTGCATATTTTATGCAGTTAGAGACTGGTGCATTAAAAGAGTCTGTGCTCTAAATCCAGAGCAGTTTTTCTTTTATATTAATGGTGGTGCTGGAACAGGAAAATCACATCTTATCAAATGCATCTACTCAGAAGCATCTAAGATACTGAGCAAAGTGCCCAGATATGCAGACGACGTTGACATATCAAAACCCACCGTCCTGTTAACTGCTTTCACTGGGACTGCAGCTTTTAACATTTCTGGAACAACACTGCATTCTCTTCTCAAGCTGCCTAGAAGCTTAAAACCTCCCATTCAGGGACTTGGCAATCAGCTGGATGAAGTCAGATCAGAACTTTTGAATGCTGAAATAATCGTCATTGACGAAGTGTCTATGGTGTCAAGACATCTGTTTGCATATGTAGATGCAAGACTCAAACAGATCAAAGGGACTCGGAGACCCTTTGGAGGCATGTCAGTCATTGCTGTCGGAGACTTCTATCAGCTACCCCCAGTGCGACAGTCTAAACCTCTCTGTGTGCACGACCCGTCTGAGATCGACCTGTGGCGGGAGCATTTTCAGATGATCACTCTGACTGAGATTATGCGTCAGAAAGATGATGTTGTCTTTGCTGAGATGCTGAACAGAATTCGTGTAAAAGGAAAGTTGGATGAGCTTTGCGAAGCAGATAGAAATTTGTTGTTACAGGCCATAACTGAACCAGCCCATTGTCCGACTGATGCATTGCACATTTTTGCAACTAATAAAGAAGTGGATGCACACAACTCTTCAACACTGGCTCTGCTCCACACTCATATCATTGACATCCATGCAGATGATTATAGAAAAGATCCTAGAACTGGCAGAATGGCACTTCAAGACAGACCATTGAAAGGAGGTAAAAACGAGTTACCAGACACACTGAAAGTTGCAGAAGGAGCTCGTGTCATGCTCACCAGAAACATTGACATACAAAATGGTTTGGTTAATGGAGCTTTTGGAATACTACTTAGAGTAGTTTACTCTGAAAATGACCAACACATCATCAAGCTTGGACTTAAAATGGATAATGAGACATCTGGAAAGAATAACCGCACACCAGCAGACGACATGGTGTACATTGAGAGAGCAGAGGAGAATCTGAAGCAGAAAGGAGTGGTACGAAGACAGTTCCCAGTGAAGCTGGCCTTTGCATGTACAATACATAAGGTACAGGGTATGACAACTACATCAGCTGTTGTCTCTCTTAAGAGCATTTTTGAGCCCGGCATGGCCTACGTAGCTGTCAGTAGAGTGACGTCTCTCAGTGGACTGTATCTTCTTGATATGGAGGAGAAAAAAATATTCACCAACCCAGAAATCACTGCAGCGCTTGAGAACATGAGACAAGCCAACCTTGATGACATGATGCCTCTTCTACACGTGAGGCAAACACTGAGCAGGTCAGAGGTTTTCACCATTGTTCATCATAATACAGAGGGACTGCCAGCTCACATTAATGACATCAAAAGTCACCATGAATTGTGTCTAGCAGATGTTTTGTGCCTAACAGAAACACACCTGCGGGGCTCTTTTGTCGCAGAGAGTCTCCACTTGGAAAATTACAATTTGTTCAAACGCAACAGACACCTGTCCTACACAAACTTTCCCCAGATGGCAAACAGAAGTGGTGGTGGAGTTGCTGTTTATGTGAAAAGTGACATTCAAGTGCATGAAAAACAGTACATCCATAATGTAACTGACCTTGAATTTCTGGCTTTAAAGGTTGAAGCACCAGTCAGTGCTCTGATTGCAGTTGTATACAGACCTCCAGACTACACTCTGAGGCCATTCCTGAAAAACCTGGTAAGCCTATTAGACTCATTGGAGATCATGGACTGTCATCCCATCATAGTTTGTGGTGATTTTAATGAGAATGTTTTATCCAGTGCAAACAAACTAATCCTGGAGCTGTTTGAGTCTAGGGGATACGCACAGGTCATCACTGCCCCTACCACAGAGAAGAACACACTGCTTGACCTAATTTTCATTTCTCAGTCAGATCGATGTCTCCATTCTGGAGTCATGAAGACCTACCATAGTTACCATGACCCAGTATACTGTGTATTGTCCTGTGATGATTCATGATCTAGATCTTTGAATACAGTAAGTAATATCTATATTTTTGAATGACTTAAGAAAGTAGAGCGATATTTAAAAGTTGACGCCCTGCATTGCAGTATAATGTTTGAATTGTTTACATAAAATACAATTACATGAATTAAGTAATGATATCAGTAAAAGATGACAATTTTATTTATTACAGAAAATCTAAAATTCACTAACAGTAACCTATAAATGTCAGAAAAATCAAATATAGCAGTTTGAAACGAACAGTGTAGGCATATCCTCTCTGCAGCCAGGCTTCAACATCCTGCCAGGCTGCCCCAGTCTCACTGTGGCTGGGAGGGAGGGAGGGTGGACCAGAGGATTGCCTACACAACACATAAATGTTCAACAGCTTCTTCATTGTTTCTGAGAGAACAATAATGACTAAAGGTTGCTTTTTAAAAAAACAAACAAACAAACAAACAAACCTAATTACAGCAATAATGACAGTTAAGCCACTTTATGTGTGCCTCTATTTTGAAATAATATTTACAAAAATATTATTATTTTGGTTTGTTATAAACTTTAAACTTTTTCAAAAGTACACAATTATATTTTTGGACAAATTTTTCTATGAAACATAAATTTTTATGAGCTTTTATCATGTTTCTGGCCAGTGCAATCATCAGGGTGGGTCTGGGTTGATAACTGCACATTTCTGGCCAGAAATGTTTCAGCAGTGTTACATATGTAGTGCATATGTTACACTTGCTTTCTGTTACCAGCTGATACCCTACATTTGTATAGACATTTGATGGTGTGAGGTTGGGGAGTTGAGTGGGAGGGGGGGGGGGGGGGGGAGGGTACGGTGGGAGTCGAGGGGGGGGGGTTTCCTTTCCTGTTAGGTTTCCTTTGTTTTTCTTTTTTTTTTCTTTTTAAGAGAGACACAGTCCTCCTGTGTCTTCTCCAAGCTTCACATGTAAAATCCAACAATGTGAAGCACATAGCAGCCAGAAACTGTAATGCCACAGATCAGAGAAACTTCATCATCACCATCTTCATCGCCATACGATCAGAGCGTGAGACTTCACATCTGGAGCACAGGAGAGATTCTGTGATAAGTCTTCCTTCTAGCTTGTCCCACAAGCAGTCGGTGAGATTTACTCACAACAAAAAGGGTTAATGACATTATTTCCATGAAAACATGTATTCATTCTTTGTGAAGTGTTTAAATTGTGTTTTCACTTGACCTTAGGAGTGTTAGAGTGTATTGTAATGTCTGTACTCAGGTGTTTCCCTCTGTGATCCATCCCCTTCAGAGCCGAGACACTCAGGACTGAACAGACTGCACAGTTTCTGTGACTGAGCCTCCAAAACACCTTCTTTGAAACCACTCATGATAGAAGGGCTTCATATTTGCAGCAGCACTACTACAGGTATTCAGTTTATTACAGGATGTGTTTGTTTCTTAGGACCAGCTCTGAGTGCACACTACCTAATATATACACCTTTCTGTTTATTACAAACCAACTACTCTGGATCATACGGCCAGTTGGCAGGAATGTTGCTGCAGGAAAACATCCCTGGAGATCACCATCATTGTCAGACTGACTGTGCCTCCTCTGTGCAGTGTCAAGATCCTCCCTAAATGAGTGTGTAAGTTAACATTTTCATTATTTTATTCCCTTTGACAAGACAAGTATCACTGATATTTACATTTACAACTACATATTCCTGTTTTCTGCTCTTCTTTTAAAGTCCTCAGCTATCCTGCTTCTGTGCTGCTTGCCACACATCAAACACTGGCCGGATGACAGGGAGGATCCACTCTGAAGTCACTGGACATGATGAGGATCATATGGGACTTCATAGTTTCACAGAAACGTTGTGCTCTGTGATTACAGGTTTTAAATGGACATAATGACTGCCTCTCTCTGATCAACAGGCTAAAGGATTGTTGTCATTGTTAGTGCTCTGTACAATGTATGCTTATTTAGTATTTCATCACAGAGCAAACCTTTTTTTCTTTAACATATTTTTATTTTTTTATTTGTGGGGATAGGTTAATTGATTAATCCAAATTGTCACTAGGTGTGAATGTGCGAGTGAATGTGAGTGTGAATGGTTGTCTGTCCCTGTGTGTTGGCCCTGTGACAGACTGGCGACCTGTCCAGGGTGTACCCTGCCTTTCGCCCTATGACAGCTGGGATAGGCTCCAGCGCCCCCCGCGACCCTGGAAAGGATAAGCGGAAGCGAATGGATGGATGGATGGATATTTTTATTTTGTTCTAATGTTGAATTAACTGTGGGGATTTTTTTTAAGTGGGCACTCGGGATGTCATATGACCAGAAATGTGGTAACTGGAATTCAACAGTATGGAAGAAAAAATCTGCTAAGAACAAAACACACACAAAACCCCCCAAGAAAATTCAAATTCATTCCATGTAATCCAATCTAAAACATTTTAAACTGCTGAACAGCAACACAAACAGCGTTAAAAAACAGTGTTAACAGAATGATTATGATGATTTTGTACCAAAGTTTCAGGTCACATGGCACACCTAGTGTGTAGTGTGGGGTATCAGCTGGTAAGTATAGGTTTTTTTTTTCATATTTGTGTCCTTAGAGTTCAGATAGATAAAGCCTTGTGTATAATAATTAGTCATAACCACAACTCAAAGTCAGGGACTAACTAATTTTGGGACTTTGTGTCTGAGCCCAGGTTAAAACAATGTGTAAAAAAGCATTTAGTGGCATGGCTGAACAATGCTGTATTGATACTTATTTATCCATGTTCACAAAAAGGACTAATGTGTTTATTTGATTATTTGCATGTGTTAAACTGTGTCACCACCTTACGCTTTCATTTGACTTTACTCAAAAATCTCTATACAGTTCTCTTTTACCACTGTGTGGACTCTGTTTACATTAAAACATAAAGAAGAATGAGTAATAAAAAGATGTGTAGACAGATTAAGTAGGACGATAGAAACAGCTGTTTAGCCATGTTCTAAGAAACCAACACAATTTAAAGGTTCAGGATTGTGGTTTTAAAAGTTGAATTTTCATGTATTTCATATCTTGCTTATTATTTTTTATTTAGTTATTTAATTTAGTTATTTTTATTTATTCTACTAGTCCTTTTCAGAAAGAAGCTGTAAAATATGACTTAAGATTTTTATGTTATTTTCTATGACATACAAAATAAATTGATGTATGTAATACTATTAAACATGATATACACATGTGTATATGTCTGAAAAACATTATGCTGTATATTAAAGTTTGTATTTTCTCCAGAATTTTTGTTCAACTCTAAATTTTCTTTTGTCATTACTCATCTTTTTATTATTTACATTTTAAACATGTTTAGCTTTTTTCCAACTTCTTCTGTGTGAACATCAGCTTTCAAAAGTTCTGCACTTTTGTTTTCAGGTGAAAATTTCTGTATTTTCCAGCTCATTCGGAATTTTTAACTTAACATTCAGCAATTAATTCATTTCAGTGCATACATTCAGATTCAAGCATTCACACTGCAGTTTCTTCAGAAAATGCACTTTCTAGTTATTAGTGTGAATGCTTGAAAAGCATTCACAGTATTGTTATTCGAATCTTTATTATTATTATTATTATATTTTATCTATTCCGTACGTTTTTTGTAATCCTACTCCTTCAAAACCGTTCAACTTAGAAAAACCATTCAAACACCGTTAGATTCCTATTCTTTTGGACAACACTGCTTCTATTTTTCATATTTTTAACATTTATATTTTTAATTTTATTCAACTTTATTCAACAAAAATTTCCCAAAATTTCCCATGTATTTCAATGGGGAGACCCTTAAAATTCTCATTCAACTTATTCATTTTTAAACTCTTACTACTTCCACATACATTGACATAGAGCCACCATTCAAACTTTAAAACGAAGACAAGACATTCAACTATTCAACTTGTATTTATCTTTTCAATATCTATTATACTTTTTCTTCAGTTCCAGTTTAAGTTTCATGATGTTTTTTCACCCGTTTCAGAGTTTATAATGGGTGTGTATGGGACGGAATGTTGGGGCTAGAGTGAGGCAGCTCAACTGCTAGAGTGAGAGGAGCAAAAAAATTAATCTTAAAATCTTTTTTAAAACTGCTGCTGTGTCCGCAGCGTTTGCTCTACAGGTATGATTTTACCCTCAAAACGTAGCCATGGCTGTCCTCTTTCATCCAATGTGTTTACTATTGTCCTAGGTGTTATGGTTCTTTCATAAATGTCACCAATGCACAGCCTCCTCCCTCCAACTCTTCCATAGACTCTAATGTTAAAATGGCTCAGAAGGTTCGTTTGAAAATCAGAAGAGCATGGTGTCTTTACACTGTCACCACGTCCATATAATAAACTCCACAGGCATGAAAACTGAGAATTCAGTAGACTAGAAGCTGCTGTCGCTCACGGTGAAAGAATTTTGTCAATACGACTTTTACTTTTCATTTGGGAACGATTTGTTTCGGCCTGACTTTTCTGTTCATTTTAAGCAGCAAAAGTGAGGCGCATGTCTGTGTACGTGTGTATGGAGCCATTGGGTGCGGTCACTATAGCAACCAGGCTCACACCTGCCTGCTTAACGAGCTCTCTCTCTCACTCTGCCAAGATTCATCTGAAACACTTCTCTTTCAACTGCTGCTGTGTCCACAGTGTTAAAGCCATCATTTTACCCTCAAAACGTCGCCATCGTTGTTCTCTTTCCAACATCTTGTCTTTCAAAGCTCAGAGATGTAAACTTTTTAAACTGTGTGGATCCAAGTGGAGGGATCACATTTTAGTCATTCAGTGATTCAAAGAATATGACCTTTTAATATTCTTTCAGATGTTTTCTGACTCTAAATGTTCTTTTCTCATTTCTTAGGTTTTTCTAATTTACAATTAAAACATTTTCAGCTTTTTTCCAACTTCTTCTTCTGTGTAACCTTCAGCTTTTAGCAGTTCAGCACCTTTGTTTTCAGGTTAAATTCGTTTTTTTTTTGTTGTTTTTTTTAAATCTCATTCAATATTTTTAACTCAAAATTCAGCAATTAATTCATTTCAGTCCATACATTCAGATTCAAGCATTCACACTGCAGTTTCTTCAGAAAATGCACTTTCTAGTTATATTTTATTCTGTATTCCGTACGTTTTTTGTAAGCCTACTCCTTCAAAACCGTTCAACTTAGAAAAACCATTCAAACACCGTTAGATTCCTATTCTTTTGGACAACACTGCTTCTATTTTTCATATTTTTAACATTTATATTTTTAATTTTATTCAACTTTATTCAACAAAAATTTATAATGTATTTCAATGGGGAGACCCTTCAAATCCTCATTCAACTTACTCATTTTTAAACTCTTACTACTTCCACATACATTGACATAGAGCCACCATTCAAACTTTAAAACGAAGACAAGACATTCAACTATTCAACTTGTATTTATCTTTTCAATATCTATTATACTTTTTCTTCAGTTCCAGTTTAAGTTTCATGATGTTTTTTCACCCGTTTCAGAGTTTATAATGGGTGTGTATGGGACGGAATGTTGGGGCTAGAGTGAGACAGCTCAACTGCTAGAGTGAGAGGAGCAAAAAAATTAATCTTAAAATCTTTTTTAAAACTGCTGCTGTGTCCACAGCGTTTGCTCTACAGGTATGATTTTACCCTCAAAACGTAGCCATGGCTGTCCTCTTTCATCCAATGTGTTTACTATTGTACTAGGTGTTATGGTTCTTTCATAAATGTCACCAATGCACAGCCTCCTCCCTCCAACTCTTCCATAGACTCTAATGTTAAAATGGCTCAGAAGGTTCGTTTGAAAATTAGAAGAGCATGGTGTCTTTACACTGTCACCACGTCCATATAATAAACTCCACAGGCATGAAAACTGAGAATTAGGTAGACTAGACATGGCTGTCGCTCACGGTGAAAGAATTTCGTCAATACGACTTATACTTTTCATTTGGGAGCAATTTGTTTCGGCCTGACTTTTCTGTTCATTTTAAGCAGCAAAAGTGAGGCGCATGTCTGTGTACGTGTGTATGGAGCCATTGGGTGCGGTCACTATAGCAACCAGGCTCACACCTGCCTGCTTAACGAGCTCTGCCTGCCACTGTACCAAGATTCATCTTAAGCACTTCTCTTTCAACTGCTGCTGTGTCCACAGTGTTAAAGCCATCATTTTACCCTCAAAACGTCGCCATCGTTGTTCTTTTTCCAACATCTTGTCTTTCAAAGCTCAGAGATGTAAACTTTTTAAACTGTGTGGGTCCAAGTGGAGGGATCACATTTTAGTCATTCAGTGATTCAAAGAATATGACCTTTTAATATTCTTTCAGATGTTTTCTGACTCTAAATGTTCTTTTCTCATTTCTTAGGTTTTTCTAATTTACAATTAAAACATTTTCAGCTTTTTTCCAACTTCTTCTTCTGTGTAACCTTCAGCTTTTAGCAGTTCAGCACTTTTGTTTTCAGGTTAAATTCGGGTTTTTTTTTTATCTCATTCAAGATTTTTAACTTAAATTCAGTAATTAATTCATTTCAGTGCATACATTCAGATTCAAGCATTCACACTGCAGTTTCTTCAGAAAATGCACTTTCTAGTAATAATAATAAAGATTCGAATAACAATACTGTGAATGCTTTTCAAGCATTCACACTAATTAAAATAGTTAGCTGGGTAAAATGCCACATGTTTTATGTCATGGTACAGTTAGTGCGATTCTTGATTCTTATGATAAAATGTAATTATATTTTAATCCCACAAGTTTCTTTTTTCTTTTTATGAGAGCTCACACACTTAAAGGATAACCCAAAGTCACACACTTTACAACAGCAACCTCATTTTATAAATGCAATACACTAAAAAACAAGGGGAATAAAAGCACAACATTAAGAGCTTTTTACAGAATAAATTGCATGACTGTAGAGCTGGGCGATAGAACGATAACGATATGTATCGCGATATAACTTTTACTCGATAGAGAAATTAAGCTATCGCGATAGACCTCGCCGCTCTTGTCCTCTTAAAAAAAAAAAAAAAAAAAGGTCAGCCGATCCAAATTCAGTAGCGCAGAGCTGAACCAATCACAGCCGCAGCGTCTCGTCGCGTGACTTGTTACGTACAGCACAAGTGCCAAGCCTCACGTGTGTTTGTTTGGGAAGCAGCCAGCTGGTAATGGAGCCAGCGCGTAATGGAGGAAATGAGTGTGCCGACTAGAAAAATCAACCGAGCGTGACCGAAGAGAAAACAGATGATGGTTCCAATGCCGGAGAGATTGTCGAACGGAAGAGCCATAGAAGTTCCGTAGTTTGAAGGTATTTCGGTTATTTCAAGTCTGACAAAAAACAGAGTAGCGTGCACTGTAAATTGTGCCGAAAGCAAGTCTGGAAATACAATAAACTGGTGCATGCGTCACACTGTGCGCCACGTTATTGTTTCGGTGAAATGAATTTCTACAATACTGTTACTGTTAATTCTACTCTCTGCAGTGTTTAAATGCTTACATATACACACAGTTACTGTCCGTCCACACATACGACTCGGTTCTGCTTCTATGCCCCAGCTTTGTTTACTTTTTCCCACCGAGGCTTCTAGACTTCTGATTGGCCAACATTTCTGCACGGTTAGGAATCTAGCGCCACCTGCTGCTTTGGCATGTTCATAGCAGCGTTTTCCTTCATTTCTGCCTTTACGTGTGAACGGGATTATTTTTTAAAACGAAAACCGAAAATCTCCGTTTTCAAAAATACCCGTGTACGTGTGGACGTAGCCTCAGTCTCTGACTGGAAGCGCTAATTCGTCATTCGGCTTTTGTCAGACTAAAGTAACTGTTAAAACTGTTTGAAAAGCTAAGCTATACAACAAGGAGAGATTGAGAGTTTCCTTTTAGTTCTCAGTTTATTTGATATTGACAAAAGTTAGTCAGTTTTGTCTGTTCTTCTGTAAAACAAACTAAGATTTATTTTTAGAATTAATATTTTGTTTCTAAGTGGAATTGACAATTTAGTCTGTTTCGTTTGTTCTATTTTGAAACTTAAACGCTTTAGCGGCTGCCTTTTGTGTAGTTTGCAATATTTGCCTTTATTTATCTGAAAAAGTCTCATGTTCCTTAAGTACATCTACCCTGTTGAACTTATTATGGGAAATAAATATTTAAATAAAAACAAGCTGCTGATTATTTCACATTTTACTTGTGAGCAACGGCACATTTAAATCTTACAAATATAGTTATTTGGCTGATATCGTGATAGATATCGTTATCGCCTGAAATGAAAAAAACATATCGTGATATGAAAAAATCTCATATTGCCCAGCTCTACATGACTGCAGTGAGAAAGCAGTAACATCACGACAATGTCAGTAGGGACTGGGGAGAGGGTTTAAGGAAGGATTCGAGTGCCGGTCTTACAACTGCAGCACAGAGCAAATTCTGCATCTTCAAGTTAGGATTTTAAGGGGGATAAGGGGCGGGGACACCAACTGATCTGCAACTTCTACTAAAGCTTTAGCATAGGAGTAATACTAATGATTCTTGACGCCAGCGAGGCTGACAAAGTGGTGTAATTGTTTTTTGTTAAAGATAGAATTTCCTATTACTAACATCATTTAGAAACTAGGGTTTGACTCGTGTGTGAGACCGTAATTTTCTTTACTTTTCTTTATTTATGTAACTTTTGTTTTCACTGGCAATTTAGTGTTAGTGGACAATCACAAGGATGATTCAAGCACCTGTTTTCACACCATAGGACTGATCGTGGATGCAAGCTGCAGCAGAAATCTGAGCAGTCTGCTGATCGAGGGCTTAAGGAATCACTGAGGTGTGTAAAATTCACATTGCATAGCATCTGCTCTCAATGTACAGGACAGAGCTCATAAAGTGGATCTTGTGTCTGCCTCCCCAATGAAAAGGGCGCTGCCATGTAAACGAGTAATGTAATTCAATCTGGACGACACAGCAGCTTTCATGTCTGGAAGCGGACAGCAACCACATCTGCAGGTTCCATCTCTGTGTAGCCTAGCCTAATTTGTTTATCATTACTGGGTTGGCTTTCATCTGTGGGTTCGGAACAAGTGTTTCTGGCAGCCTCAACCTCCACAGTAATGACCTACTCAGTCTTCCTCCAGACGCCGTGGTATCCAGTGACCTCCCTGTCCGGCATATGACTGTCCCCTCTGAAATCACTCTGAGACAACACACACAATGACGTTCTATGGTTTAAAACAAATAAGAGACGCCTTTTTGTTCAAGTCAGGGTTTTGTCAGAAAAGTAAGGTAGACTTTAGAAACACTGTAAACCCGAATAAGTTACCAGAACTCAAAAAAATTGAGGCAATCGATTGCCTCAATTTTTTTGAGTTGATCAACTCAAAAGTCAAATTTTGAGTAAAAGTTTGGATTACATGGTACTTGTATCTTTTGAGAACGGTCAACTCAAATATTTGCAGTTAATATGACTTAAAGTTTCAAGTTTACAAATTCAAAGAAATAAGTCCACAGAACTTATAAAAAATAAGTACACAACCACAACTATTTTTATGTTAACAAAACTCAAATGTTTATTAGTTTGTGTTGTCATTATTTTAAGTACACGTTAGTCAAATATGTTGACTACTTGATACTTAAAAACATGTGACCCAAAACTTAAAATTTTTGAGGCAATTGATTGCCTCAATTACACTGAGTATCGGTAACTTAATATGCAAAAGTCATAAACATCTGCCATTGAACAGTATCTTGCCTGCTCCCTTTTAGCACTATGTTGAAATTAAATACATTAAAAAAAAAAATTAAATTAATTAAAAATAATTAACAAAAACATTTATAAATTAAAATAAGTAGACCAAAAATTGTTTAGTCAGGAAAACTGTCAGAGTAATGAAAAATAATGCCAAATAATAATTAATAATATCAAAATGTGCTTTTGGCTCTCTGGCTAATATCTGAATAAGACAACAAGGCAGCAATTTGAGTGAATTACAATGCTATTTGTTTTACATTAACTAGTATCAAACAGTGAAATTTAGGTCATCTTGCGCAGCCCACAATGTTTTGGAAATAGTATTACGAAAAACATTAAAACATACAAAACATTAGTGTTGCTTTGCATTATGTTAATGAGAACAAAGGCACATTGTATAGTTTGGACCTATTGGCTGAACACCTGTAGAGTAATGCAATAATGTTTTGAGGCATTATTTAGATGAAAGGAGAGAACTTTGAACTAGCCTTTTATAATGCTTCACCCTGCATCCTTCTTTCAGATGAGTTCCTACAATAACCAAGTCATTCTTGAGGGTCTGTAACCTGGGTGACAGTTTACCACTTTCTAGACCAAATAAAATCTTTTGAGTAAATTCTAAAGTGTTGGTCAGGCCTTTGGGGTAGCTGAGGTGAAGTGCATAGATCAGTCCAAACATTACCAGGAAGGCTTCACCAAATCTGGGGAGACTGAACACGGCATCACTTACAATGACGACAGAGATTTTCACAGGTTGGTAGTGAACTGGACTTGTTGTGTCATGGTCACTGATGACAGTGAAGAGGGCCACTTCAACACCATCAAGCTCCAACTCATCAGATTCATCCTGAATTAATGAAAAAGAGATACTAATCACAATCTAACCCAAGAAATACAACAGACGACATATAATTTCTCATTTTACCAACTCCCACTGAGATCAAATACCTCTTTTACAAGGGAGACCTGAGTCTCACTGTAAGAGGTGAAAAACAGAAGATCCATGTTCTGCACACATAAATCAGCTAATTCACCAGAGAATCAAGTGGTGTGAGATAGACTGAAACTAAGCTAAAGGAAATACACAGGAAAATGTTTTACTAAACATCTTATCACTTTCAACAAAACACCAATTCAGTTCATTCGTAGTGAGGAGACAGAAAAGACCATACATGGAAACCTTATGGGTAGACTAAACAAAGATAAGTCCAAACAGTGCATCAAAATACATGTTTGTACTTTGATGCACTGTTTATATACACAGTAGTATCTGTTAGATACTTAAGGACACTCACAGTGCAGGTTCTGAAAAATCCAGAGACATCCTCGCGCAGATAGACAGGAAGGGCGTGGAGAACGGTAGTGCGCTTGGTGTGGATATCATGGATTTCCTATTTCCAGATAAAAACAGAATTGTATATACTGGTGAGTTTACTGAACAACAACAAAAACAACAGTCAAATCAGAACATATGTCCACAAATAACCTGTTCACATCTTTAATACAGTCAGACAAATAGCAAACACAAAGTGGAGTAATAGCAAAATTCAAAAAGCTCATTTAAATCATTGAACCTGTCCAATGTTCCACTGGTTCAACCTATGAAATGTGTAACAATCTATTATTACCTGTTCATTGTGAATTCTTAGAATTTCAGCCAGGGCATCTGCTGTCTTCCCAGTTTTTGATGCCCTGGCTGAATAAGGTCATCAGTCGAGGAAGATGGCGGTCAAGTTCAGCGTAGAATGTATTGGGCAGGTTCTGATTTGTAATCCGCTGAAACTCTGCATACCACTACTAGTGATGGGTCGTTCGCGAACGGAATGGCTCTTAGAGCCGGCTCTTTGACGTGAACGACGCGAGCCGGCTCCTTATCGCGAGCCGTCACGTGGGTTTTTTTTTTTTTTCTTTCTCTCAGCCTCTCTCTCGCACTTTTTTCCGCTTCACTCTGCACGCGAGCCTTGTGCTTTACGCTGGGCAGAGGGGGGAGGGGCGGTAGTTACACTCAGTAGCACAGGAACAGAGCCAGAGAGAGAGAAAGAGAGGCAGGGACAACAACATTAGAAAGGTATAGTAATCATCCACAACTATTTTCGGTTGCAGATGATAAAGGATTGAGAAAGTTTATTCATGCAGGTCCATATGACAGAGAATATGCATGTTCTTTTAGTTTTCATATTATAATTTATATTTAATTGTGTTGTGGTTTGCAGTGTTTTGTGTTCTTTTCACTTTAAATTTGTGAAAGGAAAAAGCTGAAAATTTAAATAGTTAAAACTTGAAATGTGAATAGTTGATTTTTGTATTATATGATTTATTTATTACATTTTATGTGGAGTGAATAAATAAAAGTATATTTACGGTGGCCCCTAGAGACAAAGCACATACAAACTTCAAATCACGTACGAACTCTGAAGCATGTACAAACTCCAAAACACGTAAAAACACGTACAAACTCCAAAACACGTAAAAACTCCAAAAACACGTAAAAACACGTACAAACTCCGAAGCACGTAAAAACTCAGAAGCATATAAAAACTCAGAAGCACATAAAAACTCAAAACACGTACAAAAGACAACAGAAGTGCTCCAGGATGCTGGGCGCAGTGTTGAGCCTTTGTTATCTTGTGGCTACACAAGCCAGCAAGTACCAACGACCGGATTTGGTGTGTGGTAATAACAGGTAAATGAACTTTTTTTTTAATTATTTGAATATATATATGAGTGCCTGTGTATAAATATACAAACAATACACACATGCTTTCAATTGTGTAATTTAAGTGATCTAGTAGCTCTGCTTTGGAAGTTCAGTTCATGCTAGAAATGTGTTTTGGAGTTTGTACGTGTTTTGTCTCTAGGGGCCACCGCATATATTTATATATTAACATATATAAATAAAACCACTTGTTTTTACGTTAGTAATTCCTTTTGTGCATAATTTTATATTATTGTTAATAATAAATTAATTAAAGCAACAAAACAACCTGAAGAGCCGGTTCGGAGCCGAAAGAGCCGGGTCTTTTTAGTGAGCCGAACCGAAAGAGCCGGATCTCTAAAAAGAGCCGGAAATCCCATCACTAACAACTACAGCAGAAGAACAATACAGTTCAATTTGAAGAATCTCGCACATCTTTATAAAGCAGCAAAAAGCTGCCACATGAGTAAGAATTACAATCTTCATTTTAAAGAGAGCTGATCCATATTACCTCAGACTCCATTTTTAGAGCAGGCCAGAGGTCCAAGAGCTCCTTCACAACCCTAACCCTGAACATATAGTTTAAAATATAGCGTTTCTAACAAGAAAACTGCTTGAAAGCACTCTCACTGCAGACAGGCATCTCCGTTGTGTAACTGCAGGGACAACGGGCTTGTTTGGACCCAACTATTCTGAGTCATGAGAGGGGGTTTAAAAATTTAGAGAGATTAAAATACTTTGTTTTATACTAGGCGACCAGGCGCCACCTCTAGAACAAGTAGTATCTAACTTTTTAAACAGCCTGCGACCCTCATTACAACAACTTAATGCTAGCTCTGCAAGCGCAAAGTTTCCTTCGGGGAGAGCAGCAAAGCACATAAAAAACACGGACCGACATTTCTGCTATTCTTTTCGACACGCACCCAAAATACAACTAAATATTCGTATTTTAACAATAAACTAATATCAACATTGAAAACTTACTGTAAGTCCAGTGATGCTAGTTGCTGCCGTTAGGTCCAACTTTCTCCAGTCGTCCGTGTTGCCTCTTTGGTGCTGTTCCCGCCCATATACCTTCACTTCTTCTGTGTTTCCTATTAATGCTCATTAGCGCCGCCTTCCGCTTCGGAGGGTGAATCAGAGATTAACTCGGAATAAAAATTGATTCCTGCAGCTGCTCAACACTTACGGAAAAAATTAAAAATATATATGTAGGACACATTGATAAAACAATGAATATTAAAATAAATACATTTTGTCTTCCACTAATGCATTTAAGACAATTTGATTTTACTTATTTGGTGAAACACTTTGAGATTTTATTGTATTTTAGCATGTGCTACATAAATTAAGTTTATTATTAAATCCTACTTGAAACAACAAAAATAACAGGACTTTACCATTCTTATATGTCCTAACTTAACTGTGTTACGTTGTGCTTAAGTTATGATTTTAAGTGATGCTTACTTAATATAGAAATAGTTCAATTCAATCAAATATTATTAGTTTCATTTACTCAAAAAGAAGAACATGTTATACGAACTTGACATATTTAAGTTAACAGAACTTTTTAAAGACTTTGAGTATACACTACTTAATCTGTTTAATTACTTTGAACATTCGGGTTTACAGTGAATGCATGATTTGAGATTATTTGCGTTGAAGACATTTTTATTTCTAATAACTATGTTATTGTTTTTAACTTTGTTAAGAGAGGATACATACAGATACATCCAGCTCTAGATAAACATGGCATTTACGATAAGTTTCAGTCCGGTTTTTGTTGATTTCACTGCACAGAGACAGCTCTTCTTAGGGTCTCAAGTGATATCTTGATGAATAATGATGCAGGAAAATGCTCTGTTCTACTCATGTTGGACCTCACATCAGCTTTCAACACAGTTGACCATCACATCCTCATTGAAAGGCTGAAAAATTGGGTTGGTGTATCTGGAACTGCATTAGAGTGGTTCTCCTCTTATCTCCATCACCAATCCTTTTTCTGTGGCAGTCTCCAATTTTAGGTCATCCTCTACTTCCCTTACTTATGGTGTCCCTCAAGGGTCAGTTTTGGGGCCTTTATTGTTTTTAATATATCTTCTCCCCCTCCAGCATACAATGGGCTCTTCTTCATTTCTTATCACTGTTATGCTGATGATATTCAGTTGTACATTTCTTTTATCCCCAAGGATTTATCTAAGCTTCAGCGTCTGAATGATTGCTTAGATTTGATCAAACGTTGGATGGCTGCAAATTTCCTCCAACTCAACGAGGGGGAAACCGAAGTCCTTGTATGCGCCCCTGATAGATTTTTATTGCAGATAGTGATATCTGCAATATACACTCAACAAAAATATAAACGCAACACCTTTGTTACTGCTCCCATTCCCCATGGGATGGCCGTAGAGACCTAAAATTCAGTCCAGATACACAATATAACCATCCCTCCCAAACAGTGGTCACAAATCAGTCCAAATGTGTGGCAGTGTGGAGATAATCCATCCCACCTCACAGGTGTGCCACATCAGGATGCTGATCTGACATCATGAGTAGTGCACAGGTGTACCTCAGACTGCCCACAACAAAAGGCCACTCTGGAATGTGCAGTTTTTTGCGCTATTGGGGGTCTGGGGACCCAGAACCGGTCAATATCTGGTGTGACCACCATTTGCCTCATGCAGTGCAACACATCGTCGCATGGAGTCTATCAGATTGTCAATTGTGGCCTGTGGAATGTTGGTCCACTCCACTTCAATGACTGTGCGAGGTTGTTGGATATTCGTGAGAACTGGTACACGCTGTCGTATACGACGGTCAAGCACATCCCGAACATGCTCAATGGGTGACATGTCCGGTGAGTATGCTGGCCATGCAAGAACTGGGACATTCTCAGCTGTCATCTGCCCTGAACAATGTGAACCATGATTCATCCATGAAGCGCACACCTCTCCAACGTGCCAGACGCCATCGAATGTGAGCATTTGCCCACACAAGTCTGTTACGGCGACGAGCTGGAGTCAGGTCAAGACGCCGATGAGGACGACGGGCATGCAGTTGAGCGTCCCTGAGACGGTTTCTGACAGTTTGTGCAGAAATTGTTTGGTTGTGCAAACCAATTGTTCCAGCAGCTGTCTGGGTGGCTGGTCTCAGACGATCTTGGAGGTGAACCTGCTGGATGTGGAGGTCCTGGGCTGGTGTGGTTACACGAGGTCTGCGGTTGTGAGGCCGGTTGGATGTGCTGCCATATTCTCTGAAACGCCTGTGGAGACGGCTTATGGTTGAGAAATGAACATTCAATGCACGGGCGACAGATCTGGTTGACATTCCTGCTGTCAGCATGCCAATTGCACGCTCCCTCATTGCTTGTGGCATCTGTGGCATTTTGCTGTGAGACAAAACTGCACATTCCAGGGTGGCCTTTTGTTGTGGGCAGTCTGAGGTACACCTGTGCACTACTCATGATGTCAGATCAGCATCCTGATGTGGCACACCTGTGAGGTGGGATGGATTATCTCAATATGGCAGATGTGCCCACTACCACACATTTGGACTGATTTGTGACCACTGTTTGGGAGGGATGGTTATATTGTGTATCTGGACTGAATTTTAGGTCTCTACGTCCATCCCATGGGGAATGGGAGCAGTAACAAAGGTGTTGCGTTTATATTTTTGTTGAGTGTATATATATATATACAAATATAAATAATATAAATATAAATATATATATATATATATAATATAAATATATATAAATATAAAAATATATTTATAGATATTACGAACACACTGCACCCATCTTCTGATGGCTGGTTTAGCAGGATAATGTGCCATGTGACAGATATTTTAAATGTGGTTTCTTGGTTTGGCCTCCATAGCCACCAGATCTGAGTCCAGTAGATCACCTTTAAGATGTGGAGTCTCATCATGAATGTGCAGACAACAAATCTGCAGCAACTGTTTGATACTATCATGCCAATATGGACCAAAATCTTTGAGGAATGTTTCCAGCACCTTGTTGAATCTATGCCATGAAGAATTAAAGCAGCTCTAAAGGCAAAATGGCGTTCAACCCAGCACTAGCAAGGTGTAGCTAATGAATTGGCTGGTGAGTGTAGTTCTGTCTTGCAATTCTGAATCATTTTATATGTATTTTGACTTGCAAAATGTTGATTATACTCCTGAGCTATGGTTATTATTTCTGACCCCAGGAGATTTTTAAATTTGAAAAACCTGTACACTCTGCTACCTTAGATTGTAATTCCATTCCATAAAAACAAGGAAAGTGATATTAGTCTGCACATCTTCCCTGTTGGCAAGTAAAAAAAAAGAGGCAAAATGCTCATGGACAATGTCAACTAAATGCATCGAGAAAGGAGCAGAGAATACAGCAGACGCTCATTTGGAAGTTCTCTAAGAGTCACAAATGCTGTAAGAATGAAAAAAGAATGACTAAAACCAAATGCCATACAGACCATTTTCTCCCAGGAGGAGTCCAAAGGCCCCCTGAGACTGAATCAAAAACGGTTTTAGAAATGTGAAAGACTGGAAATATTAGATGTTCTCAAGCTGGCAGGAAACAATCCATTCTGAAAGTCAACCAATGGTCACGAGCCTGGTCATGGAGAAAGTGACAACCTGCCAGTAAGCCCAGGAGTCTGTATATTGACAGATGCAGCTACAGCAACCAGTGTTTAAGAACAGTGTTTACGTAATATAGATAAAAAAAGGCAAGGGGAATTATATGATGGTGGCAGATGCTAATCTGTGAAATTACTGTTCATCCCCATGCTAAGGTGATTGATCTTGATCCTGAATAAGTATAAAGTGCGTGTATCATTTAATAAGGTCCACAATAACTGAAGGGCATCTCAGTGGTTTCACAAGGATAGTCAAATGCTTGTGTGTGGGAAATATGATGTGTGTGTGTGTGTCTATGGTTGTGTGTGGGTTTTATTCTCAGATATTCAGCTGATATCGGTTGACTCATGTCTACTAACTACTCTAGGCCGAGGCATTCCTCATTGTTCTGTCAGTGGTATGGTTTACATTACCTCCCTTTCACACAATAAGCAGATTCTACTTCCAACTTGCGTTCTGCATGTCTTAGATTTTTAGAAATATTATCTTCATTCCTTCCCCTCTTTCGTGTCTAGCCAGCCCTCATTAGTTTCGGCTGATGTGGATCGCTTCACCTGTATCACATCACTAATCACCCTTGTGTGTATAGTCCACTCTTTCTATGTTTCTTTGCCAGTTTGTCTGTTTGTGGTCTTTGAGTTTTCCTGGGGTTTGCGATTTCCTGCTTTTGGATTCCTATGCTACTTTTTTAAATTTGGTGTTGGTTGGTCTTTGCATTAATCCTTTTTTTCATTTAGACTACTTCCACATCCTGTGTTTGAAAAATCTGGAAAAGCAGACGTCTTCCATGCAGAAAGCATGGGAGCTGACATTTTTTTATTGTATTTATATATTTTTTTTGTTTTTAGTTCCTTTTGTTACTATGTACAAATGTCTTTCCATCTGATGCAATTTTCCATTTTAGTTTGTACACACATAAGCTGGTCATGAATTGGCAGGCACAGCATACTGGGTGTAAATGAACCTTGGGGCTCTGCTGGGTCTCACCTCCCACTTCTTAATGATAGTTTGCTGAATTGTTCAGTATACATTACACAGAAGAATAAAAATTTATAGGCATATCAGTAACAGCCAAGAAACACACTTAGTGCAAAAATAGTGCAAACATATATATGTTAACTTAAATTTGTAATTGTGTTTTTGAAATGTGGAGTAGGAATTAAGTGTTTTAAAGTCTCTGAGCTGCATAATGGGAAATGAGTGTTCACATCTGCACAAATAAACTACACCAAGGGGGAAAGAGTTTGATTTAAACTGAGTAATCAGTGCAGGTGTGATAACACCCTTAGTTTCTATTTCTTCAATTTTGAGCTTTTTTCAATTTACCTGGTACCCAAAAGCTTTTTTACATAAGCAGTCCTGTAATATGATGTTGCTCAATTCAGTGTTTTGTATGTCAGCCGCTGAGTGAACAGTGTATTTACAGCACACTAGAGTATCAGTGTAATGCCTATTTAAGCTGACATGGACATGAGGAACCTACCAACAGCAGATGCTTGCTGTTTCGCTACGTTAATGTTAAGTTAACAAAAACCAAATGATCCCTCCATAATTTAGAAGTCCCGCATATATTGATAACAGGTTTCTGCTGGTGGTAAAATTGCTGTTTAAACACGCAGACTTCATTAGATAAACCTGGCTTTGTTTTGGCTAATGTTGGCTAACATTAGCCTACATGGTTAAAAAAAAAAAAAGTAGTAAAATCCAAGCTAGCTGGCTAACTGTAGCTTGCAGCTTGATGTTATTCTCCTTTAAATCGTCTGTGAAGCCACATTTGTGTAATGGTTTTTAATGTGGATTTCATTTCTAAGAAAGTGTTACCTTAAACCAAGCATAAGTGTTGAGTTTATAAAAATCTCATATTTTAAGATAAATCTAGACAGTAGCAACAGAAAATGTCCTATAATCAATAAAAGATGCCCTTAGTTTAAAATCAAGTTACAAACCAGAATTTGTAGAAGGATAGCAGCGCATCTAAACACTCTGAGGCCCATGTAATAATAGTTGGCAACCCTAATCCTACATAACTATTTTTGAAAAAAGGAAAAATGAATACAACAAATTAATAAAACAAAAATCACATATTCTGAATGTTTAGGGCAGGGGTCGGCCGCATGCGGCTCTTTAGTCCTTATAGTGCGGCTCCGCGTGGTTTGGGAAAATAAATTAGAAGTATTTAGCTGAAGTGTATTTTATTTATGTTAGTTCTTTTTTAACTTGTAGTTCTAAGTTGGAAGATTATTGTGATATTGAAATATAAAAATATAATTATATTCTATTATTTTTTCATCGCTCAAAATAAGCGTCACACTCGTGGAAGCCGGTATACCCGCCAACTTTCAACCCCAGGTAGGCCAATTATGGATCTTCAGATCCACATTATGTCAGCAGCTGTTCTCCACCGTGAACTATGTTAAAAACAAACACCGCTCACACCTCACAGATGACAGCTTACAGTTCTGCGTAAATCTGAAAGTGACTTCGTACAGCTCCGATTTGCAGACGCTGTGCGCAGAGGTTCAGGAGCAGAAGTCCCATTGTAAACATATCACAGCAGACCCGACGATGTTTGCATGAACATGCTTTACAGCTTCTCTTTATTGACCACTTTTCACACATGGCTGCTGTACACACACAGCCAGCTGTAGCTTTGCAGCTCGCAGCCCGACACATACCAACACAACAGCATAGATAGCACAGACGTTAAGGCGGCGAGGCGTGATAGTGGGTGCCGCTCACGTGCGTCCGCCTCCCCTGCAGTGGCACTGCAGACCACGCCCCGCCACACACATTAACCAGGTAAAATACATATCTAGGCAGAATTTTGCAAATATCTATTTTTCATTTTTCCGCAGCATAGTGCTTTTTTTTCCAATTATTTTTTAAAAGTCAGGTCAAGGCTCCAAAAGCACAAAGGCGATATAAGGGTGGCAGCTCACAACAGTTTTTGTTTGCTACATGGATCATTTTAGTTCAGCTGGGTGTCTTTCCTTTTGTTATATTTCTTTAAGAGTTCAAAATGTGTTAATTACATAAATAAAATTTAATTTTCTCTGTATCACTTCATGGATTTCATAAGCAGCACACCTTAGTTGTTCACACAAAGCATAAAGGTAAAAAACAACATATACAATGTTATCTTCATTTTAGATGTCAAAAAGTATTTGCAGCTCCAAGTGTTTTCTTTTGCGTGGAAACTGGGTCCAAATGGCTCTTTGGGTGTTAAAGGTTGCTGACCCCTAGTTTAGGGTAAGAGTTTCTCAGCTCAACGTTACTTAATTTTAATGTTAATGTAATTTAATTGAATACAGAGACACAGAGAGTTTCATGATGACTGTTCTACAGACAGAAATTGCCACAGTGGAAAACAGGAAGGATAAATAGAAGCTTCATATTTCCTGGAGCTGTTGCACAGAAACATAGCGAGGCCTGACAGAGTTACTATAGTAACAGATGAAGGCCCGTGATTACATTGTCTAAAGAGAAGATTATTTGGTGATAGGGATAAATTTAGTAGCTTTTAAATTAGAAGGCAGACATTCAGGCAGATCAGGTTCATTAAAAAAAGTCTGGCCTGATATACATGCACTTCTTCTTGAATTATATTAAACATTGTTACAATCATTTTATTTCTTTGTCCAGTCTTAAAATGATGTTCCCACATCTGCTCACATCAAGGTGCATGTTTCCACTCCATCCCTGAGACCCCTTCAAACAATTTATTGCAACATCCTGTGTTTCATTACTAGTGACAGATTTATGACCCTGGGCTCTAACTTCTACCAAATTTCAAGATACTTTCTGCATAATAGAGAGTTACTCTATCAGCTCAGTTTCTTGTTTAAGTTCTCTCTTCAAAAGCCTCCCCTGCTGTCCAGCACAACTTCTAAACCTTTGCTGCACTGTGAAGTACAAAAGCAGCTCATTTTAGACGTCCATCACTCTCTCGCAGCTCTTGGAAGTGCAGCTCGGAGGCATTTGTGGCCTGTTTTCAACCGAGCAGATTACAATTAGAGGTCCTGGCACCGTGACGGCAGTTATTTCCATATCACTTTTACTGTTTTGATTGAAGTCTAATTTATTTCTTATGAGTCTAAGTTTAGCACTTCATAAGGGGGTCTCCTACAAAAATGGATTCTTTGAACTCCGCGGGACTGACTATCCAAACTAAATTGCAAATGAAGAGTGTATATTTCATGTTCTGCTGACATAAAATGGAACTTGTTGATATTATGTTATTAGCTCATGTTGAAAAGTAAAGACCTAATAAATGTTTGTTTTCCAAATAAGCCTCCTAAGAATGATGAAAGTGGCCTCTTTTTGTATTTTTTTATGCAACGTAATGTTTACTTGATTGATAGTTAATATGTATAATTAGGCCACATGAGAAAAATGCACAAGTAAATCATATCATGAACCACAGAAGTCTTATAAGCCATGAAAAATATAACCATTCACTGTTTGAGGCAATGGGAAAGTGTCCAAGCAATGAAGTGAAAGAACTTTAAAAAACAAAGTTGGAGACTGTAGCGTTAACAAAATCTTAAGTAATAGGAAATAATGCATTTATTCAGAACTGTTACTCAGTGTGTGTGTGTGTGTGTGAGTGTAAGAAAAAAGTTCCTTCAAAATGTTTTTATTTGTTGTTCAATTTCTTTTTTTAATCAAAAAATGAAAGAAGTAAAGATAACATCTTAAACTTTAATGTTTCCTGGTTGTAGTCCCATCCTTTTAACTTTAATCCACTTTAATTAAAGCTCAAAAGCCAGTTTTAGTTTTGTTTATTTTTTATTTAAAGGCTTTTCAAAGTTAAACAAAAAGGGAGATGTAATGTGAACAGATAAATTTGTTTAGGTAAACCTTTAAAAGTTAAACTCCTGAAGTTTAAAGTCTCTTTTTGTTCAGATAGGTGGTATTAACCTAGCATGTTATTATGCCCACTTTGGCCATGTCCACTCTAATACGTTTTGGCCTTTCGTCCACACTGAGACGTTGTTTTTGGTCAAGGAAAACTGAGCTTTTTGAAAACGCTCTCCAAAGTGGATACATTTGAAAAAAAAACCTGTTTTCGCGCAGCAGTGTGGACTGCGAAAACGGAGGCTTTCGAAAACAATGACGCATTTTAGTCATATAATGCAGTCATGTAGGGCTGCTCGATTATGGCAAAAATGATAATCACGATTATTTTCACTGAAATTGAGATCACGATTATTTGACGATATTTATTTAACCCTTTAAGACCTACTATAGAACCAAGTCCACCAGAGCTTATATTATTTTTTTACATGCTGTAGTGCCATTTGTGGGAGCATTTCAAGTTGCTATACATCAATACAACTGCTATAGCCCATATTTTAATAATATGTATGCATTAAGTCCATAGTAATTACATAAATTGCAAAAAAGTGCAATAAACTACAAAAAAAATTGAAAATCGCTTTTGTTTTGTTTACATATATTTCTACTTGGAGAAATTTAAGAGGTTTATCCCTCAAAACTTTAAATACAATAAAGTTGCAAAAAATAGTTTCCCACCACAGGAAATTTATTTTGAGTGTCTTCATAGTTTTATTTTGGAGATACAGCAATTTTTATATACTGCAGGAAAAACGAAAAACAATCCTATGATGCAAATTTGCAAAGAAAACAGCATGTGCATCATTTCACTGTGGGAAGTGTTACGAACAGCTGATAGGAACGGCAAAGCGTGTTTCTGGAATATTATGTTTTTGTTCCTGCAAGCGCTTTTTATGCAATTTTTGCAAAGCTATATGTGGAACGAAACCGTGACCGAGGACAAGCTGATGGCATAAGATGCAAGTACAACTCCTCTGGTTTCATATGCAAAACAAATTATTGCGCTAGCTTACTCGGTTCAGGTTCTACAGGGATTTAACAATAGTTACGCAAAACGGAGCATGCAGCTCTGACCGGCTTTAAAGGGTTAACAATGACTTTAAAAAAATAATATAAAATAGTGTGCAACACCACTGAAGTTTTTTTTTTTTAAACTCTCTTTTCAACCAACGGCAGTCACTCTCCAAATAACTTCTGCTTAGCTTTCCGAGCTTCCCTCGGGTCCTCTTAATCAGCGGTCTCCACCCTTTTTTGCGCCACGGACCGGTTTATGCCCGACAATATTTTCACGGACCGGCCTTTAAGGTGTCGCGGATAAATGAGGGAGGGGCTAATAATCGGCTCAGTCATTTTTAATGATCGTTGAAAGCCCAGATCGTAATCGTGATTAAAATTCGATTAATTGAGCAGCCCTACAGTCATGTGACCATATCAACTAAGATGGCGGACGGCATTGTACAGCAGTTGTTTTGTTTGCTCTCAATTAAACAGGAAGTACACAGAGACGCAGACCAGAGGGGAAGAGAATACAGACAGGCTGGGCAAAGCATGGAATAAAACACAAGGAGGAGAAACGAGGCATGGGGACACACAGATACGTGGAAGGGGACACGATGGGTAAAGACATGAGGGGAAATCTAATAAACAAAACTGAACAACCTAGGAATCATAGAATAAATAAAGAACAAAATATAAAAACACAAGAAAACTAAGAACGCTGGGTCAAAATGACCCAGGACCATGACACTACAGAGTTCTTGTTTTATCTTGTAGTCGTTTGGGTTAGTGTAGAGGTTCATCTGTCAACTGTCACATCTCTGTTGGAGAAATAATACTCACCTTCTAACAGCTTCACTCAGTCACTGGAACTGCCACAGTCGTTACTGTAACTGATATTCTGCTTGTAATGTGTTAGTTTTCATCATATTCCATAAATATCATAGCTTGTGGCTTTGTTGTAACTTGTAAAATTCCACCTTGGGCATATCGCAGACAATAAAAGAAGCCGCTATATAAATAAAACTGAAGTGAAAAGGGAATAATTTAGAGTAACGGAACAAATCAAAACATGGGAAATTCACTCAGTATGTGGGGCAGGAGGACAAGGAGTAAAAATGCTACATAGCCCTACATAAAGAGACCAAACTTACACCAAGAAAATATCTGAAGTGATCCACTGACAAGAAGATAATTCATTACATGTTGCTTTGCGGTTTGGATTAATCACTATGAAATGTCCAAAGTGAAATCCCTTGATCATGAGGTCAAATTTTTAAAAACTCAATCTAAAAACATGCCACACATGAATAGTGCTAATAAAAAGCTGGAGAAGCCAAAAATAGAGACACTCCGACATGAAACACTATCATTTCATTTATTTTGGGTATATCATTTTCGAGCAGGAGCCTGAGATAAAAGCCTAGAATAAGCATTTAAAGTGGCTTTAGGACATAAACACAAAGACTGAAAATTATAAAAGTTAAAGATACATACAGCTGAATCCTCAAGAAACCTCTTCCTTAATGTAGCCCTGCCCACTTCACACACAAAACTTGATGTTCAAACAAAAATAGTATTCACAAAATAACACACTTACCTTTTGTTTTCTCCCCCACACTACTTTTCAAAATAATAGCGTTCTACCAACCACCCCCAGCTGTTCCCAGCAGGTAAAAGATTCTCAACCAGTCTGATCGTCTCCAGCCCAGCGACAACCCAGTGATTACACTTTGTGGTAAATTGTCATGATGCTGCCCACAGTAACTCTACAGTTTTGCTTCTTAAAAGAATCAACTGCAGCCAACTTCAAATCTGTCTGAAAAGCACAAAAAGATCAAAACTCTTTCTGTATTATTTCCATCACCTCATCAAGTTTTGCTTGGAAGAGATGCCTGGCATGTAGGAAAACTCATAAACTACATTAGAAAATTAATGATGGATAAACAACATCTTCTCCCTCGCTCTCTGAAGCTCTCTGCTGGCCAAGACCACAGTAAAGCAACCCTTTCATCCACTAAACGAGGCCATAATTAGATCTATTAAGCACGGGCAGAAATAACTCAGAGGTAGAGAAAAATCCCATCAGAGCTATCGACCACCCATCCTGGCTCACAGGCCCCACTCAGAAATGGGATAAAGTATAGCTCGTCTACACACTAGAGCATAAACCTCAGTCTCATTCTGTGACTCATCAGGTAATCCTGAAATCAAATAAATGCACAGTTTTTGCGGATATAAGTCATTCTTTCATTCTTCACCTCCATAAAGATTTTCTAAAATAGAGCCATACAGTTTTTACCTCAGCTGTGTCAACTAAAGCCAGATATTGTTATTGCTGAAAAACACAGTGACCTCTACCTTTTTAAGACATGCTGATTTCTGCCTTGAGTCTAATAGTGTATCTCAGATCATATATTTGTCCACTTACACTTCCGATTTTTAGTTTACACTGACAAATATGAATACTAGAAGCTCTACTGGTCAGAAAGCCGACTGTGGAAGGCTGGACACTTCGCACCATCGATGGTCTCCATCTTGACAGGGGACCACAAGGCAACTGTCCAAACTTGGAGCATTCAGTTAACCACAGATTTAGCATATTTTCCAGCAAATTCATTCACTTGGATTTTAATCTGTAGAAATAGCTTTTTGGTCATTTTCTAGTTTCTTCACTTGAATTTCACTCTCATACAATCCTTTAAAACTGGGTATCTTTAAATTTTTATGTATAGTAAAGTAAGATTTTGTTTGTTTTTGTTTCCCCCACTGCATCCAAGAGAAATGTCACCCCACGGGACAATGTAGTAACTTTACTCCATTTAAGTTTGCAATTCATTAAACTACCAGGAAACGTGATACTGTGCTAAGGTTTAGCTGAAAACGAACGAGTTAAATTCATGTACATTAGAACTGCTGCTTGAATCAGGCACAGAAAGTATCTGTAACGGTGTTTGTGTGGGAAACGGTGAGTGTTCAAGAGCAGCCGAGGCCAAATGTTTGCGACTGAGACCAAATCCAAGAAGTGACACGAGTCGCCTCAGGGCTGGACTCCATACACGCTTTTAAAATATTTTTTCCTTCTGCAGCATGTTGACAGGCCACAGTGACGGAGAAAAAAATAAATAAATAAGTAACATAAAATATACTGTAGATGTTTGCACTGGCTGGCCAACAATAAATAGATTTAATTTCACTGGAAACTAAAAGGCACGACACAGGGATGTTGTGATATTTTCTCTTATTGTTGGGCTGTTTGTTGGCTCGGCCTCACTTGGCTGGATCGGGAAACAGGGAGAAGCATTGAACTGCCCTCATGGAAGCCTTAAAGAAATTGCTCATTTCTCAGCTGAAACTTATACCAATTTTAAACATTTGCAGTACACCTGGATAGATAAGCTTCCTGTTTCCTCTGGACATTAACATCATTAAGTAGTTAAATTTTCTTCTACAAAATCTGAAAATTCTCCCTATCAGACAGCAAAAAAGACTAATTAGCAGCCTAACATAACAAGCCTGATTTAAATCTCATTACTGTACCTGCTGGACCACATATGCACCACTGGGTAATTCTGAGGACTCAACTCATGTGAGACACTTGTGGTTTGGTCATATTCCCAAGATGTAGTTTAATATAGCTGGTGGATGCGGTTAGGATGCAGGGAAAATGCACACATAGCATACCAAACAAACTTTGTAAAACAGGAACAGATTCTATTCATTCAAGCAGTCCTGAAAAATAAGCTAAAACTGCAGTTACGCTAATGCTCACTTGAGGCAGTTAATCAGTATAAACTCCCATGTTAAAATGTCCACATTTACAGCAGAAAAAAACATGCTAACAGACACTCCCAGCTGGTGCCAAATTCTGGCTTCAGTATTGTTGCTGATATTTAAACGGCCTGTAGGTCATCATTACCATAATTCAGATATGATGTTAATAAGAAATGTATGCCACGTAACTGGCTGTATGTGGCTAGTGGTAGCTAAAGCAAACTTTACCAAGCAGTGTCTTTTTTTTTTTTTTTTTTTTTTTTTGGCCTGTCCCGTTTGGCTCTTTTGCCATCAGAATTGTTGTCTAAAGGCAAAGAAAGATGCCCAACGGATTTACTTTACCAAATTGACCATCCCAGCCTTGCTGTAATGGTCCATTTGATTCACCTTTTATTGTTTATTTTATTTTCACTTACTGAATACGGGACAGACTTGACTGGGGGAAAGAAGGGGAGAAAGAAAGAGGGAAAGAGAAACAGCTGAGAAGAGGGACGGGGGAGAAGGGCAAAAGACAAAAACCAACAGAATGAGCAGAAAGAAAAAAAAGAAATAAAAAATGCATATATCGATCACCTGGATCACCTGCTGAGAAAGAAAAAAGAAAACAAGCAGAAGAGAACAAGAGTAATAGAATAAACAACATCACAATGATATATGGGAATATGACAGTAAATACTAAATATTAAACATTATGTGTGTGCTTTGAGGTAGGAGCCAAAAAGGGTGTAGTTTGTGGGTGTGATCACCCGTGTGTACACCTGTGAGCATGGATGCGCTTGTTTTTTTTAAAAGGTTCCTTCATGTAATGATCTGCTAGAGGGTGTGGGGGGGCCACAGCCCCGTCCTCCAGGGCATGAAGCAGGTATGGAGGAGATCAAAACTCCAGACATCCAGAGGCCCCCAGAACACAAGAGACCAAGGAAGACCAACAGAGGGGCAGCCCCGCCACTGTCCCAGAAAGAGCTGAGGAGAGTCCCAGATGAGGGCTCACTCAGCAGCCGCGGAGCAGAAGCCAGGGGGAGTTGCAGTGACGCGCCCGTGAGCTCCGCCGGCAGCCAGCCGTGCCTGAGTGACCGAGCCCCAGGCCGAGAGGCCGGGGGCACCCCACCTCCGAAGTGGCCCGAGCGAGCCCCAGGCTCCAGGCCCCGATAGGCGGCCGCCAAGGAGTGAGCCGGTGTGTACCTGGACGCCCATCCCCGGACACAAAGAACCACCAACGCACCGATGTCTGAGGGAGTCCGCCACTGGCAGGAAGTGGTGGTAGGGGCAGTGTCTTACTACAGTTGGGTAAAACTATGAGCACTGAAAGCTTAAACCACACAGCCTGAAGTTATTTTGTAATGTTTCTAATCTGATTTGCCTTGTGACCATTTAAATTAAACTTAATTTAGAAAATGCTTCAAAATTCTGCAAACACTCTTAAGTTCCTTCTAGTCAATGGCAAAATGGCTGCCAAGAAGTCAGACTTCCAGAAGGACTTTAGTGGTACTGCCCAACTGTTACAAGGGCATCTTGACAAACACTGATATGCTTTTGCCTTCCAACACCGCCTGTTTTTCATTCATGTCTCAGAAACATATCTGTTAACTCTACTGAATCGCTGGTATCCTGAAGAATTACAGAGGCTCAGATAAGGGTTTTTAGAGGTTTCTTTTCTTCTTCTAAAGGGTCGAGATCGATATCTGATGTCTTTAAGCTGCGTTTAGGCAGCCGGACATCAGTCAGGGTGGAAATCAGTTGTTTGTTTTCAATCTGTGTTGACTCAGTGAGCCCTGCCAGCAGGAACTGTTCTATCTGTTGGCTAAATCTCCATCAAACAGCAGCATTGCTGTAATCAGACTTTTTACTTTGCTATTACCATGAATCAGAACAGTCTGACTTCCACTAGTGAAAATGTTTCTTTCCAGAGGTCAAAAAAACAACTTTGCCATCTGTCCTGCCCTGTGATATCTCACCGCTGTCCCACAGTTCAGGTATAAATTGGAAACAATTGCAGGAGTGCAACAGATGAAGTGTTCTTCACTGTGTCTCTGACAGCAGTGGTTTCACACGCTTCAAGTTCTGACACCCAAGTGTCAACACAACAATTCCATGGCACGGAATCCGCTGCTGTGTGACACTGCAGTCCTGGTTTTCTTTTACTGTTAGAGATACATTCATTCATTCATTCATTCAAGCAGAAGTAACTGGGGCATAACAAGATACAGCCACAGCTGCTGAGGGGCTGTTTGGCAGGTAGGCTGCAGGAGGTGTGAATGAAAACTTCCAACAGAATTCGTACCTGATTTTAATTTGACTGATCTCCCCTTTGTGATCATCCTCTTGGACATCTCCAGACAGCTTCCAGCTCCTATTTTTAGATCTCTCTTTGGAAGTTCTGTTCACACCATGTTCTCTTCTCACTCAAAAAAACCCAAAACTTGTTATATTTGTTCAATGTAAATTTTCCTTTTTTCCAATAACTTTATGAAGATCTGTTTCATTCTGTGTTCTGGTCCAGCCTCATTGAGCAGCTAGAATGGCTACCTTCTCTATTCAAACTGTGTTGAGTGGACCGTAACGTTTAAGCTTTAATGCCATCTTATTTCAGCAGTAACACTGAACCACAACACCACCGAGGCAGCAGAAGGCAGACTGACAGTCCCAGCACACCCAAAGCAGCCCACTGGCACACACTGGTAATAAAATCAAACACTTTTCGTATTTTGTAGACGTGTTGTGGGCTGTGTTCTGTTGTATTATTAACTAAATAACAGTCTGTTACTGCTGAAGGAACCGGCTGAGCATGCTGTGTTCAGTGCATTGATTATTCAAACACTGAGGGTGAGTTCATGCGGTGCAGGATTTCTGGCTTTCTCGCTGCCTGTTCTTAAAAAAGGAAACCACAGAGGCTGTAAGTGAGCCAGGGGCATTTCATGCATACACACAGGACAACAACAAACTGTTATTATGCATGGCTCTTTATTCTACAACAACAGCTCCACAGAGTTCAATACAGGAAATGCTTTGTCTGCAAACTTTATTCTAATTTAAAACAAAAATTCTGCTGGGGCGCCTTCGCATTATAGAACTGAAACGATGAAAATCACTGATAATGGTGTGCTGTTTATTTGCTGAACACGCC
This sequence comes from Astatotilapia calliptera, assembly GCF_964374335.1. NCBI lineage: Eukaryota > Metazoa > Chordata > Actinopteri > Cichliformes > Cichlidae > Astatotilapia > Astatotilapia calliptera. The sequence continues at coordinate 28,412,929 of NC_137437.1, forward strand.
AAGGTGGAATATTTTCATATTAAGAAAAAAAGTGAATTTCTTACATCACAATTAGAAGCATTAATAATCAACTCTGAAGCAACTGTGAGCATAAGTAAAACATAAAATATGTGAAACTGTGAGTTTTACATTTGATTTTGACCTGCAGACCTTCCGTGTATTAAGCATATGAAGTTACGTGTTTCATTTTATGATAGAAGGTATATCTGTCTGCACAGAGCTGTCCCAGATGAGTATTTGTACTTCTTTTTGGGTCTCACGCCAACTTATTTTATACACAGATGAGCTCCTGCAAATGTAAGTGGAATTAAACTGTTTACAGAATGCCTCCAGTGCTGTCATCTGTTCTCCAACCAGTTCATTTGCAGATGGCTTTTTTTTATGGCACTCTTTAGTTAAAGCCTGCAGGCCTCTGAGATAGCAGTTGTACTTATTGAATGCTTTAAAATATACCGAACGCTCCTCGGCAGCCAATCTGCTGGAGATTGTGACGCTCTTTGCTTTGAATTTGTGATGTACTGATTATTATTATGGCTGCAGTGTGACATAAAGCATGTTTAAGTTCTTGAATTATTTCTTGTCTTTTTGAAGGTTTTCCACTGAAGGCCAAGGTGCAACTTGATGCTTTCCTGTAACCCATGCAGCATTTTTTTAATCTGTGCTCTGCAGCATTCACTCTCCCCTCAGGATGCCTGTCAAATATCGTTCACACACGTTTCAGACTGCAGAGTGAGCGCTCCAGACCCTCAGCTGTCAAAGAGAGACCTGTGTTTGCCTCATTTGAAATAACTGCAATCTAAACAATTAGACTATTTTTTTCATTTCATGTTTAATCATCTTAATAAAACAGAGAGCCACAGAGGGGGAGATTCTGGGAGAGGTGGTAGGTCACGTCTAATAACCGTGTTTTGTTTGTACAATCTCCCCCTCACTTAATCTCCTTACATATTTCAGTGCAGCTTGTACAGAGAAAAACACCAGTAAATGAAACACATTTAAAATAATGAAAAGTTTGGTGTAATGACACCGAGCGTCACAGAGGCGCCTGGAATATCACCGCTTCTGCGTGGCGGGGAATTTCAGGCTGAACTGTGAAACTGTCCATAAACCATAAACAGAGCGCCTCTCTAAACACGGGGCCGTTTTCCTGCCCCTCGCTCGCCAGCACTGCCTGGAAATTGTGATGTTTGTGGCTGGAAATTCAGAGGCCGCCATGTATCGCTTCCAGCACCGCGACCTGAGGCGTGATTAGTGTGTGTTTGGGACTTCTGGGTGACCCCAATCCTCAACTCTGATACCCCCATCTATTCAGACTGGTAACCGCTGGACAAGTGGAACTGAACTGCTCCGACACATCCAAGGCTCTATCATGTTTCCTCATTCACAGAAAATAATTTTGCTCATAAGAACAAAAAAAGACGAGTCATGGGGGATTACTAGATATCAAGATCTGCTAGTGTAAAACCAGCCATTATTTTCAGGTTCAAGCATCATGTCTTCTTAACGTGCTTCAGTTTTTTCCCAGCAAACACTGTGGCCTTGAATAACAATCAGTCTTTTCTCCATGTTAGTTGTGGTGGAAATTCAGTTTCATTAACATAGTGGCAAATCACAACAACCACACTTCCAATTATTGGCACTTTAGATATTGTATAGATAGAAAACCCCAGCAGTTAGATGACCACTTGGCGACAGTGGGAAGAAAAAGCTCCCTTTTAACAGGAGGAAACTTCCAGCACAACCAGGCTCAGGGAGGGGCCAATGGACCATCTGCTCCATTGAAGTTTGTGTCTAAGAATTGCTTTATGCTGTTCTTTTTATCAATCTGCATGAAATTAAATAAAAAGCATTATCTTTTGAAAAGTTAGAGATTATCTTGGGTAAGGTTTAGTCCACTAAACCCTCAACAGGAACTTTTTAGGAACAGTTTAACTCTCATCCTCCTTCTTCCCTCTGCCAATGTGTTTATTTGAACTTCACCATAGCTCTGTGGCTATCCACTGGGAAGCATGTCATATGTTAGCTGGCCTGACTTCACTAACCCTCCAAATGTTATTTATTTTTACATTTTTGTTTATGTTCAAAGTTCAAGCAGAGCGGTACATTATATATTTTTAGTAATACTTGAGTCAGACCATCTTTAAATGGAAACCAGCCAGCTAACTCCCTGCTAACTTGTAACTTGGCTAACCTCCACAAATCCTTTTTCAATTATGACAGACATTAAACTGTATTTTAACACCTGGGAGAACAGCAACACATCCTTTGATTGGAGTTGGACGAATTTGGACCATTTTCAACTTGAGGAACTTGAGTATTTGGACCTAATGAAGTCAGGCTTATTCAAATTAGCTTATTCAAAGCCAGTTCAATTTTTTTGAGTCTGTGCTTTTTAAATGTATTTATTTCCTTTTTGTGAACTATTAAATAATAATAATGGATACTTTATTGATCCCCATGGGGAAATTACTTGTTTTTCTCTGCATTTGACCCATTCACTCAGTGAAGCAGTGGGCAGCCCACTAAGCAGGCGCCCGGGGAGGGACGGTACCTTGCTCAGGGGTACCTCAGGGTAGCCGTTAAGTGGATTCGAACCGCCGACCTTCCGATCATGGGGCGACCACTTTACCTAGTGAGCTATCCCTGCCCCTACTAAAACCTACAATCCTAAATATCCATACATACCTAAATACTAAAACCTGTAAGTTATAACAGGAATTAAAGAACCAGACAGATGTTTTAAATTTCATTTCCACCTGTTTATATCATAATCGTCCATAAACAAGCAGAGCAGGATAAAACAGTTTTTTAATTTTTTTAATTTAATTTTGCTCTTTTATGTTTAATATATATTTACCATTGGGGCTTTTCCAAAATTTGGGGAAAAGTTGGAATTTTATCTCAACACAGTGCACAACAAAATCACTAGTAGCTCTATCCTTATTCCAATTTAATATTATTAAATTTGTTTCTATATTTTAGGAGCTCCAGTTTATTACACGATCAGATTTCTCAGGTGAAGAAATCAGTTTAAATCTCACTTTTTAATAAACATAAAAGTCCTTAAAATGGTTTGGGAAAAACAGGGAAATATGAACATCTATAATTCAATGAGGCTGATGAAGCTCATGTAACATAACTGAAAGCTAAATGGACCCCGGGGTGAGATTGCTTTGCCAGCTCTGTTATGATTATCACGCAGAAGTGGCAACACAGACGTTTTGTGCTCCCATTGAATTCATTCAATTACTACCACAATTACTCTGCAAATTACATTACTGTTGCTGATAAAATCAATATGCTGCTTAATGGGCTGGATCGAGTACAGGCTGCTTATTCCGTGTGTTTGTTTATTAGATGTGTGATTATTAAATCTGACTGGATAATGCTCATAAATGTGAGTGCTGATGTGCTAAAGAAGGTAAAGTATAGCAGCCCTCGCTAAATGTGCGAGGGTACAGTATGAAAATCTCTCATGCATGTTCAATAGGATAAAATGCGCTCATATCAGATGACTTTGGGTCCACCACAAAATATGCACCTTGGCTCAGAAAATGTAATTTATTGATTCAGCGGCTCCATTTGTTACACGCTGCAGCCCACAGGCAGAGGATGACAGGAAGCGGCGATAAATAACCGACGTGCTCAAACACAGAAACGAGTCCGAGGTTTGGTTTCATTCATTTCGAGTGTTTTGTGCTTGAAACTCAGTTGTCTTTCTGACAGTTTAACACATTATTTATAAAAGAGATTTGGCAAGAAGTTTGTATTTTAGAAAATTTAGACGTGTTTCATTACTCACCGATGACTTCCAAGGATAACTTTAAATCGTAATCTCCTAATAATCTATATTTACATGGATTATACATATGGATTTTGAAATATACACTGTATTTAGTGTTGAGGCTATTTCCAGTTCATATTGAATAAAACATTAAGTTGATTTTGTCAGTCAGAAAGGAAGATTTCTGCAAGACCTTTGTTGGAGTTTTAAAATCAGATGTCTCGAGCAAAGAGAAAAAAAAAAAACAGTTTGACAACCAGTTAGTGATGGGGGGAAACCCAAAAAAGCCTAAATGGACTTTCTGTAAATACAAATAAAGAGATTTAGCTGATTTAATAGTGAGAAGTACCCTTCATGGTCAATCAGGTAAACAGTTATGTTGTAACTCTAGCAAGTTGCATGTAACCTGTATTATCTTCACATGTCTGCACAACTAACCTCCTGCTAACTTCTCAGTAAACTAAATCTCATAAATCGTCCTCTCATGGATGCCTGGATATTTATTAGAAGACCTGGGAAAACAGCCACACTAATCATTTTCTTGGAGATGCAACAATTTGGACTTATCTGGCTTGATGTCCTAGCACGGCCTTGCGCGGGAGTCTTTTCGTTCATCTTATTTTGAGGGTGTTTAGCTGATGTTCCGCAACTCCGTGTGTCTACTTTCAATTTATTTTTCATCTATTATTTAATGTGACTCACTTTAGAGTGCGCACTTCAGTAGAAAAAGCTCCAGTTTCCTCATTAACAGCACTAAAAGCAACCAGCAGTAAAAGTAATAAGCCGGCTGACATAGACATAGCAAAAACTTTCCACTGAAACCAGAATAATCACGCATGCTAAAACGTGCTGTGTAAGCAAATGAAACCCGAGAGTGGGGCTGGAATATTATTATAACAGAGCAGCTTGGACTGAGGTAGACTTGAGCTCGCGCTGCCTCGAGCCCTGAAGCAGCCAGCCAGAAGGTGCAGGGCAATAACAAAAGCTGCCACTTTGAAATGAAAAGTGGAAAAATGTTGCTCCATTATTGAATTCTTCTCACAGCTTTCACTCAGGCTTTATATCCTTTAGGTTCTGTGCCAGAGAAAGCTTCCATCAGGCCTCACTTGGGATTCATTTGGTACTGCATCCAAACCATCAACACAACCATTTTCTACCTCAGAGCATGCACAGTAGAGAATCTGTTCTGTTAGAGTTATATCTTTTCATCTGTCGCCTTTGGTTCCTGTAACATTTGAGTCACGTTCGATATCAACACAGCATCTGAGACCACAGATCAGAATGTTCTTTTAAAACATATGGAGTGTAAAGTTGGTTTTCATGCCGGTCACACTGGTTGTCCCCTTAACTGATTAATGAGGGGGGGAAAAAGAAACATTGTTCTACCTGACTATCTCCACCAATGACAAATATCATGTAACTGAACAAAAAAGAACAAAAATATTGTAAGAGGTCTTATATTTGTATCCATAAGTCACTGTCAAGTGTGAAGTGTTAAAATAACAATAATAACAGCAACAACTGTAACAGGTAAAATGAAAAAATAAAATGTTTCAAAATCAAACTACCCAAAATTAAACTGAATTTTAAAAGACAATAATAGTTAAATATGAGCTGACTGCCAAACAGACGTGTTGTAAAGAATTTGGCATCTGTCAGCATCACCTAAACTAAAGGTGATGTGGCTTTCTCTGATATAGCCCTCTGCAAACTTGTGCCTTTCTAAATAAAATCCTGTCTTTAATTATATTTAGATCACTTCTAAAGACTTGTTTGCACTTCCTTTCAGAGAAGTCTGCAGTGCTTCATGATTTTTATCAAATCCTGTGTGAACATTTCTTTTAATTCAATTAAATTTTATTTATGTAGCGCCAAATCACAACAATCGCTTCCTCAAGGTGCTTTATATTGTAAGGTACACACCCTACTATACTAAAGAGAAAACCCCAACAGATCAGTCAGGTGACTGACTGTTGAGCAAGCACTTTGGGCAACAGTGGGAAGGAAAAATTCCCTTTAACAGGAAGGAACCTCCAGAAGAACCAGGGGTCGGGGAGAGGCAGCCATCTACTCAGTGGTGGGTGGGTTCTTTTATATTTTGAGAAAAGCCAGCTGAGCCTAATAATACATTAAAGGCCATGTTGAGGCTGTTATTTTCAGTGTCTACATGGATGTTTAAATGACCCGCAATAACTATTTTATCTGGGCTGGGCACTAAATTCATTTAAAGTCTGAAAAATCACATGGAAACTGAGTAAAAGCCAGGTGGAGAATAGATATCAACCAGTGTTGGGCAAGTTACTTTAAAAAAGTAATTAATTATAGTTAGAAGTTACTTCTTCAAAAAAGTAACTGAGTTAGTAACTGAGTTACAATATTCTAAAAGTAATTAATTACTTGAAAAGTAACTATTGCCTTACTTTAAAAAAAATGTTTAACCCTCTGGGGTCCAGGGTATAATTGGCCATTTTTAACTACTTTTGATTTTCCCTCCACATTTTACCTTTAAAAACTATTTACTTTGCCTTGTTTGGTATCGTACTTTTCAGCACAACCTCAGGTGTCTGAATTTACAGTTATGTTTTCATTTTGACATACTGTATTAACACAATTGATCTAAAACCAGACAAAAAACATTAAATCTGAGTAGAAAAGGTTATTATATTTTTTTACTGTAACAACCACAAACATGTTTAATGAATCATATTTCATAACTTTAAATGCAAATATAAATTGTCAATTTTAAAATTATATGCACAAGTTTTGCAAACAAAGTTATTTGCATCCATTTACCGTTTACCTTGATTTTTTTAAATAACCATTTCAAACTATTTACAGAACAATCTGTTCTGCATTCAATCAGTTGCCACACAAATTATTTGTGCCACTCCAAATATTTCTGTCCACTATAAAGGAGAACATCACAGCCTGATACCTGCAGGTCTGACAGCAGCAGGTGTATCACTCCTTTTTCTACCTGGAGACAGCAGTCGCCTCATTGTTCTGACACACAACACAAAACTATCCACAACACTACACACTAACTACACAAGACAACACATTAACTACACACTCCAAACACGCTAAGCGTCACAAATCTCTCACATCTCAAAACTCGCTCTCACTTTTTTTCTGCTCTCTCTCTCTCTCGCCGTCACTCCTAAAACTTCCCGTGGTTTTTTGGGGGTTTTTTTTGCTCATAAGCAGAGAGTGCTTGCTGCGTTGTCCTTAGACAGTAAACGTGACAAAACTATTCAGGAAAAAACGCCTCGTATATATTGTTTATCGTGACTCTGGTTTTACGTGGCCTATCAACACAATTTAAAAACTGGTATATATCACCTTGTTGCTTTGTCATCTTGAAGTGGTCATGTGATTGTCTTACCACGACTACTTTATTCTTCCTCAGTCAAACAGCAGAACTCATGCGACTGTTTTGCCCCCTTAGCTCCAGGTGTTGTGCTAGAAAGTGATCGTGATTGGCGTCCGCGGGAGCGTGCGCAGCTGCTCGAAGCTGTAGCGTCCAGATTACTTAGGTAGTCAGCTACTTCCGTGCAACTGATATAAAATGCAGTAAGCTGAACACAGCTTCAACCGTCTGTTTGTTGAAAAATAGTAATGGACCACACTGCATTTTCTTGTTAGTAACTGTAATGGCGTTGTAACGATAGGAATAGTAATTAGTTAGATTACGCGTTACTGAAAAAAGTAACGCCGTTATTAATGCAGTTACTTGTAACGCCGTTATTCCCATTACTGATATCAACAAATAAAACTGTTTTGAGTTTTCCAGTTAGGGTGGACCAGGCTAAGCATCAGGTTTAAAATGAAATTAAACTCTGCCTGGGTTTTAGTTAACTGATAAGCTGGTGTGGAAGACTGCTTCCATACCATATCCATGCTCTTTGGTGCAGTTGGGAATACTACTTTGTTCTTTCTTTGTGACTTTTAGAGAGGTTTTTTTTCTTTTTTTTTTTTTTTTACTGATTTTTGGCTTGTTTTGTTGGGTCTGGGAGCAGACACAGTCTCTTGGGGCATGGAAGTGTACAAGACTTAATTCTGCTCTTTTAATTTGTTGTTTCTATTTTTAGATTTAATTAATTCTTAATTAAGACACTGTTTTAAAACTTAATTTCAAGGTTTTTCCATTATTTTTTTTATTTATTATAATGTAATGTGACATATTGTGCTCGCAGGTCACCACAAAGTCACATCTCTTCCACTCCGGCACCTGTAGATCAGTGAGGACATTGTGTAGTGGTATCACATGACTGCTGTCCCGTCATCTTTGGCCCGCCTTCTTCCTTGGGCTTCTCCTTTATTTCTTTTTAAAGCACCAGCCCCTCCCATCACTGTTACTGGGTGGAGTGGGAATGAGCTGATGGATGAGGAGCGAGAGCATGTGACCCAAAACTCTCCTCTTTGATGTGAAGCTATTCCACCAGTGGGCCTTCTTCCCATCAGTCCCTGCAGTAGTAGCAATGAGTCACAACTTCCATCTGCACACTGGCCCGGTCATGTGACTCAGCAACTTTATACTGCTGTAAGCAGAATGCTTTTAATATTAAGATTAATATTAATATGGCATCCAACCACAACCAATAATGCTCCTGAATTAACTAAAAGGAAAATGAATTCAACCTGCTTTCTATTATTTGACTTTATATTTATTAACAGAAACATTATAAAGTCTGATTTTAAGCATCACCATGCTAACAAACATGTTTTCACACAATTCCATTGTTTCATTTTTTCTTAATTAATTTTTTCTTTCTTGAATAAAGCACCAAATCCACACTTTTAAGCTTAAATTTCAAAACTTACATTTTAACTACTGATTTTATCTATTGTTCTGATTTTATCTGTTTTGATTTTATATCCTGTTTTGTTTGTTTGTTAATTAGTTTGTTTGTTTGTTTGCTTGTTTTAATCAATTTTAAATCATGCTTTTATTTGTTTTTGTTTCTAATGTCTCTGTAAAGCACTTTGAATCACCTTGTTGTTGAATTGTGCTATACAAATAAACTTGCCTTGCCTTGCCTTGCCTTGCCTTAACCCAAAATTATGAGACTGAATGCAAGTTGTAGCCTTACCCAACTTGCATTTTTAGCAATGATCTCACCTGTTGTAGCTGCAAGCTTCTAAATTGACCTGACATTGCTGCTAGTCTCTTACTGTGCGAAGGCCTCTTTAGCCCACTTGGAACAAGGTCCAATTTTCCTGCAGTGTAGCTTCTGGTGACTCAGACATATACTTCCTGTTTTGTGCATCTGTTGTCTATAAATTCAGATAAATCTCTAAAACAGACAAATGCTTGTTTATAACAGACTGCCAAAGACTGTCCAGGCATGATTATTAGAGCTTAGACTAACAGACCTCAAACATGAACGAGAAAGCTTCCTATGTCCCCTGCCTCACAGGCTCTTCATATACAGACAAATACCTTTGCAGAGATAAATAAACATATCAACAATAAATTCAAGCTCTGTAATTTCAGAAATCTTTAAAAAACATATTTTACTTTATATAGCAGACATTACAAACTGAGAAATTACCCCAAAAATTCACCTTGGCCTTCAGAAAATTAGAGTGAAATTTAAAGCTTGCTAATGCTCTGGCAAAGTGCTCATCATGCCACAGATAGTTTCTGCTGTGTTGCCTTTTACCATCACAAATATGTTAAAGCAGACTAAATATCATTAAAGCAGAAATATTCTCCTCATCAACTATATGTATAAAGTATGTATGAACCTTAGTAAAGTAACTGTCCCTAAGGTTATAAATGTGTACATTTACAGCTCCTTTTAATCACTTAGGATTTTTTTTGTATTTCAATGTAAGAAAAGCTGTATTCATATCTCCCCTTACATTTGTAAATAAGTTCAAAATCTTAGGAATATAAAAGAAAGAGTCAAATATGAGCCTGGACTCCTAAACTGCTCCGTCACTTTTCAGTCCAAGTGTCTCACGTGTTAGATAAAGCTCTTGTCTTTTTAACATGCTTCAGTTTTTTGTTTTTTTATAAGTAACACGTCTTTAATTTTTAGAAACTTATGGTGTGACTACCGCCCATGGGCTCATGGACTGACTTACATTTCAGTGTGGAGATTACCCTGAGGATCGATGTATTCATAGCGAGCAACCCAAACCACGCAGCAACATATTAATGACTCACCTGGTGTTGTGGATGGATCATCTCATACGTTCTCTTAGCTGAAGTTTGGTGTGTGTTGTTTGTTGTATGATGGGATTTGTCTCTGCCCGTTGGGAAACACCAACACCTACTTTCACTGATACAAATTTTACTCTCATTCTCTATTTTCCTTTTGCTCATGTTTGTATATTAGCTTGACTACAGCTCTGAAGCTAGCCATCAGATAGTACTTAGCATGTGTGTATTAGCCCAACTTTACTAAACCTCCAAATCTTGCTGCTATTTAATAATCTTTGTTTACAAGAACCTTTTCAGTATTTAGGAATACTTCAGTCAGACTATGGTATATCAGCTTTACATGGAAACTAACTTGCTAACCTTCTTAAATCTTCTTTTTAATGGACAACTGGATATGAAACTTTATTGGAACACCTGGTAAAGCCTAAATATTTTGCGGCCTTCACAGCTTCAATCAGAGCCTACCACTTGTTCAGGTAAGGAAGGATTGCTATACAACATAAATAACCAAAATATAAACTAATATAAGAATAAAACAAATCCTGCTGACATAAACTTTAGATATGGGCACATGTAATGTATTATGTTGTTATTTTGTCCACTTGCATGTAAATGCAGTTTATTTTACTAATGTACTTATTTACATCTAAATGTATATACAACCTCACTACAATGATTTTGTCTTGTGCACTGACTACAGGAAACCACTCACTTGTGCCCCCCTTACTGCTTCTAATCGCTCACCAGTCAGAAGCTAATCAATGATTAACAGAGGATTCCCAGCAAACCCAGAAGTCCGTACTACACAGCAGGGTTTCAGGCATACCGAGGTATCTTCTTCTAACTCATAATCCTGAAAAGTCAGAGCAGGTTCCATAACTGTCATAACTTCTGCTACATACCTAACCTGTACATTGGTTTTAATACTTTACTTTCACTCTCTCTCTCTCTCTCTCACACACACACTCATGACGCCACATGCTGCTGTGTTGCTGGTAATCTCTTAATATTGCACTAATACCATAGTTTTATCTTCCTTTGTAAAATCATATGAAAATACTTCTAGGTGTACCAATAATTCACTGGGTTAACTTATAAGCATTAATGTGACTCCTTATCCTGGTTCCTGATATAGATATCCTTGATATGTTATAGTACAGGCTCTAGGTGAGTAGTGAAAAGCAGGCCTGTGGTAATTCTGTCTTAAACTGCTGACTTTTAAAAGTTTGAAAATTAAAATTACAAATTAGAATCTGAATTTAATGTCAGAACAGAAATGCTGAACAGACTTCATTTATAAGGAGCCCTTGCTTTAATTTTTATTGCCCACTCAAAGTGCTTCACAAGTACAGAACACAAGACCTTAAAAGTCCTTTTGGTGTTTAAAGGTAAGCATGGCTGGCATTAGGATGAGCAGATCTCATCTCCTCTCCTGTTTAACATCTCTAACACAGAGTTTTATGTTTCCTCCCTCCTCTCTCCTACTTTAATAAATCATCAACAGTCACTTTGGCAAAGTCAAATCAATATGACGTCCCACCAAAGTCAAGAATATTGTGTTTTCTCTTCTCTTCTGCTCCTAAATATATCAAATGCATGTTTACTGCGTGCAGTATAAATAAAATTCAGCCTAAGTGGTTGTGCCAGGTCATGGATGCTGGCACACTCGTTTGGCCTCGGATGGCCTTAATTCCTTCTGTCAGGCAGTAATCAGGTCTGTTTCACATAACGGGCCATTAGTTTAAAGAGCAAATCTGCTTTCGGCGCTGCTCACAATGGACCAAGTATATGTGTATGTGTCTCTGTGTGTGTGCATGGGCTATGGGAGGAGGAGGGAGGTGGCCTCTGTGTGCCAACCCCGGCCTGGCAGGGTTAGAGGAAAGGATGGAGATGTGGAAACAGAGGAAAAAGAAAGAGTGATGGCATCGCGGCACGCCATCGGATCCGCTCGAGAAAAATAAGGCTGACAGGTCAGCGAGTGCCCCGAAGATGTTTCCATTTTAGCTCCATTCATATCTCTAATCGCTGCCCTCTGCGTGAACCTGTTCCTTTAAAAAAATCCAAACCTTAAAAAGGAAGTGGCTTGTATCCGCCTTGCCCCATGTGACTAGACTTTAACCCGCCCCCTGCATCCCCTTGGCTTCAAGAGACCTGTTCTCTTATTTGTTTCAAAATAAAAGCACGCTAAAAGAAACAAGTGCTGATAGGAAGATGACAACCTTGTGCCGTCATCCAGTGGAGCCCTGGAGATATGTCGCTGTCTCGTTAGATCATCGCTCGCTGCCACAGTGCAGTGTGCGGATAATTGGAAAAATGGCGGGGCAAAAAGTCATACAAATACCTAGCGTTGCACTTTCACAGAGCCAGAGTGAAAGTTAATTCTCTCAAGTGGGAGAAGGGCAGATCTGTGGCAGTGGGGCAGTATTTTCTACCCGTCCATGTCTGGCATGGCGGCAGGACGAGGGGGAGGCAAGCCAAACGCCGCTTCTTACCCTAATAGCTTAAGACACAGCCAGCATTTGCTTTCATCTCTCAGGGGGAGCACTGACACAAATGATTTTCATTCCTTTCTGCCTCCCCTCCTCCGTTTGTCATATCCAGACATGTGCACTTCAACTTTTGATTATTGTTCTCCAGCAGAAGGTGAAAAGTGAAAGAAAAAACTCAATCCTAATGAGGGAGCTCAGTGCTGTTAAAACAACACTAAACAGTATTTGATCAGGAAACACCATAATTTTAACTCAAAGTTCCTACACTTTATAAAAACGATGGACGTAGACACTCTGACAACATGGTTCATTGGCTGGTGAAGTCCTGTTATGAAGCCACAAGCTCAGGAAAGGACACGACACAATGATTGAGATCATAAACACATCAGAGAAGAGTTTCCTTAGGTCACAGATCAAGTGAGCCGTGGGCTCATTTTCTCATAGACTTACATTGAGCTTTCATATGAGACGTCATGAGCCATTGCTCAGAGCTGTCCACCATACTGGACGTGATACACCCACTGGTTGCTAGGGAAACGTGCATTCCCTGCCTGGCTGGAAGTGGCTGCTGCAAGTTGGTGGCTCTCATTGGATAAAATCGGCTCCTAGTGTTTGCTTTGGTTCATCGCAGATTGCTTCTTGTTTTTCATCTTTTTTTTGTCTGCAAACACTTGCTAACTACTAGCCCAGTTGAAGTGACACTCTAAAAAATGCAACACAAACCGGAAATGGAAGATTCACCTTCAAAGTAAAAACTTCAGTGCTACAGCCGACGTATTTCAAAAGACATAACCTTAACTTTGAAGGGAGACCTTCTTCCTTTCCAGTTTCTGCTGCACGGAGAGTAGCTGTCTGTAGACAAGTACATGACATTCACTCAGACTGTGACTATAGCAATATGCTAGCAACCAGAGAAATCACATGGACATTTTTACCAGTGTTAGAAATACACATTTTGTCCTCAGCGAAAGGTGGTTGTTATGGGTTCATTCAGTGATTGGTGCCTTATTATTTTGATCCTACATTGTCACCACAATTGTGAAACATCCAAAATGGCAGACAAGTTATATGGTCAGTGGACACATTTCTCAAAGACCTCAATGCACAAGAGTAACCCCTTGTTGGCTAGATCCATGTTTTTGTGCTTCTTTTTTCATATTTTCCTGATCAGTGTTTCTGCAGAAAATCGTTCGCATATCTAAAGATGTTTTCAGCTAAAGATCAGCTAAAAATTTAAGGCATTAAGGCGAAATTTAATAAAGTTAATTATATTGGATTTTGCAGACTGTCTGAACGATCTTTTAATAAAACCGGTGTGTTTCATTTTAATGAGGTATCGTTTCATTATTTCAGGTGAATTGGTGAATTTTCCCTGTGCAGTTTCAAGAGTGCAGTTTCCTGCTGATGATATCAGCACCTGCGAGTTGATCGAACTTCTTCATACCTTCAGGGCCTGAAATGACCTGTATCCGGTATGTTTCTGCTCTCAGTGAGCCACATTTTAACATTCACAGACACACAAACACCTCGAGGTGAACTGCACTTTTCGGAAGCTCTTTTTATTTCCTCCTTGTCCCGCCCTCCCGTCCTCCTTCACCCCATCGGGCGCTATCAGGCCCCCACTCCTCCTCCTCCCCCTCGACCAGCGACATGGCATTTGCACTGCTGAGGAGAATGTGAGCTAATGAAAGTGTAAAGCCTGTGTTCACTAGAGTATAAAATTCACATTTGGCTACGACCGGCTGTGCAATCTGATATTATGAGCCCCGCCGCAGAGAGAGCGAGGGCTCCAAGTAGCACTCCAAAAAGACAGGCAAAAAACAGGGGATGGACACACAGCCAAAGTGCTTTTAGGGCAAAACGATTTTTAGACAGCGACAGCAGGACGAGGTGTTCGCTCGTTTTATTGTAGTCTGTGTAGCATGCTGTAACGCCGTGGAGTTCATGTAAAACGCGTTGGCACAAGTTGGCCAAAAAAACCTCATCAAGGGGGCTCAATCTAAAAGAAAGAAGAGGTGCCAGAGATGAGCGACATGCTAAGGTACCGTACGCCGCCATCTTGTTATTTGTGCACACAGAGCAGCCCTGTTAAATCGAGGTTTGCTGTGGACAGAAATGAGGTCAGAGGCGGCGTGACGCAAACAGCTCTGCACAAAAACCCACCTCAGAGCCTCTTTCTGCTGCAGATGGAGAGATTTCTGAACAATTAAAACAATAAAAGACGTTTAATTAAACCGCACCTAAGCCACAGTAAAGAACTAATTATCTGCTCCTCGTTCATTCATCTTTTATCACCGCCACGCTTAGCGGAGGCTCGCTACACCACTGCTGCCGCCACCGCCGCCTGCTTTTTAAACCTCAGGAGTCGCAAAATTAAAGCAAAGCAGTAACAGTCTCCTCAATCTCTGAGGTGAAAAAACAGTAGTTTAGCAAATTTGATGAGGAACAGCAAAGCTTTTGTTGAAACAGTAGCTCCACTTATTCCAGGTCAAAAGTTCAGGCACATTAAAGACGGCTGACCTATTTTCTCCACTGAAACTTGGGAATCCATCTTTCTTCAGCGTGTCCTCTAGCCTCTGTCCGCTCGCATTAGTCACCAACATTTTCTTCCCATTCACTGAAACACTGCAGCCTTTCATCGACATCAGACGCTCACTGACTCACTTACAGCTGATTATCACTGATATAATGATGACTTGTAATAACATTTTCATAAACAACTGAATGCTAATTGTTCCTCATATTTTAGGTTCAGCACAAACCTTTTGTTACTAATACAATCTCTATTTATACAACCATTGATGCTGCTGTTTCAGAACTCTTTTATTAACATTTAGCACTTCGGTACTTCTAGAAACGTCTTTTCTCCTGTGCTCTTACTCTATTTGCAACTGGATTTTTTTTTCATTTTAGAAGACTACCTATCTTTAAATAATTACTGAATCTGTCTTGCTAATTTTTAATTGCTCCCGTGCCTTTTCTCACTGCTAACTTCTTACCTCACCCTTTTATTGAATATACAAACTGTTCCAGTACCTATCATCTTTCATTTTTACCACCAAGTTCGGTCCATTTAATAAATATAAATGCATCCTTTATTGAAAAGGTTTTAATGTCTTTAATTTATTAATAATCATTTTTATGTCAAAACACAAACTGTACGAGCAAAATTACATTTATCTTGGCAATCCTCGTTTGTCCGTTTTTATAAAGCGATCTCGTCTACCTATTATAGTGTACTATTATTATTTCCGCAGTAAAGTACAGATAAATTTGTTGCTCCGTAAATCTTTGATCAACAACAACTTGCAGGGAAGTCATCATAGCGAGTTTCACCTTCACTTTTAAACTAAACATGGTTTGGTAATAAAATAATTTGTGCAGAAACACTTAAAATAAAGACTTCTGTAGCAGGGACTTTATTAGACATGGCTCACAGCAAAATATCATAATTTAGGAACAGTGCCTTTAAAATCTATGAAAAGTAGACTGAAAGATTCACAGTATGAAACATTTTTACTAAAAACATAAAGGAGAAATATGTGGCTACCGCATGATTTAAAGGTTAACAGGCAGGGTAACATCTGTCAAGACAACAGATGTTAAACATTTGCTGTAAAAACAAGGTTTCTGGCAAACCCAAGGTCCTCTGGGACTATATTTGTTCCTGCTGAACATCCTGCTAGGTGCCAAAAAAGCTACTCGTGTGCAGCTACTGTTGCTAACATATAAATGTAAAGCACATACACAAGTATAAATAACGTATCCAAAGACATGTTTACAGGATACATTCTTCAAATGTGCCATTAGAAAAAAATGCTTATCTAGTGGATACAATTTTAAAAATGCTCATGAATATAATTAAGGTAACAGAAATAAATTACAGGACTGTATAAATAAATGTAAATGGTAATCATCGCTTTTCACTTTAAAAAAGTAGCCTGGCCTGTCACGATTTTGCTGGCATTTAAAACTACAACAACATTCCCATAAACAGCGTTTCAAACACTTAACTGGTCGATATGCTAGTCACATCAGAATCCTTTTTTTTTTTTTTTGACTGACATAACTATAGAAGGTATAGCAGAAAATCTGAAAGGTCACTATATTACAGGAATGTTAGAGCTGACCGGTTTAGAAAGCATAAGTCCATAAAATATGTATGTTTTTACATTTGTATATATATATTGAGGTTATGGTAAAGTTTATGCAGTATACATACATGATATATAGACTTTTATAACCACACATTTCGCCAGGTTAAATCTGACACCTCTGCCCTGCTATATTCATTTAACACAGGTATTTTAATTTAAACTGCAAGGTTAGTTAATCTGACACTAATACATGCACATGTAGCCAACATACATATATATATATATATATATATATATATATATATATATATATATATATATATATATATATATATATATATATATATATATATATATATATATAGCACATGTAGCCAACATACATATATAATGTAATGTAGCCTGTATATAACAATATACTGACAGACACTGACATTACATGACATAATTATATACATATATTTTTTGCTATATTTATTTGTATTAAATAGCTTATTTTAAATTATGTTTACCTGTATGAAAAATGCACAATTGTTTATCTTATTTCATAGACAAATAATTAACCAAGCTTAGCACACACAAACACATTTATATATTAACTTTTAGCTTCCGTTTGCAGTCGCTTAGAAGTTAAACAGAATTTGAAGTAAGCAATAATACATACTAAACATACTAGTAAAATAAACATACAGAGACAGCCTAAAAAGCCGACTGCACTATACAAAGGCAAGTGTACACTCGATCCTCAATCGAAAACCAAACTACCCTAAATCACACTACACGATTCCAGACTACAAGTGGTACCACAGCTAGTGTGTTTTTATTTTCATTAAAGTTTATAGATATCAAATGTGAAATGCATGAGCTAATGTTATTTTCAACTTCCGTCTTTACTCGGTTAGAAGAGCTCCCTGCATCTGCCTCTGCTACAGTTAGCGTTATCACTCTCAGGTCATTTTAAATGTATTTGACTTTATTATGACTATTATTAAAGCAAACATTCACCTGTGGTATGGGTCTAACTTCCACATGAATGTCATTACTCATGATTCATCATTAGTCACATCATCAGTGTATGTTAGAGGACAGTCGCTGTTAAAAGATCGGGTCAGAAGGCGCTTTCCCTTTTTCTTTCTCTGCAGCAGAACAGGATGTGAGCTCAGGGTGAGCCAGCAGAGCATCCTGAAGAGCCAAGCAGGCAATTATCATCAGGCAGGGCCAGAAATTACAGCCATACCTATATGATTGCACGCTATCGCGTTTCAGCAGCGCCGTGCTCAGATACAAACTCCAGCGGGCCTCAGTCTGGAGGCAGCCGCACAGCTCACGGTGTATTATGTTCTACTTAAACTCACTCAGCCGAACGCAGCGCACACAGAGGACAGGAGGGTCTGAAAAGCAGCACTTTTTCCTTTTTTTTATAGAGTTCACTCAGGGTATATTTAGGCCAGCATGTGCCACAGAGCGCAGTGGCCCTTCAGCTATAGGCCAGCATTATTATGTGGATCTGTCTCTCTCTCATTTCTCTGTCTATGCTACGCTCTCCCAGCCTTTATATAATCAGGTAAAGCTGTGCTTGTGAGTGCTGTTCACATCTCAGGTGGACACACACTCCGGGCATTCGCCTTGTTTATGTAGGGCTCGGCTCACATTAGCATGAGGTGCGCTCGGCTAAAAAGAGGAGAGAACATGATATAAGATATGCATTGTAATCAGATATGAGGATCATTTTTTGGCGATCTGCATCTACTTCTTCATTATAAAGTTTTAAGTTCTGGTAAAACATCAACATTTCTTTTCAGGCTCATTACATATTTATCACCTGTGTTGCGTTTCTGAAATGAAAGTGGGTTAAAAACAGATTTTATCGCCCATCAGATGTGATTTAATGGATGTGTAATTTTGCTATATTTTTATATTTGTTCTGCCCTGATTTGATTAAAATTAATTTAGATCTAATCAAATGAAAGGGGTAATACTTTCAGAGAAAGTTTTTGAAGAAACTGTAAAACTGAGGTGCTATTTTTTTTTTAGAAATTTCCAGTTTTTATGTTCAACATTTTATTTATAGTTTGTTTATTTTGAGGAGACAAAACAAAACAAAATGCGATGGTAGCTGAGCGCAGACACGATAAAGACGACTATTTCAAATCTTGACTGTTGCTTCAATGAAGTCAGTGCCTTAAATAATTTCATGAGGATCGGCTTATTTAACGGCACCATTTATTACCAATAATTTCACCCATACAACCTCATATAAAATGATGTTGCATATAAATGTTAAAAAGAGTTAATCCTATTTTTATTTTATTTTGCCCCATTCTATTCACACGCAATGACCTTTTGACCTCAATGCTTCACTGTCACTTTATTAAAGAAAAAATCCTGCAATTTTGTTTTTAAAATCAACATTGAAACAGTACTGGCGAATAAGGTTTATTTGAAATTGTTGGGAACATTAAGTTTAATTATATGTTCCTATTTTAATTTCCTCCTGTGTGTGCTGATTACAGTCTGCCGTATTTTTTCAGCTACAATCGTATAAAAGTAATTTCAATTAGTATAAAAGTAGCCATCTTACTGTCAAATATTACTTTGATCTCATATTGAACTTTCCTTGTACATTCATTATTATGATTAGCTAACCAGACTATAGCAGGTAACTATATGAAGTCTTTTGTAAAGTTGTTATGCAAAAACCTCATATCGAATTGCGACTGTTGACTCTGTTATTATAATCAGCTTTTTTCCCAGTATTTGTTACACATTTCTAAATGTTGAAATTTTTTAGTTTGAATACAAAACTTATATTTCAGTTACAGTTTCACAGTTACAGCATGGCTTTAATATAGTTAATCCAGTTTTTATTCTCATTTTTGTTAATGCTGCGTGCAGTATCAAACTCCAGTGGTCAGTTTTATTTTAATAATATTTATTTAAATGTTAATTAAAGTACTGATTTCTAGCATTTTGTAAAGTTTCAATATTTGACAATTTCGCTCAGCCAAAGGTTTTATTGCAGTTGTTTGTACAAATAACTAAATTAGCTAATAGCTAAAGTAACAGAACTGACATGTAAATTTTAGCATTCATATGTAAATATAAATATAATGAATCTTGACTCTTGCTTCCAGTTTTATTATTATAAACGTATTAGATTAATCAGCAACTATGTAAAGAGTATGCATATATTTCTATGTAAACCCATATAGAAAAGATATATATAAATCTTATAAAGTTTGTATCTGTCTTGTGTGAAACTTGGATGAAAAGCATACAAGAGTGAAAACAGATATAAGATCCCTAGAAAAATTATATAAATGAACCTTGTATGTTTTGGATACTTCCTAAAACAATATATGAAAGTGGCCACTTTCATGAGTAAATCATATAAGCCTTATATGATTCACTATATGAAGTAGGCCACATCTGATGCAAGTCTTTTCTATTTATTTTCCATATGGGAAAAGTTACAGCATATTATGATATATGATATGATATTTATATTAATAATCCTATGCTTATCAAAGCTTATTTGATTATCATTATTAATATTAATGCCGTCTAGATCTGTAGTTTTTTCTTACGTTTTCCCGTCGTTATGCTCTTTAACACACATAAAGTTTTAAAGAGCATGCAGCACATGACTTATATTTTTTTATAGCTTCAAGAATATGTTTTCATTTATGACCTATATTGACATAAAAGCCTAGAATAAATGGAACTTGTTGTGTTTCTGTATTCAAAAAGTCCACAAATAATTCCAAATAGTTCAAAAGTGTTTTATTTATAAATGTCATTATTGACCTTTGACCTCATATCCACCCCATTTTGAAACATGACTCGCTTCTCACTTAATATTAGCTTATTGGACTATTGATTTAAGGATATATCATATTCTTAAATTAATACATTTTTGCAACAATTAATAAAATAATATTTAAATGTTTAGAAACATTTGTTTTTTATATCATTCGTCTTTATTTAATTTTTTGCCTGTTGTCGCTGCTGTGACACTGAAAAGCGATTACTGTGTTTTTGCAAACCAAAAGACTAAATAACTACAAAAAGGTTAAAAAGTCTCTCGCTGCTGATGTTGCTGACCTCTTGTCAGTCAGTAATTTGTTTACGTGCTTTGCACTTGAACGTCACCTCGCATGGAACATTCATCTCCAAGGTGAAAGTGAAAAACATTTTGAAATTAAAAAAAAGCCAAAGCCGACATATTTTTGCTTTCTGCTCCCTGAGTGGA
Organism: Astatotilapia calliptera; assembly: GCF_964374335.1. Classification (NCBI taxonomy): domain Eukaryota; kingdom Metazoa; phylum Chordata; class Actinopteri; order Cichliformes; family Cichlidae; genus Astatotilapia; species Astatotilapia calliptera. The sequence continues at coordinate 28,433,723 of NC_137437.1, forward strand.
GGTGCTGTCGGAGCGTCGTGTCCTTCGGCGTTTGAGTGGGCGAGAGTGGCTGGTCACTGCGAGGTCACTGCTCAACCAGAGAGAGAAGACAAAAAGAGCGAAGTTGTGTTCAACCGAAACTGCAGGGAGGAAGTGGAAATCACACTCAGATGCAGACAAGTCAGACTCACCTCTGATGTATTTTGGTAACAGTGCAGCCTTTGGAAAGGCTTGAAAGGGATGTGTGGAAAAAGGTAACGCACTTTCAGAGCAGTATTTCAACTGGCAATGGCCAGAGAACCGCTCTGCCGTTTTCCATCACAGCCCCAGTCCATGCTTCAGTTATATCATATTTTCTCCAAAAGTATGAAGGCAAGTTCACACTTTATATGAATGACAGCCTCTGGTTTTTAACCCTGTTCACAGGAGACAAGAATTCAACAGGTGAACACCTTTAATTCTCCTCTGGGATTCATTTCGCAGCCGTCACACCTGCGCAGCGAGCAAAGAGTGACAGTATTGATCCTAAATCGTGTGGAACGTGTTGTGAAAGAGGCGCCAGCAGCTACACTCACTGTTCAATATTCAGTGATTTGTTACAGGCCGTCACTACAGAACTACACTGACCCCTTTAAAATACGGATTTAGTGCACATGTTCTATACGGTGACAACAAACCATTTCTATGACACAAAAGAAGATTTCCATCAATATGAGCAAACCTGTATAAAGTTCAAGATGAAGACATCAGAAACAGAATTTAATTTGAAAGCTTTGTTGAAAAACGTATGAGTTAACTCTTCTGTAATTACAGTCAAAATAACGTTTTATTATATTAACCAAATAAGTAACAGATTTTAAATTCATACATTTAATATAACTAAAATTATGATGTAATTCAAAATAGGAGAAATGTCACAAAAATTGTGAATAAATATAAAAGCATATTATTAATTCACATGACACATATTTTTAAAAAATGTTTAATAAATAATACATATTCAAATAATATATTGAAATTATTGTTGTTGTTTTATGAAACAGCTTATGTTTAGTTTTGAATTATTGTTAATAGTATATTAATAGTAAAATTTCACATATATATTTTAAATATTGATTATATGCTCTATAAGATGTGTGTGTGGGTATATAGTACATACATAAATAATGTAGATGATAAACAAAATAAAATTATACCTATACACTTACTCCTTTCTAATTATTAATGTATTGTTACATACCTAAAACTTTTAATTTAAAGATTTTCTAGTTGTGTTAAGATAAATTTAAAATAAATAAAATTTAAAATTAAATTTTTTACAGAAGACCAATTACAATGACATGAAATTAAATTTAGTTTCTTTCTTAATTCTATTTGAAAATATATAAAATGACATTCAGTTTCTCTGTGTGACTTGTACAAACTGTGACCAGAGCGTCTCCATTGTGAACTTGAACTCTGACACTGCCACTTTGACAGTAGTAACCAGATGATTTGTTACTGTATATAAACATGTGGCCTAGATTCATAAGTGTGCATTATTCATGCGTTTTAGGAAAACATGTCAGAGTTTTGGGGTGTTTTGTGGGACCCTCGCCATTCAAACATGGGATTAATGATGACGGGGTCTTGCACTAATATCTACATGTAGGAAGGAATGACTGGCTGCGTACACTCACTGGAGGTATTCGCGGGCTCAGCTAGTGTTTTTTTTTTCCCGTCGGCGCCCGCTTCGTGCGGTAGACGGCACACTCACTCCACATTAGATCAGCATAGTCCTAATGGTCGCTTCTGGGTGCGACACGACTGTGGCAGTGTGTGTGGGCTGTGCAGACAGGCTGACCGAGCACTCACCTCTCTCTCTAAACACTTTTATTTATTTATTTCTGCTTTTGGATTAAGGCGCTTTTGTGGAGCTAACCTACATAACAGCTTGGTGCTGCGTGGAGCTTGGACTCCTTGATACAGATATGATGAGGGGGCTGCTCACGAGGGAACACAATGGCTCCTCAGATCATTACTGAAATATCACACAGGCCCTTGATTGAGCCGTATTGAGTTTAGCCACTGAAGCACATCATGCCATGCTGAATAAGTTGGTGGCGTAATCAGAGCTAAATTATTTTTGTATCATAAGCCGGGACTGCCAGACAGTCGGAGTCATCATTTTTCTTTTGTTTTTGATGAGCGGTCTGTTTCAGAGTGGCTATCTGCTACTGAGTGCACTTTATATGCGTCTTTGTACATTAGTGCTTCACTAGGTTTGCACTGTTACTGCACACAGTTGTGCAGATATAAATGCTTTAGAGTCATGTACAAATAAAGAAGGTAGTAATGCTGTCAAATAAACGATGACCTGCTCAGAAGGTTAAAAGAAACATTTAAAGGGCAAAATATGCAACGAACATACAGGAAACACAGGAGACAAAGCTGGTAAAAGCTTCAAGGGGTTCAGTTTTATTTTGAAATTTCAACTTTGGTGATATTTTAGTCACTCCGAGAAAGAGGGGAAAATAAATGGATTGTAAATATAACCCCTAACCCAACACCTGGGTGTGTGTGAGGAAATGTTTATGTGCACTATGCTATACATACACTTTATTAAATTATTGCTTATTTTACATACTGTTTGCATTTATTAGAGATCACTTTTTATTTTTGTGCATTAACATCAGAGAACATTTATTTGTGTTCATTTCTCTTTCTTGTAATGGAAACTTTTGGCATATATTATAATATTGTTTAATTATATATTTAAAAAAGAAAACTGGATGCATGTATCAGAAATCAGCAATCGATGTTTTGTTTAGGGGTGTTTTTCTTTTTTTCTTTTTTTAATTACTTGCATTAGTTAATAGTTTCAATATTTGATAATTAAAAAAAAAACCTTTGGATTTGAGTACCATATTATCCCATATGAAAAAAGTAGAACAAATATGATGTGCACATTAAACATAAAATTTTGTATATATGTATCATATAAAACATACATGGCTCATATAAATTTTTTTAGAGTGCAGTAATATATTAGAGGGTCAGGAAAATAAACGGGCCGGTACCGTGTGTGTTCGGGTGAATGTATATTTTCATGTGGAGAGGTGATACACGAAAATATCAGTTAGTTCTTTCTGTTCTGAAGACATGTTTCTCCCACTAAAAATGTCCAAATGAACAGAATCAACTTTTTTTCTGTTTATTTTCATTTGTTCCAACTGTCATTCTTAACATATTCCATTAGCATCGGCTCATATTTGTTTGCATTTGATTTTTTTTTTTATGAATATAATGGATATATTGCTTCATTAAACTGTTCATTAAACATTAAACTGGATTATAGGTTAAGACTGTAAATCTTGTATGTATTACAAAAAATATAAGCTTCATAAGACAGATGTCTCGTGATATGGTTTACTCATAAAATATATATGTTACTTATCTCAATTATGAACAAATCTCCATGCTGTAGTAGACAAAACATTTAACTTGTAACTTATTTTAAAGTTGCATATTTCAATATAATATACTATCAAAGAAAATAGCTCAGTACTGGAAAATTAACCAAAAGAAGGACATCAGATGAATGGAAAAAGTATGAAATAAAATAAGAGTCACTAAACATAAATAAATAATGGATTGTCATGTAAAACTCACTAGGCACTTGTATCATGGTATGAGGTCATAAATGTGTTTTATGTTATGATGTTGAAAGTTTTTCTGTTTTTCTTTTATGTCACAACGTCAGGCAAACTTTCATGAGTAAATCACAGTTAAGCCTCACAATTTTACATGAAAGTTTATTGGAGATTTTTCTTTCTGTGTTTTAGAAAAAATGTATGTATATATGTATACTATTCGGATTGTTATTGTATTGATGATGGTAAAAAATAAGCATGTTCAGGTTTTAATAACACCCTGAGTCATATATAAAGTTTAATTTACAGCGATGTGAGGGCGTTTCAGGAAAGCAACATGTGCTTTTGTGTTTTGTTATGGTTGGGTTTGGGCTTTTGTTTCCTTACTGAGGAATCTTTGTTCAAAAAGTAGTTTTGGTATATATATATATAAAACAAAATTTCTGTCTTTGAAAAGGAATTTCTGAAAAGCTTTTTTTTCCTTTGGGTCCAAATGAGAGGCCGTCTTGCTCAAATAATAATTTGTCTTTTCTTTTTAAGTCACTTGATTTTGAACCAACACAGTTGCTAGACTCCTTTTAATTATGATTAAATATACCCTGTGTAAATGTAGAGACTTTAGTCTCTCAATTTATGTGTATTCAACTCAAGTTTTAGGCAAATGGGGACAATCAAAATTCCTCCTTAATTTCATTTGATGACCCATGATGGTCATGACGTCACATCACAGCCTGGTTTACTTACCTGTTGACAACACGGAGGGGTGAAAGGTCTGTTTCAGTATCGGGCGGGTTTAGTTCAGGAGGTATTGCGACCTTATTGCTCTTGGGGGAGCTGGAGATGTGGCAATGACAGATGTGGGAGGGGGGATTTTGAGTTTTCACACGAGGACAAACATTTTTCATCTATGCTGTCACTTCACATGTTCCTGAATCACAAGGAGGTCGACTATGAGCTGGGTTGGGGGGATGTAAAACAGTGTCTTGTTGGGAATATGCAGCGTTGTGAGCGATGGGTGTGATGTGACATGCAGGACTCACTCGGTGCCCTGCTGATGGCAACAACGTCCCGGCTGAGGCAAAAAGCAGGACAAACACAGATTACTCCATTGGGGATTTCAGTAACTCGGTTTGTGTTATATGTTGGCACAGGGCGTGGAAAAGTATTTTTATGAGATCACTAAACTGTAGGAATGTGCAGCCTGAGCATGAGTGGAGAAATACAACCGCCACCGAAGGGCACGGAAACAGAAAGTATGTCAAAAACTGGCGATTTGAAAGCCTAACACCACCCCCATCTCTACAGGTGCTGTGAGAGGCTGCGGGCACAGATCGGTATGTCCCGACGTTGTGCCTTCATCACGCTCAACAGAGCCGCCGCCATGGCGGCCATGATGAACTCCAAATGAACCCGCCTGTATCTGTGGGAGCTGAGCAAATCAGGGCATGCGATTGGACGAGGCCAGTGCTCCATATTTAGAAGATTACTAAAGCTGAGTTTAGGCTACCATGTGTGAATAACCAAATCACTCCACAGGCTTTTTAATCATCTCATAATGCGTGTCGCAGCTGAAAGATATCGAAATCTGTTACTGTGCTCCATCTGTGAAGATAAGAAAGTAAAAGAAGTGAAGCTGTTCTTCTGATTTCTTATTGTACGATAAATAACTAAATGCATAATCTGTAATGTAAATAGAGTAGTTTGGAAATTACATTAGATATTTGCTTAGAGAAGTGCAATATAATAAAATTATAAATTAAACTAATGAGATTTTTTTATTTGAAAAAAATAAAATAGAATAAATGACTCGTGAAGTAACAAATGTCTCCTGTATTCTTTAAAAAACAGAAATGAAAGCACTATATTTTAAACTCATTGCTAATTATGAAACACTTTCATTTTCATTTGTTGTTTATTTTATATTATATAGCATTGGCCAATTATCAAATTACTACAACTAATAATAACATTTGTGAAGTGCAAAGATTATGTAACTAAAACTAAATTTCATATATGAACTGAAGGTACTCTGTTGTTTTTCTCATAATATACATATATACGTATGTTTAAATTCCAGTTTCATATATAATTTCAAATGTTGTATTTAAGGATGGACATAAAGCATGATGATGCTGACATTTTTACATTTGATACACACGTATTTCTCAATAATATAAAATTTTTGTCAAAATATATATAATGTAACACATATTTTAAATATTTGAGTTATTACTGCAATTATAAATAAATATGTCGTAATAACATTTTGAATAAAATATTTTTATAATCTCGTTAGCTTTAATGTATATTCGTAAATAGCATATTGGATTAGAAGTGTTTCTATTTTTATTTTTATAATTATGTATGTATTATATTAAAGACGTTATAAATATATTTTACTATTACTTTAAAACCATAACATTTTTACTATTCTGATTTAAAATATTAATATAACATGCAATAATATAATTGCATGTTGATGTTAATATGGTTGAAATAACGACATATATAACTTTGCTCATATTTTTACATTCTAATGGCTCTTATGTGGATAATACATTTAAAAACATTTAAACAATGTTTACAGCGTTTGATTGCGCATGTTATCTCAGGTCACCGTGGCCTCCAATTCACCCTGATTTTTTTTTGGTGGTGGTGAGGGGATTAAAACGTAACCAGTTTAGCGCAAAAAGCTCATGACTCGGTAGCCAAATTAACCAACTCGTCAGGGTTCACAGAGAGTTGAGTGGTGTCTGTGCAGATTTCCGTGATAGCTCTGGCAGCGATGATGATGACGATGATGCTGGTGATGATGATGGAGGTGGAACAGTTGTGGTAGAAGGAGTAGCAGCAGCTCCCTCCTCTTGTCACACTAACCTCTGACTGAACTCGGGATGTGTCTGTCCCACGGGCTTTTTCCTCACCCCCAAACTGTCACATGCTTTCTGATCGCCGCTCCTACCAAGTTTTCGCCCCCACTACCACCACCACCACCACCACCACCTACAACTCGTGGCTGTCCAACCTCCACGAGCAGTGGTTGTTTGAAAATGGATGGCTCATTCATTCCCCACTACTTTCAGCATTTTCCCTTCAAAACCTTAAACAAAAACTATGGGGTCTTTCAGCAGATCGTGTCACCCCCACAAGAACTTGATATCCACATCATCAGAAAGACCTATACCAAATCAACTTTGACGTCCATCTTAGCAGCATAAAAGTACAATGAGCTTCATAAACTTGACATTTGTTATTGAAAATTGTAGTGGTTCATAAAAAATTGAAGCCCCCCCAAATGCCACTAAAACAACTTCAAGACTTCTTTGAATTCAGTTAATTTCTTGCAAACTACATTCTTAAATTAAGGGTTTAGAGGTTTTACATCCCCAAACATATAAAAAAGGGACAAATTCATTGAAAAATCAACTTGATGTATTTAACTAGAGTTTGAGAGTATCACATAGCATAACAAGAGGTTCATGCATCTTTTATTTCGTCAGTGCCTTTATGCCTCTAAAATCTAAATGAATGACAACAAGCATTTACAACACGCTTCCTAAGAACAAGAAGAAAAAGTTGAGTCAGGGGAAATGAATCAGTGCTTAGACTGCGTCCACTGTGCAATAGGTCAGTGATTTGTTTCCCAGAGCCTCCCTCGTTGCACTGTCGCATCCTGACCAGAGCTGGTGGTGGCGCAGTAGCCTCATGGTGGAACCATGCTCTTCACTGGGCCTTTTAGGTCTGTTTCTCTTAAGCTGGGCTTAGCGCGAGGCAACAGCTGGCACAAGTTTATGGATGAAAGCCATTGGTGAGAAGGGAGGAAAGGGAGGAGAAGAGGGAGGTGCAGGCAGTTCTACCCCTTCATTTTTATTTTTTTCCCCCTGTCGCTTTCTTCGATAATCCCGACACTCTGACCCTTGAACGAAGCCTCCAGGCACAGTTGTGGCTGACGGCGGGGATTGAGAAGAAGAAATTAAAGCAGCGGAGAGGGATGAAGGTTTCTAAAGCTCCACAACTCGGCTACAGCGGGGCCTGTCTTGGATTGGTGCTGAAAATGTTCCTTAAAACTTTCACGTGGCTCTATCATGCAATTGTCTTTTTTTTAGTTTCAGATTTAATTTTATTATTATTATCATTCGTGACAGTAAAAATTTTTGTTTGGTTTTTGGAAAACAACATATACTTATGATCAAAACCTTTTTTCAGTTAATATTTTAGTTTTCAGTTATTATTATTATTATTATTATTATTATTATTATTATTATTATTTATTCTTATGTTTAAAGAAATTTTACTAATCAACGAAATAAATGCTACACATGTGCCATACCCACAGAAATAAAAAATAAGAAAAAAATAATTATATGCAAAATAATATATAGTATAATTTGCAGTTGTTCTTACTGGACTAGAAATGTCTTAAAGCACATTTTAAAGAACAAAGAAAACAAAGAGAATATATTAAAAATACAATACGATTCCATTAAATACTGCCCAGAGAGTGAGCAGAGTGCTCCTTATATAGTTATGGTTTCATGTGGCATACGTGAAATATTTTGCTTTCTATTTGAACTTGTAATTAATTCAATTAGTAATATTTTGAAGTTGTACCAAAAGCAGCCTATATGATTTGTAAAACCTTTGCTTCACATTCCAAGAGGAAGTTTGATTTAAGGGATAATTGATACCAATTTAACATGTATTTACAGTCAATAGATCATGTTTATGTTCCATCAACAGTTTTTAACCCCCTGTAATGTTACTGTGTCAGTTTGATAAATGACACCTCTGTTGTTTTACGCCAGAGACAAATTTGAGTTGGTGGGAACACTGGACTCTGGGCACGGTACATGAAACATGAGAGACAGCAGACTGCACGTATAATAATCTACATAAATGGTTCGAGATCAGGCTTCATATGCCTGAAGGCTTTATGATTCACGGTGTGAGACCTACAGGAGCTCTAATCACAAGGAAGGAACCTTTGGATGGAGAGTGAAGGAAAAGAAAATAAACTTGAGAAACCTGTGGGTTTTTGAAGTTTATAATTTTATTCCTATGGTCCTCCAAGTATTCAATACTAAATAAAGTCATGCACAATTATGAAATAAATTATATAAATACACTGGGGAATATTATAACTTATTTGATTATCAGTAAAATTGCTTATTAATAGTAAATGTATTTTTCAAATGTTAAAAAGGTTTATTTTGGTGAATGCTAAATCATTACGATAGAGAAATGCCAGAAAGTTCATTCTGTTAATCTGGGTGTTTCTCCTGCTGAAAAAGCAACATCCAGATGAACCGAATCAGCTCTTTGGGCTTAGAAAGGTTTCCTCTTTTTATGTCATTTTCATTTTCACATTGTTAACTTAATTATCATAACCCAGTAAAGCTAAGTAATGTTGACAGTATTTTTGCAAATTAGCATAATGCTAGTGATTTTGAGCCAACTACAAATCAGTTACTATGTAAATACAGTACAGATAGGAAGAAGCTCACTAACTAAAGTGAAAAAGTGTTTGATCAAGATGAGCACTTTTTGACACAAGTTCAGCTGTATAAAGGGAGTAATTGTTGGAGCCCATAAGACTTCATGGTCTGAATGTAACTGTCTGTGACACCAGCTTGCAGAGACCATGTGCAAAATGCAGCACAGGAAAAACTGAGATATAGAATGGCATCAGGCCAGTATTGGTGTTGAAAATCAAAACATTTATGTAAATCACATTAGCCATTATGTACTTAACAGTAATGCATTACGCTATTTAAATAGATCCTGAATAAAGTAATTTGTTGCACTATTACAATACACACACTTCCACTTTGTTATATGTCCTAAGATGCGTGTTCAGAAAGCAGTCAGCCTCTATATCATTTTGGGTTCTTTGCTAACGTTGTGTTAGCAGATGGCTTTGCAGATGCTTGCCAAACCACATGCTGATCTCACACTGCATTTGCACACTGTTGCTGTATAAACACAGTAAACTGATGGAATGACAAGACCTAGCTAATGACATCATTCAGGTGCTACCAGATTAAGCCAGGTAGCATGTGTTAGCGTGTATTTTTGTAGTTTTGGGTCATCTATGTAACTGCTGGTATCTGAACACAACACAGTCAGACCTGACTAATTATGCTAACAGGATTTCCTCGATTTCTTACAAATGCTCGTTTTATATATATATATATATATATATATATATATATAAACACACAGCACGCCCCTGCGGGCGGTTTATCCTTCAAGCTCGGGTCCTCTACCAGAGGCCTGGGAGCTTGAGGGTCCTGCGCAGTATCTTAGCTGTTCCCAGGACTGCGCTCTTCTGGACAGAGATCTCCGATGTTGTTCCCGGGATCTGCTGGAGCCACTCGCCTAGCTTGGGAGTCACCGCACCTAGTGCTCCGATTACCACGGGGACCACCGTTACCTTCACCCTCCAGATCCTCTCGAGCTCTTCTCTGAGCCTTTGGTATTTCTCCAGCTTCTCGTGTTCCTTCTTCCTGATATTGCTGTCATTCGGAACCGCTACATCGATCACTACGGCCGTCTTCTTCTGTTTGTCTACCACCACTATGTCCGGTTGGTTAGCCACCACCATTTTGTCCGTCTGTATCTGGAAGTCCCACAGGATCTTAGCTCGGTCATTCTCCACCACCCTTGGGGGCATCTCCCATTTTGACCTCGGTACACTATGCCGGCCACTTGGTTATGGCGTTCCATGTATGCCTTGCCTGCTAGCATCTTGCAGTGTATATATATATATATATATATATATATATATATACTTAATAACTTTTATAAATAAAAATTAATAAATAAAAATAAATATTTTCTCTTCCTGTTACTTTTTTCACATGTTCATAGGCCCCATTTGTACTTCTGCAAAGGCTTTTTTTCTGACATTGACAATCCAAATATGTCCCTGCTGCATCCACTAATATTTTCCCTGCTCGCATTTGTCCTTGAAATGAATAATAGATAAATGCAATCAGACAAATGGAACATTTCTTTTTAGTCCATTTCTACAACTGTATTTTTAGCTGGCTTTTACTCCTACAGATTATTTACTCCATAGCTGTGTGTAGCTATTACAGAAATGTACATGGCACAGAATGCTTTAAAATCACATCTGTGCACCTTCCATTTCCAACATGTGATTCTCAGTACATCAAAAATGCTTTTTCCCTGTCAGTGCTGTGTATTTTTCCATCTGTTTCTTTTATTTCAGGTCTTTGGTCAAAGCCAGTCGCACAGAAGATGGGGGCATCACAACAGACTCCCGATTAATACTTAATACGTTGAAATCTCGCTCGGGCATCCTTTTAAACGGTTCAAAAGACACTAAAATGGAATGATTTCATTTTGTTTGTACTTTGAACCCACAAATAGAAGGTTTCTGTCCACATACAACGAGATGTGTTCTCTGAGGGTTACACATGCTCTGCTGAGCTCCATTGCCATTTCTTGGTTTTTAGTTTCTGTCGAGTGCAAATCAAAGAAAGGAGCATTTGTATAAATTGCCGAGGGATTCAAAACTAGAAGACAGCCTAAAATAGCAAAAAAGCCAAATCAATGTCTGCAATGGAAAATTATCAAAGTATCTCTGTGGCCTCGTGTCTAGTCTTGTCAATCAATCTGTGAATAAACACAAGGAGCTCGAGTTAACTGGAGTAACTGGGACACATCACTTTAACCTAGTAGTTGTTGTATCATGGGGATGGTAGCTCTGTGGAAACTGTACCAGAAAAAAATCCATCTTTGATCGTCTACAGCACTCAGCTCTGGGAATGACCAGTAGGGATGCTGTTCACTGCCAAATCCAGCACACCGAGTAGCCTTAATCTCTTCTTACTCTTATCCAGTCGGCTCCTATTAGGTATGAGACTGAAAAACAGCTCAGAGGGAGACAAACCGCATTCCTGTGGGGCCTCGCCTCTCTTAAGCACTCTGAAAACTCATCTTTTTAGCCTCTCTCTCCCTCCAGTCCCAGTTCCATAATGCCACATCAATACCACAGTAGGGAAGAGGCTCCACGCTAATGTAAACACACAGGTCAACCTCGCTTTGCTCTCCACGGCCGACGCCGGAGAAGAAAATGGTGCACAAAGAAGGGATGAGAAAGGTGAGACGTGTCATCTCGATTAGATTTAATAAAGGAGATGGAGAAAAAAAATGGAGAGAGCAAAGCAAAGGCAGTTTAAAGAGGATTGCTGTGCAGATGTCACTAAAATGGAATCATGGGCATAAGTCAGGCATTAAAAATGGCCACCAAGTGAATGGCTGCTGTATGTTGGGTCCTGAGAGCGCCGGAGAGGACCAGCGGGTAGCCTGGTGTGCCTCTCGGACCTTAATCCTCCACAGTCTGAGTGGGGAAGGCAGGAGGAATTGAATTTTTCACAGTTGTTACTGTGGCGGTGGGAACCTGCTGCTGCTCTTTCTGCGAGTCATAAAGTATTCAGTCAGTGCTCCTTTGCTGGTTGACACTTTGTTTTTGCTCTCCCCTCCCCATGCTCTCAAAGACTTACCATTTTTTCACTGGCCACAGCAAAACCTAACTCTCCTGCTGCGAGACACTAACCCCTTTCAAATGGACGGTACAGTAACGTTCGACCAACGAAACGAAAGAGATACTGGTGAATCAGTGAAACTTTAGATGACTTGGTTGTATTTTTGTCAGGGTCATTCTGTTAATAGTAAATCAACGCTTTCAATATTATCCCCTCAGAATCAGCTGATGTTTTTGTTATAATAGCTTTATTATAAATAATGAACCTTCATGCAATGTGGAGTTTCAAAGGTACAAGCCCTCAAAGTACATAAGGATGTTTGTTTTTTGTGTAGGCTCATCACAGTTTGCAGCAGTATAAACAACCAAGCAATACATGCATGGGCATGTACTACTCAAAGTAATGTGTTAAAACATCAGTAACATCACTGTAGAACAGAAAATTGGTGTTTTTGTCAGTGGATTCCACTGGCTTTAACAAGACAAACACAACAGCTCTGGTAATATGTCGGAAAATCCACTAAATATAGCCTACGAAAAATCAAGCTAACACTTGTTCATTCTCCCATCATCTGTTGCTTTATGTGCATCAGTGCAGCTGAACTCAGCTGGCTTTCAGTTAGCTGTTTACATCTGTTTGTTTCTCTCCTACTAGCTGTACACACTTATGGGATTTTAATGCAGTCAAATTCACAATAAATGTGTTCTCATAGATCTTTTTTTCTCCCTTTGTTGCCAGACAACAGAATGGCAATGAAATATTGACTTTAATGCAGACCATTAGCTACAGGCTCACAGGAAAAGTAAGATGCCATAGAGTGTCTTATTCAGAGGAGTCCATCAACGTCAGCTAAACGTGTTGCACTGCTCATCCACTGGCTGCTTCTCTCTCTCTCACTTACAAACTTCTCTGTGAAAGGCATAGTACTAACGAACAAGGGATGATCAGTGTGGCACACAGGCGGACGAAGTGGGAACATCACAATCTCCGCCACCCACCTCACAGCTACACAATCCATAAATCGAATGCTGCCTTCCAGATTAAGTCGGAAGTCTGAATTTTCATCTGGGACAAAAACAAACAAAAACGTCTCAACTCAGATTTCCCACTTGGAAAGTTGAAGCAACCCCATGAGCCCAAAGTTAACAATCCAAGATGGCGGCAGTGAATGTAAACACTAGTAAAACTATAACAGTTTTAATCTGTCCTGCCACTGTGGAGTATTTGTGACTCTTTAAATCAGGGATTGGCAACCCTGGGAAGGGCTAACTGATGGCACGACCATAGCTGGACTGGCCATACCGAGCATTTGCTCGATGGCCGATGGTGATTTTTCGTTTTTATGGGCCGATGATTTCTTTTTCTTTTGTAACAGTATAAACAATGAAAGGTGGTTGATTGGCCAGATGCTGGCAGATGTGTAAAAATAACTCAGTTGTTTGGTGGTGGCTGTGGTGGAGCTTCCACAGAGGCCAGCAGGTGAATGAGGGAAAGGGGAGGCAGGAGGAGGAGAGACCCGAGGCGGCCGCCTGAACTTTAAGTAAGAAATGATGACCTGCAATCTATCTGGATCAGATATAAACGTTTAGGTGTAGTTTTGTTGTGCTAACTTTTTACAGTCAGTTACAATAACTCGTACTGCGTACTAGCTAGCATGATGGAGTTGCTATACAGCTGGGTGGGTGCTATGATGTTACTGATAGTGAATTTTATTTTATTCATAAGGTTAGTTAGTAGAGTTGCCAACCGTCCCGTAAAAAACTGAGTCTAGCAAAGTTTTACCAGGGGGGCCAGGTAGTGCATTAACAGGGAAAGGGGTGCACAAAGAAATACTTCTCTTTCTTATTCTCATTTAAAATGTCTGGCTGTTATTAAATAATTATCTGAATCTTACAGCCAAAGTTTTTATCTGATGTAAAATGTATAGAAATCATACATATACCAACAAGACTGTGTACATCACTGTCACAACAGCATCTGTTTTCATTCAAAGGCTTTATGGCTTTTCCTATAATACCTGGTGGGCCGGTGTTCTGACAAACCATCCTACTTTGGCAAAACGTCCTACCGTAAGTAGTTTATGCACATTTCTGCTGTCACAGAGTAATTCCAGCACAAATTAAGTAGGTATGACGGTTTGCCACTTAACTTTGCCCATCAGAGTATGCCTGTAGCTCATAATTATAAAGGCAGGACGGTTTGCCACTTCATTTTACCCGTTAAAGTATGCTTGTAGGTAATTTTCACAAAGGTAGCATGGTTTGGCATGTCATCTTACCCGTCAGAGTGTGTTTCTAGCTCTTATTAACAAAGGTAGGATGATTTGGCACTTAATTTTAGCCATTAAAGTATGCTTCTAGCTCATATTCACAAAGGTAGGATGGTTCGCCACTGAATGTTAGCTGTGAAAATATACTTCTAGCTCAGATTAACAAAGGTAGGACGATTTGCCACTAAATTTTAGCTGTTAAAGTATACTTGTAGGTCACATTCACAAAGGTAGGATGGTTTGGCACTTAATTTTACCCGTCAGAGTATTTTTCTGGCTAATATTCACAAAGGTAGTACGGTTCGCCACTTACTTTCTTGTTGTGCGCATGCGCAGAAACAACGAGTAGGATGGTTTGTCAGGTAGGATGGATTCCCAGAACACCGGTCTCTAATCAAAATGCCTGGGCCAATTTTTTGTCCCAGTCCAGCCCTGGGCACAACACGCAGTGAATTAATCTGAGAAGGTGCATGAAAAAAATAAATGGCCAGGTCAGCGGTGCACATCGCAAATTAGCTTGCATAGACACATTAGTTGTGCCGCTTCTTAATGACGGTATCTTATCTAACAACCCCAACTACCAGATTCAACTTGTAATTGGCTAAAAATAACTTAGCCTACCGGTGAGAGGGACGTTGCTAGCTGGCAGTTTTTTCAAGCGATGTTGAAATTTCCACATTCCAACACTTCAAATGCTTCAGGAGCTGTTCCGCTCAGCGCTGCATCAGCTCCACGGAAATACACGGATACATCCGTACTCGAGACAGAATTCACTATGTGTTTTCGGGACATTCAGGTGTATGGACCAGTGTTTTATTTTCTGATCAAACCAGAAAGCTTTAATGAGCAGCTGGATTTGTCTCGCATTAACTGGCTGGACACAGAGGACATTGAAATGCAGTTGATTGAACTGAAAAGCCCGACTCTGTGGGGGTCAAAGTTTGCAGCACTACACACACAGCTGGAATCCACAGCTTTGCGTGTTCATGGAGCTTGCATTTTCACCTGCTGGACATCACTACCTGACAAGTTTAACTGTCTTCAGAACATTGCAGAGGCCTTATTGAAAGTATTTGGCTCTACATATCTGTGTGAGCAGATTTCCTCTCACACAAAGAGTGTCCTCAGGTAGCCGTCTGAATGCTGGACACTCGGAGACCTGTGTCTTTGAGCGGGAGACCAGAGATCAAATTAACATGTGTATCTCTGTATTAACAAACATGGCATATTGGCCCAGCTTATTTTTCTTATCACTGTTGTGAGGAGACCATAAATAGCATTTGCATTTTCTGTTGTGCATTTCATTTGCTGTTATGGCGTTGTTGTTATGGATAAAAAGTGTATTTTTTGTTTCAAAATAGCTGATAACTATTCGCTGATAGCTGCCAACATCTGTGAACAAATATAATTCTATAATGTTTTTCTATATAGTGTGTAACTGTTAATATAGAGCGTTATTAAATTTATTGCTAATGCAATTATATGGCACATTGACTTCTGAGGAAATTTTAGATGGCACTCATCATCAGAAAGGTTCCTTACCCCTGCTTTAGATAAACCATACTCAAAGCATTTAGCACTCTATCAATAAATGTGCTGCAGCTGTGTTTTTAGGCACAGAAGAAGCACTGTGCTTGGTTTTAGTCACATTCTGCTTCCTGTCAATCACCCATGAGACAAAACAAAGGACACTGTGAGAGAACGTAAACTTTACATCCAGGTCTATGATCTGTTTCTCTTTCACACAATCATTCACCATGATCTGCATGAACCATGGAGGAAACCAAAGCATAGAGGACATTCATAACTGAACTGAGTTTTTAATGGAGGTTATTTACTGTTTTATTTGTCCCCTGAGTCAAATTTAGAGGCCAAGTGACTAATTACCACTGCAATCAAACACACTGTGAAAGCCATTTTTCCCCCATGTCCGGTGTGTTTTGAAGTATGTGGAGCATCCCTTGGGAGTTATTAGACTTACAGAGCAGACAGAAACAAAAAGAAGGGGTGTTCCTCCTCATCCTCACCCGCTGGCCTTGGTGTCTAGACATCATGTTGGGGGCTAATTGAAGAGATCAAACAGATTTAACACTTTGCTAATACACATCAAAGACCTACTAGGCCACATTTGGCATGGACAGGATAGAGAGAAATTTAATTGGGAACCCAAAGTGGCCAAGCAAAGACTAAAGAACTGACAGTTCGTCGTTTGTTTGTGTTTTTGTCTGCACGCTGATTCCTGAGTAGCGATGAAGCGGGTATTGAAACAGTCTTTATGCCAGTGTATTTGAATGTATGTGTGTGTGTTTATGTGTTGGTGGCTGCACCCTGAGGCTTTAATGCCAATCAGGATGTCCAGACAGCCTGAACTCCATCATCATCATCATCATCATCATCATCAGCCTTCACTGCTCCTGCAATCAACGGGCAAATCAGAGGATGCAAAAGGAGCAATAACCAATCAATGTAGCGCATGTCAGTGTGTGCGTGAGCAGCCAGCTAAACTCCTGTTTTCAGTGGGAGGTGAAATTTAACATAATCAGATATTTGAATGTTCTTAGCTCCGTTTGTGAAATGAAATGGAAACAGTGATGCTATATTTTTATCAAACACCTAATAAAAGGTGAACATATGGAAATTCGGTTCTAAAAAGTGAAGCTGAAAAAGAAATGTCTTGAACCTACATTCTTTCTAATGACCCGCAAGCATTGTATAGAAGTCTTTAAGACAATGTCCCTCAGCTCCTTCCCTCGTGACCTCAGTTGCTAGTTTCAGGTCTAATTGAATGAGCTCATTCAACAGGAAACTGTTTACTAAGTGTTTATTTTGTGAATTACAGTATATATTGGAATCACAAATTTCTGAGTGTGCAATTTCTGGTCGTTACTTTAATCCAACAAAAATGATAAAAGAAGTTATAAAGATATAAAAAAACAAGAAGAATGGCTCCTGCCACTGAGAGATGTGCCAATATATGTGGGTGTAGCTTCTAGCTGTCTGCTCACCACTCATTTAAATCACTGAACTTGACCTCTCGACTGTGATTTCCTGCATTTCCAGCCAGGACGAGACCTCGGGTCAGCCCCAGCACACACTGGCTTGGAAACACCTTGGCATTCTTCTGGAAGCGCTCGAGGAGATGGATAGTGATGTTTATGCATCTCTGCTTGGTCTGCTGCCCTCACAACCTGAACTTGAATAAATGGTAGAAAATTGATGGATGTATGGTTGTATGCCCAAATGTCTAAGGAGCTTGGAAAGAAAAGCGTCTGGACTTCTTTAAGTTGCTTGAAGACGTTTCACCTCTCACCCGAGAAGCTTCTTCAGTTCTAAGGTCAAAAGGTGGAGAGTCCCAGATTTAAACCCAGTGGGAGTTTCCCCCCCAAAGAGGGACAAAGGACCCCCTGATGATCCTCAACCTAATCACATGAGCCAAGGTGTGAAAGCGGGTGTGGGTCACAATCAGCCAGGGTTTTGGGTGAGCTCATTGTGAAACCTGGCCCCACCCTATCATGTGAAACCCCAAATATAACACATTTCCTTCCAGCATAGTTACTGTTTCTTACGATCTGGACCAGAAGACAAAAAAAAAAACAACAAAAAACATAAAAACTAATAAGTATAATACTATTAAAGTTTTTTAAGTAGTAAAACATGCATGTATTACATCATTCCAATTCCTTCTCTTACTGCACTCTGCCTGTTTGCTCATGTGTCTGTCACCAGTCTTTAAATGATCCAATTACCAATCATTGAAACATTTCCACTATTAGGACCACGGTCAGACAGCTCTTCCCCCTTGTGCTCACACTCCCTCCACCTCCAATCTACTTCTCCACATCTGCTAAGAAAGAAAATGGACCAGACAAGGCCCACCGCCCTGGATAAATAAGCAGCACACTTGGCTCGGCTTGGGGGCAAACCGGCACTCTGCATTCAGTGATGTAACTGATTGTTCCTTTTCCCCGCTGATTAAAAGGAGGTTAAAATACACAAGGGCTATTACATACTACCGGAAAAATAACCCTAATCCCTGGAAAATAATCAGAGAAAGGATTTTGATTTTTGATTGAGTCCCATGCAAAAAGGGACAAATTTGAGAGGCTCTGCATTTTTAGGTGTTGAAAAAAGTGTTTCTGAGGCAGTGAAACTTGGAGAAAACACTTAATAATTTATTGGATGATAGCCCTATTTATATGGAAATATGTATGGACGAAGTGAGCTTTAATTAAGAGTCCAGTAAGGGCCATCGTCTATGTAACTCATCCAGAGAAAATTAATGAAATCATCAACTGCAAACTGCAAATGTGAACAGTGGCGGTCGACGGTAACCAGTTCACAGCTTACACATTGAAATCTGAGGTTTGGGCTTCTTAAACAGAAACCTTGATAGTGACTGTAAAGCAGAAGAGTGATTAAATTTTCATGATGAATACATCAGCTCAGAACATTCCAGGGCTTCTTCCCAGAATACCAAATAGAGTAAAAAGAAGCAGTGATAAAGGTTATATATAATTGGAATCCCTCAGATAAATGTACACATGTTAACATGAACATTAATGCAAGCTGGCTTGACTTTTAGCCTAGACTGTTGTGTGGTTGGACCATCAAGGCATCAACTCCAATGGACACCTTTGGTAATACTGGTAGGGGGCAAAACACTTACTGGAATGGCCAAACAACTCTAAAATGAATACATTTTATTGTGAGTTGTTTTGCATCTGGGGCTTGTGTTTCCAAGGTTCTCTGTGCAGAACCAGTTCTCCAGCTTACCTAGAGAATGGAGCTTTCAGGCATGTGGTTTTAACCAGAATTATGCCTGATGCGATTAAACATCAATCGAGTTAAAGTTTTCTAAGTAGAAGCATACAGCTTTATGAGTGAATACTACTGGAAAACAAATGAAGTGTGCTTTGCAGTATTGCAGGATGCATATAAATGTAACTTTGTTCATCAGTTTTATAGAAAAACAATGGCAAGTTTTACATTTCTCTCTATTCATTTAAAAGGAGATAGGACCCAGCTGAAACAATCCACAAGAGATAAAAACTATTTAACCGATGGTGAAAAAGGCAGAAGGTGTAATAATAATTTTTCTGCAAAAAAAATCTCCTTACTCTCTTTCAATTTTTGGTTTTAAGTGGCACCAACAAAAAGTTGTTTGTCCTGTCTGGGACGAAAAAAAAAACATCAACAGAGACAGAGACACACAAAAGAAATATTGTGTTCATGTCCAGCTCACAGCCAGTGCCAGTGTCTCCTTTCATCTTCCCCACAGTGCGATGAAGAGTGGAAGAGATGAGAAGGAGCGAGAGATGAAAAGAGCTGCACCAAAAAAGCACTAAGTGGTATTCTTTCTCTGAGTTCGTCTGTTTGACGGGGGAAGGGGGGGAGGGGGGGGGAAAGCTGTTTTATACTTCTGTTGCTTGACCCCTTCTACACTACCAAAGAAGAAAAAGAAGTCCAAAACTTAATGCTAGGCCACAGACTGTACATTAAAGATGAACATGGCTTCCATGTACAGCAGGGGGCGTCTCCTCTGGTTGTAAAAAGACCTGTTTGGAGACAAAGTTGGAGAGGCTAGTCTGAGATTGTCCAATATAGTCACTATCCCTTCTTTCAATATATGTCCAAACAAATGATTCTGAATATGGAACTGCCAGGAAGGAGGAAACCCACAGAGGAGAATCATGGATGTAATGGAGGATATGTCACAGTCTGGCAGACTATGTATTTGTGAAGAGTGGACCCAAAATGCAGACACGTAGGAACTTGGACCAAAGCTTGAGTATTAACAAAAAGCGAGCCATTTAATATGGCTGGTAACAAAAGGTACAACCAAAGGGCAAGGCAAACTGAAGTAAAACTAACATTAACCTAAACTGGGAGAAATAAACAAACAACAAGAAAAACCTAGACGTGAAACTTGGAAACATGGTGTGGACAACAGACGACCTGACAACGACACACTGAAAACAGAGGACTTAAATACACAGGAGGTGATTAGGGGAAGTGGGAACACAAGGAGGAACACCTGACTGACATGAGCCTAATGACAGGACAAGGGAAGTGAAACTACATACAATGAACAAAGAACACACGACTCCTTCAAAATAAAACAGGAAACATGAGACAGACATGACAATACAAACTTGATAACATAAGATGCAGCATGAAACACATAAAGGGCAAAATGAGACTAAAACACAGGGGTAGAAGACACAAGGGGAATCTAAATAAACAAATGAGCTTAGATAACCTAATGAACTAAAAAATAAACCATAAACATCAAAATAAACTAAAAGTCAAAACGCTGGGTCAACAGACCCAGGAACGTGACAGGATATGTAGAGGGTTGGTGTGACAGAAGAGGCTGTTAGCGATGGGGTGAAATGGAGACACATAATCTGCTATTGCAACCCTTAAAGGGAGCAGCCAAAAGAAGAGCCATGTTTTGCTCATGGGTTCATGGTGTCTATACTGCATTAGTTTAGGGCCAAGCATACTCAATTTTTTTTTCTTTTTACCTTTGCAACAGTAACCACAACTTTCAGACTGCTGCAGGAGGATTATTTCCTGTCTGTAGTATAATTTTGAGACTTTTTAGGCTATGTTATGTTGTAATCAAGAAGACAGGAAAAAGGAGAAAAGTGAAAGTTTATTTAACATGGGGTAAAAAGAAAAAGGAAAACAACCCTGACCATGGATAAGTTGCTGATGATCTTGTGGATGTTCCAAGTGACATTAAGAAAGCCTTCAATCTTACTTGCATTAAGCAGGAAGAAGTTTGATCTACACACCTTTTAATTCCTACACATCCATGGTTTCCCATCTAAACTTTTATCTCTGTGCCATAATGTTTCCTTGAATTTGGATGCCTCCACCATCAGCTTGTGAAATGCTCATAATGACTTTGCAGTGCTAAAGCAAATTAGGTGAAGCTATTAGTATCACTAGTGAGTGCTGTGTGTGGCTATCTGCATTCTGCCACCTACTGAGTCTTCCTGCTTTTAGCTTTGAGTGACACTGACAGTGATTTCAGCTGGACTCAGTACAGATAGTCCATCTGTGCTGAGTCTAATAAACCTACTTTGGAAGCCGAAGGCAGCCTCATGACACACTGCTTGTGTGTGTGTGGATATTTAATGTGTGTGCTCCAGACTTATGTGACCTGTTTCTCAATCTGTTCATGATTTGTGTGTGTGTGTGTGTGTGTGTGTGTGTGTGTGTGTGTGTGTGTGTGTGTGAGAGAGAGAGAGAGAGAGAGAGTGTTCCTCCATCTTTTTCTGGGTGCACACACTCTACTGTACATGTTGGTGAATACACAAACCAGCTCTGGGGACAAACCAGCATGTCTGGCTAACAAGCTCTGTCCTCGGCCAGAGCTTCTGTCTTGAGCTTTCCTCACAGGCCCTTCTTATTGGATGATCATGCTGGATAACAGAGGCATCATATGGTCAGGCCCCATCCTCCAGCCTCAAAAATCAGGCTACAGTAAAAGACACAATGAATGCACCTTTAAAGCTAGGTACTAGAGATTCTCCAAGATGTGTTAATGAAACGGAAAAAGCTTGTTTACCTGCTGTTTCCACACAACACACAAACTGAAAGATCCAGCGGTAGCTTGTCCGGTATGCTGATCTTCTATCAATTTCATGTCAAAACGCAGAAGTGAATCTACTATGAACAGAAATAGCAAAAGAGGTGCTGGCCTCACAGCTTGACAAGCTCAAGCCATTGTTTAACCATTTGTTTTAACTGATGTCTATTTTTAGATTTCACTGGGCAAGCAGTACTTCTCTTGCTTGCCCAGATGAAACACCACTGCAACCACTCATTTGCTATATTCGAGTACTGCCGAACAGTGCTGGTTAGTATAGTGTCATCTGCCTTAATTTCCATCTCACTTGCTGCGATTTTTCTATTACAGCCAGAGAGGCGCTGCCAGATAGCTCTGTAACCTTCTATCACTGAGTTTATTGGTTCTATTTGTCCCCACTTTTCATTAGACATCAAGGAAAAGGGACATCCAATCAGAAAAAGGCTTACAATTCAGTGATGAAAACCAAAAAAGTCCTAAAAGTCCTAAACAGCATATACATGTTTGTACTCAGATTTAGTGGTATAAACATACACTGGTATACATGTAAAAAATGAGATATTCATATTGTTAAAACAATCCCAGCAACAGCACAGTGTTTTCAGTTTTCTCTTAGAACAACCACAGCTAGTCACTATCTACGTCCTGTTAGCCTATTTTTAGATAAAGTCTTAGTCTGGCCAGTAAGACCAGAAATAGGAAAGTACAAAATTGTTACTCTAGAGGTCCAAGCCTGCTGTTGTAATCTTAACAGAATGTCTTCATTTGTTTTTTATATCTGAAGTTCTAGGGATTAAGATCTCAGCGGGGACCTCTTTTTCCTTGTTGTTGGCTGAACAATGCATTCAAATAAAATAAACATTTACTTTGACAGGCTGCATATTTGTATCCTTGTTGTTCCCAGCAAAGGGACAACTGCAGCACGTGGAATGGTACCACCGCAGTGATAAATAATTGTACCCCTAAAGGTACACTACAGTACTTTTTATATAGTATAGCCTGTTATTGCCTAGATCTTATCATGACTTATCCGGGTCCAACACCTAAGGAAAGAATGTTATTGTGTCATCTGTCTCCCTCACAGTCTCTTTGTCTCGCTCATATTTTACATGTAATCATAAAAAATGTTGTGTCTTTCCACCCATCATCCACTTCACAAACACATCATCCATCGCCACCTGCCTGTGCAATCATCTGCAACCTCTGAGAGTAATTGATGTTCGGCTGCGGTTGCCCTGGGGACATCTAAGCACTATATATAAACATATACTGCTTTACAAAACACAGTAAACAGCACTTCATTTGCATGCTTATCGCTGAAGCTGCACCTCGTGGCTTGACCCAGGTAATAAAGCTGTTTCTGATGTATTCATAAGTCAATGAGCCACAGGATCTGAAATGCAGCATGAAGAAATCAGAGGGAGGAGGTGGAAGACATGAGAGTGGATGGGAAGCCAATGGCATGTTTTCTGTAAATGATAAAGGTTCATGAAGTTCACATATAAAAGAAAAAGATTCTTCACCCTTGAGAGACTGTGGCAAGTTCATAAATGACCTTGTATGTCCTTTCCTAATCACTTTAACTTGATTTCAGTGGAAAATATCACAAGGTGAAGGACAGCTGAAGGAGACTCAGGAATTCAGGAAATTGCGGATGCAGGAAAACAAAATAACAAAGCTGGCTGAAATAGTAATGCTAAAATGAAATGGTCATAATAAGTTATGTTGAAACTGTGAAGGCCACTCATACTGATCCCTTCACTCAGCAACTCATAAGACAAATTAATTCACTATAATCCTGGCTATACTTTAGTGCCAACTAGTCTGATGGACTAATTAATCCAAATTTGAAATTTCTAACATTATTGAAGCAGTTGGGATCCTTTTGACAGAGAACGGAACAAAAAGTAGCCAACATTCAAAGATGCTGGCTGGTAATTAAATAGTTACATGGCAAAAATGACTAAATGTTTCTTGCTAATGTAAAATATTTTTTAAAAACGCATTATATTTAATTGTCATTTGTGATCAGTGAAGCACTGTTAAGTAGCTATTAACTAAACGTGTCAGATTAGCCTGGGAAAAAGAGTAGAAAGCAATTCTTCATGTGGAAGTTATTGGAGTTTGAGCATCAAGTAGCATCAAACTAAACAACAGCTGAAACTTTCATACAGCAGAGAGAAAGCTGGGAAACAAAGCAGGTGCAATAACTACAGTCTAATTAGAGTAGGGCTCATGAGGGGCATACAGGTATACACACGGCCTTGTTATTTTCTGAGCATATTTAAATATTTTTTTTTAATTTCTTTTACTCGCTGTCTGTGGACCCACTGTGCAAACACAAAGGGAAACATCCTTGCAGGCAGCAGGAGATCAGTGTGATTTGAACACTTTACTAAATGTGCCAGAGGGAAAGAAACAGACATTAAACAGAAAGCGTTCAGGGAGGGGGTCTCACAGTGACTCCACATCGCTCCCTTAGATTCACTGACAGTTGTTTCATTTGCTAGGAATTACAATTTCTATTAAATGTGAGGATGCTTGTTTAAACATGCAATTGTAAAATATTTTACTTCTGTGTGATATGATGATAATAACGATGCCTCGTATCTGAATGAGATCCAGCAGAGACAAAACAATAGGCGCTAATGTCAGTTAGCTACAGAGCTCTTTAACCCTTACACAACTGCCCTATTTAACAACTAAAATGATCACCTGGGGCATTTATACAGAAATACCGTCGTAATGGTTCTGCTTGTGGTTTTCCCTTTATGTGTGACAAATATTCTGAAATGTTCTAATGGCATTAATTATGGTTTTCAATCATTTTGTTGCACAAAAAGAGTTAAAAGGTGTTCTGTTACCTCTCCCAAAACAAATTTTCTTTGTTTCAGTAAAACAATTTTAAAAATGAGGGAATGTATTATGTGTCACTGTATGCTGGGGTCATTTAAACACAAAAGTCTAAATGACACTTACAAATTATCCACAGAAGTTTTTTCATCCCTTGTTACCTTGTTTTGTGATATTTCATATCACTTAAGAAATTACGATCAAACGAAAGCCTAAAATGTAACCCTGCCATCCCAAAAAACAAAACAAACCCCCCCCCCCCAAAACAAAACAAAAAAACCTCCCAAAAAAACAAAAACAAAAAAACCCAAACCAAGACATATTTTACATAACGTTCCATGATCCTCACTGCACCAATGGACCACTTCCTGTAATAAAATAGAAAACCTGCAGAAATATATTAATGTCCTTGTTGAGTTACAGTGAAGCCTGAAGCATAGAAAATGTACTCCTGTCATTAATCCACACTCTTTTTAGTTAAAACTTGGTTATTGGAGGTTATGCGAGCTTTCTTCTGATTGGCTGCTCCTGGCAAACAAAAGATTCAAACAGTAGGTGGGCTTTAATGCAGCCTGAGGTTTTGACTCACACAGGCCTCCACCGATGGGATAGGAAATAAGCAAAAAGCACGACAGATCCACTTTAACTTATCAAATATAGTTAAAGAGAACTATTAGAATGTATTCTTTACTATATTTTGAGGCAAATCTATCACAAGTTAAGCATAATTTAATCATCTGTCTTATATATATATTTATATATATATATATAGTGCTAGGACCCGCTGGCCATTGGTTTTGCCAGCATTTATACTGTATCTGTGTGTGTGCCTGCATCACTCTGCAATTATACAGTCAAAACAATAATTGGCTGCCAGAGATCTGACTCCATCCCAGGCCATTTAGACTAGCCCTACCTTATTTCATGCTTCCTTCGAGTTGATCCTTTCTCTTCCAGTTGTTCAGAAAAATACTGGGAGTGAACACATTTGTTGGAAATGAATAGGTGGAAACTATAATACTGAACAAGCGAATCACACTTCTTGTGAAGGTGCACATCAAGTTAGAGTGTAGGGATTCAGAGGGGTTTACAGTTCCAACACTTCAACAGGGAAGATTTAACTCAAAAGTATACCTTCTGCATGTGTTGTGAGAGATGATCATGATCTCAGGTCACTGAGTTAGTTTGTTATTTGTTATTTATGCTCATCGCCGTGCCAAAAAAAATTAGGTTTGAGTTAATTCCTTTCAAAACAAGACTGAAGGGAGGTGTAGAGAGAGAGGTGTACAAATTTGTATTTTTGTAGAATATCTGTAATTAACACAAAATGTAATGATTAAATGGTAAATGGCCTGCATTTGTATAGCGCTTTTCTAGTCCATAGGACCCCAAAGCGCTTTACACTACATTCAGTCATTCACCCATTCACACACACATTCACACACTGGCGATAGCAAGCTACATTGTAGCCACAGCTGCCCTGGGGCGCACTGACAGAGGCGAGGCTGCCGGACACAGGCGCCACCGGGCCCTCTGACGTATATAAATACGTATATATTTAACGTTAGGTGGATTGCAGGTAACCTAATTCCAAATACAGATGAACTCAGGCTGACAAACCAATCTGACTATAAGCTTTCAAGGTATGCAAAGGATAGGTGCACAACCAAAAACCTTAATGAATTTTCAGTGGTGCAACCATTTTTCAGACATTAATATGCATTTTTGTGCTCTGGAAGATGTGAAGAGAGCTTTCAGTCTGTAGATTGTGGCAGAGTCATGCTTGGATTCTGAGAGGTGCTTCTGCTCATTCCTGAGTAGTGTCTTGTTTCCCCTGATGGTCAGTCCGCTGTTATGTGAAAGCATGTCTGGGGGGATGCTTGCAATATGTACTGCTCATCTCCTCTACAACTGTATACCACTTTCCATATTTTTGACCTTGTGGTATGATATTGCTAACTTGTACACAGATAAACATACAAACACAGACTTTTTGTTTGCCCTGGTAACAGCAGAAGCATTACAAAAATGATACAATTAAAAAAATGTAAAAACGAAAAACCACCAACAACAGAACAACCTGCACATGCACACACCCCCTTACTTGCTGTCTTAAACACACACTGCTGGGATTGCAGTATCCTGCTAATTGGCCAAGGAGCTCAGGAGTTCAAATGTACATCTAACACATTGAGACTCGCTCAGCTCCTCTGTTTTATCTCCCTCCATTCGCTGTAATCCAAGAAAAAAAGCTGGTAAAAAATGAAACAAACACAACTAAGATCTAGCTCTGCAAGAAAAATAAAAGCTTTCATGAAAGAAAACACACACACACACACACACACACACGAGTGCAGATGGGGAAAAGAATCAAAAAGCAGTTTCATTCAGTCTGCCTCCATGCTGGAACAAAATAACAAATACATGAGGGATACAAATGGGATGAAAGGCTCTGTGGCGAATGGTAACCAAGGGGGCCTTCTCTCAATTTGGCAGAATAGAACAAACGCACATATGAGGTGAACCATATTGAGTTGTATAAAGTAAAGGTCAGGATCAGCAGCGTGCAGGCAGGAGAAAGCCCAACTTCAACCTGCTTTTCATCTTGTTATGCATCAATTTTTATTTGGCAAACATTCCCCCATGACAGCTGACCTTATCTCAGCACCCTGAAATATGGCCATCACGGGGCTTGATCGAAAGCAAGTTCATTTTATGAGCGGCACTGTAATATGTTGAGTTAATTCCCAACTAAATGTCAGGTGAAACGCTGGTTGAGGGTTTTCCTACACATTCTGCTGGTGCTCTAAACAACACGTTCCACCCGACGAGCCTGAATCCATGCCGCTGATTTTAATAAGACTCTCCGCCCTTTCTTGTCTCACACCAATTGTTAGGCTGATTTGTTACTTGTGAAATGCCATTTACTTCTTAAGCTCATTTGTTAAGGCAAGCAGAACAAGCCTAATTTAAATGTTACATAAACACAAACACCTGCCAATATTGCAGTGTAAGTTTGTAGAAGTGATGAGACATCCTCCAGTGAAACTTACTTGAAGGTTTCATATAATAAGCTTATATATATAAAAAAAAACAAAAAACCACCCAGCACGCCCCTGCGGGCGGTTTTATCCTTCAAGCTCGGGTCCTCTACCAGAGGCCTGGGAGCTTGAGGGTCCTGCGCAGTATCTTAGCTGTTCCCAGGACTGCGCTCTTCTGGACAGAGATCTCCGATGCTGTTCCCGGGATCTGCTGGAGCCACTCGCCTAGCTTGGGAGTCACCGCACCTAGTGCTCCGATTACCACGGGGACCACCATTACCTTCACCCTCCACATCCTCTCGAGCTCTTCTCTGAGCCCTTGGTATTTCTCCAGCTTCTCGTGTTCCTTCTTCCTGATATTGCTGTCATTTGGAACCGCTACATCGATCACTACGGCCGTCTTCTTCTGTTTGTCTACCACCACTATGTCCGGTTGGTTAGCCACCACCATTTTGTCCGTCTGTATCTGGAAGTCCCACAGGATCTTAGCTCGGTCATTCTCCACCACCCTTGGGGGCATCTCCCATTTTGACCTCGGGACTTCCAGGTTATACTCGGCACAGATGTTCCTGTACACTATGCCGGCCACTTGGTTATGGCGTTCCATGTATGCCTTGCCTGCTAGCATCTTGCACCCTGCTGTTATGTGCTGGATTGTCTCTGGGGCATCTTTACACAGCCTGCACCTGGGGTCTTGCCTGGTGTGATAGACCCCAGCCTCTATGGATCTTGTACTCAGAGCTTGTTCTTGTGCTGCCATGATTAGTGCCTCTGTGCTGTCTTTCAGTCCAGCTTTGTCCAGCCACTGGTAGGATTTCTGGATATCAGCCACCTCCTCTATCTGCCGGTGGTACATACCGTGCAGGGGCCTGTCCTTCCATGATGGTTCCTCGTCTCCCTCCTCTTTCTTGGGTTTCTGCTGCCTGAGGTATTCACTGAGCACTCGGTCAGTTGGGGCCATCTTCCCAATGTATTCTTGGATGTTCGTTGTCTCATCCTGGACTGTGGTGCTGACACTCACCAGTCCCCGGCCCCCTTCCTTCCGCTTAGCGTACAGCCTCAGGGTGCTGGACTTGGGGTGAAACCCTCCATGCATGGTAAGGAGCTTTCTTGTCTTTATGTCAGTGGCTTCTATCTCCTCATTTGGCCAGCCTATTACCCCAGCAGGGTACCTGATCACGGGCAGGGCGTACGTGTTGATGGCCCGGATCTTGTTCTTACCATTCAGCTGACTCCTCAGGACTTGCCTGACCCTCTGCAGGTACTTGGTGGTTGCAGCCTTTCTAGCGGCCTCTTCATGGTTCCCATTTGCCTGCGGGATCCCCAGGTACTTGTAACTGTCCTCTATGTCTGCAATGTTGCCTTCTGGTAGTTCAATCCCCTCAGTTCTGACTACCTTCCCTCTCTTTGATACCATCCGACTACACTTCTCCAGTCCGAACGACATTCCAATGTCATTGCTGTATAGCCTGGTAGTGTGGATCAGTGAATCGATGTCTCGTTCACTCTTGGCATACAGCTTGATGTCATCCATGTACAGGAGGTGGCTGACAACTGCTCCGTTCCGTAGTCGGTATCCGTAGCCAGTCTTGTTAATGATCTCACTGAGGGGGTTCAGGCCTATGCAGAACAGCAGTGGGGACAGAGCATCTCCTTGGTAGATCCCGCACTTGATGGTGACTTGTGCTATGGGCTTGGAGTTGGCCTCTAGTGTTTTACGCCACATCCCCATTGAGTTCCTGATGAAGGCTCTTAGGGTCCCATTGATCTTGTACAATTCTAGGCATTCCAGTATCCAGCTGTGGGGCATTGAGTCATAGGCCTTCTTGTAATCAATCCAGGCAGTGCACAGGTTGGTCAGTCTGGTCTTGCAGTCTCGGCTGATTGTTCTGTCTACCAGTAGCTGGTGTTTTGCGC
Organism: Astatotilapia calliptera; assembly: GCF_964374335.1. Classification (NCBI taxonomy): domain Eukaryota; kingdom Metazoa; phylum Chordata; class Actinopteri; order Cichliformes; family Cichlidae; genus Astatotilapia; species Astatotilapia calliptera. The sequence goes on from NC_137437.1 coordinate 28,463,527, forward strand.
CTCTGGTATTCTTGCCAATTCCTTTCTGTGTCCCACTCATGTATTGACCTATGTGCCTGTTCATCTTAGCCGATATGATGCCTGACAGGAGCTTCCATGTAGTACTGAGGCAGGTTATTGGTCGGTAGTTGGAGGGGACCGGTCCCTTCTTGGGGTCCTTGTGGATCAGGACCGTCCGGCCTTCGGTTAGCTATATACAGTGGGGCAAAAAAGTATTTAGTCAGCCACCGATTGTGCAAGTTCCCCCACTTAAAATGATGACAGAGGTCAGTAATTTGCACCAGAGGTACACTTCAACTGTGAGAGACAGAATGTGAAAAAAAAATCCATGAATCCACATGGTAGGATTTGTAAAGAATTTATTCGTAAATTAGGGTGGAAAATAAGTATTTGGTCACCTCAAACAAGGAAAATCTCTGGCTCTCACAGACCTGTAACGTCTTCTGTAAGAAGCTTTTCTGTCCCCCACTCGTTACCTGTATGAATGGCACCTGTTTGAACTCATCATCTGTATAAAAGACACCTGTCCACAGCCTCAAACAGTCAGACTCCAAACTCCGCCATGGCCAAGACCAAAGAGCTTTCGAAGGACACCAGGAAAAGTATTGTAGACCTGCACCAGACTGGGAAGAGTGAATCTACAATAGGCAAGCAGCTTGGTGTGAAAAAATCAACTGTGGGAGCAATCATCAGAAAATGGAAGACATACAAGACCACTGATAATCTCCCTCGATCTGGGGCTCCAAGCAAGATCTCATCCCGTGGGGTCAAAATGATCATGAGAACGGTGAGCAAAGATCCCAGAACCACACGGGGGGACCTGGTGAATGACCTGCAGAGAGAGTCATGTGGTCAGATGAAACCAAAGTAGAACTTTTTGGTATAAACTCAACTCGTCGTGTTTGGAGGAAGGAGAATATTGAGTTGCATCCCAAGAACACCATACCTACTGTGAAGCATGGGGGTGGAAACATCATGCTATGGGGCTGTTATTCTGCCAAGGGGACAGGACGACTGATCCGTGTTAAGGACAGAATGAATGGGGCCATGTATCGTGAGATTTTGAGCCAAAACCTCCTTCCATCAGTGAGAACTTTGAAGATGAAACGAGGCTGGGTCTTCCAACATGACAATGATCCAAAACACACCGCCCGGGCAACAAAGGAGTGGCTCCGTAAGAAGCATTTGAAAGTCCTGGAGTGGCCTAGCCAGTCTCCAGACCTCAACCCCATAGAAAATCTGTGGCGGGAGTTGAAAGTCCGTGTTGCTCGGCAACAGCCCCAAAACATCACTGCTCTCGAGAAGATCTGCATGGAGGAATGGGCCAAAATACCAGCTACTGTGTGTGCAAACCTGGTAAAGACCTATAGTAAACGTTTGACCTCTGTTATTGCCAACAAAGGTTATGTTACAAAGTATTGAGTTGTATTTTTGTTATTGACCAAATACTTATTTTCCACCCTGATTTACGAATAAATTCTTTACAAATCCTACCATGTGGATTCATGGATTTTTTTTTCACATTCTGTCTCTCACAGTTGAAGTGTACCTCTGGTGCAAATTACTGACCTCTGTCATCATTTTAGGTGGGGGAACTTGCACAATCGGTGGCTGACTAAATACTTTTTTGCCCCACTGTATATATATATATATATATATATATATATATTATTTGTACTTCCTGTTTTGCTGGTGAAATATATTTTTCGCCAGCAAAACTTTTCAGGATTCTATTATCAGTTTGTCAGCCTATGCCATATAATATGGCTTTGTAGAAGTTTGATAATCACATCACTGGGCCCCTCACACCTTCTGGACTCTGGAGTTATGCTTTAGCTGCCCATTCTAAAGATTTGTGGAAACTACTCGTCAGGATTTAGGTACTGAAACCTCCTTGGTTAGGTCTATGAAAAAAAAATAATTGTTTGGTTCCCCTTGCATGATGAAAAATAAGATGTGCCCAGTGCATTTACATGTCCACATGTGACGAGCTTGGAGTGACAGACCTGTCAGGCACTAATGCAGAATGTGTTTGTATCCACGAGACACCAGCTGCCTCGACAGTATTTGATGCCCTGAGAATGAGAACAGTGTGGATTAGTTGCTGAGCATGTTTGAATGCAGTTTTGATTTACTGTGGTGTCATTTTCCACCCTTCTGTTCTCGCTGCTAATCTCTAACTCTCTTCATCAGTAAAAAGGACCTTTTTTCATCATCCACTGTGAAACGCTGGTAATTCTGAGCCCACCCTGAGAGTTTGGCCTTGTTTCCCCTCCTGAGAAGTAATTTAGAGATGCTAAAGTTCCTCAGAGGCCACCACTACACAGCCTTTGTTTGACAGGGCCTTTGCTGATTGGAGTCTTAATGTAGCTGATCGCGTGTGCCTCAATGAACAAAGGCTGATGTATTGATCTTGTGATGTGGTCACTTTTGGTGTGGCTGATCTGGCTTTGGATACAACTGCTCAAGTTTCCACAAAGTATTTTTGAGCTGTGTGCACTGCCCCCTTAGAAACCTTCAGCATAGCCAAGATCTGCTGCTGAGAAAATCCTTCTTTGCTCAGAGTGACTCTTTCATTTAGTTCTGATGTTTTGCACTATCACAGCTCTGCTGAGGCAGCAGGGACATTCCACATAGAGCCAGGCAGGACCCCGAATACACACCGTACCTATATCTTTCATAGACCTGTTGGTTACAACTTGAACGTTTCCGTTCATTTTGGGAAATGTGACCTGCTAGTGATTACAGTCAAACCATGAAGACAGAACAAAGTAACATTAATATACAATGACTCAAAATATATCTGGTGCTCTTAGTGAAAGCAGAAATGTATGACTGCAAAGTGCTGAAATTCCTGTTGCACTGTCTCAACACACTAACTGGGGTCTCAAAGAATAAACTAGAAATCAACACTATCAGAACCAATAATCACACCAAAACCTTCATACATTTTCTGCCATTTATGCAGGTCTTTATAGTCGTCGCCTGTGTAGAACACCCAAATGGAAAATCCTTTATCAAAAAAAACCTACAATGCCCCAATCTGAAACATAACATCTTGTGGTTTTTGAAAAAGAATTTGTTTTGGGTAGCAGTCCAAGCAGATATGCAGTTGACCTCCTCCTCAGTCACCTCCTCCAGCTCAAATATGGGGATAGTGGAAATATAATCTCTACGGCACCCACACATCTCACCTAGAATGTGCCACAACCACCTCTACTTGCCAGTTTTTACATGAACATCTGCCAATGACTACTGCAAAAGAATGCTACAAATATTTCTAGGGCTGATGGGACCTCTTTCAATGAAATCTGTCACAATCTGCTGGAAATGCAGAGTGAATCTTAACTTATCTGAAACTCTTTATTATAAGACTGTTAGCAGAAATCCAAAAGGTGAACAAAAGTCCAAAAGGGGAACACTGGAAACAACAGGGACAGACACACACCAGGAAGAAGAACCATTAGAGGAACAGAAACAGACACTCTGACAATGGACGAGTGAAAACAGTGAGACAGAATATGAGAGAAAGCACAAGACACATTAACAGTTAAAGTAATGCAGGAAGTGAGATAACTGAGAAAAAAAACAGACACATGAACGAACATAACATCTTACAATGAGGGAGGAATTAAAGTCTAATGCCACTAAGAACTGACAGCTACAGGAAAAATACTAAGAATACACAAAACAGTTATAACCATGAAATAAACCACAAATCAGAGCAGAATATTGAAGTAAAGACTTCTAAGTTAAGAAACACGAGATCAAATGATTCGGTACCACGACAGAAATCATCTTTTTTTCCCTGTCTTGCTCTGAATAAAGACTAATATAAGAGGAATGCATTGAATTAGACATCAATTCACACTCTTTAAAAGCTGTTTAGTAAAATTTCTTCTCCGTAGCCAACGAGTGGCGCCATTAATTTGTCGACTACTGGGTTCTGATAAGTTGATACAGATGTTGTTAGCTACTTCAACCTTGGCACTGGATTTGTGGAATTTTAAAGAACAATCATCACAATGTTTATGCAGTGTGTTGATATTAATCAGTCAATGTGTGATATCAATCCTAGCTTGAGTTTCAAAACTCGAGTATCCATCGTGCTCCTTTGTAAAGGCTGGGAATCATCTCTGCAAGCTGGGACTGCAGAGGAAGGCGATGAGGAAATCCAAGCCTGAGAGGCATTCTGTGGAATCAGACAGTTAAATGCTTGTAAAGAGCAGAGCGAACACACACATTGAACCTCTTCCCCCTGGTGTTATCTTTGGAGCCCATCACGTGTTCAGCCCCCACCATGAGAATAAAGTGGAATCTTGGCATTTGTTCATTTTAAACAGAGCAGGGTAAGCATGTGTAATCGATGCTCAGCAAACAATACATGGGATCGGCAGCACAGCGGCCTGGGACAGCGCGAGGATGGTTTCCAGATGAGAGACATTTGCTTTTATCATCTTCTGTTGTTAGCAAATTTGCCACATCTTTGATGGTTCGGGGAGGGTGGGGCTTTGCTGTCCAATATCTGGAGCAACTTAACAAGCAGCTCCACTTGACTGGAGATCTAAGCTGAGACAGATGCGCCCAGATGTGTTCCGGTCTGAGCAGGTAACTCTTCGTTTGATGGCAGGGGGCTCTTTGAAGCTTCAATGGTGATTGTGATTTATATTTCTATTTTCTTTGGCCAGTAATTTAAACAGTAGTTTAAATGAAAAACCTCTTGACATCAACCAGGTTACTGGAAATCTATCGAGGGTTAGGGTTCAGTTCATGTCCACCCATTTTTATGCAGTTTTTGCCTCTGTGGAAAATATTTTAGTCACAATGAATATATGAGAGCTATAAAAGGCATAATCTCACAGTTTCTGAAATAAAACTGAACCCTAACCACACAACTAACCCTAATAATTCTGTCTAGATGGGTCAACTGTATCATGGTGGATGTTAAAAGCTTAACTCCATATGGATCTATGTGCCCATTAAAGCTGGTTTTATTATGTTTATCAAAGCAGATAATTGAATAATGACACTAGACCATTTGACCTCCATCACCTGGAGAATTGGGACCCACTCACATCCTCTGTGCACTTCCTGAGTGGGGATCTGTTTTCGAACCCTGTGTTAATTAGAGCTGAAGTGCGAGGAAAGGGGAGGAAGTAGCTCTCTGTGTGAGAAATCTTTATTCATGGGGGCTTAGCTGTGACTGGCATGGCCTCAAGACATCCCAGCCTCTCTGTTCGGGAAGCCCTGCCAGATGTTATTGATATTCACAAATAGTTCGAATTTGCATCTTGATGGAAAGATCCAGAAGGGAGGAGACCGGGTGGGCGGGTTGAGTTGTGTTGAATAAACACAATTAGTCTGTGGGTTGAGGTCTGTGTGCTGCATGTGTGTCTTTTGAAGAGACAGTTCATTTTATTTGATTTACTTTCCATGTATTTGCAGGGAAATGGTGAATTTCAACTGGCTTAATATCCACCCTCTACTCTGGGTTGATTAGGATGCAGGGAGCAAGGGTTGATGGGAAACCAGGATGAAGAAGGGGGATTGTGTGGGGCTGAATTGTGCATTACAAATGTCTGCCACGTCCCACGCCTCGCTTCAATACTCACATTTGCTTTCTCTTAGGCCCCGTTTGTTTTTGTTGTTTCTATTGGTCGGGCGGAAAATCCGCAGTGTACGCAGCTGTGGACTGTGGTTATACGGATGACAAATAATGATCCACTGAACTGTACACAGAGGTTTTTCAGTAGGGCCATCGTCTCTATGTAAGTGATGAGAGGAAATAAAAGGGAGCACACAGGATGTCTAAAAAGCTCCCAGATAGTCGAGGGGCAATAATCCAAATTAATCAGTGATGGTCTGACAAGCGGCTCAGTCCAAATCAGTGGCCTGAAAATAAAAGAACTCACCTTCAAACAGAAGAGGAGTTTTTTTTGTGTATTTTATGTTCGCGCATGAGATATTTCGCAGGACAATCACCAGGTTTACATCTTTTTGTGACGTTTAGTCACACGAAGGGTTCATCTTGAGGGCAGGCCATCAGGAAGAGACACAGTTTGGTGTTTTGGGTTTATTAATAGGTTGAGAGCTAGGTACAAGAAGGATATCAGGTGGCCTTTTAATTGCTCCTCAGGTAGCGGAGGCAGGGAGTGGATGAAAACTGGCAGATGGATAGTTTGACTTCACTTATCGAGGTCTAGTGATCCAGAGCACCTTGAGGACCCTTCTGGCCAACAATAGAAACCCCTCCTAGCAAAATAGAATTTGGTAATAAGATTGCTAAGGGACCATGAATAAGAAAACATTTCTTTGAGTCTACACCTTCACACAGAGGTGCCCCCTTGACCTGCATACCAACTCTTCAAAACATGCCCCCACCTTCCTCAGAGACGCCCGCCTTTCCTGGGCTCAGAAACCCAAAGCAGCTGGTCGTCCATCTGGGACTCATCAGTTGCCCTGGAGAGCAAAAACAGTCCCTGCCGTGGCGGAGCGGGCATCCGTTCTACATTATCACCACTGCCTCCTTTTTCCACTGCCATGCTAGCACCCAAAATTCCCCACCACAAACCGCCTGCTGCCTCAAAGCCACAGCAAAGACCCCTGTCATGCTCCATCGTTCAAAAGGCTGTGACTGCAGATATTCTTGTTTAAGTCTCAGACGCTAAAGCAGGCGAGAATGTTAGAGGTAATGAACACAGACATCGTCATAAGGAGGGAACTGTAGACAAAACATGAGTCTGTATGAGCTATTAATGACAGAGATCAGATGGCGACTCAAAGAGCGAGAAGAGAACAAGAGAGTTTCCACCCATAGTTAAAGCATAGTTAACCAGCAATTCAGCAAATCAAAATCAAGTGAATATTAAGCATTGGGCTCAAGAAAAATAAATGCCAAATATTCCAGTTGGGTGGCATCGAAACAGGCCCAGAACACATCTTATCGACAAATAACCCACCACCATTTTACAAAGGATGCTAAAGACACACTGTTACACGGCTGTTTCTACACTGATTAATAGATAAAGTCCACTCTTTGCTATGGTTTTTCATATCTCACTCTGACATGGTCATGGGGACAGAAACTGACCCAAACAATCCATGGTTGTTCATTTTGACCTTACAGCTGTGGAGTTGTTAGCAGCAGGAGTCATGAAATACAGACAATCAAAGATTTAAGAGGAGCTTATTTGTAGCTTGACTACAAAGAGTCCATTTTTTCTTAGATTCGACTTCAAACTTTTCTTCCTGATAAAGCTTATAGTTAGGGCTGGTTCAGGTGACCCTTAGGCATCTCTTAGTTAGGATGCTACAAGCTCAGGCTGCTGCTGACAGAGTTTTCTCATATGTTCTCTATCCTGTCATTTGTGTTTTGTCCTCATCTCTTTATGCTCAGCTTTTCTCTCTTCTCTTTCAGCCCCACCCAAAACTGGTCACAGCAGTTGCCCATCCCCGAGCCTGGTTCTGTTGTTAGAGGTCTCTTCCTTCCCACTGTCACCAAGTGCTCCTTTTAGGTGAGCATCTGATTGTTGGGGATTTTTTTTTTTTTTTTTTTTGACGTTGACGCTATATAGAGAAAACTGAGCTTCCAACATGAGCTGTTAGTAACCATATATTAAAAAAATAAGCTCTAAAATGGTTTAGTATGATTTGGATTGCATGAACTACCTGTAGACCAGATTTGTGCAGCTTGAGACTTTTTAAAGCATTTTAACGCAATTATTCGACAAGCAGTACAGACCATCCAAGAAGACCGTGCTTCCGTTTATGTGAGTATAATTCAAATATTTCATTATTCTGTCACTTCTAACTAATAAGAAATACACCCATACAGTTAATCAACTTGTTGGAAATCCCCTCTGATTGAAATAAGAACAACAACAACCAAAAGGCTGATGTTGAGGCTTCTAAATGTCCAGGGTGGCAAATTATAGCACATAAAGTATTTAAAAGTAGTAACGACAACATGCATTAATATTACTTGCCCGATACAGGTAAGTAGTAGTATTCGCCGAAACTCTTCCTGCTCTTGCTACCGCTTGGCCCTGATTCCAGCAGTACATCGGTGTAAAGCACAAGCAACACACTGATAGAAAGCTGAGAATACTTCATAGACATGTGTGGTTTGTGTTTTCACACCAGCAACATTCACGGGTCTTGGAGCAGCAGCATGCCCAGGTCTGTCCATGGCTTCACCATCAGCATCAGGGCCTCAACTTAATCAACAAGAGAAAATAAACTGCCGGCAGGGATCTGTCATTTTCCAGCAGAAAGAACTCAGAAAAATAAAAGACAGGACAGAGGGGAAAAAACAGACTGGAACTGAGCAAATGTCTGTAATTTGTAAAGAACCAAAAAAAAAGAAAAAGAAATTCACTCTCAAATTGCATCTTTAAGCTCCAACCGGACTGATTAAACAAGAAGGCGCACTGTTATTTGCTGGAATCTCAGACTCAGTGAACACGGCCTTTCATTGAGTAAACAACTTTTAATCAAAACACACGAGTCTGAGGACTGTATGGAGGTTTTGAGGCCAGGCTTGGCGGAGTTCACCTCATTGCAGACCAGGAATGCATTTTCCCTCCTTATTTTCTTGGTTCTACATGACTTCCTTTGATATACACCCCATCTGGATGTTGAGGAGAAATACTCAAACACAAACTCCACTCCTACACATGCCCACAGTTAGAAATGTTCCAACTCTCCCATACTCAGAGAAAAAGTAAGCTCTGCTAATTGCTATTGATTGGGGCTCAACAGCATCCAGGACTGGAAGTAAAAACATGGAGAAATGTCCAGTTTCTTTAGTCTTTGACCTCTCAAATGCTTGAAAAATGTTTTCTCTGATGAAGAGTAGTGAGCAAATAGTGCATGAGGAAGTTTAATTTTCACCATCGTAAATCACGCAGCCACTGGAGGATATGAATAAAACTCTGTAAGAGCCCCATTCATGATTTTCTTTTTTTTTTTTTTTTTGGTTTGAGCCACGTATGGACTTTCTGGACCTGATCAGACTCCAGCGTGCTCACGTTGCGTGACATCAGGATTAATGTGGATGTATGACACTGCAGATAGGAAGAAAGCATTAACTGCACTGGGTATGATATCGTACAGCCCCCTGCACACACAGTGATTACAGCTGTCTGACCTCTAGTGCTGCAAATGAGAGTGTAAGACAGGAATCAGACTGAGGAACAAATAAGTTATAAAGAGGGAGAAAAACTGTGTGTGTGTGTTTTCGATGTGGACATTTCTGCGTGGGCATGTGAGTTACTGTGAACCTCCCAGCATTGTTACAGTCTCTTACCAGGGGACTAAGCGTGGGTGTCATCCATGTTTTCCTGGAAAGACAGCCGCGGCGGGGTCGGCACAAATGGACGGTCTGTTGTTAGAGATAAGGTCCTGGTGAAATCACAGGCTGGCGACGAGACAAGACAAGACATCCGAGGGGACTGGGCCATGCTGAGGCAGGCCCTGGACTTTAATTTCTTTCATGTCTGCCCTGCACACACAGACTCACACTGACACAAATACACAAGTGTGGCTTTGTGAGGCCGGCCCCTGACCTAGAGCAATCACCTCAAACCCAGCTATGATGTCTGCTACCCATTAGAGGGGATATGGCCTGGAGGATCAGAAGTATCAGGTAATAAACAAGGGATTTATTTATTTTTTATTTTTTTAACTTTCCAACTGAGTGCTGTTCTGGGCTGAGCGACGTGGTGCTTTATTGGCTGGAGAAACTATAGTATCGCCTCAGGAGGTCATGAGTTCAAATTGTGCATCACCTGAGTGTAAATGAGCATGACATCAGCTGTGACTGCAGGACATATCACACCGAATACCTCAAAACAAAAGTGACCAGTCCACATACTTTTATGTATGACGAAGCCAGCTTCAAAAAGAAAAATGTTCTTCCCATTTGCTGCAAAGGAACCTTCACAGAGGTCTGAGCTCAACCCCATCCAACACATTGGGAATCAGCTGGAACGCAGAGTGTGAGCCAGAACTTATCAACCCTGAATGAGACCAAATCCCTGCAGTTGTGCTCCAACATCTGGTGGAAAGCCTTCCCAGAAGCTGTTACAGTGGGAGACACTGGTTTTGGCATCACCCATACAACGATTGATTCAAAGTGTGGGTGTCCACGTACTTTTGGCCATGTCTCATACATCTGGGAGAATTTGATTCCACTCACTGGCCTGAGAACAGTCAGATGCTCTCTGTGATCTGTTTATTGACCCTCAAGTGACCAAACTATGCTAGTCCCACTAATATATACTGAAGCGTCATGTCCCCATCATATTTCATTTTATATAACAAAAATCATAGGATCCTGAACTGTTGCTTCTTGCAAAAATCTCTATATTTTAATAATGTTAGAAAATAATCTTAGGTTATCTTTTACAGCACTATGTATTACAGTATCCTACGATCATTTTTACTCCAAAATCTAGATAAACTGGTGACTTTGTAAAACTTTAACCAACAACACATTACAGTCTTCCTTAAATCTGAGCAAAAATGTCAAGAAATCTTTCTGCTCTTAGCCTCAAAGCCATGTTTCAGTGCAATGAAATCGAAGCACAAAATGTTGTAATAAAAGACAGATACTGAATTTCACACAGCTTTCCATCATCTATGTGATACCAAGGACCAATTCCTTTTGAAAAACTATGAAAACTTGTAAAAGCAGATAGTAGAAAACATTATTTATAATTTAAAATGTCATTACAACACATAGAAATATACAAAGTTATATCAGATGAAAGTTAAAAGACAAAAAAAGTGTGATCTCTTTCGTACCTTTCATTTTATATTTCTATCACCACCAAACAAAACATATTCAAAACCTAATTACATCAACTCAACTCTGTTAATATTGCTATCCTTTCAAAATTGTTCAATCATTAAATTTACCAAATGTCTCGCTCAGAAAGACAGCAAATGAGACAGTCCCGCTTGTGACCTTTAATGTATCTACATTCCTACATGTCACAAATAATATGATAAAACCCTCTTAAAATTTTTGTATTTAGTTAGTTTACATTGGTACTATATGACATTGGTTCAGCACCAAATAGGCATATACTTGGAAAGCTATTTTAGATAAATTCTACAAAATGGAAATGTGATTCCCTGAGTGAGCTCTGCTGTGAAAACTTAGAACAACAATGATTTTTTCCTTAACACGAAACAGGAAATAATCAGAAAGCTGCTCTTTCCAAAGCCTTTATCAGTCAGTGCACTATCTGCCGTCCTCAGACCAAAACCTGAGGTCTCGCCAAATGAGGCTCAGAGTGTAAATTGCTCTCTCTAGAGCTGAGTTAGGTAGTGAACTCTCTGCAGACCACAAGCAGAAACCTGAAACCTTTTGGTACCACAGCTATTACCCTTGGCTACAGTTTAGAGAGCTAACCTACCTAACTAACCTAACTATTCATCTGCTGCTTTGAGTAGTGTCACCTCCAAAAAAGAGGAGAACAAATAAAGTTACTGAGGTTAAGCCCATCCACCTGCCCAGACCACCCCCACCAATGCAACCCGTGTATTTCAGCAACACAAATACAGTCTAGGCCAGTTTTATCTTTCACACAATGGATGCTCGTTCTGTGGTTTGTCCAGCTCCGGCCACGCACAATTTGTGCTCCACGCCACCGTGGGTGAAAAAACTCAAGACGAGGCGGTGTAATAACAATAGCTTGCTCCCTACAGTCAGCTTCTGCTTTTTCTGTTTTCTCAAAGCTACAAGAAGGGAGGGACTGTGAAGGCTGTTTATTTGTTCTTTCTGATGGAAACGGCCAGCACAGTTTGGAAAAATAAATGTGTAAGACATTCTGACATGCCTTTCAGATCCTTAACCTCCTGGCGTCCACATATGTGGACATCACATTTTGGGTTGTCTAGACCAAAATACTAAATTTTGCTCTACAAGTTCCTGATATCCACTCAGAAGGACATTATAATGCCACTGTTCTATTGAAATTTTAAGCGAATGTCCTCAAATGTGGATCTAATTTTTCTCAGAAACAAAAATCAGGTAAACAAAAATAAAAAAAATCCCACAGTTCTTTGTTTTTACATTTATCAGCCCAAATAGCAAAGAGAAATTAAAAATTCATGCCATGACAGAGTTCGTGTCTTAAGAGGTTAAGACTGAGCAGGTCTGTTGACCCATCCAGGATTAGGGTTTGGGTTTGGTAATGTTCACCCCTTCTTATAGAAGTTTTGTGTGCTTAAAATATCTGAATATAAAGAAGAAAAAAAGGGAAAACTCTGCTAGTTTCTAGAAATTTGCCTCTAGCATGTGGCTAAAGTCAAACCCTAAATCTAGTTGGAGGACCTTGTGGAAGTATGAGATCGATGTCCATCAGGTCATTGGCAGCCCATCTAGGCTTGAGTTTAATTCATTTTCATATATTTTTATGGAAAATCTTTTAAAATCTCGACATCCACAAGGTCATCCCTTAATCACTTATGAATAGAGGATAAGGCTGCATTTTAGCCACATGATAAAAATGCACGTTTCAGAAAGTAGATGATGCTGCCTTTCAGTTCCAGTCTTCTCCAGGGATTTTTTCTTTGGAAATCTACTGTTAGAAGATTCACATTTCCCTATGATAGTCCTGACAATTCCTTATAAATATGTGCATGTGAACCTAACACTAAAAGGTGCCCTGGAGGATGTTGAGAAGTTAACAGAAAAACTGTTCAGACAAAATATGTGAGATTTAAATCAAAATGTAACATCATGTAGTCTAAAAAAACTGCTTATTTAGCATGTGGCTAAGCGAAAAACCCCAAACCCTGCTACGCTGCTGATGACATGATGTAACTTTAAGGGGTTGAGAAAATAAGACCAGGATCAAAACAGAAAAACTGACCTTATCAGAGGGGTTGATTTTGCCTACCCCTGGTTCACCAGCAGGCAACCTAGTGGATATTCAGAGATCAAACGCTTTTTTCTTTTGGGTTTTCCGTAATAGGTCATGAGGTCCTGCAGCTAAAAACAACGACAACAAAAAACTAGAACTAGAAACATGCAAATGTTACATGTTAAGCAAGTTTCGTATATATTTTGACATTACAATTTCTGTATTAAAAGATTTCAGGTGATCCCAACACAGCCTATCTCTGACTTTCTCTAACTGAATCACCGATGAATGAATCAACAGTAACTTGGTGGATGTTCAAAGGATGTTAAAAGGAAATAGCATGCTGGCTAAATTATAGTTTAAAAAGAAGATGGATATGTATTTTCCTGACACGGCACTCTAAAAAAAAAAGCATTAATGTAATTTCCAGGTTTACGCAACAATTTTTGCTCCCTGAAAACACGTTTGGCATGGAAACACTTTTAGTTGACAGCTTTGCATTTGCCATTTCCACAAGCTGCCTTCCTCACATTTAGTGAGAAATAAATCACAACTATAATGAAAATCACACTCGAGGAAATTTTAACACCATTAACAGTTGACTGATTTTTTTTAGCCCTTATTCACTGTAATGGCTACATGACATAATCTGTAATTTGAGCTCCCGAGCTTACTGCAGCATTATGTGCTCTGGAACACATGCCGGTTAGAAATAGGACCGATGACATGTTTACAGAGACGCACTTCCTACACCAGATGAAGAATTGGGAAAGACATCCCACTTACATGAGCTATTGCATGAGTTGTATATGTGGAATATTAAAAATGATTTCAGTGCACTGAACTGCCTCTGTACAATCATTTAATGATCTATCATGTGATGAGTTAAGAGTTCACAGAGGAGAAATAGTCCCAGAATAAATACATTTCAACAAGAGAACAGAGGCAAGGAAAGAAATTGGTTTGGCAGGAGACGAATGTGGTTTGGAGCACAAAACTTTGCCACTTCTTCTCTTCCTCTCCCTCTCCCCAGCTCTCTATCTCACCTCTTTATCTTTGATTCCTCCCTCTCTCTTTTCATTTTTGCTCTCTCTCTCCATTCACCTGCCTCTGCTTCAGGCATTGATTTATGACTGCATGCAGTGTGCTTCCTTCTCTGAAATTGGTTGGATATGTATGTCATGCTGTGCAATTATAAGAGCGTGACCTTAGCTGTCTGTGACCTGAATGTCCTGAACAAAGCACCCAGTTGTGTTCCCTTCAGATTGTTTTCAAATGAATATCGAAATGACTAACTGGAAATGACTGTCTAACTATCATTCTTAAAAAAGTATTTCTTTAATCCACCAGTGACCTGTTTATGGTTATGGTGAGGTAGACGTCTACTTCTGTATAAAACCCCGTTCAACCAACCCCCCCGGGCCCTGGACTGGTACCGGTCCATGAGTCATTTGGTACCGGGCTTGGGTGTGAAATTTATGGTTTTCGGGGTTTTTATCGTTAACTCGGTTTCCCTGGGTCTTTTCCCGTGTTGTAGTTATGTGTCTTATTTTGAAAGCAATTTTTATGCGTCGAGCAACCAGAGAGCAGAGAGGAGGATGTTACTCTCAGTGTTGTTGGCACATTTCAGGAGGACGCTGCTAATAAAGTTACACAATTACACAGTGAATTTGCGTTTTTTTAAAATTTTTTTTATTATATTTACAACATATCACAGCTTTTGTCTTGATTGTATCATTTTACTTTGTTGTATTTATCCACGACACCTTAAAGGCCGGTCTGTGAAAATATTGTCTGACATTAAACCGTCCGTGGCGCAAAAAAGGTTGGGGACCGCTGGTATAAGGAATTTTCACCTGAAATCTCGTAATAGAAAAACTTTAGGGCATGAATGCTGTCACTGGCCATTTCCTTGGGTATACCTTGCTAGTACCAGGTTAGCACCAGGTTTTGCACGGTGGTACGGTGGTTAGCACTGTTTCCGCACAGTAAGAAGGTCCTGAGTGCAATTCCACCATCAGGCCGGGGAGTTTGCATGTTCTCCCCGTGTTTGCGTGGGTTCCCTCCAGGTACTCTGGCTTCCTCCCACCGTCCAAACACATGCAGTTTGTGGGGATAATTCTCGCCCTATGACAGCTGGGATAGGCTCCCGCGACCCTGAAAAGGATAAGCGGAAGCGAATGGAGGGATAAATTCCAGATGGTGCTAAAAAAAACATTTTTCAGAGATTTTGGTCCATATTGACATCATAGCATCACACAGTTGCTGCAAATTTGTTAGCTGCACATCTGTGATGGGAAAATCATGTTCCATCATATCCCAAAGGTGGATTGGATCTGCTGACTGTGGAGGTCATTTGAGTACACTGAACGCTCTGTCATGTTCAACTAGTTTGAGATCATTTGAGTTTGTGACTTGGTGTGTTACTCTGCTAGAAACAACCATTAGAAAATGGGTAGACTGTGGTCATAAGGGGATGGAGATGGTCAGCAACAATACTCAGGTACTCTGTGGCGTTCACTAAAGGGGCCGAAGCACACCAAGGAAATATTCCACACACCATTACACCACCAGCAGCCTGAACCACTCATACATGGCAAGAATCTGACCCACCATGGACTTGTTATTTCTAATAAATAACTTTTCCATCTAATTGAGGGTATTCTACATGAACTGGAACCAAGTGTGACAACCTAAGCAAAAAACTGATATATGGTAGATTAATTTCTCCCATTAATCGAAAGTTTTTTCTATGAATTGAACATTTACTTTATTTCTGTCTATATGATGTCAGCAACCTGGCAAGTCATGTAACAAAATTTTCCAACTTTCTGAGCTGTTGTTTACTTGAATTCTTCTAGTAGGGCAGTGATTTTTCCACTTATTCCAACGCCACATGAAAGCACCACCCAGACAGGCTTTCAAAGAGCGATGCTTGTGTTTACTGAGAGCTAATGTTACAGTGGCGCACTGTTTTTAGTGTATTCACTGTAAAGCTTTTGGGGGTGTATATGTCAATTCTTTTAAGTCTGTTTAAAGTGCAAACTTCACTTCTTCCACATGTTCTCATCCATTATTTTTGACACTTGGCTTATGTCAAGGTGAAGGAAGATGGGCGGATAGTCGGGGGGTGGCGAGGAGAGGCACCTCACCGAACACTTCGTGTCTTCAGCTGCAGCATGAAAAGGAGTCACCGATGGAGCAGCAGAGCAGATCAGAAGGTGAAGAATATGAGAAGACAAAGAAAACAACATTATGCTAATGCAGTGATAGGGAGCACAAAGCCTGTGGATCCTGTTTGCTTTAGTTTGCCTCCACTGAAATGAGGGATCGCACACAGGAACGTGTAGAAACAGTGATAAAGATTCTTATTACATGCAGGTGGAATGACTTGTTTCACACAATAGTTGCACCATATGCCAACTATCTAAAACTTAATGGTTGGTTTTGCACATTTGTGGACAAGGTCGTAGGGAACTGTTTAAAATAATGTTCCAGATTTAAACAGAAAAGTCTGAAATTTTCCTCGCGGATCTGGAGTGTTCAGGCTCTTTTCCAGCTCTGGAGATCATATAAGTAACAACATGTGGCACGATATAAGAGCACACAGGGCTTCGTGCAGCGACACATGGCTGCTGTTCCACTAATGTGTGACCTCAGACGATGGAAAATGGAAAAAAGACCACACTGCTGTTTTTTTACACATCCAGTCTCATACTGATATGTTTCCTTACTTGCACTGCAATGCACTAGACTGCAATAATAATAATATATATAAGCTTCAATAATTCTCGAATACCTCATTTCATGTTGCACATACGCTGCAATAATGAATGTAGGCTTCAATAAATCCTTTAAACTTCATATCTCTATACAGACTGAAATAATGTATATAGCTTTAATAATCCTTGTACACCTCGTATGTTTTTATACACAGCATAAATTGTGTATAGGATTTAATAAACCTCCGTATTTATACTTCCATACCTCATGTTTATTTTTATACCTGGATCTCATATTCTTCTAGCTCTCTGTTTTATTTTTGACTCATTCTTGATGCATGCCATGGATCAGAGTGAAATGATGTTTCAACCATGTGTGTAACTTTGAAATATCTGAATTGGCTTCATATGTATGTTATGAGCTGTGATAGTGAAAACTTAAACATTAGAGGTTGTTTTATTAGTTAATTTATGATTTAACTGATATTTCTATAAAAGTTACATTTCTATAACTGATATTTCTTTATATTTCTATAAAGCTCATTGAATTCAAGTGCTACTACTATGATTAAATAGCCATGCAGGAAATACTGAAAAAATCAGGTAAACAGGTGAAACATACTAATTGTAAAGTGAGAGCTGGGATGACCCACATGACCCCTGAACCCATTGAACAAATGATTTAACATGAATTTCACCTGTCTCAGGTGTGTCGGGAATAATTTACTGAATAATTAATGAGCTCCCCTTGGCTGTGCCTGATAGGTAACTGCACACAACATTCCCGCTTTGGACACGTACATGTGGATCTCATGAAGCTGCATATATGAAATAAACTTAAGCAGATGACTGTTCAGGTTTCACCGTACTCTATGTTCACAGGTGAGTCTCATTGATAACCTCTTACAGACAGTGATGTCCAACAAATTAAACACACATACTGAATTTTTCATTTTTAAGTACTGGTTTTCATCTTTCCTTTTATTTTACTTTGTTGTGAAGCATGAGAGTGTCATGCTCCCCTAAAAGTTGCTACTGTTTCAGTTCGGACCGTGAGGTTGGATAACTGTTTAAGTTATGTGCTGATTTTATACTATTTACTGGAACTCCATAACATTTAACCAACAACAATACAAAATGCTCAGAAGAAATTTCACATCCCGAGGCCTTCACTGATCAGGCGTCAGTCGGTCCAGAGGTCCAAATCTGGCACTTACACCTCAGCGATCACTGCATTGACTGTGTGACTCACACGGATTGCCTCTCAAATAACACAGAGACAGACAATCAGAGAAGTGACAGTGGCACATTAGGACAGTCCTCTGACATTAACATTTTCCCAGCATGAGCGTCTCAAGGAGGGGCGCAGGTTGCCACCGTGGTGGCAGCTGCTCTGGCTGGCATGCGGAGGCCAGTGGGATCACCCACACCTCTTCGCAGTCACTGTGGATCAGTCTCCATGAGCTGATCAAAGGCATCTGACTCCCGCCACGCGGGGTGCTGATTGCTTTTATGCACTCGCTGACACCGCTTGGCTTGGCTGAAGACACCCTAATTAAAATGGAGAGAGTGGAGAGAGAAATAAAGTTGCTCTGCTTTGTTTCCACACCAGCCCTCTGTGTGCTTTCTCTATACACCAATCTACATGGCAATATATGTTTACCAAAATATAGCAAAAAATTACCTTTTTATTAATTTATTTTTTTAGATGCACAATGATGTCAACCACTAATTTGTCAGCTCTACATTTTAGCCGTAACTGGATGAATGCTAAGACATCAGCTAATGCTAGCTAGCTTGGTTATCAAGTTGCATTCACAGACTGTATGGGAGCATCACACAGACACAGATAGCTGCTAATTAGTGCTTAGTGACAAAAAAAATCCTGGAATTTTACTCATCAAAAACTAGAGCTCAGACTCCTTGGAGAGTCTGTCAATTAACCATACAGCAGCCATGTTATTGGTCAGATAATGGAATTCACTCGCGGGGTCCACGTCTTTATTTTAGATTTGACAACGTTTTAGTAGATAAAGATGAATGACTTGGACGTGAATTGAGCTGCGGTTTGGGGAAGGCCTCGAGGGGACTGACTCCCGGGCCTACCAGATCCACATGTAGTAAATAGAAGTGACGAAGTGAAAGAATTGAAAAGGGCGGGAAGGGTGCATGTGAACTAGAATGAACAGCTTGTAGAACTGGGGGAATGTATATAGATAAGAACTGGAAGGAGCGTGTTTGGAGGCGTCGTCCCACTCCTGAAATTCTGATACTTTATCTCCCACTTAAAACAGCTCCTACAGCACAAACATGATCCAGAAGTCCAAAACACTGGCTGTAGACATGTTTATTTCTGCTGCAAAGCTGGACATTTTAAATAGGAATCTATGGGGTCAGCTTCATGTTAACGTCAGAGGAACTGCAGATTTTTTGGTGCTTCTGTTTTATTTTTAACCTTGGAGACTGCTACTTGTCATTAACGTATTATCCAACAGTCTTTTTGTTTTCTTTTTTTTTAAACTAAAATTCGACTCTTGTATGAAGGAACATTTATTTATGTTGATTAAGAACATTTATTCAAATGTGACTCTTTTATATACATCATTTGTCGTGTTTTGACAGTTAAATAGCGCAGTCAAGATAAAGTCAGTAAATATAATACGTGCAGAAAACCAAAGCTGCTGTGCCGGGCAGGTTTGGAAAAAATCATGGACAATATTTTTTTTGGCTTTCGCCAGTCTGCGCACATCTTGCAGTTCAATACAGTCCCAGTTTGTAGCCGGGTTCGTGCAGGGGTTTTTTTGCAAATCGGATAAAAGAGGAAAAAAACCATCATCATACATCAAAATCATGGTTAATTATATTTAGGCACACACACAAAAAACAAAGCCTGCACACAAACTGAAGGCTTGGATCAGGGCACTTCCACATGTACTGTATGTACTGTAGGCGATAGTATTCATCATCAACATGGCACAAACACTGTCATTACCACCACAGTGCTTTGATTTAGATCATCTCATACGAAGCAAGAAATCGTCTTCATATTACTGTAAGGAAGAAAGGTTCATGTACTGTGTGGTTGTTTTTTTTAACAAAAAATTGTAATGATAAAGAAAAATTAGTTATCTGACATGAAATGCTCCTGACCAGACACCCACGCAATGCCTGTCCATTGTATCACTAGAAGTATAAAATAATACTTTCATTTTAGAACCAATTGTTAACCAAGATGGAAAAAAACAAAAAAGAAATAAAGACCGAACAGAAAGTTGGGCTTGTTCTTGTAAGCCCTGCAGTGTTTTGGTTTTTGTCTGGGGTTTTTCTTGTAATAACTGCTTGTTTCAAATCCACCACCACATCTCCATTTCCATGTTTTTTTTTCTTCCTAAAAACTCAATTTCTTTACCCTTTTGTGTCGCCCCTTGGTGGATTTACTTGAGTGTTTAGGATCACTGTCGTGTTGAAAGGTCCACTTCAACTTTTGAACAGATGGCCTCAAAAATTGTCAAGCACCCTTTGAGATGTTGCAGAATTTATAAATTCAGTGGCTACAAGCTGCAGCGTTTCTGAGACAGCGAAACTAAAGAAACCAGAATATTTAGACCATTTAGCTTCACAGTTGCTATGAGGTTTTTCTCCTGAGATATTCTTTTATCAAGACTAAAAATGTTCCTCTGGCTTTGATTTATCTGTCAGAGCACATTTTTCCAAAAATGTCCCCTTCTTTCCTTAAACAGTACATTCAGTGGCAAACTAATTCTGCTCTAATGTTCTTATGTTCTAATGTTTTTTCCCAGTTGCTGATTCACTGTACTTTTGTTTTCACTGGCTGGTTAGATCCAAACACCAAATACTGCTCGATTTTGATGAGCTACAGTAGGATTACTTGAGTTACAATCATAAACCTGCTCTGTGGAAAGCAACAATTAGGAGCAATGGACCTGTTTTACTGATCGGATGTGTCGGGGCACAGACACCAAAGGACACTTTCTGCATATATGAGCCATGTCCGCTGCTATTTATGTTATCCAAAAAAGGAGTGCCTCTTTGGCTATAGCATCCAAATATTCTTACTAGCTAGTGCTGCTGGGAAAACCATGAGTTAGTGTTGTGTTACCACTGTTAGTGTTAACAGAGAAGATCTCAGCATCAGGCTTCTGCTTAATGGAGAAGTGGATTCAAATCACCGAGCATGGCTAATGGTCTTAGTGAGAGCAGAAATAAAGTGTCTGGAGACCAGGTAGCTACACTCACATTCCCCTGAGAGCCAGAGTTGATCAAATTTCTATTTAAAATTCCAATAAGCAGTTTTGGGGGAGGGGTTCCTCTTGTCCGAGCTGTTTCAGGTAACCAGACTCTTTGTTGGTCGCTAAGCAGGAGGAATCAATATCATATCAGGACTCAGTGGAACACCTGACAGTTCAATTTCACAGCAAGCCTCGAAATCAATACCTTTGGAATAGTTTTGGACTTTCCCAAAGGCTACCCACTGGAGTTAATCTATGGTGTCATTAGCTTGGGTCACAGCGTGCATGGTCATTACACTGTGTAACAATAAAGGTTCATAAAAGACGACACGCTTTGTCCTCTTGTGCTTGACTGCAACCTCTAATTGAAGTAAATTCATTCACGAGGTAGGGCGGGCATCTGATCGACTGGTCCTGCAGCTCCTCTTTGTAATTCACGTCCAAGACAATGCCGGTGGGAGGGGGTGCTGGCATGTGTCAGGCTGATCTGAGGGGTACAAAGCACAGGAAATTGAACAAGGCTTTATCAAGCAGAAAATGTGTTAAAGTGTTTAGTTTGTGCTAAGGGGAAGGATTGTTTACCCTTGAAACGTAGTGGCAGTTACACTCCCCCACCCCCCCTCGAGTCCTTCAGACAAATAACGACTTCAAAAAGTGATTTCAGGCACACTGCGGGAAGAACCACGGACATCCATCATGATCTCCACTTATTTGCCCATCATTTGGTACCCAGTTGAAACACAACATCCTGAGCCAAACGCTGACCATCAATTACTAATGCAGCGAGAGGTAAACTGCAGCAAGAGGGCGCGATGCAATCAGTCAGAGGGGAGAAATAATTAAAGCCATTTTGATTTTAGTGGCTCAACCAAATCTGTTAAACGAGACCTTAGCCAGCCACAAAAATCAGCGTGGGTCCAACTTTAATGTTGCAGATTCTGAATGGAAACCAAAGAAAGAAGAGAGAAAAAGAACCTCCGTCTCTATTTATTGAAGCTTAGCTGAAATGGTCTGTCAAAATATACCACGGAAACCCAGTGGAAAATGACACAAGCAGCCCGGCTTTTGAGTGGCATGGTGGTTTTGGCCTGAGCCCACTCCAAACTGGAGTCTTTTTTCCCCTCTTTGGATAGGGGGGGGGGGGGGTCCGAACAGGAAATGGCCAAGCAGGAGAGTAATGGCTAATATTCTGCGTAATGGCAAGGTTTTGCTGCTGGATTCTCAAGGTCACAGCTTGTTTCTGTGGCTGAAACACACATTTAGATTAAATATATTTTTCAATTGGATTTGTGGAGAACTTGCATGCCCGTCTCCTTGGATCTATCCCAATTTTCTGTATATTCTACACAAATATTGTACAAAAATGACATCAGTTAGGGAGACAAAAACAAAATCATAATGATTTTTCCTTCAGCACAGTGCACTCAGCCACTGACAGGAATTACTCTGCGGCAAGGAGAGCATATTTGGAAGTCCTGGTTTTTCAGGGATATCTGAAACTGGCTATTTTCGAGACAAAAATGCAGAGGTTTGCCTGACAAGTGGCATCATTTCTGGGATTCTGGCCCCAGTGCAGATATTCACACTCCTTCCATATCCTCTGCTTATATCCCAGCTGTATAATTTACTGTAAGGTTTGATGCTGAGGTCCAAAATTGTCCAAAATTGTCAATTTTCTTCCCAACACTCCACTTAAGTGCTCGTTTGGAGGCTTCACTGAAATGTGAATAAAACTCTGAGTTAAAAGGTCAGAGGCTGGGATTAGAGCAGGAGAAATGATCCTCGTTATTGTCAGTGTGTGTTGTAATCGGCTAATCAGAAATCCATATTTGTAAAATATGTTAACTGCGGCTGGAGGTAAATGTAGGCTTCATTTTGTTTGTCATATATGGAGACATGTGCACATTTTTTCTTTACAGTATGTCTGTGACTTCAGAGTATCCCAGGTGTTTGGGTCAGTGTAATAAAATTCTAAAAATATATAGAGGCTACCTCATAAAAGTTCTTGATCATGAGATCTGGATCTTGTAGCTATGAGATTATCATTTCATATTAAAAATAAAGTAACAGGGTCTCAGTGAAAACCATTCAGAATCTGTCTGAGAATCTTAATTTTTTTTAAAAAAGTTTTATGTTTGTACTTTTTAATGCATTTCTATACATGGAAGTACTGAGCCCCCCCTTCACAAAGTGTATTTTAATACATGAGAAACGTTTTAATGCACTTACTGTACTATTAACCTGCTTCCGTCAGCATACAGTCTGTGTGAGGAGAGAAAAGAAGAAGTAGTATGACTGATTAGCAGCTGTGTGTGATCAAGTTCACATAAATCACATAAAGCTAAAATAAGACTATTGCAAATAAATCAAATATATGAATACTGTTTTGAATGAGTCTTGTTACAATTTATTATCTTTCTAAAAATATCAGTTCTCTACCTTTGGCAGGTTCTATATAATATAATCGAATATATATATATATATATATATATATATATATATATATATATATATATATATATATATATATATATATATATATATATGTGTGTATATTTATAGTTTTTCCTGGGTGGAGACCAGTTGCAAGTCATACACTTAATCACAAGGTGATGTACGGGTCACATAGTTGGAGGCAACTGATCTCCAAACAATCACAGTCCATTCTGGCTGACCACAATCACTCTCAGCAGTTATTTGCAAACCTTTAGCAGTTTGTCTGTCTTATTTATCAAAACAGACAGATTGCCAATACATTGCAGTCAGTCTGCACTGACAAGCAACTTGTTTGCAGTACACCACTCAACTCAACTGGCTGCCAACTAGTTGTATTCCGGTTGTATTGCTATGTAAGCACAATGTTGCAGTTCTACAGCAATTACAGTCTCTATTTGTAGAGGAATTAAATTAAAAAAAAATTTTATCCAAGAGATTCTGCTTGAACTCTGAGTGTAAGCAGTTAATGCATGTTCAATGTGAATTTATAGTGTTGTAGAGAGCAACAGATTGGCAACAGACAGCAATAGATATGCAATTTTCACCAATTACAGTTAATCACCCTTATTACTGTTATTATAAAAAACAGATTGCATGTACTCACCAGATTGACCTCCATTCAATCAAAAATTGGCAACAGACTTCTGTCTTATTTAATTATATAATTCTGTCTTATTTTAATGCCATACTGATGCAATGGCATTTTATTTCATACCCTTTCAAAGGCAACAAGACTGCAAAGCCGCAATAACTTTGGTTGTGCCGTGGTTTCCAGCCGCTGTTTTCTAGTGTTTCTAGAGTGAAACTGTAGCATTAAACATAAAGGAATTAAACGAACTAAAAGAATCCAGTCTCTGGAGTCTCATTCATTTAACACTACGATCAAAAAAATGAAAAAAGGCTGTCAGTGTTAGATCAGGAACTGGTGCATCCCTCCTACAGGTCTTTGGAGGAGGTAAAGGTGAAAGGTGAGTGAAAACAATTTTACTTTTTCTTGTAAGAAGGAGATGAGATTCCTCATCATGTGATCATTGGTGTTCATTACAGTTACAGATGTACTCAGTATTACCTGGTAGCTCATGTGCTTTTCACGGGAAATATGGGAGCTATTACAGCCTCGAGGCCATTAAAGCCCTCAGGCTGCATTTTAGGTATTGATTACAGTCATCTGTCTGTTTAATGATATTTTGGACATGTGCTGTAATTGCTTTAATAAATAAATGTAAACAACAAAGTGGAAGATTGTCATCTTAACGCGATCCACACCTTAAAGGGGGCTCTTTTTATTTTAATTGATCCAGAAGGCTCCTTAAATATCACACACACACATCTACAGAGCAGCTCAGCCCCACCGCAGAGCTGCAAAGGAAGGCTCGTCCATAATGACTGCTGGAGCAGAAACATGAGTCAGAAGGAAGGGATGAACGCTATACAAACAAAGCTCCGGAGCCACACCGTGGAAATAACAAGCAGCTGAGGACAGTAAAACATGAGAGGTGAAACCTGCGGCTTCTAATTTGTCTGACTGAAACATTTCCATCAGTTTATATGAAGAGACTTCAAATCAGCACAATGTTTAGTCTGAGGGACGCATTTTTAGCTTTACATATGAGCTGTATCATACCAGCAAAGTTTGACTGGAGTGAGCACAAGCTTTTCAATTAGGTCACATCTGTGGAAAGGAACCAGGCAGAAAAACACAATCTGAAAAGCTGGGGTTAAATGGAATTGTGAGAAATAATTCACACTTTCATTTTTCCACATTTTTGTAATTTTGCCGTAATTGCATCCTTACTGGATGGTTTATTTTACTTCCCAAAGTAAAAAAAAAACTTCAGTATCCCAAATATTCCTAGAAGCAAGTCTTGCAACTTGGCAGGCATCTTGAAATGAATCCAAGAAGTTATTTTGAAGCCCTTATTGTAATGAATGTGGGGAGACTTTTAATTTTAATGGTTATTGTGACATAAAATTGCATCTTGAGAATCACCAGTCAAATCATTAAATTAAAGCTTAAAAAAAGAAAAAAGAAAAATGAAGTTTCCCAGTTTATAAACCAGTGAGTCATACGACCAACACTCTTACCCTCTTGATAACTTTTGAATATTCTCACAACCTCAATGGCCTTGGTGCAGATTCTGTCTGAAACAAGCTGTTTTAGCTAGTTCCCCTTTAAGACAACTATCTTTTTACTGGCTGCACCTCATAAACACATGGTTTTCAGGGAATTAAATCTACTACCATTTCTCCATGGTGTTATACGGATTCATGAGAACAAAAAAAAAAAATGCTCATAGCAGTCTGCATCATGAGCTTTGGGCTGATGGGGATTTTTTTGGCCATATTTAATATGAACATCCACCACAGGAAATATATTCAGAAATGAAGGAAATGCAGAAAAGCTCCAGTTTAAATACAAAAAAAAAGCTTACAACTAAAACCACATTATTCATCATTTGGCAAAGCATGTATCTCTTACCATCATCCTTTCCATGGCTTGGGGAAAGTACAGTGCATTCTCATTAAAACTCAAAACAATAAAAGGGGAATAGACTTCCATGGGCGGTAGTCTGAGCGCTGCGAAATTACATCTAAATATTAAAGAGCAATCTGTCTTTCCAGGAACACACCGGGAACCAAAGAAATGTCCATATGCAGGCCGCTGGCTCTAATTTTTTAAGTGCTCTGAGGACCACAAACAAAATCCTGCTTGTTGACATAAAATAAAACCTGCATGGAGGTCAGAGACAAAATAAATGAGCATTTTGATAAGCCGGCCCTTATTAAGCAAAGTTTTTGCACTGAATTTGTGCACATGTGTAAAACGTCTTCAGGGCTTTTCCGTATTTTCTACTAAAAGTGCAGAGCATGCCCATGGCAGATTTCTAACACACTGTGCTGCCTTTAAATTAACTAGAAAGCAAATGTTACACACACATGTTGAATTTCAATATATGTTCCAAAATAACTATCAAATATAAGGTATTTAAGTTGTAAAATATGTCTTGTAGGGATTATTTCTGTGTGAATTCTTGCAGAAAGTGGAAAGATGTGAGCTTTAAGTTGGTGCTGCTCCCGTAATGAAAGAAAATTTAGTTTAATAAAAAAATCCAGGTCCAATTCAAATACACCGGTTGGTAAAACCTTAAAAATATGATCTGAGCAATGCAGTGGTGGTTTTAAAGTTTTGAAGGTCCACTTGGGTTTCACCTGTGACTTGGAAATAAACTAATTAGATTAATTAGTTAGGCCTCCTCTGCCTAACTAGGATCAGTAATTGTTATCTTTTAGATTTGGCTCCTCTATGGTTAACTCTTCTAACAGACCATCCAGAAGCCCTGTGCTGCAGTTTAGGTGAGCGAAAGTCTAAGATTTTATTAGTCTGGTACTTAGCACTAATAAGCAGATATTTGTGCGTGTGTGTATGAACACTGCAGTGGCCAAAATGTGTAGTCCAAAACCAGAGGGTGAAATCACAGTGGCCACGTCCATCTTGACGTAGTCAACAGGCTGCCCTTGTGGCCCAACATAAAGCCACACCCAGCGTCATCAGTAGACAGACGTCATCGCGTGGCCCGAATAAGACCTCACCAAAAAAACGGCCATTAAAGTCCACTCCATCTGCTAATTGCAGATTATGGGAGGCTCGATCATTGTTTTTGCCATATGTAACATTAACTGTGGTTTGGTCCTCTCTCGCTGGTTCAGGCTGTAAAGTGTAAAGTAAAATATTCTTCCCGGTCTGTTTCTTGCTCGCTGTGCATGCAGAGATGTACACAGACCAGCAGATCTCGGTGTTCTGTCTCTGCCTTACAATAACTGTCACAGCAGGTTGGTAAGTTCGACACCGTGCTCCCCTGACCGGTCAAAGCCGCCAGGGTTAGCAACATGTCTGCCAGAAGCCCGAGCAGGTTTTTGCATTAACTTGCTCAGAAACTGACACAAACTTTCCAACGTGACGCTACGTTGCACATTTAGCTTTAAACATTTGTTTGCTATTCACATTCTTCATAATTTTCCAGATTTAGGGTCAATTTTATTGCAGTTACCAGCTCAGGCTTGTTTAATGAACACCGGCACTACAGGCTGTAATAATCCATAAAACTGATCAAATAGTCACACTGCATAGCCCTACAATATTCAGTAATTCTCAGACAGCCAATCCCTTCATCATGTCAGCTGGGCAACGATGACATGTGCTGGTTCTTGTAGCATTTAAGAGTTACAGAGATGTGAACGCGTCCAGACGTGTTTTTATTTGAAAGAATAGGTGCTTGAATTTGTTCTTCGCCCACGTTTGGCACCTCGACACCCCTGAGCGGGTTGAGTAAAATCCTTACTTCCATTACATCAACAGTGGGAAACACTTCATGCCAGTTAATCAGTCTGAGCTCGGCTCTCTCCAACTCTGCTCTCACAGCTTTCCTGGAATGTTCAAGTTGGCAATTATTTTGCAGTTCAGCAATAAAAACAGCCAGGCAGTTAGACCGTACCGAGTAAGCTGTTGTAGAAATCCCTTTACATGCACTTATCCTGCACCTTTACTCCATTAAGACTGCTTAAATTCCATAATTACACGCTATATCGCTGGATCTCGGTCACACTTTGTAAGACATAACAGCGCAGACACCAAACTGCTCCTCGGTGGGTGAATTTTTCCAGAAGTAAAGACCAGGGCTTCCACATGTGCTCTGCATGTCACAGCTGGTTTAGCTCAACTCTGTGTGTCCTGTCACTTCACTCAGCGCTCAGTTAGCTGTGGGGTCAGGCTGGGACTGTCTTCCCTTTTAATGAACCAGCAGATAATGGCCTATAGGGGCCCAGGAGAGACATGACACAAATTGCAATGTCCTTTGACTGGGATTAGTGGTAATTACTGTTAGCCTTGGCAGATCAATGGGGTAGCAGCACAACACGTAGAGGCCACCCCGTGTCACACGCTAGCTTGATAACAGCAGTCATAAATGCACAAACAAAGGAAACGGGATCTGACGGGCACGGTCTCACACCCCTCCGCTTCTCTTCACAGTGCTCGTATTTGTTGCTCCCAGACAATGATGACAGTTCATAGCTGTGCTGAGTTGAGTTCACGCTCTGACTTTGTTGTACTAAACACCATCCACCTCATGTAGCAGTCACACACCCGGGTTTAAGCTATTCAAACAGATCTGGGATGGCTGTGGCATATGGATATGCAAAGTGAAGGTGACAGTGCATCTAAAACTACATTTATTCTAGTGACTGTAAGGGGACGGCTCCTATGGGTGTAAATTTCAGTCTGACTCTATGGATGTCTATAAAGGAATGACCCTGCTACTCAGTGGATCTGTGACCTCAGTAAAAACTTTCCTGATGGGTTTATGTTGCTAGTTTTTGCATTTATTTAAATATAAAATTATATGTATTTTGTTCATTGCGGTTCCATTACAGTCAGAAAGAACAATGAAGCAGGGGGTGATTAAGGGTTTGGTTACCATATGATTGACAAGTCAGTGTGCTCCTTGGTTTCTAAGTCAAATTTACCCGTTGATTTTTTTTTCATGTTAAAAAAAGCTAATAATCGGTCGGCAAGGTGTGCATCCTTTATATAAGCCTACAATCAGATTAAGGCCATGTCCACACTATTACAATTTCGCTTGAAAACGCATCTTTTTCTCTCCATTTTGGTCTTCCGTCCACACTCGGGTGACGTTTTCGGTCAAGGAAAACAGAGCTTTTTGAAAAAGCTCTCCAAAGCGCATACATTTGAAAACGCAGTTTTCCGCGTCGTCGTAGTGTGGACTGTGAAAACAGAGGCTTTCGAAAATGATGACGCAATTTAGTCATATGATGTGATCATGTGACCAGTCCAACTGAGATAGCGGGCGGCATTGTACAGCTTGTTTGCTTTCAATTTTGACAGCCCTATTAAAGATGAATATCAGGTTCTACATGCTCTAGATAGCTCGTCGCTTTTGAAACTTTGTACTCTTATAGAAGCAACTCCACCTCATTGACAGTCCATTTAAAAAACATGGACTGACATTTTGCCGCAACGTTTCAAAGAGCCAGAAAGTAAATAAACGGCAGATGGAAATGACGCAGGTCGAATCGTGTTACGTTTCATGCATGCACAGTACAGGAACGTAAGCGTTTTCAGTGTGGATGAAAACTATTGAAAACAATAGTGTGGACGTGGAGTGCTTTTGGACGAAAACACAGTTTTCAAATTTATCCAGATTAGTGTAGACCGGGGGTCGGCAACCCTAAGCACGCGTGCCAACCGAAGGGTTAACTGATGGCACAACCATAGCTGGACTGGCCATCGGGCATACCGGGCATTTGCTCGGTGGCCCGGTGGCCGATGAGTGCTGGTCGGTGTGTAAAAATAACTAAGTTGTTTGGTGGTGGCATCGCAGAGCTTCTACAGATTCAGTAACATTAGCAAGTGGTGGAGGTCAGCAGGTGGATGAGGGAAAGGGGACGCAGGAGGAGGAGAGACCCGAGGCGGCCGCCGGTCCGAGTGTCAGGTGAACTGAACTTCAGGTAAGAAGTTATGACCTGCAGTCTATATAATAATCCTTATTTATCTGATTCTGGGTCTTAATACAGCCCTTTATTTACTCCTTTATGAAACTGTTTTAGGTGTAGATGTGTGAGTGAATGTGAACGCAAATGGTTGTCCGTCCCTGTATGTTGGCCCTGCGACAGATTGGCGACCTGTCCAGGGTGTACCCCGCCTCTCGCCCTATGACAGCTGGGATAGGCTCCAGTGCCCCCCGCGACCCTGAAAAGGAGAAGCGGAAGCAAATGGATGGATGGATGAAACTGTTTTAGCTCCTTCACCTTTTCAGGACTTGGCTGTCCCTCAGAAACTGCAGGGAGATGGAGCCTCTACTCACAGCCAAAGATGAGTGTCTCCAATAATGATTAGGCAAATCCACTCTGTATAACATGATACATAGCTAAAGATTAACAAAAGAAACTGCATGAGCTTTTGGATGACAGGGTTTACTGTACAAACACTGTCTAAAGTTTCAAATAATGAGGATCACCTTGTCAAGGGTGCAGCTTTAGGTTCAATACTTCTGGTGATCAATGGCCAGAGCTATAAATTAATGTTTAAGCTGAAGTATCATGTAAGCTCCAAACATCTGGTCACCTTAATGAGAAGGTGCACACAGGTGTGAAATCATGTAATACCTAATGGTTTTTTTTGCCTGCAGCCTCCGGCAAGAGCACATCCCTGTTGACTAATGTGAATTTCGTGCCCTGACATCTCAATGAGTGCCATCATACGAGTCAAATGAATGCCATTCCCGTCCTCTTTAATCTCTATTTCTGCCTGCTCCCTCACCAGGCTGCCTGGTCTGCAGATGATGTCACCCTGAGTCGGCATTGTCGGAGAGCCGAGTGTCGCTCCTCTTACCTCTGCAGTGTGGGGACGAACCCCTGATTAATGGCTCTGGCTCTGCTCTCATGGGTTTTTAATTAAAGCAGCCAGACAGATCCATGGACATACAGGCGCAAACATGAATTTAAACCACACTGACACAGACAATGTGAAGAAGACTGGGATTTAATTGAAAGAGTGTAATTTAAGGGGGGGATACAAATAGAGTGCTCCTTTATGGTGTGACAACACTCACCTCTGACCTCCCTCTGTGTGAGAACGCTGGTGGTTAGTCCATTACAGCAGCGTAAATCTACATGTGGAGAGGGAGGCGTGATTAGAGCACATACTTTGAGGCCATGCAGACGAGTGAGACTTGTAGAAAAATGAAAAAGTCAAATAGAAATAGTCAATATACTGCCAGAGGGTAAATGACCCTGACCTGTATTGTGAGGGGACCTGGTTCTGCTATTCACTGATTATTTCCAATGACTTCTAATAGCTGTCTTAATTCAGTGTTAAATGAATGAAATACAAGTACATCCTGCTGAATCTCTTAAAGGATTTTAACAAAAAACAAAAAGAAAAAGGAAGCTAATGTGAAATCAAAAGTTCTTCTAACATTCACTTGATGTTATCTCTAGGAAGGAGTAAGTACCTATAAACTCACACATTAAAATGTCTGATTTATGGCAAAAAATAACCATAGCTCATTTCAAACCAAACTTTAGCCATGTTTAACATGAAGATCCACCAGTAGAACAGCAGACATGTGACAGGAAATAAAAGGAAAGCACAGCTGTTAATCATGGCCTTCTTTTCTTAAATATACAACTATTACAATCAACGCACTAGGCAACAATAAACTTTTTGTGATGAGTGAAATACACAATGTCATGATTTTAAAAGCTGAGCTCAAACTTTAAGGAGAAAAGGGTATGCACTACAGAAGCACAAAAAAAAAAAAGACAAGTTCACTTTTCAACTAATGGTTGGTCTTGTTCCCTGAAGCTGGTGTAAACATGCTCCAGCCACTGTTTTGAGAATTTTCTCTGGATATATTATTATCTTTGCGCCATGAAGTGTCCTCTTAGTCACACCATCCTGTCTCTCATTTGTTCAAGTTGTCATCTCACATCTGAGCCACCCAGCGTCTGTAAACGATTTTAATGAGAAAAAGTTGTGTGGCATCTTAAAAAGGACAACAAAAATATTGTGATGGTTACAGAGAAGTAGGTGGACGACGCTACCGGCGGCACTGGGCTCTCTAACCTGATGAATGCTCCTCTGCCTCATGTAGACCCAGATTAAAGAAGCTGCCACAGACAGGAAGGCCAGCGAGAGCATTTTTGATCTTATTTCATTCGATTTGGGCAGCTGCAGCAGACACACGGCTATGTGCTTTTAAGGGCGCGCACCGGAGGAATACGCACTGCCACCCTTCACAGGCCCGGTCTCAAATGATTCGGATTAAAGGCTTTATTGGTGCAGCTCGGCGGAGGTTTTATTGTGTTTGGTTTAATTGGCATAAAGCGGGTCTCCTCTGAGATGCTTTATTATTTTAAACAGTGTAATGAGGTTTATGTAGCGCCGAGGGAGCAGAAGCCAAGGCAGGTTTTGCATCCATCATAAACAGAGAGAAGCCATAATGGGATCAGGGGCTGCAGGAAAGAACAGGAGGAAATGATAGCGGGGTTATTCCATACAAAACAAGTTCCCACCTGACCCCTTCAGGATCAGCTCATTCTTTGTAACAATAACTTTAGTCTATTTAATTAATCCACACAAAAAAATTACCTTATGTTATGAATATTTGCAGAGTAACAGGCCTCGAAACATACTTCTAATTAACATTGTTTTCTCTTGGAGTACAGGAGACATCTACAATGAAATTTCAAGGGTTAAAAAACACGTTTAAACTCTATTAAGACCTGATCACAAAGGAGAAACTGGTGAAAACAGAATTCAAAAACAACGAATTAATAAGGTTTAAGCACGTGTGCTCAGTGCATACAGGTTCAGCTGAGGTCACAAAAGAGATTCATGAAAGCACCAGGAGCCTAAAAAGAGACAGAAGACTTCTAACTAAGACTGCACAGACACGAAAGCCTAAGAATAAACCGAATGTTACCTGTTGAAGGTGTGGGTAGAGTTGTTTGTCCCGCCTATTTGGGGGGGGGGGGGGGGGTGGAGAGAGAGACTGTGCGACAGTGGTCGAAAAACAAAGCTTGCGTCACCAGCATGTGTCTGTTGCGTTGGGCGGACACAAAAAAAAATGGGCGATTGGGTTGTTTGGCAGCACAGCATGTTCCAATTTCTCGAGTTAATAGAAAATTTCTCCTTGCTTCCTTGTCACGTTTCCCGGGGCCAGACACAGACCCTCACCAGGTAAATAACAACAACAACAGCAAACCTGATCCGGGCCTCGCTGCTCCCCGGCGCTGCCCGGAAATATATCAGACAACGTGTTTGCTTCTCAGAGGCGTGGCGTTAGGAGGAGGAAGGCAGCGAGAAAAACAAATGTTGGCTCAGTTTCTTTTTGAAGGAGCTACAAGGCTGCCGGCCAAACACTGGCCATCACCACCGCATTCACTATGATCCCTAAAATCAACAGACATGACGAGCGGCGAGGCTGGCCGAGCACAAATTATGGTGCAGGCCAACAAAGGTTTTTCATCTGCTGTCTGTGCCTCTTTCTTCTGACATCTGTTGGGATGTCGCTCCCTCTCTCTTGCTGAGGATACTCAGTGGCATCATCACACAAACTCTGCTGTTCTTAATGAATGCAGACAGATGAGGCTTACAGGGTTTGGCTCCACAGCGCACTGCTGTCTTTCTTAAACCAACAGATCAGCTGTTAATGATGATGATTTCGATTGCTAACAAATAAAATCATTTATCTTTGTTTCTTTCTCTTATTTTTTCTACAGGGTATATATTCTTTTCTTTTTCTCTGAGTATCTCCCACCGTGACCTTTGGCGGTCTTTTTACAGCAGAGGTAGGAGAAAGCTCGCCCGCAGCCTCACATTATCGGATGAGGCAGCTGACAAATGTGACAGCGTTCACGCGTGAGCTTCGATTAATCTCCCAAACGATGCGCGGCCTAATGGGAAGAGGACTTACGAGGGGAAACCGTCGCTTTCTGCTCTTCCTCCGGGACACGAGCAGAGAGTGATGTCCTGTTGCAATCAGATTACTTGGACTATTTTCTGACACCAGGCACAAGAAAAGACCTCCACTCCTCCTTCACTCCTCCCGATTTATTTCACTGGCCTCTGTTAATTCACACACGGGGACATTCATCTTTTTACTCTCCACTTTTTGCTCAGCAGAATTTAATCTTTTCCATTTTTACAAATCAGTTTTCTTGTCCTGTACTCTGATTACAGGCCCACACTCTGCATACGCATCGTACTCTAAGATGAGATGGTGGAAGAAGCAGTGCTAAAATCTGTAACTTAACTAAACCTTCCTGTACCACAGTTTAAGACTGCTCTGTAAGCTCTCACCAGAAGATCCTTTAGAGTAAAAGAATTCATTCTTTATATTTGCCTTCAACCAGGGCTGAAAATTGAATCTAAAACTGCAGTTTTTGCTCTTGAGGCTCGCTCTAAAGTGAGTCAAATGGTAGCTGTAGCTGCTAGCTGTCTGCTATAACCTCAGCCAATTGGAGTCACTTGTTTGTGCTTTTCAAAGTCTTTTGGAGCATGCCCTGGCCTTCAGAATTTGCATCAAGCAGCAATCATAAAAAGGATCGAAGCGGAATTTTAGAAACCTGAAGGTCAACTGGAATGTATCAGAAAAAGCTAGAAATTCATATTAGTTTAGCCTGCTGTAGCTTTAGACTGCATTTCCCCTGCGGTTTCTTGATGCCCGGCCGTTTCAGAACCACTGGTTTCAAACAAATAAACCAGTTGGCGTGTAGAACATGTCCGCTTACTAACATTAGGAAACATAAAAAGACTCCCTAGACATGCATAGACAGACTGAGATTTTTCGTTTTTATGAGTTTCAGATAAAGATTTGCTGTTGCAGTCATTTCTGTGCCGACATGTCAAAAACTCTGCCACAGCTGCAGCAGCACACCATGCAAAATAAACCTGACGGCATAACATTCATCTTCTATTACTTGTTCGCCCCTGCCTGCTGACATGTCTGTTAGGAAAAGAAAAGAACATGTTGTTGTTTATGCAGATGTAAGCAGGAAAACTTAATGACCTCGTCTAACATCGCCAAATATTCCTGCCACTCACACTGATCTCTGACGTGCTCTCTGCTCGGCCCGTGTTGCTACCTCAGCTGCCGTGGGAGTACCTGTGATGTGGAAGGAGAGGGAGAAGGCTCAGCTGACACCTTGTGGGAGTGTGTGTGGGGGTTTAGCTGCCGAGCCATATGGCTTACAGAGGGAAATGCAATAATGGTGCTTCAGCAATACAGACCAACAAAAAGCCTCCAAGTCAGCGACTCTGATGAGGACTTCAATATCTTTTCACCGGCCTCCCTGCACCTGCACGCCTCTCGTTGTCTCATTAAGTCGGGCTGATGCAACCGCACCGAAACAAAACCTTCCCACCGGATCACCTCAGGAAGGAGAAGGCGTGCGAGCCTGGGCCTGAT
This sequence comes from Astatotilapia calliptera, assembly GCF_964374335.1. Taxonomy (NCBI): domain Eukaryota; kingdom Metazoa; phylum Chordata; class Actinopteri; order Cichliformes; family Cichlidae; genus Astatotilapia; species Astatotilapia calliptera. Next base: position 28,498,860 of record NC_137437.1, read on the forward strand.
TGATACACAGCACCACCCAGGTGAGTTTTGATCTCCTCTCACGTCCAGGTGTTGTGAAGTGCCGCGGAGCATTTTTAAAGTTTTTGTCCACGAGTTTAACCTCACTGAGGCCAATTTTGGGAAAATGTCAGGGTGGTTGTAGCGATTCAGCAAATTCAGAGAGGCTGAAGGCTGCCAGGGCGCAGAGAGAGTATAACTGTGACATTTGCTGACATGCAGCTAAACCTCTGCAAACCTCCACCACCGCCAGCAACAATTTCTTAACCTACCACCTTGCCTTTATATCCTGAAGCCCAGGCCCTGTTGGGGGGCTGAAAGCATGTCACTTTAATTGAAGGTTGAGTTACCTTTGACCTCTTGACTCTCAGGCTGCTCCTGTTATATCGATTTTGCTTTTTTTAATCAAAAACTCTATTTTTCTTGAAATTGTTTGAAGAAGTACAATTCAGCAGGAGCTCTGACACCAAAACACATTATTACATTTATCTATAAACGTATCCATCCACTTGTTTATTGTGCTTGCCTCTTTCAGTGTAGGGTTAGGTTCACAGACACATTCTGTAGAGTTTTCACTTACTTGCCAAAGCCAAATTTGAATCCTGTACGAGATCAGCTGTAGCACTAAAATGCACGTGAGAGAGTTGATTCAAAGGTGTTTATTGTCATGTGTTACATGAGTGCAAATCGTGTGAAATGCTCAAGCTGGAAGGGCACATTCCAGGAAATATAAACCAAAATATATAAACAAGTACAGTACTTACAAATAGGTTGCAATAATGCTAATAAGCATATGTAGTATAAAGCAATACAGAGGGAGGTGCAGCTTATATAAAAAGGCAGTGAACTGCGGTCGGATTGCACTTTCATGTCTAACCATGTATTGCTCATGTGTGCAATTATTTCTTCAAATTTCTTTCAGCTTTTGGAAAAACTCTGTTCTTTGGTCTGCTGTGTGATGTGATCTATTGATTTTATATCTCCTGTCAGGCCCTTTGGATGTCTTGGGTCCTTTATGAATCTCAAATTCTTCCTGAAGCAGTGATTGTTTCGCTAAGCTGTGCACACCAGTATCTCAAAGACCTCACATTCCTTTCTGGTTCAGTTTCTGCCTCATTCACAAACTAAGTGCACCTCCAAACCAATGATTAAGCTGCGAATACCTGAACCCTCAGTGAACAGACGTCCTGCTGTTGGGTTTGTGTACACCAAAAAAAGTAACTGCAAACGTTACAAAACAACACATTATGACCTTTTGACCCACAACAAGGGGCTCCCAGTTTGGACCTCATCCTGCACTTTGCTCATGATGGACAATTATTTTGTAAATCCACTCATACTACCACTCTTCATCTGTTCATCGATCCCAGGTTATTTGTCCTGTTCTGTATCCTATGATTCAAAATAAATTAAAAAAAAAAAAAAAAAACACAAAACATTAGAACTGTCATTTCTAGTCCAGGATTTATCAGTCATGTCTTAAGTTTGTCCTCTTGAAGTTTAAATGACATGCATTAAGGCCGCTTAGCAGTGATCAAAAGCTCATGACATTCAAAAATATACATCTAACATATGAGGCTGGTGTGGATTTTTGGAGGAGTTCAGACAACAGGTCTCCAAACTGAATCTGGTGCTGCATGAATATGAAACGACTCTGAAACTGTCCGGGCTGAGCTCACCTGTGCCTTTTTCTCTCTGCACCAAAACTTCAAATAGATTTTGAATTCTGTGCAGACACTCAGGCCACCAGTGACCTCATTTCACAGGCTTCCTGCAGCGTTACAGTACAGGCCACGCAATGCAGCGTATAACCTGGTTTCTCTCTGACTGCGCCTCCATTTCTCTGCCAGCTCTCTCCATTCAGCAGGTGTCTGCTGTCCCGTCCCTGCACGGCACACTGCTGTGTCCTAAAACTGCTCTCGACATGCTCAGATGCCTCCTCTACCCACAGCAGGAACATAAGAAAGGATTTGGGATTCACAGAGCAGCTTCATCGAGAACATTCCGTGTTATTGAGAAGACGGTGCAGATGATGTCCTGGAACATGGCGTCTAACCAGATGCTTAGCCTGGACGGCATCACCTTTAGCTCCAGTAACACTGTGAGGAACTTTGGAGTCATTCTTGCCCAGGATGTCTCCTTCAGTGCATACGCTTAACAAATATCAAAGGCTTACTTTTTTCGATTGTACAATATTTCCCAAATTAGAAAAATAAATCTTGTCTCAGAGTGATGCTGAAAAACAAATATGCATTCATTTCCTTTTTATCAGCTCTTCTAAAAGCCTGACAATGAATAAAATGCTACAGTGTAGCACTAACAGGGATGAGAAAGAGATCATATTTCTTCAATATTAGCTTCTATTCTTTGGCTCCCTGTTAAATTCAGTTTTTAAAATCCTTCCCCTCACTTACAAGGTCTTGAAAGATCAGGCTCCATCTGATCTTAAAGACTGCACAGTACCATATTATCCTAACAGAGCACTTGTCTCTCTGACTGCTGGCTTAACTGTGGTTCCTAATGTTTCTAAAAGTAAAATAGGATGCAGAGGCTTCACCTATCAGCCCTTTCTCAGATTAGGCTTCAATCTTTCCTTTTTGATAAAGGTTATACTTAGAACTGGATCAGGTGACCTTGAACCACCTCTTAGTTATGCTGCTATATGATTGCCAACTTCCCATACCTGAGTCTGGTTCTGTTGGAAGCTTCTTCCTGTTAAAAGGAAGCTCTTCCTCCCTACTGTCTCCAAGTAGTGCTCAGAGCAGATCATCTGATCACTGGGGTTCTCTCTCAAATTATACTGGGTCTGAACCCCAATGTGACTGTTCTTCTCACCTGGTGCTATATAAAGAAAAGAAAATTGAATTGAATTGAAACCTGTTTCGTGAGAGCTGATCAATCATTTGGTGGCAGGATTGACGTGGAAAGTTACAGCTGGTGGTACCAGCTGTTGTTTTCTGGTCAAATTGCTTTTGCCACACAGACGTCATCAGTGAAATATGAGGTCAGCGACCTGTGGGGTGACGAGAAAAAAATCATTATATCACCGCTGCGGGACGCTAACTATTTATGACGGCTGGCGATTCATTCCGTCACCATGGCACGTAACCTTTCCCTGTATTATCTTCTCTGTGGTTGCAGAACAAGGTGTCATCCAGAAGGAAGAATCCGCTCTGCCAATTCACTGCTCTGCGGTTCTTAACTTCAGCTTTGATCAGCCGGCGTGGCTGCTGATGGGAGCAAAGTCCTGCAACCTGAGCCGCCGCCCCTTGCACGCGCTGGAATATCTGTCAGGCGGTGAAATGATTTGTTATGCAAACCATTATTCATATCTGACAACATGCCGAGTGGCTACTTTGGTATTAATGGCCGCTCAAACTGGAAGGCCTTTATTGATGTTGACAGCCACACCTTCTGCAGAGCATACTCATCACACGGGCTTGCTGTGGGATTCGTAAATGAGGAAGAGTGATGGGGATTTAATATGTGTGCACATGTATTCTTGTGCCTGCTATATGTGGATATTTTCATTTATTAGCACACATTCAGGCCATATTCTGTCAGTGGGTTCATCTGTTAACACAACATGTGCAGAGTTTTGTCATAGTTAATGTGTTGGATCGAAACACTTTTTTTCCTTGGTTATTTCTTTCTGTTGCATATCTCATTTTGAGAAAACTGCAAAAACATATCTCACCATTCTGCCCTACTTATAGATCAGTGTAGACAAATATAAGACTGCACAAGATGAAGCTAAAAATAGTCCCTAAGTTTAGCAGAATTGATTCCAGTAGATCAGTCGTCCTTAATTCCAGCCCACATCAGCTAATCACTCAGCTGAGACCCTTCTGTGCACCCAATTAGCTAATTTCATATAAGACGAGCTGTTTAACATGCTTTATCCTGCATCTGCAAGCTGCCTTGCAACCCCGCATCACCCCAGCTTCAACATTTCATGCTCTTTATAAATGTCAATCTGTTTCAATGAGTTGTTTCTGTTCTGTGCTTGCTTAAATAGAAATAATAGAAATATAGAAATAATCTGAGCAGCTGTCTCGACTACATTGCACTAGTACAAGAGCAGAAAAGAGCAAAATAGCAAGTGTTTGGCCAAATGAACAAATGATGAAAAAAGCACTTATTAACAGCATTGAACCAGAACACATCAGCTCATTTGGCTCCTCACAATTCAACTCACATGTGAGCTTCACCTTAACCCTGAGTTTGGGTGAAGACCCATCAACTGCTCATTGTGTAAGTTTGATTAAATTCTGTATGTCCTGTGACAACAGACACCTTGGCATTGCGTAAGCTCACCGCTCACAAAGACAGACCCTCTGTTGTTTCGACAGGCAGACCCATTATGCACCACCATGTTAGTGTTTTAAAACAGGACTTCATACATGTAAGATGAACGTACCATATAATCCATAATTTAGATGCCATATTGTAACCAATAATTGTAGATTTTGTTTTTACACTATCCTTATTAGGTTTAAAATAGTGTCTATGATTTGTTTTATTTCTTCCATATGCAGACTCCCTCTCTACATTGCAGGTCTATACTGACTATAAAACAAGCCCAAATCACCACACTTTCACCTCCATCCTGACCACTGGCAGTGCTGATACGCTGCATTTGTTTTTTGCTGGTTGTCAAGCATTAACATTGCATTATTGTCAAACATCTCCACTTTGGTGTAAGAACATTGTTCAAGAAGTAATGTGGTTGTTCAAACGCAGCTTTGCAAGGCTAACCTGTGCTGCCATGTCCTTTTCAGAGAGAAGAGGCTTTGTCCTGGCAATCTTTTCAAACATATTAACTGAGGGCTGTAAAGCCTCACACATAGCTCTTGGGCTTTTTGCAGTTTGAGGATACACAGTCTGACCTCGGTGTGAATTTGGTGGGATATCCACTCATGGGAAGGTTGTGCCATTGTGTTAGCACACAGATGAATGGTTCAGAACTGCAAACTGCCAAAACATTTTCTTTTATAGAAATGCTTAAACCTGCTGCTGATGATCAGTCAATCAAATGTGTGGCTGCTACTTTCGCTGTCAATTCCTGTAAAAGCAAAAAGGCTTTCCACAGAAGATCTATGAAAACTTTATATTTCACATGACAGTGAAATTCCATGTGCGCATGTTCTCATTCCAGTAAAGAGATAAAAAAAAACCCCTAACTGTACAATGTGAAAGTAATCCCCTGCATGTGATGTTGTCTTCACGAAACAAATTAAATGTGGAGATATAAGCTCGGCCTGGCGGCAGTTTGCTGATGGTGAAATCATGAGCTTAGCATGCTAGTTATGCAAACTAGATGTATTAGACATCCCAGTGGCTGCAGTACTTTGTGATTTCACTTTCTGAAAGGAGAGATACAACTCACCTCTTTCTCTTAATCTTTTTGCTCTCCCTCCAGGACAGAAACATGAGAGGAAAATCATTCTCCTCTTCTTTTTTTCCCCCTATCCAGCCAAGGTCAGTGAAAGCAGTCTGCAGAGCTTTAAACAAATTAATCCTTTACCTCTGGGGGTTCGGGTACCATCTATCTGAGTTGTAATGTGATAAGGGGGACAGGGCGGAGAATGGGGAACCAGCGGGTGCTCCGCTCGACTAACACACACTTATTTCTCCACCTGACACCGTTCCTTTTTGCTATTACACCTCCACAGCCTCCAAGGTGACTATGCTGCAGTTCCAGGAAATAGGGGTGGGGGGGCTGATTCTTCCCGCTTATCAAAATTGCTCCAAAATAAGCAGATCTCCCCACTTCCCTGTGGCTGATATGCACCAGCACAGTGCTGATATACCAATACGCCAGGCTGAATTCCCCTCAAGGTGCCACGGATGTGAGGAGAAACATTGGTAATCCTTCACTTACGTGGAAACCATGAACTGCTGTACTTCTGTGGTGAGGACAGATTACTGCAGCTTCCCGATGGCTGGATAGCACAGGTTTGCTGTGTGCACCAGGTGAAGTGGTGACTCTTCCTCTGCATTGTGTCAGAGCGGGAGAAGTAAGGCAAAGGAAAATGAAAGCTCAGCAGAAGGAAGAGGAGGGTGAATAGGGTGATGTATGGCCCTCTCAATGCCCTTATGACATTTCCATCAACCTATAAAGACTTAATGGAGGATGCATTGTCACATGTGAAATGGAAAGAGAGAAGAGGCAAAAAAGACACTTGGAAACTGCACGATGGAGGCTAAATGGAAAAAAAGGGTCAGGAAGGGAAAGCTGTTAACAGGAGCTGGCGTATTGTCAGGTGAAGTGGAATAGCATGTCATCTGTAAACTGCTGAGAGGACAATACAACACTTCTGCTCCCCTCCCCTCCCTTCAATATCTTTTCCCACTATTCATGGAAGGATAAACAAACTTAAACCAATGGCAGAAACTCAAAATAACTCCTAAGAGTCAATTAGCATGGCCTTGAAAATGCTGTCAGGATATCACACCTCACCCTCAGTGAGAGCTTCATCTAAGCATGTCTTTTATTTAACAATCCCTGTATCAAATCATCTTATTGGGTGAGTCAGCTGTTTATCACACCAACAAGAAAAACTGGCCCAGACTGAAAGATACTCGTTCATGATTTTCTGCTGTCTTTCCTGACACAGTCCTGGGTCTGCAACCCAGCGTTTTGTGTTGTTGGTTTAATTTTTGTCCTGTGAATTATGATTTTCTGTTTGTATTATATTTATAGTTCCTGGTTTTTAGGTTTCTGTGCCTCATCTGTGTTCTTGGTTCTCCGTATGTTGTATGTTTAGCCTTAGTTTTCTGTCTTTAGACCTCCCGGTGTTCAGTGTTACACCTACTGTTTCTTTTTCATGTCCCACGGTTCATGTCTCTGTCTCAGTGTCAAGTCTGCATTTCTGTGTTATTCTTCCTGTTTTACTTTGACAGTCTGTGTCCCATGTCGGGGTGTTCTACTTTGCTTCTTTGGTATCGCTATGTGTAATTTGTCCCAGCTGTGTTTCCCTCCTGTTTCTCACTCCCTCATTATCGCCTGTGTATTTAAGCCCTGTGTTTTCTTCTTTCTGCTTGTTGCTGGTCCATCTGTGTATCATTTGGAAGTTCATCCTCCCTGTCGTTGCTGCTTGTTATCCTCTGCTTCTTCCAGCTTTTCTAGTTTCTTGTTTTCATTTTCGTGTGAAGTTTAGTTTTCCCCATTTAGATTTTTTCAGTATAGTCGCTGCTACACTCAGCTCCCGTTTCTATTTAGTTTTTGCCCCTCTATAAATAAAGTTAACTCTCAATAAGTCCTTCACTCGTTCCTGTGTTTAGGTCCTCAGTCTTTCCACGACTCGCCGTCTGCCTCGCCAGACGTGACATTTCATGTATCTTGCTGCACTCTGCATGATCTTAAAACTTTTGCTCTCGTTGTTGTTGTCGTCGTTTTATTTTCATGTGGAATTATTTGGAAGGTTAATGACTATCAAAAATAAAAGTACATTCTCATGTTGCTGCAGCATTCACGTATACATTTCAATCCAAAGCTGCATCTTGGCAGTTTGCGAAATAGTGATATCCTGTAATCTTTTGAGTCATGTTTCTTAACATAAATTTCAGAATTTCTCTCTGTTCCTTGACACAAATTTCCCAAAATGTTACATCTGTCTATTTGGATTGAGCCATGTCCATGGATGCAACATTAATCTTTTCCACTTTTGAAAACAAAAAAAAGGTTCACATTTGGAAGTTGGAGGTTGGTGTTGGTTTGAAACATTTTGCTGTTGATGTCAGAGACCCAAGTTGAAGTCATACACATCATAGACTTTCACATAACATTTCTATCATTTTAAATAGTTAAGGATAGACATTAAAACTGCTGGATTGAGAAAAATATTACAGTTTTTGTTAAAACACAACCACTTGTTTCCATGGTGATGCCTTTCCTGGACAAAATAAGTTTCTCACATCAAATAATGTCTGTTGAAATGTGTCACTTCTAACTTGCTTTCTTACTGTCAATTTTGTTATGAGACTTGTCTGGTCATTTTTAAGCCTTTACATATTGTTCATTAGTTTTACTGTAGGTAATGCATTCTATAAAATCACATCTTGGCAATATATATATATATATATATATATATATGTATGTATGCGCTAAACAGCCTTTCGCGGGTTCAGAAAACAGTTAAACTGTATAGAAATGTATAGAGAGAATAAGAGAGGAAAATATGCTCGTATTCTTAGAAGTTCAGTACAAAGTTCATGAGTCACATGAACTTTGTATTTAGAAAGCTGGCAGGGTTAAAGGTCATTGATCCAAAACTCTTGCACATTAGCAATTTCATGTAAAGCTTGGAAAAATCAGGGCGCGAGTGCTTGTGAATACAACGAGAGACTTGAAGCAGTTACAAAGAAACAGCGAAATAACCCAACACAGACACAAGATAAATGGATCTTACCTGTCTGTAAACAGAACTAATGACAAAGGACATGAAATGGAAGCAATTCGACATATAACTTACAAATTGCATGTGACTGGAAAGAGACACCAAAGAGCCAGTGCCAGATGCAAAACAGCTCAAACATTCAAAAAGAGACTTAGAAAACAACTCCAAGAGATGTAAAGCAACTACAAAGAAAGAAGATTAGAAAAACACACACGACATTGAAGAACCACCTCAGCCTCTTTCAGAGCCTGTGAAGCCATCACAGAATTAACTGCAGCTTCTATGTATGACGGATCTACATCCACCAGAGTTAGATTACAATTCACACATCCTGCGATCACCGCTCATCAGCTCTATGGAAAACATCAGGTGGCGTCACCGAGCAGCTGATGGATGTCAGACAGCTTCTGGGACGTCACTCTTCATCAGTCATGTCTGCTGACTCTGCTATAATCCATCTTTCTGCTCCTTTATTTTGTTTATTTATTTCTAAAAGATGAGGCACATGGGAATGAGGTGCTGAGCTCGTGTGGACACCTTGCAGGCCGAGAAGCCGCGGATTTGCGCTGTTTTGAAAATGAAAGCATGGCGAGTTGTGAAAAGTAATGAAATTCACGTCTTCGTGCGGCAGATGGAACGATTCATCTTCCTGCGGTTTGAAGTGACAAAATCCAAACTAATGAGGAAACTAGATCTACATGTACAAATGGACTCGATGTTTTTTTTTTTTTTTGTTGTTGTCACATGCTCCTTTGTTTACTAAATCTGAGCTCTGTGTGTGTGTGTGTGTGTGTGTGGGTGTGTGTGTTGTACACGACTGCCTGTACACGTAGACATGTACTGACATGTCTCTGCAAATCAGCCCGTCTTCTGTCCCAGGAAGTGATAATGAGCATGTTGGGAGTGTGAGCGATGGAGATGTCGATGCCGGAGGAGTGACATATTGAACATAAAGAGGTTTGGGATATTCGGAGGCCTCGGAGTCATAAAACAAAACTGCAGAAGCCGTCATTGTCCTCTTCGTAGTCACTGTAGGCAGAAATGGTGGTTGTAGCCTCCGGGGTTTGGAAAACATGTCACCTGGAAAAATGCAATGTCAAAACAATGTCACTTCAGCGCTTCCTGCTAAACTTTCCATCTGCACACACTAGAGAGTCGATGCAAGAGGAGTCAACAGAGCTGAATGACAAGTCCGACAGCAAAGTTTTAGCTTATTTTTTGCACTAATTAATATTCTGCCAAGCAAACACTTTCTCCCCACCTCCTAAAAATGACATTTACATACTCCAACCTCATTGATCCATTGTTCCTTGTGTCTATTTGTTTCACTTTATATGCACCTTTGACACTGTTTGCACTATCTGCGCTTTGCTCCACTGGGCCTCACCGAGTGCAGTCACAATGACTCTAATCTACTCCAAATGATTAAAATTAACATATCGGCAAAGATAAGTCTCAGTTCATTTCTGCCTCTAAGATATCAACTGGTGAATAATCACAAGCTTTATCACTACGGTGAGGAAATTCAAGGCAACTTCAGTGATTTCTAACTCTTATTAGAGTGCTCTGCTCAGTCAATAAGAATAATGAAGGTTGATTCCAAGAAGAATCAGTCCCTCCTTTTCCTGATTGTTTGTGTACAATCACTTCAGTTTTTATGATTATGTTGTGTTATTAATTAAAAAAAAAAAACAGCTCACATTCCTCCCCTGACAGCTGGTTACCAAAGTGCTTTGTGTGCTATTGAGTTTTGAGCTGAAACGTGTCCTCCTACAGCACCTTTACTTCAACTTCAAAGTAAAAGACAAACCAGTGTGTGGAAAAAGCAGTGAGGGGTCACCGGTAGGGTGCAAGGCCCTGTCCCGATGTGAGCAGCATTTTAAGCCACTCAAACTGAGCTTTTGATAAATCCTCCCTGAAACTCAGCATCTTTATTCAAGCATTCAAGGTGTGTGCCGTATTATTGGTTGTTTTCGTTCCCCCAAGGCTTCTCATTGGCTAACATCTCTTTGTAATTTTGATTAGATTGCTACTCGGGGCTTTGGCATGCTTGACAGCGCCTGACACTATTTTTTACCTTACTAAAACTGCTGCTGGTGTGGGTGGAATTTTATTTTAAAAAGCAGAAAATCAGTTTTAAAAAAACATCTGTGTACATGTGGACATAGTCTCACAAAGGGGCAGCAAACCCTCAGGCTTCAGGAGACTTGCAAAGCAGCCATGAGGCAAATGAGCCAATGTGATCAGGTTGCTAAAGGCAACTACAGGAACCTTGTCAATTTTACTACTTGTTGATCTTTTTGACCTAAGGGGGTTTTCTCTTTAGCTTGAGCAGCAATGAACAGTAAAAAAAGAGATTTGAGGAAAAAATAATCTCTGTTTTCCGATTTTCCCATTTTTTTTAAAATAAACATTGGAATCCAAGATCATTGATTAATAAATACCTTTTATGAATTGGCAAGTATTAACTATAATGAGAGCGAAAGCTGACTCACGGTCATCTAGGAAATAGAAAGGCATCTAAACACGATGGTCAAAGTTGTTCGGTGCCTGCTACTTTGAAAACATATGTCGCTGCCCTTGGATCCAAGACCCAGGGTTTTTAGTTTTGGGGTTTGAAATCCTTCCTATTTTTTCAGTTTTGGGGTTCTGTTATTTTTGGAATTTTCTTTTCACACTGTTATTCTTATTTATGAGTCTTGTGCATTTCTTGATGCTTTGGATTCATTCTGTATGGTTTGTTTTCTAGCTTTGTTGACTTTAGGGTTGTATTTAGTTATCTTTTCTTTGTGTTTCCATTTTAAGGGGCTCCTCATCTATCTCCACGTATTATGTTAAGCAAGTCTTCCTCTCTCCTTTCTTTAGCTACTTCCTGTTGTTACGTTGAAAGGTTTGGTTTTTGCTTCACTCCTTGTTATCTTGTGTAGATACTGTCCTAGCCACCCCTTGTTCTTCGCTGCATTGTCCAAGCTGTGTCTCTTGAGTCCTGCATTCAGAAGACTAAGACACTCAGCATACCGCGACAACACATCCATCTTTCTTTTTCTTCATGTGTTTTTACTTTGCAATAAAAATCCAATAATTTATATTCTCTGCTAAGAGTTTTTCCTTTTTTTGTGTGCCTGTTTTTATTTCCAGTTTTATTTTGAAGGTCGTGTTCTCAAGTCTTTTTTGTACTTTTACTTTCCTCACCCATGGTTGATTGGTTCACTGGTTCCTTAGCTTCTCTCCCTGCTGTCTTTAGTCGGCCTCAGTCTTAATCAGCTTAACATGTCAGCTCCCTCCCAAGTCTTTCCAGTTGTTTTTTAATTTATTTTTTATTAACCAGTCTCATGTTGTTATTTCAGAGAATACTAAAGTTCTTATTTTCCTATTGTTCAACCAGTGTGTCTTTCCCTTTTATAAGTTCAATTGCGCATTGTGCAATTGTCACTGTTTGTTCAATCCCTTCAACGTGGTTAAAAATACATAATTATCATTCATCGTCTACCCTGAGCTGTATGTTGCTTTGCATTTGAAGAAGCCAAACTACAGTAATAACTGCAACTACTCTCACTACTCAGCTACAGGCTGCTTGGAAATGTAAAGGCAACAGAGTCACATGTGGTGCCACCGCTCTCAATTCTCTACTGAACATAACACTCTAATTATTCTTCCCATAAAACTTATTATGCCAAACACTCAGCAGTATATAAACTGCATTTCTAGGAGAGTGGCTTGTTTAATTACCTTGTAAAAGTAGATTACAAAAAAGAGCCTTCACGGTGTAGAAGACAAAACTCAATTAATTCTGCTGATTCCCTCGTCTCATCTTTAATTATCACTGCATCAGCAATGATGGAGGACACATGACAGTCTTACTGTGCAGGTGTGACCTCCGTCCATCTCTTCTTTGTTAATTACCACCACCACCACACAAAGAGCTATGGCTGCTCCCGTATTCTTGCACTTCATCACCACCTCTTCTTCGCTGGTTTTGGCAGGAACACTGCTGGAAGCCATGAGGAGGGGGAAGAGCCAAAGGGGCGAAGCGGGGCAGACGTGTGTTTCAACACAAATAGCATATGGACATGCTGAATCCACACAAAGAAGGCATAATTACTCCAGAGTGAACTTCCTGCACATCTGTTTAGTTGAGGTAGAGCGATACGAACACTGATGCTGCCTTCTGATTAGATCCCTGCAGGAAACAAGAGATTCTCTCTGGCATGTGGTCTCAAGCTTCATTATATCATTATATTTAGCTGGCATTAAAAAAAACATTTTTAGAAGAATCAGCAGCACAAATGAAACTGCAAATATTGGATGTGCTTTGTTCAAAGAACAGGGTGGAACCGGGCATGTTGATGAAACAGTTAAAAGGGGATCAGCAGATCAAAGTGGTCAGGAAGGCGTGTTGGTCACATGTTCATCGCAGTGAAGAAGAAAAATCTGGTGCTTTTCACAATCAAGAACGGTTTACATCCCATCCTCCTTTCTCTAGCTCTGAAAATACACAACACTTCATCATCGACCTGTCAGGCCCTCTCCTGTTTTCCCAAAGCCTTCTTTCACTCTCTGTCAGTGTGAACATTTGTCACAGAGGTTTAAGTCCTTCTGTTTTTGGCTGGTAGTTACCTGTTCATTACTGTGTTGCATTCTGTCTTTTAACCAGGTATCAAGTACCAGACTTTGGTAGAAACTACAGACATGGTCAGAAGTTCATGAATGATTAAAAGTCCAATTGTTCATTTCACTTTTGCTTGCCTAAAAGTCAGGATTGGCGGCAGACCATATGAACTGGACAGGCAACCAACTTTGGCAAATGGGCAATGTGATTGGTTCACATTTAACCCTTGTGTGGTGTTCATATTTTTGTTACTCAGCCAGTGTTCATGGGTCTGGTGGACCCGCTAGAGTTTTGGCTTTCCAAATTAACACTATCAAACAATTTTATGTTAAATTACTCAACAGATGTTCACTTCATCCCAATTACAAGCCATATGAACAGCAAACATGGTTAATTTTTTCCCTTTACCTTTGTTAGATCACATTTATGAATTAATGTGCTTCTCGTTTTTTGTTTTTTTTTATAAAATGTTATAAAAAAATAAATCCGTTATAATCAAGTGGAGTGAGTGTAAAGACACAACACATTTACACGTGAAGCAATATGTTTCACAACTAAATGGGATCAGCTGCTCATCAATGGTGACATTAGGCCCAGGTTTGTAAAACAGGGGGAGGTGGTGCACACACTTATCCCACACTGTCCTGATGGCAGCTAGCTTGTCTCTCTGCCGTCGAGCTGGTCTGTCGACTCGGTTATCAAAACGGATAATCCTGGAAATTTTGTGGAAGTTTTCCAGAGACATTGATGCACGGATAGGTTCTTGCCGGTTTCTGCATCCCACAGGGATTCTTTGGATTCCCCTTTGGACCTGAAAACTCCTGCAAGAATAAGAACCCCAAAGTAGGCCTTTGGGGTTCTTAGATGAATTTGGTCTCCTTCCACCTCTCTCCAAAAAAAACACCTTCCTTCTAGATTACTGCAATCCAGAATAATTTTCTGGATGGAATCTGGGATGAAAAGCTCAAATGAAGACTTCATGTCCTGCACATGAGTAACTGCCAGCCGTGTTGGCCCTGGTTTATCACAGTAACAGCTCTGCAGGGTGGCTCATTTCTTGGGCAAGAAGACCATTCAATTTCACCAGTTATTGACATCCATATTTCTTCACTTGCTGTCTGGTGGGCTTGTTCTGGTCCTGGAGCTGGCTGCAGATGGGGTACTCGTCTTCGTTTTGTTACTAAATGGTGCTCAACCTCATCCTCTTCTTCAAAGTCACTGTCAGACTCTGAATTTTCAGAAATGTGAAATATTCTGAAACCTCTTTGTCAACATCATCATCCGAAGCTCCTCTCTCTTCCAAAATCAATTGGATGGCCTTCGCAGCAGATAATCTTTTGCCATCTTTATCAGTTGTGATAAAGAACCACACTGGCAAAGTCTTATTTATAGTATTATGCCCCTAATTTGCAGGTGGGACAGGGTATGAGAAAATAAAATTTGGATCCCTCAAGAAAGAGGGTAAAATGTGCGGGAATGTCAGAGCAGACGGTGTTGATAGTTGAATTTTCAACAATGTTGCAACTTTGTGCGGAGCAGGAGGGGAAGAAAACACCATCAGCAGCACCAGAAAGGAGGAAGACAGAGTGTGGGAACACAGGACCTGCACTTTCAACACTTTTATTAGACCTGGGTCCAGTGGACCCGAACACCTTGTATGTAATGTAAATGCGTGGGGGGAGGTACAGTATGAGGTCATTGAAAATTAGTTCGGATTTATGTTCCTCACAGAAAATAAGCCAAAGCCAATGAATTTCAGGTTGAAAAAATAATTAATTGTTTAATTTTTCTTTTGAGAAAAACTGAAAACGGGTCTCACAGACCCGAACACCATACAAGGGTTAACCTGTTCCTACCCAAAGGGCAATCTGAGCTTTCTGCTCGAAAATGGGACGCCCAAAATGAATGGAGTATTTCTCTCCAACTGCAAACTCTGTGCAAGCAATCTTGGTATCAAAATAAGATTAACAATTGTGAGATTTTATATGAGGTTTAAATATTGCAGCAGATGTTACTGTGTCAAAGTTACTGAGGCTGGAACACAAAAAATAAGTAGATTTGTTTTTCTACAAGATTCTGTCTTAGCACATTTGCTATGCTAGCATTTTTGTGGTCTTCTTTTGCAGCTGGTTCAGTGAATTTTTGTCAGAGCATGGTGAAACTTGGTGTTTTGGAATCTGTGAGAGCTCTGCAAGCTAACCAGCCATTTTTTAGCTGGTTACAAGAAGTCTGGAGCATTTTTGGCTCGGTTGTATGTGTTTAGCGGCCTTTTGCACATTTACATAACTGCTCTTTTAATTAGCACTTGTTTTCACTGTGTTTGGTGGATGTAGAAATGGTTTATATGAGCGTTTAGCTGAGGTACTAAGGTTTCTGTGGATACCACACATGTTGATATTTGCATAAAAGGCTTGACGTCATGGAGGAATACATACCTCTTGAGCCCAATAGGGCTTAAAACCAGAGAATGGGAAGAAGTTAATGATCAGTTAATGCTTGTTAGCTTGGTTAGTAAACTGAATCCACAGACTGTATGCATCTATAATAAGACACTGATACCTGCTAATTAGTGCTCAGTAACATCAAAATAAAATGCTTGAACTTCACCCCCTAAAAGCTGGATCTCAGGCTTCTTTGATGTTCTGTTGCACAGAAGCAATGTTATTGGTCAGATGATTGCATTAAAATTGCTCCAAAAGGCACAGACACAGTCCAGAGGACCAATTCAGTAGCTGTAGCCAGTGTCACCATGCACCTGCCAATCAAAGAGGCCACATTCCTAATAATCACTTCTGAAAAATTTGGAATTTTGAGGAACTGCAGTTAAATGTTTGCTTCTTTTTAAGCCTTGGATGTTGCTGATTAGTTAAATGTCTTTGGGTTTCTAACTGACTAACACTGAGTTTGAGCTCGTTCTAAACCTTAAACCACTGTTTAACCAATCAAATATAAATGGCTTTGTTTTTATCTACATTGTGATAAACCTGAATGATTGCACATCATGGTCCTTTTATATTAAAGTTTACTGTCAGGTGATGATATTGTGGCGCTCCTTTGACTCATTCAGATACATACATCATGGAGCCCTCTCCCTCAGTTGCTGCCACATCAGAGTACAATCCAACAGCACGGGCTGCTTGCACTGAACATTCAGCCTGAGCTGTTTCGACTATTTCAGTCGTATTTCTGTTTTTCTCTAATAAGTAGCTGTTAGCAGCAGTTGCCATGGGAAACTGCGTACACTGAGGTTTTGTCTGCAGAGAGATGAAGGATGAAGCACAGATGTGATTTGGTAGCTGGAGGCCTTGTGAACGTCTGGATCTCCGATTTGGTTTGGAGTATTTTAGTGAAATGAGGAGAAGGAGCAATCAAATACAATCAGCCAAATGTAAAAAATCATAGACAGATGCATGCGTTTGTTTGAAAATCACAAATCTGCTGTTGGACTCACTGTGTGTCGAAACAAATGTGTGCAAAATGTTAAGAGGTTGGGGGTGTGGAGGAGACAGCAGAAAAGTTGCTGATACGATGAAAATGTGACATTTACAAAGCACAATTCTTGCCCTCTGCTTCATTACAGAGTCATATTCAGCATGCATGGCCGGCTGTATGTGATACGAATCCATAATGAAGTGCACGGACGTCAACCCTCCTCTTCCATTTGGATAAACCAGCACGGCTTGAAATAAAATCAGCGCCCGCCGCACCTTCTGAGCGTGTCCTCGAGAAGGGACGAAAAACCGAAAAGAGACAAAGGAGAAGAAAGAGAGCGAGGACAGAAAAATGAATTCTAATCAGATGAGATTGGAGAACAGAAGTGGTAATCAGCAACAAAGGCAGCGGCCTCGGTGCAAGCAGCATGTTAACACACACACACACACACACACTGATACAAGCTCACTTATTAACACTGCATACGATCTGCAGATTTTATAGCTGGTCCGCCGAGAGGAAGTGCTGTGCTGGCAAAGATGAAAAAGTGACCAGGGAGGCCAACACATTTCACTCAATTTACCAATCCAGTTGTTTCTAAATGGTTTTCCTCAGAATTTACATACAAACACGGATAATTTTGTTTTTATGTGTAAAACCTTACCATTTTTGAAGGATGACCAGCAAAACCTTACATTCATACTGTGAATATTTTCCAAGTTTAAGGCCCTTGAGCAGTTAGGAGTGGATTTTAGTTTTATGTCTCTGTTTCAATCATTTCTGAACTCTCATAACTTCATAAGTACAGTAGGTAGACACAGAAAAACTGCAAAGGCCAAAGATACCAGTCTCGTAACAAAAGATGGTCCTGGTCTTGAAATGTTGGTGAAGTTTTTTTTGTTTTTTTAAAAAAAAAGCTTTCATATAACCTATTTAGGGCAGGCACTTATCCCACATGGTGGGATGAGTTTACCCAGAATGAAAAACAGTTCAGACATCCAGGGTACCAATGCTTGTTTCATTTATGCCCAAAAAGTACCTTTATGGGATTACCCATTTCAGTCTATGGTTTGAAGGATACTTTCTGATTTTTCAGATGCAATGTATTTCTATACATTGTTTAGTCTACAGAAAATGTAAATAGTCACGATTACAAGGTTGTATTTCTTTACATAACCACTGCAATACGTGAAGAACCATCTGCAGTGCCAGTAAGTTCTCAGACCACAAACATACTAGCGCTCGGTCTTCATTTTGATGTCAGCTTTGTACATGTGAGGTTTTATGACCATCTTACACTGCTTTGAAAACGTCCCCCTGAACAGCTGGAGAATGGTGAGTTCTGGACATCTTTGCTTCTGCTGCATGATCACAATTTGAATAAGTGTGAGAAAATGGATGGATACGTGCTTTCTAGCTTTTCCAACTAACAGGTAACTATGCATCAACAGAAAATACTGGTTAAATCTGATATGGCATTACCAGGTAAAATGATGTGGAAAAACAAGTTTCTACAATTACTACAGACGTGAGTTTTACTTCCCCTGATGGGAATTGATTTTTTGTCTTGATTATTTCAATGTCATGAGTTAGCCGGCAATTCAGTGCATTCATGTGAAGCTGTATTGTGGGTAATTTTGGTGCCATGGTTTGAAGAAAAAAAAAGCGCAGATAGTTGGGGCAGCTGAAAGAATTTTTAACCTTTTTACAAGTGTATGATGGTTTTAGAATTTCACATGTATTTACCATATGATAGTTTTACTTCAGGATGTTACAGTTTCCCTGTGTGAGAGAATTACGTACAGGAGAAATTCATATTGCAGATCTGAAAACTGTATAAAAAGAAAGCCCAAGTCAACAAAACATAAGATTACATTTGCTTTAATGATGAACAATTTCTCACGAGGCAGCGTTATTTACCCACCCAGATCTAAAATACATGAAGCTGTCCATAGTTTAAAAGCTTTCTTTGTGGCAGCAGCGTAAGGCGGGCAATTCTCTGCTAGATGCATGTAGATATCTCTGAACTGAAGCTCAGGGAGAGACGTCGCCACTATTGGGTATTTAAATAAAGTTGCCAGGACAGAGTATAGATCACAAGTCCCCAAAGTTCTCATCATTGTCTTCCTTCCATGGATAGATGATCCAAATAGTTTTTTGCTCAAAACATGTGAAACAATCAACACTTTTGTCCTGCAGATTGAAAACTGTGGTTTGTATAATAAAAATGAATTTGACGTCTTAATTTGTTTTTATTTTTTTTATAATATAGGATATTAAGATGGAAATTTTGCAGTAGTAAACAGTATCCAATGTGACTGGGAGATAAAGTCTGGAAGATTTTAACTGAATTTAACTGAACTGGTCTGGGATGATCTCAGGTGTGCAAGCTGATTGGTTAGCTGCTGTTGGACAATGGAGAGTCTGCAGATCAAAAGATATAACTAAGTCCCAGCCAGAGGGGAGGGTGGGGGATACCAGGATCCCATCGTCTGCTCTCACCAGGAGGGAAAGCCTGGCAGCGTCTGGACCATGAGGGTGGGGAGTACACCCCGTTTTTATTAAGCGCTCCTGTAATCGACCCGGCGCGTTGGCTCACATCGACTCTGAAGTTTAGAAATGGTTCAATGATCCACCTCCTTCATTAAGAATGAATCACACGCTTTGTGTTGCAGAGCTGACAGTATTTGTTAGAGATTATTTATTAATGGGTCATGTAGAATTGATCTGTTAATATTTCAAGAGATCCATGTCCTCATCACAAATTTAAATTATGAAATCCATCATAGTCTGATTAATTCATAAAGCTAAATAGATGGAATTGTATTTATAGTAGAAGCTTTTTGGGGGATTAACATGAAAGTTGACAGTATTTAAAAAGTTCAGTTGCCAGATCTGATATTAAGTTGGCCAGTTGAGTTTTCTGCCACAAATATTTTAAAAAATACAAAAACTGTAACAGCTTAAATTAGCTTGAGGTTTAGAAGGTCTATGAAATGACTTTCAATGGAAAATTATTATGTTATTATGCATTCTGTTTCTCCTCTGAGTCATTGAATCAATAATGTAGATATACCTTCTTATAAATGGAAATTTGACTTCTAAAGCCTCTGTTTCTGTATTTTATATTATCACTGGGCTCAATAACAGTGTTAATTCAAACAAGTGAGCAAATGAAGAGACAAGAATCATCATCATCACCTGTCAAATCAACTTAACACATCTCACAATAAACCTTTGGCTTGATGAGAGATTTGCTGAAGTACGGCTGCATCCCTGCTGAAATCCAAATCCATTTTTGTTCATTTATATATTTTCCTTTCACATAAAAAATGAATACAGATGAACATTTGATTAAGTCGCATATATGAAAAAGTTAAACTTCACTCCTTTAACTGATCAGTGTCTTCGGGTATTTGCATCAGAGTGTGATGCTAATTCACTGTTCATGAAGAAAAAGCTGTTCAAACTGTTTTGAAGCTTAATTATGCAAATTCATCAGTGCAACAACATGATTGGCTAATATGGTCCCCAGCTGAAGGTTTGATTGGAGTGGTGGGTAGAGGACTCAGTCTCGGTGGTAGAGGATTCTCTTGTAGCAGGGGAATCAGGGTAATTAAATTCATTTCACGCAGTCAGGAGGGCAGGACTCGAAATCAAGTTTTATTATTTTATGCATATAACCTGAAAAATCATGTCCACGTGTCTCCCCTTATTATTACTGTAAATTTTGAAAGGAAATGTTCAGATTGAAGATTAAGAATAATATTAAGTTTAGAAAGAAAAGTTTAGCAAATTTAGACAGATTAAGAGAAATAAATGAAATTTTAACACTGTTTCAAGAATTTTACATTTGAACTTCGTCTGTTTTCCACATTCTGAATGAATGGATCACTGCGGCTCTACGAAAGCACAAAAAGTAACAAAAAGATGGTGCATCTTTGTCATCATAACAGCAGGATATTTCCACTCCCGTGTTCTAGCACTAGTTTTACCCCTGACTGATACCGTAGGCGCGTCTCCAAATCATCTTGGGCTACGTCTACACTAATCCGGATAAATTTGAAAATGGCGTTTTCGACTAAAAATGCTCGACGTCCACACTATCGTTTCCAATAATTTTCATCCACACTGAAAACGCTTACGTTCCTGCTCCACACATGCGTGAAACGTAAGACAATTTGACCTGCGACATTTCCGTCTGCCGTTTATTTACTTTCCGGCTCTTTGAAACGTTGCGGCAAAATATCGAGGAAAAGCACCGAGTTTCTTCTTTGAAGGAAATATATCTGGAGCATGTACAAATTAATATTTAACTTTAAAAGGGCTGTCAAAATTGAGAGCAAACAAAACACCTGTTGTACAATGCCGTCTGCCATCTTACTTGAACTGGTCACATGACTACATCATATGACTAAAATGCGTCATTGTTTTCAAAAGCCTCTGTTTTCACAATCCACACTCTGACGCGAAAACGGTGTTCTCAAATTTATCCACTTTGTACAGTGTTTTTAAAAAGCTCCATTTTCCTTGACCAAAAAAGCCGCCTCAGTGTGGACGGAAGGCCAAAACGGAGAGAAAAAGATGTGTTTTCAAATAAAAACATTATAGTTTGGACATGGCCTTGGACGAGTTTGGACCTTGATCTCGAGGTCAAATCAGAGGTAAACTTTTCTGAAATTCTTGTGAACACGATAACTTAAGAAGGAAGTCATTGAGGATTTTTAAACTGATACTATAGGTGTATCTACTGCGATGGCTGCCAATATTTTAGAATTTGCAAACCCATAAAGTGGGTTAGTTTAGCCCAGTTTTGTCCTCCCGGCCACGTGTTTGACATACTGTCGACATACTCTGTAGGCCTGAATACCCTGAATACCAAAAAAGTTTTAAACTGTGTTTTTATTAAGATAATCAAATCCTGGGGGCAGATTAGCAGGAAAATTATAATTTTAAAACATGTGAAATTCAATATACACACAGTAAGGGGACTTTGATTGCATTTCATCCTGTGGGCAGAAAAACTCAGCATTTTGTGTCTGCCAGCTGTGGTGATAGGCTTCTGTTTGCTGTCACGTTCACCATGACATCTTTATAATGTGAAGTTTTTGCTTCACCGAAGTGGCCAAAAATCATTTACTGCCACTTTAAACGCCACAACTTTACCTCACATGGATGTTTTTTAGCTCTTGGAACCCATTGTGTAAACTGTGATTTCCTGATTATGAAAGCATGAGTCATGCTCTTCACCCACAGAATACCAACAGTGTGTCACTCACAAACCAAATATCCCCTTCAGGCCTCAACAAAAGCCTTGAGCCTGCTTGCTCACGACTTCCACATTAACCATGCAGAAAAAGAACTCGCACTACTGTTACAAAAGTGATAATATCACTCAAAGTTGTTCTCAGGGGAGAGTAGGAGGCTGTCCCATGAGCTATTAGCAGTTCGATAACCACATGCTGAGAATCCATCTCCAGTGAGCTGGCTTCACACTCTTTGGGTTTCAGGAGGAGGCTTTTAGCTTTATAAAGTGTGTTACGACTCTAGCTCTTCCTGCAATAACAGCGAGGCGCTGCTATGAATTTATACAACTCTGTGGAGGAACATTTTACCTTTGTCCTCCAAATCTGTTAACGGCCCCGCAAGAATATCAATTAGATCCACAACGTGTGGCTTTTAAAAGCTGACAGAGCTGTTCATAGCATCCGTCACACCTTCACATTCGTGTCTTCCTCCCAATTTTAATTATTTCCTGCTCTTTGTTATTAGCTCAAAACGAGCTGATTTGATCATCTGCCAGATGTTTCTCTGAGCTCAGCAGCAGGAAACTGCTTACACTCCTCATGCAAATTGCCTCACAAATGCCGTGTTGTTCACTGGCTTCATAACTCACTGTGCACAAGCCAATTATTAGTTCCATTATTTTCGTGAACTTGGCTGCAAAAAGTGCTGTCTCCTTTGGGCTTTTGAGAGGAAGAATAAATCCTTCCTGTCCAGTATTTGTTAAAAATGCCTGTATATAGGGCGGGGATGGCCACTGAAGATCATTTCCAAACTGCTCTTAAATGACTGAGCTTTACCTTTGGGACTTTGTGCTGGAGCTCATTTTCATGCAGGAGTTTCATGCGGAACTTTCTCAATACTTTCATCTATGGCTTTACATGTTCACGTCTTTGGAACAAAAGTGGGAAATCTGAGTAGCCTGGCTTTGTCTTACCCTCTACCGATCAAACCCCAACTATAGATTGGTGGTTGTTAACACATTAAACTATAGGTCATAGCCTATATCTTCTCGCTTCTTGTCTGTCTTAGAATAGAATAGAATTCAACTTTATTGTCATTGCACATGCACAGGTACAGGGCAACGAAATGCAGTTTGCAGTCTTGTGAAGTGATCGGCTCAAGCAGCTCTCGATGATCACTTAATGTTGAGTCCACACAGAGTCTATAGATCACCGGGTGACTCTCAGAGGTCCTGTTTTCTCTCAGATTAAAACATTTGCTCTGCAGTGAAAGACAGTCCTATTTCAAGCTCTGGTCAAACATGGCACTGACAGGCCTGCTGTCTGCTGGCTTTGTTCAGTCTCTGCGATGACCTCCACCGCGTTGTAAATGTGCTCACATATCGAGGGGCCGCTCTCTCTGAGCCATTCAAACAACAACAATAGCGTGGGTGTAAATCTCCCTATATGGCCTTCGTCTTCGATAGTGAGACCTGACGGGGCTTATTTAGGTAACTGTTGCTTAGCGGCTCTTGTGACATCGGCCTCCTTCGCCAAACACAGGCGGTACTTCCACGGCACAAATCGGTGTGACCGGCAGACTTTGGATCATCAATTTTCCCCGTCAAACTGGCTTCCTCCCAAAAAAAAGGAGCTGGAAAGCCCATCCACCAGATGGGAGACCTTTTTTTATTTTTCAACAGGTTGCTGTTTGCCTTCGACATGAATCTGTTAGTCTCTTTGCTTCACTGACTGCGTATGTCTTGCATCGGGGCATATATCAAAGCGCACAGGACAAGAGTTTTTTGTGATCCTGCCAGAGCTGTTAAAGAATGTGGAGCAAGTGTGTAGTGACGGCTGAAGAAGAAAAAGGAAAACAAACCAGCCCATCATTCTTTTCACCTATTTGCGTGCCTCTCCATTCTTAAACGACAACACGCCATCAGTGTTATTTAAATGACACGTCTGTTTAAATGGTACATTTGTTTAAATGTATTTCTTTCATGCAGCTGTAAAATATTACTCATTGATTCTGTTTTCAGCTTTCTCGGTCTTTAAATATTCAGCATCTTCGCTGACTAAAAGGGGGCAATTTAGCTCCAAATGTATCCTGAGCTCACTCGGCACCATTTGCTTCACTGCACAGCTTTTACCTTCAGTGACACTTTGAATGCAACAACAACCAAAAGCTGTAGGTCACATAGTTTCAAATACAGAGCGAACCTGGCTGCATATTCATGAGGAGTTTAAATCCGTGTGGTAAAAAGATTATGCACGGTGTAGTTTTTTGTCTTTTTTTGTTCATTTTCAGGCTTGAACCCACAAAAACTCTTCAGTAGTCATTCTTGTTGGTTTTGTGCAAATTCTGGTACTTTTAACTTAGAAAGGGAGCTTATGTAGGGGAGAGCAGTGTGTCATGATTTATGAGCTAAATCATCTTTAATTTGCAAATTCTGAACACATTTTAATGACCATTAAATCACTGTGATTTTTACTTTCCACAATAATTAGTTAATAAAACAAAACAAACCTTTCAGCTTTTCGTGTATTTTGAAACTTGATTTATTTAAGGGCCTGAATGTAAATGTGCTTGTCTGTAAAGTAGTCTGGGCCAACTTCTGTTGTTTAATGTGCTGTAGGTTATAAATAAAATAGATGTGATAGACAGCAAAAAAGGTTCATGTTTGAGGTTTATTTTTGGCATTTTCACCCCAATTTAATAGGCTAAATACTAAACTTAGATGATAGGAACAGAGTATCAGTCCTTTCACACTAGTGTCCATCCAACACTAATGCCAGCGTTGATAATGATACTCTTGATATTTGGATCAATCTGCCCACCACTAATTGACGGCCTAATTATTTATCTGTAGCACATTTTTAAGTGTTTTTAAAAACATGCATTTTTCCAGACTCAAGTTTCTTATATTATGAAGTCTTGTACCTAATCCTTGGATGGGAATATAACCATCATCTAAGGAATTGTGGAATTCTTCCATAAAGCTTTCCATAAAGGAATCTTAAAGCGTAATTTCTCTCTATTAAAACCTGCGATTTCTAAACTTCAACTTTGTGTTCAAACCTGATCGCCGTCGGCGTCATTATTGGCTGTGTGAATATGCAGCTCATGTGTAACCAAAGACCAGATGTGAATTAGTCTCACTGACATAAACAACAGCTGGTTTAGTTTTGTTCGTTTATTATCTGCTTTATTTGAATTTGGTTCGATTTCACTGTGTGATTTCAGCTTGTTATTTCCTTTCTTTCACTCTCCTGTTTGTTCCTCTCCAGGATGATTTTTGCAATCTTCTCCCATTATGATCTGTTGACATTTACAGGCATTGTGTTCTTATTGTTGGTCTGAAGTTAAGCCCGTCTTACCATCATTAATTAGAGCTCGACCTGCTGCGCTCTCTCAGCTAAGCTGCCAGCTTATTGCAAACTTTCAACAAGCCTGATGGATTCCTGATGCCAGTTCATTTATCGTGCCTTTTTGCAAACATCCTTTGTGACATTTGTGGCAATATATTCTGATCTTGAAGTTCACGTATGAACCTCCCCAGCCTGCTTCAGTGATGAGAACATGTGAATCTTTCCATTCACGCGTGGCTGGTGGTGTTTGGTATGTTCCACTGAGTGCTGCTGAACGCTACGACGGATTAAACTTCAACATTTTAACATCCACCAGGTCACTGGCAAACCAGCTAGAGTTTGGGTTGGGTTTTGCCTCAGCCACATGCTAAATACTCAGAAGGTAGAAACCTCATATAAAGCTTCAGAGACTTTGGTGTTAAAGCTTTTGCATTCAGGATCAGTGAAAAATGGCCTCTTGTTCCATCACTCTACACAGCTTTACCTGTCGGTGTTTCTTTATGGCTGTTTTCACTGTTGTTCATGTGGTTAGGTGTTCGATCATTCTAACACGCACAACAGTGGACTGTTTTAATTTACTAAATCATAGTATTTCTGATTATCTCTAAATCAGACTAGTTGTGGCTAGCTCTGCATGCAGGAAGCATGCTAAGCAAACACCTGTTATTAAACAGTGAGGGTTAAATTAAAGGAAATGATTAATTTCACTTATTGACTGGATTACATGTGAAGCGTACGTCATCATTGCCTCTGGAAGACTTGTTTGTCCTGTTGGCTGAGACCATGGAGCCTGCTGACTCTCTGCTTGAGTTTGATTGATTGGGCTGAAGTGCTTTTTCTTCACTCTGTTAGTGATTACTGAATGCTCTCTATTGGACTCTGGCTTTTCGGATTCTGTTTATTTTATTCACAGCATTTCTCCATCTGGCCTGATCTCCAGGTTAATGTGTGATGTCACTCAGCATTATCATTTTTGGGGATTTTATCAATGTGCTTCCTGCTAAATGCCTCTCAGAATATTTCCCTCTTCTTAAATACTCCTGGTCTCTGTGAGATGCAGGAACAGTCAGGAGAGCCAGATGAACCACATTTCTTTCAAAGAGGACAAACTGGGATTTTAAATCTCATAGAAGCTCTTCAAACTCAATAACACATATCAGCGAAGATCTAATTTTATCTGATTTTATTGACCTATTCGTTTATTCCAAATCTCCCCTCTAGTCCCATCTACTCTCGTCTCCCAGAGGGATCAGAGTGAGGAGAAACCAGACTGGTTTACTGCATTACTGAAAAGAAAATGCTTCACTGCTCTCTTGCGCTTGCGTATTCTATGTTCTGAATGTCTGGATTATAAATGTCTGAGTGCTCCTTGATATTTTTTAAAAATACATCTGGCCTGTTATTCAT
Organism: Astatotilapia calliptera; assembly: GCF_964374335.1. NCBI lineage: Eukaryota > Metazoa > Chordata > Actinopteri > Cichliformes > Cichlidae > Astatotilapia > Astatotilapia calliptera. The sequence goes on from NC_137437.1 coordinate 28,525,304, forward strand.
CTAAATGTCAGCAGTCTTTACAGGATTTGGTGAAAATTTGGGTGAAAGCTTCAGATATTGACATTCTTGTTTTATCTGAAACTTAACTTACAAAACCGATTACTAACAAAGGCAGTGCAATTTCCCTTTACATGGTTTTCCTTATTACTGTCCCAGAAAAGTGCAGGTGCTCTAGTTTAGATTAAAAAGTAATTTCATGCAGCTATCCAGCCACCAGGACCTTTTCAAGGGCCATTTTATCAGTAGCATACATCTTTACAGACCCACCTCAGCATGCAGTCAGGTTTTAATATCAGTGAGTGACAAACTATTTACGTTAGATTACAATGAAATTTTTCTGGTTGGAAAATTTAACTAGGTCCAGAGTTTTATCTTTATCACTTAATCATCACTTGTTGGTTTATTTTAATTTCTCCATATATATTCCTATAGTGGTTTTTCTGCAAAAGACATCAGTGACCACTGTGTGGTGGCTGCAGTCAAACAACCAACGCTCCCAAAATCATGAAAACAAAGAGTTTCTGAATGAGATTTTAAGCATTTCTGAAAGCAGGCTTACTTTCATGATTAACGGGACTGTGACTGTAATAGAATCCACCTCATTACTGATGTAGAACTAATGTGGAAATACTTTTGTAACACATTTAGCAAAATTATAGATAAACATCACTTGTTGGTTTCCACAAATTTAGACTAAAAGGCTGAAAGAATCCCTGGTTTTCTCCTCAAAGAAAGGGACGCCGGCTGGGCTCAGGCCAGAAAAAAGAAATCTGAAGCAGACTGGCAGATTTTTAAACAGTGCTGATATCGTTAAGCCTCCTTAATTAATTACAAAGGCCAAATCAGAGTTCTACCTCTCAGAAACCACTAAAACCTCTTAATGAACCCAAGAAAATTGAGGAAATGATCAAATTTACTTCTGTGCATGCATATAGGTGAAAAATCCACAAGCTGCAGAGCCTACATTCCCACAGCATTTTACAAATCTTTGTCTCCAGAGTCAGGACAGAATTAGAAAAGACAGCTTTTAAATACATCCCTACTTTTTCCTGGAATAATCTACACAAGGACCTGAAACTGTCAGAACTTGTTACGATGGAGGAGTTAAGGTCTGTTTTAAAGGACCAAGAAAATAGTTCTCTTGATCAATGTGACTGTGTTTGAAGTTGATCTGTTATTGCACATGATTCGGATGTTTGTGTACATTTGCCTGTACTGAACGTCAGTCGCATTTGTTGTAATTACTGCTTCTCTCTTTACCAGGTCTCTCTTAAAAAAGAAATTTTTAAGCTCAATGATACTTTTTATCTTGATAAATAACTAATATAGATGTCTAAACCTGTGGTCACAACCTTAGTACTCAGTCTCTGTGTTTAAACTTAACCTGAAGTTTAACTGAAAGCTTTAACCTAAGCCTAAAAGCTCATTTTCTGTACCTAACCTATTGTATTTAGTTGAAGCACCCATCTGGGATTTAACCTATGTAATCTGGAGTGGATCTCTTTCATCTCATTTGTACCTTTAATCAGGTGCTCCAGTTTGTTACTCTTTCTAGTCGAGATTGACTGAATGGCAATCAGTGGTGATAATTCTCACTTTTTAACCTTTCATAGGTTGCTTTGGTGGATGTTCAGAGTTTGTTTAGGGCACAGTACTAACCTAACCCAGTCAGAAAGACAGATCTTTTTTTTGCTACACTTGCCTCCTGAGCAAAGTAAAAGTTGTTTGAAAGCTCCAAACAAAATATTCAGAAGGTATTATTCATGTTTTAAAATAAAATTTTGTTTCCAATCAGCAAGACCCTCATCTGTTATTCAGCAGCCCCAGATGAAATGATGCCACTGATGGGATATGAACTGGAAGACGTTCGCTGAGATGCAGTACTCTCGTTTTTCTTTGACTCTCATCCAGAAGTGACTCCTTCAGCCCATCCTCTATTGTTCTCCCTTTACCCTTATGCTTAATTGGATGCCTTTGATACAGTATGAACAGAGAGAGGGACCCAGTTGGTGTGGATCCTCTAATGCACCCTCCAGTGGCTCTCACATTGATCGCTTTTTCTGTGAAGGCAGCACATGGGCTCAGCATGAGCTGCCATGAAAGACAACGCAGCACAAGTGCAAAGCTACTCCGATAGGAAACTGTTGTATTATTTTTTTACAGACCAGCCACGGTCGCCCAGCACCTGAGTGACTGACATGCTCATGCCACGCTAATTGTAAGCCAAACAGATCAGTGAAACGTGTTGAGCAGTTAAACAGGAGCCCTCCTGGAGGGTGTTTACATTCTTCTGATGATTTATGTGCTTATGATATGTTCAACCTGCTGCTGTGACATCTACAATTGTCCGAGATGCCGCTTGGGAGGAAAATGAATTACAAGTCTGAATCCCTGAGTCATCTGCAGCCTGTGAGGTGGCGAGCTGACGGCGTTGTATTTGTTTTTCATCAGCGAATGTTTGGCTTGGCAGCAGCTTTTCACAGGTACAGTGGGGAGTGTGTGCAGGCAGGCACTGGGGAGGGGGAGGGCATTGTGATTTTGTTGTCTGAGCCAACAGACCCCTGGTTCCTCAGCAGACTGTGATTGGGCTGCAGTTCTTGTCGCTCCTCACTGGGAAAAGGTGCCAAGTGCTTCTCAATTATAACCAGTTCTGCACCCTCTCAAGACACCCTCCCCACCCTCCAAGCCCCAGCACCATCTCCTCCTCACGCAGTACTCCTGCGAGCAGCAGTGGGGAAACAGCACAGGATGAGAGTGTTGTTGACATTTTCTGAAACTGCCTCTGAGCATATCTGGTCAGGAGCTAGCACAGGAAGACTTGGACAGCCTGAAAGGAGCTGAAGATGTGCAGCACACAGGAAAGTCTTGAACTCTTTAATTATTGAAAGGATGCACCAAACATTTTTTGCAATCACGTGAACATTTTTTACAGCTGAGAAAGAGCTGAGACAAGAATCTCACGCCTGTAAGTTAAAGGTGTGTTCTGTGAAAGCCACTGGTGTCACTCAGGTCACCTCATGAGGTGTCCTGTGGCTGCAGAGCTGCCCCAAAATCACCAGTTTTGGATGACTTTTGAGAGGCAGCCTAAAGTGAAACAGTGAATTCCAAAACAAATCAGTGAGTAGGAAAATCTGAAAGCAAGTATAGAATGCAAAATAAGCCTTCAACTTTGCTTATATTTATTCTTGTGCAGTGGTGTGTCTGCAGCAGAGATGGGCAGTAACGCGTTACTGTAATCTGATTACTTTTTTCAAGTAACGAGTAAAGTAAGGGATTACTATTGCAAAATCGGTAATTAGATTACCGTTACTTTCCCGTAGGAACGCTGCGTTACTGCGTTACTAAAACCGTGATTTTTTTGCGAGAATGTCTCATGACAGTGACGTAAGCAAGTGCGACGTTGGTGACAGCAGCTGTGTGCAGATCAACAATGGATAATATATCGAGTGCGGGAGAGAGTATGAGCGTGCAGCGTTTAAAGCGTGGAAGTACTGACCTTATTTTGAGTTTGATTCCATAAAAAGTGACAAAAACATTAGCGTCCATCGTGCGTGGGAAGAAAACTTCTTTTTACAGCGAAAAAAAACCCTAAACTTCCGAGCAAGCACCGAGTAGCTACGACGTGATGGGAAACTCACAGAGACACTCGCGCGGATTCTTCAACTGACCGCAGCACACCTACACCAGGGTAACCCTCCGCCTACCCTGCTCCTGCTTTACAGGTGAAAATAGAGCAAAAGGACCGCTGAGTCTTTGACTTTATTTATTTTCTGCTGTGTTTTACTTGCATCTGTTTGAAAGAGTGAGTGAAAACACAAAAAATATTTTATTTTATGTGCTGGAATGTGTAGAAAATAGGTTTAAATGTTAAACTAATTTATTCAAGTCAGAGAATGTTGCATATAATTAAATGTTTTGCTTGATGCATAAAGTTAAAAGATTAAAACTGATAAAACAAGTTAAAAAAAGAGACTTTTCCATTTGATTACATTTTGTATGATGGATTATGTAGAAAAAGTAGAATTGGGCTGAAAGATCTATCGCTTTATCACCTCTTCAGGTTGTAAATCGTGTTTTTAAAAAGTAACTAAGTAACTAAGTAACTAAGTAATTAATTACTTTTGAAAATAAGTAATCAGTAAAGTAACGGGATTACTTTTTGGGGGGAGTAATCAGTAATTAGTTACTGATTACTTTTTTCAAGTAACTTGACCAACACTGGTCTGCAGTGCTCTGCCAATAAAAGTGAAACTGAGATGATCTCATAGAGCAATAGACTGATCTTATAATCAGATTGTCAGAGCTACAAAAACAACTTGACAGCATATGTCCACACCAGAAGAATGCTAGCTATTGTACTGGCAATCTTGGGAAGCAATTAGAACCTCTTACACTGTATTTATCTTTATCCTAATCAACATACTGTATTTAGGTGGCATGTCACTGTTTAAGTGAAGTGATCATTGTTTTGGCCTGGAAGGACCACCACTGCTAAAAAAAAAAAAACCAAGAAAAAAAACCAAGAAAAAAAAGAAGCCAACACAGAAATTGATGTTCCTCCAGTGACCAATAGGGGCTTGCAACATTGGCTGTATTCAGTGGTTGAGAGGAGGTGGCAGAAACACTCAAAGGACAGTCAAAAACTCACGACTACACTGGCACTGGGAATTCCACAGTGCTTGTCATTTAATAAACACACTCTCTCAACCAACCTTACAAGGCCCGATTGAACAGCTGCTGTCTTATCATACATGAAGCATAGTGTTCCTACAACCCGTAATGTTGCTTTGAGTTAGGGAGGTAAAATATATAAGGTCCGTCTCAGTCCATACGTCCACGTGCAAGCACGTTTCTCCCACAATCTACAGAGGGTAGCGACGCATACTTGTGACATCACTAACCATTAATTTGGGTTGTCTTAAAGAGACACCACACAATTGTAACAGTTACAGGCTTCAGCAATGAGTCTGTCGTTATACCTTCCATGGTTAAAAATCCAACTTTACAGCTGAAATAAACATGTTTATAGCAGGCGATAAAAAACAGTTTTGGTCAATATGTCCATAACGACTGTATGGGGGTTGAATTTTTATATAACTCATGCATCTGGAGATGGAGAGGTAACCACTTTGATTTGTGGCCATCATGACACAGGCAGCTGAAGCAAGCTGATAGCTCTGTAAGATGGCTTCTAATTTGAGTCACTGAAATTGACCTTTCCATGGAATGAAACTAAATAACATTAAATAACAAACTCTCAATAAAATAACAAAACCACCAAATTCTATCAATGAGTTGAGATTTCAGGGTTTTTTTCATAGAAAAGGGGGATGTAGCCACTGTTCTACCACCATTGATTTGTGAAGCCCAAAGTGAAGCTTCTATCGTTGCATTTTGGATGATGCCATGTTCTCTTTGTTATCCTTTTCTATTTCTAGTTCCAAAAAACAAACTTGGCAACATCAGTGTTATGAGATCCTATAGCCCCTCAAATAACAGCCCATACGCCTGTGTTTAACAGTCTGACCCTGCTCTAAGTGGCATGGAGACCTTTCTCTTTAAGGAAAGATTTACATTTGTACCTACAAACTTACAAAGTTCTGCTTTTCACATTATACTTGGCACAATGACGACTACGTTTAGTTTGAGACTACAGAGACATCCAACCCGTGAACACACACTGACACACAATCGCACAATCTTACCATCTTGTGGCACTCCATTACTATTCCTGAGCTCTTGCCTTTCCTGTGAATATTGGTTCATGGTAAAATGGAGCAATCCTCTGGAGGTGAAGAAAGCCTGACACGGTGTGATTGCCAAATGACAAACTTTTGATGGCTCAGAGAAAAATGAAATTACCTCACTGACATCTTGAGAGATTACTATTTCCCTCTTCCACACACACACTCACGCAGACCTTCGTTCCCCACCCGCCCTCTGTGTCCGCCGCATCACACATGGACACAGAGGAAGAGCCACAAGGAAATAAATAGAAAATATTGAAGTAAAATTTGAATCAGAACGCAGACACCCCCCGATTCCACCTCTGAGCCCTGCTCAGTGCCAGAGAAATGGATGCCAGGACATTAATTTTCACGATGTCAGGAACCTGGGGGGACGGGGAGAGGAGAGGCAGGCAAGTCATCAGTGGTGGCTGATTACCGGTGTTTGTGTGTTTCTGGCTCACTTCACAGCCTTGCCAAGATATCATCGTATCAGACTCCCCGAGAGGTTGTTTAACTTTCCCACTTTAACCCAGCAAACGGCAGGGGGATGCAAACCAGTTTATACTGGAAGAAACTGACAAGGGTGAAAGAACTGGTTAGAACAAAAAGCAGTGTGTATGACAGAAACTACTTATTCCAGCTGCATATCTTCATTCTTGGACTCTCCTAGGGTAGCTTAGTATGAGTCTCAGTTCAAAATAATCCTTCTTTATCGCTGAACACCAGGTAGGTGGGATGTCTTTACCTCAGATGACCATAACCTGTCATTAAAACACCTCGCAGATCCAAGATTCTTAAAAAAAAGAAGCCAGGTGTTTTTAAAGCCTGTAGATACTCTTGCATCACTATTTGAAAATTTGTACACAATTAATGTGAACGTCAACAACTGAAAAGCAGAATCCATTTAAAAATTAAATAACACAGGAGGTGAGTGCTGATGTTCTGCTTCAGTTTTTCACTTTTCCCTGCTTGTGGTGATTATAGCTGCACTTATTCTGTTCAGCTTCACCATAAACAAATTATTGTTGATGCTGCTAAAAGTGTAAAGCATTATTGTAGTTTACAGGATAATGTTCCCCCGTAGTCACACATTTTGTAAGTAGCCATTTTATAAGCTAAGATAAATTCAGTTTGTGCTGAATCATGCCCAGTTATGGTAAAAGTAGATTTTAAAAAAAATATATTCTGCTGACTCGGTGGGATTTGGGACAATGTCGATGCATGTTTAACTGTTCCTTGCTGCTTTTTGTGTTGAGTATATACCAACTGACTTTTCCCAGGGGAAGGATACACTTAAATTAAATTTAGTTTTTTGTTGTAGCAGTTTTGATTGACTGATTTGAGCAGGATGTGAGGAGAGGAGCTCTGAGCTGTGAGCTTGACACCACCATGTTGAACCATCAGCTTAGAAGGAGTTACTCATTCCTGGTGGGAGGGTCTATGGTGGTTCATGAAAAACTGCATTCTACATCTTCCAGAATGCAAATACTTTGGCATAAAAGTTCTCGTAATACTTTCTGCACCTCTAATTTCTAATGTAAACTGATAATGCAGCTGATAGGTGATAAATGATAGGATCCCATCGTTACAGGATCCATATGAGCGTCCCCGCCTTGAAGTTAGCCACTTGTAATCCTCCTAAACAACACTTTCTACATTGACTGGCCTAGACATCTAATGGCTAAAATTATATTTCTATAGTAGCCAACTATCTAACATGCGTATATGAGCCTTATAATTTAGCTAAAATGTGCTTTTATGAAGTTTTCATCTAATTGACTATCAGAAGCTGGTCAAACATACAAGGTACCAATGCTGCTTTTGAACAAGTTTTCTATGAAAAATGAGCCTCATAGAACAAAACCACAACATGCAGTTCCCAGCAAGCCTTTGTTCAATTGCTATCACAGTTCATCACAATGCAGCTCGTCACACTCTTCATTACAACAAGTTATGATGAGCAATTTAAACCTTGTTTGGTCTTTACATGCACGTGGCCTTGCAGGATTCAGGGCATCATGTAGTAAAATTATTAATTTGAAAATAGTTTTCATGGTCATGCTAGTTGAGCCTGCACAAAGAGAAACTCTGTGCAGTGGTCCTTCTCACTGCTGCAGGCAGGTACATGTGTACTGTGAGTGAAAAAGTGAAAAAATATATTCTTTTTTGGGGTTCAGCAGGTACAGAAATGATTTGACTTCAGGGGCAGGAAATATTTGCATTTCAACCATGCCTGAACACAGACCTCAACTTAATGTATTCAGTGTCCACTGATCTGGGAAAGCAGGCGCTCCAAAGCCATAATATTGAGCGGTTTCACACCAAAGACTAGTCAAACAGAAAGAGTGCACAGTGCACAGGAGTGATTTCTCTCACCTCCCTCTTGCTCTCTCTGGCCTGTTGAATGACACTGTGACAAAGCAGTTCTGCGTGTTTGTCTGAGGAGGGACGGGGAAGTCGGGGCCGTGACAAGTGCCTACTTGGGTGGGGGAGGATGACAAAGGCAGTGACAGCAACACTGGAGGACTGTGAGACACAATGCATTGTGCAAAAACGAAGCATTATTCCTTCCAGATTTCAGTATTCACCTGCAACTGGGAGTCAATTTAATATGGGCCAGTGATGGTCAGAAAGCCAGCGGGGGAATCTACATTTGATAAGTCAGGATCTAAATCTTGTTCAGGCCAGAGAAATGAATGGATGAGCCATTTTTTCCTAATTGCTCTGCTGATTAAAAAGCTTTTTAACAGGATCATCTGGGGTGGCATTAGCTGTCATTGACAAGACATTATAGCCAAAGTGAAGTGCCTCTGGGCCGGCTTTAATAAATGTTAGCTTGTCTTGGCCACTAAGAGCAATAAAGATTAGAAATTACCCTTCCCCTTCTGTCTCTGCTGTCTTTTATACCTCCATACTTCCTGCCTACACCACAACCTGGACTAAAAGCAGCTGCCTTGGCTGTTTCTTCTCAGGATGTCGAAAGTCTTATTGTATCTGACAAATTTGAATATACAGATTTTTAAAAATTAAATGCACAAAGGTAAACTTTCTAATATCCTTTATTCATTACACATAAAGTTAAATACCTGTTTTAATTATTGATGATTATGACTTATAAGTCAAAAAAATGAGACATTATTTGATTTTAAATTTGTGTAAATTGCTATTCAAACTATATAAATACCATGTATCTCCTGGTTTAGCTCAGTACACGACCTGACAGTTGTCCACGTGATGATTGTCAATTGCACAAGTTGGGTGAGACACACAAGGTCGGTGTTGTCTTACTGAAGCATTTTAATGAAAGTTGACAGCAAGGGAGATGCTTGGTAGGAAAAGATGCATAAGCAACATGGCTAACTGGAACCAGACAGAGTAGCCAAGAAAAATTGGTTTCTCAACTTGGGAGAGCTTCACAAGGAGTGGACTTTGTGTTTGGAGGCAATTGAACCTCTGAAACCCTGACATTTTTAGAAAAGGAGCTAGAATGGATGTGTTCCTAAACCAGAAATAACGCCAGAAGTGCCTCACTTGAGCTATTGAGAAAAAGAGCTGGACTGGCTCAGTGATCAAAAGTTCTCTCCCCATCCATCCATCCATCCATCCACCCACCCAAACTTCCATCATCTTCCATTTGTCTAATTTGGGGTTATGGAAGGGCTGGAGCCTATCCCAATTGCCATAGAGTGAGAGGCAGGGTACACCTTGAATGGGTCACTAGTCTTTTGCAGGCCTAACAGTAGAGACACAAGCTGCCTTCATGCTGCACCACACTGAATCTGCTAAAATGTACCCTTTTGAATTAAAAGAGGAAAAACAATAAAAAAGCTTAACTATTTACGATGCACCTTTCTGTTGCTTGGTTAGTGGGCATGTGGTACATTGCCAGTCTGATCTCAGTCTTTAATATCTAAAATAATTGATTTATCATACTGTAATAGCACTAGTGGGTCATTCAGAAGATGCTGCTCTGGGTTTTGTGTTAATTTACCATCACACATGCAGGTGTTGTTCCCTTGGTGGTGCCGAGCTAAAAGCATTCGTCAGAGATAAACGCAACGGGCAGCGATTCAACGTTGCCATCACGTCCATGCCCCTGTTTCTTTTTAAGTCTTTCCTAAGCTCTTCTCTTTTCACATCTTTGCAAAGAGCATTCCAATATTTCAGCTTTACATAAAAGGCCCCCGCATAGTTGACGCCTGGACTTTATTCAGACAAAGACCAGGATTGTCTGAGAAAGTCTGGCGCCCATATTCCTCACCTGCACCACAAAGCTGCAGCAGCTCTCAGTACAAAAAGACGGCCCCCAACCCCTGTCAGAAGAGTGATACAGGGGCAATAAAATCAGCAGGAAGCTCTGAGATTCTCTGAACAAACAACAATAAAATAAAGAAAATAATATTGCCCCGCTTGAAGCTTTCAGGTTGACTTTTTTCTTTTTTTTCTCTTATTTTTCAGCATGCCAAAGTGTTTTTCAGACTGGTTGGAGTCGTGAATACATTGGAGAAGTGATCTGAGCCGAGTTTCCAAGACGAAAACAATCACCTAGTTTGTGCTGTTGCCATGGTGTTTATAGTCCTGCAGAAATCTGCCTTAGTTTGTTTATTCTTCCATAATTACTCTTCAGCTGCATATCCAACCTCCCTGAAAAGATTTCTCCATCTATTTTTTTTAATAAATAAAAATTAGAGACATATGAGAGTGGATTATTGAAATGTCAAATATATAACTTAGTTCAGTGCTGGTATATTATGAGCAATATGGGGTCATAGTGCGTGATTATAACATTATATTACCTATAGTTTTTCATATTTCACTTATAGCCACGTTTCTATAAGAGGAATTTTCCCTAGATACTAGGAACTTTTGGAGGGACTCTTGCATGCAGGATACCAAAGACTAACTTAAATGACTTTAGCCCCTCGGAAAATAAAGAAACAAGGCTAATCTGCAGGAAGTTTATGAACTATGGAAGTGGGCTGGCTACAGTGCTTGGTGCATTTTCTGTTTTATGCTGCTATGGCATCGCTTGTGTCTGAATTAAGCATCACTCTGAAAAATGAAGCTCTCTCTGTTCTCTGTCGAGGGAACCCGTTGATCAGATGATCTCCTGTGAGGAGCACTTGGTGACTTTGGGGAGGAAGAACTCCCTTTTAACAAGAAAAGGGACAGCCATCTGCTTCAACTAGTTGGGGAGTTAATGAAGACTGGGATAAGCAAGGTAAGTAATCTCACTTCCCATCACCCATCTCCTCTTAACAGGAAAGCAACTCTAACCAGATTTCAGACATTGCATCTGATGGCCTGTTTGCTTCTTTCAAATCCACAAACATCTTGTTATTTTTTATATTGGCCTCAATTAAACCACACTCCTCTGCCAATCCATTCAAAGCCTCATAAACCCAATTGTAACATGATTAGTGAATGACATCTAATTCGTTCTTACCCTGCGCAGACATCCCACCTCACTCTGCTGAGTCAAACAAGGAGAGCGGCTCCATATTTTCATGCTACTACACAGAGAGTGAGCGGTGTAGAGAGCTAATCTGTCCTGCTTCTGTGGAAAATGATGCGGGGCATAACTCACTTCGATGGCGTCCTGCCTCCCTCAGATTGACTAATGGCTTTTTCCTTGAATGCTGAATCAAAGCAAACAAACTGAGGGTGGAATTGAGCTCAAGCTGGCCCTCTGCCAGCGACACCGTGGCCAACTTCTCTCCATCTCATCCCGCACCGACTCCCGCTCTATTCGCAGGTTGATTTGTTGTTATTGAGGAATATTTCATCCACGATTGTTGACTTGGCAGTACTGAGACAGATAAAGACAAACTCACATAGAGCTGATGGTGAGATTTTCATCGGCTGAAAACAACCAGACGGGCGAAGAGTGATGAGCAGCAGATGTGAACTAGAACTCTGTTGCCGATGTCAAGTCATGTTCATCCAAAAAGTGTGTAATTATCCTCTCTGCTATCTGCGCACCATTATCATAATTGTATTTGTGTGTCTTCCCGCTGTAATAACTTGGCACAGGTGCAGCAATGATTAACAGGGAGCAGCTTCAGGCGGCTGTGCAGAGGACAGCATTACATGAGCCTGGAGGTTGGGACACTTCAGAACAATTACGAGGTCCTTAAAACAGCACAGAAAGTAATAAATGCTGAAATAAATGTGGCAGGATTATTACAGGCAATCAAAAAGAACAACAGCCAATCACAAAGTCGGGTTCTCGGGTCTTTCTCCTGGGGCACCTAAACTGAAAAGTCTGTCACAAATGGGATGGATGTTGATTTCATCAGGATTTAATTTTAAGTTGAAGTTGAAGTGGTCACTCCAACTATAATAACATATTACTGGCTGATTTATTGTTTCTCAGGAACAGAAGATGAAGAGGCAAAAGCCATCAGAGAAGCTGAACCAAATCAAAGATGTGATTTTGTTCTAATGAAGAGCAATCTGTACCAAGATACAACAAACACACTCCAACGGGGTGGTCTTCAATGTTAGAACAAAAGGCCAGAAAGTGAAAAGATCAAAAGTTTTTCTGTTTTGATTGAGGAGCTTTTCATGGAAACCAAATTTAAGCAGTTCTATAAATTAATGTTTTTCTCAGATAATTTAGTGTTCCTCTAAACAAAACAAGCAGAGGGGAATCTACCAACCATGCCTCATTTAAGTTCAGGGACTCCTGAACTTTGCTGAGGTGAAGCCTAGCAGACAGCTAGCAGCTACAGCTGCCTATGTTGCCATTCAGGCCACGCCCCTAATAATGCTTTAATAAGCCTTAATGCCATTTAAACATGTTAGTGTTAAAAAAAATTCTACCCAGTTTTCTTTGTTTCAGTTTGTGAACATACTTATATCTGCTGTAAAGTCGGACATTTTAACATGCCAATCTAGTGGGACTGTCTCACTGTTGGAAGCAGCCTCTAGTGGACATTAGTTGAACTGCAGCTTTTGACACAGTATGTTCTACACTTAACAGCCTGGTAGGTTTCAGCTTCCCTGTTATTTCCAACCCTAAAAATTAAATCAGTTTCAACTAGACTGACATGCGAGAGTTGTGCTGGATGCTCAATTTTTTTTTTTTGTTGACGAGTGAAATTAATTCGAAAAAACACTTCTTGCTTGGAACTGCTCATAACAACATCCGTGGATTGTTTGGAGTTACCAGGTCATGATTTCTAAAAAGAGATGTTGCTGTTGAATCCTTTCAAATGTACATGTACATGCATTATATTCAAGAGAAGGCTGGCATCCTCACAATTGATTTCATCAAGTTCTGTGTTCCTCTTGATGTTTCCCACAATCCCGAGTCAGCCCTAATCCTGGTCGAGCATTATACTACCAACCTTAATACTAACACAAACAGAGCCTTTCCACCCAGCGTTTTAATGATGACTGACTGCAGGTGGCAGGTTCTGTTCTCGACTGCTGAACCGCAGGGATGGCAATACATTGGATAGGATTTAGTAACAGATCTAATAGTCATGGGCAGTGAATGCCAGGATAGGAAGGGATTAGGATCCCCCCCCTTCCTTTATTTTGGTTTGCTGACCAGTCAGAGGAGCTCCTGTACTGGCCTATTTCATGTCATGGATTTATGCATGGGCAGTCATGCTGACCCTGTGCCTCTCTCCTTCTGTGTCATGTGACTTTGGTTTTGTCTCTGAATGTTTGTGCAGTAAATGGGAATCATAGCTCAGTTTTGAATGAAAATAAAGCAAAATGTAATAGCACTGTCTCATGCAGAAAGAGGGAGAAAAAAAGAAGCTTCATTGCTCATGTTGCTTTGCTCCTGAAATTTAACGCTGACCACATGCCAGCCTCGGTTACATAAAGGTTTGAAGGCCTTTGTGTTCTCAGCTGCTGTCCTTTAACATCTATTGTGGCCGTTTGAGCTCTCAGTGTGAATCTTTGGTAATATACTGGCCTTTTTAGATTACACTCTGAGAGATTTAGCTTCCTTTGCTGCAGCAGCTTGCTGAGAGTATTGACCTTCAGCTGAAGTATAAGTGAAATATGCTCTTTACAGCAGATGCCAGTCTTATTGCAGATTTCTGGGCTTTATTCTGTTTCAATTTAAGCTTGCTGTCCATCACCAACTCCTCTTTTCCCCATCGTATCTCACATCCATGTCTCTCATACCTCCCCCCCCCCCCCCCCGCTACTAAAGCAGACAGGTACGACAGGTACGAATTAATCCCCCCCACATCTTCCAATACATTTTGTTGTAACATGTTTTACGCCCCGTCTGGCCTTTAGCTTGCTTGCCAAGCCAGGATTACTCCCAAAAGTGGAAAGAAGCAGGAGAAAAGAGGGAGGAGAGGTACAGCCCATCAGGCCCTGCCTGCATGCTGAGTGCTGTCTTGGGGGAGAAGCTGCTTCTGTCTGGCCCCGGTGTGCAGGAGATGGGAAGCCCTGCCAGCTTCTCAGGCGCTACTCCTCCACAGGAAGAAGGCCACAGCAGGCCAGCTCACAGCGGTACGGGGCAAACGGGGAGCAGTGTCTCCATGGGGAAGAGGCTACTGCAGAACGAGGAGGGCAAAGTGGCTACTTCAGGTTATTTGCGGGTCATCTCAGGGGAAATACTCAAGCCTTCACAGAAATCACTGTCAGTGTCCTGAAAATGTTTCATTTCAATCCAGACAGTTTACATTTTGATCAAGCAGCTGTTAGAAATTGCAGTTCCAATAAAGTCCACTTGAGGCTGCCTCCAGCAGTCAGTCAGATCCCCAAGACTAATGTTAAAGAACAAACAAAATATACTTTGGTGTCTATAGCTGATTTCCCCCTTAACAATAAACTCACCCGTTTGAATTTTATTAAGGTTTATAATTTGCATTATCATGGGTGTGGCGTCTTTGACTGACACATCTATGATAAATGGTAAATGGCCTGTATTTGTATAGCGCTTTACTTAGTCCCTATGGACCCAAAAGCGCTTTACACTGCATTCAGTCATCCACCCATTCACACACACATTCACACACTGGTGATGGAAAGCTAAATTGTAGCCACATCTGCCACTTCTATGGCATAACAAGTGGCTTTAGCTGCTAGGCTTTACCTCAGCTAATTAGCTGAACTGGACCTCTGGAACATATTTGTGTTGTTGGCATAATATCAAATATTTCATACAATATAATGTCAGATGCATAGTAACGTATGGAGAGCATTTGCAACTGGAAAACTATATAAACAAGTCCCTGGTGATATTATTCTTGGTAAATTGCATCTGGTTGTCCAAGTTGTTCTTAGTAATAGAGAACACATGGTGGTGCTGGTGAGATCTGTCATGTGATTCTCCTGGGAAAGTCATTTCGACATGCAGACATCCCTCTGAGTGCTGTTATATCCCTTGACTCAGATTGTTGGTATATATAATATGTGTGCTCTCTGGAGGGCATTTCTTCCTCAGCACTGAGAAGATCTCTTTATCTTTTATTAAGATATCACAGTAGGAAGAAATCCCAGAGAAAAAAGTCTGGGGAAAGGTCAAGTGCCTGGGAGGGACAGGGGAAAAAAGAGACAATTTTTCATCCATGATTGATGATGATCCACCTGCAAAGCGCCACGGCTCACTGTGTGGAACAGAGGTCACGCATGCATGAGGATGAGTGTGAACAACTCTCCTTCACTCCTTTGGACCATCATAAAGCACAACATCTCACAAAAAGTACATTTTACACCTCACAATCCAAAAAGAGCAGGCAGTAATCAAGCTGTTGGCAGACACAACCATTAAATACAGATAGTGTGATAAAATGCCAGGACACTTCATTCAAATCAGACATAAAAAACTTTATTCAAAAACTATATTATACAGGATTTTTATGCAGGGTCAGGGCAAAACTCTGCTTTTAATGTTTGCAGCAGCAGCAATAGCAGCAAGAATTAGGGTTAATAGAGGTGAAGTCTAAGGTAGATGTATTGTTAGTGAGTGTTCTTGAAAATATTTCCTTTTTTAACACATCAGCAAAAGGAGAAGTAGTTGAACAAGGTACGCAGCGAGGACCACTGAGGCTCACAGAAAAGATTTTAGCCACGGTGAATGACATCGCTGTGTTAGGCAGTCTATTAAAATATTTGTAATTTAGTGACTCTGCTGGTCTTGGCAAAACAGTGACCCCAACATGCTCGTCCCTGTAAATCATTCCTGCCCTTAGTGAAGTCCACGAGCTGTGGGTATTGGCCAAAAGAATCGCAGCGCAGATGCAGGAATAAAAATGGGTTTCACTGAAGATTGTTTGGACCCTTATGAGATAGGGTGAGGAGCTCAGTCATGCAGCAGGAACTTAAAGTAAACTGCTGCTCCTCAACACTGAAAGCAGCTAGCTGAGGTTTCATACTAGGTTTGAACATCTAGATAGGATCCCTCATAGGTGAGGTGTTTCATGGATATTTCTTGGCTGGCTTGGGAATGCCTCGATGTACCACCAGAAGATTGGGAGGAGGTAGCTCAGGAGAACATGATCTCGGCAGTTATACTTAAACTGCTCTCAACACAAACACAAACACAAATAAATATCAGAAAACGAATGGATGAAGGGATAATTTCCATTCTCATTTAGACTACTTTCTTTGCCCAACAAACAGATTGCTGTATCCTTTGTGGTGATAAAAATGCTTCCTCCTGAAATTTTGACTCAGTCCCTACATGATGCTGCTTCCTCACAATTTGTTTTTGTGGGAGTCTATCTTCTGCATCCATATCAACGTGCAGACAGAACCCCCCTCCAACTAGTCTTGACAGCATGACAGAATGTAAAAGAAATAATGGCCCATCCCCACTCCCCTTTTGTGCTAATGGTAGTTAGTTCTTACACCGAACTCACATCAACGTTTGTAGACTTTTGGCGTAACCAGATCATTTTATGCAAGCACCACAAGGCAAGTGCAGATTGATCTCTGTGATATCGATAGCTCCAAAACTGGTCGACTCACACTAAAACAGGAAAAGCAGGACATCAGGTAAAAGGAAAAATATGTCTGTTTGATTTCAGTGTGAGCTGTCTCTTTATCCTTTAATATATATTTAACATCAATGAAGTTTACAAGACTGACGATTTATCACTTGTGTCAGACTATTCCGCATTTAGCACAGCTTAGCTCATAGTTAGAGGCAATTAAGACAAACTCAGTACAAACTGGATCAGTCACAGCTTCATATCTCAAACATGCTAAAAAAAACATTTATTCAGTTTGCATGGAAGATAAAAGAAGCAATTTTATTCCTGCGTGTCACCTCACAGCTGAGATATTCAAAGCTGCAAGTTTGTCACAAAAAATAAAAAACCCTTCGCGCTGATGGATCTAAATTTAACTCCGCCTTATATGAGATTTAATAAGACTGTTAAAGTATTGACATCATAACAAGCCTCCAATTTCAAGCTGCCCGTGACAGATGCTGTGATAAATGCTTCGGTATAAACTGATGCAGAATAAATCTCTTAGAAAACAAGACAGTCATAAACAGCTTGTTGCCTGCTGAGAGCTGATTTGCATTGAGCAGACAGGGGAATTACCGAAGTAACCCTTGAGGATCTGCGCACTTCTCAGCAGCTGAAGGCGTGTTGACCAGCAGTGTCGAGCTCCTTTCCACCTAACCCTGAGACTCGTCCTCAGCCATGTTTGATTATTCCACTGGGGTAAGCCGCTTGGTTGTAAAAGCCTCCACATGTGCACTTCACCTGTACAACCGAGAGTGCTAACAAGCTGAGCTGAGCATCCATATTCATGAGATGCTGCGTGGAGGATGAGTGATGTGCCTGTCACTGGATCTTAAATGTAGGCTTGATCGTCAATGAACCTGGAGGCACAGACTTTTGAAAGCTTCCCCCTGCAGTCACTGTACAAAGCTATAAATGGCTGCGCTGTGCGTTATCCTATGGATTCATTTACAGAGCTAAACATGGGGGATTAGTGCATCACAAACACTGGCATCCAAGCCTCACTCAGCTGAAAGGCTGAACTAATGTAAGGCCTTTTTCTATCTGCACACATTTTCTTTCCTGGCCTTTTGTGTCCCAGTGGGTAAATGTGGAAGTGATCAAAGTATGGTGTGATCTCTCTGGCAGGAAAGCCTTTCTAACATGTGGTAATGATGTGTAAAGGTCTATTATAAAAGTAAACCAAAAACTAAAAAATGAAATGGAAAAGTCTACTAAACCTAAATAATTTGAACCATTTCTTTTTAACCTTTTAGGCTGGAGCCTATCCTAGCTGCCTTAGTACTGAGAGACAGAGTACACTCTGAACAGGTCTGGACAACCATTCATATCAGCGGGCAATTTTGACTTTTCAGTTTTCAATTTCCTGTTATTCTGTTGCCATTAGGTGGGTCTCATTGAACTGGAATATTAGCAAGCAAACACCCTCAGCAACTGTGAAGGGTGTATGATGTTTAGCTAGCAGCTACTACCTACTAGCAGTAACCCCTGAACATTCTATCTCAGCAGTGATGTAGCTTGACAAATGTACTGTAGGTTAGCGGTGACATCACAGTCCTCCATGCAACTGAAGGATTGATATTGTCAATGGTGACTTTAACTTTAGAAGGTTGGATACTCACCCAATGGAAATAGCTGTGTCATGTTTGCTCTAAATTCTCTACACCAGTGACCTGAAGGTGATGATGATGATAAAACTTGCCTACACTTTATAAATCTTTTAACTAAGTAGGTTGAAAACTGCAAGCTAATTTACAAACACGATTAGGCCCTTGAGTTTTGATGAATTAGCTGAACTTATAGACTCAACACAGTACTTTTGCAACATAAGATGACTGTATTTGTGTTGCTTTCAAGCTAGTCTTAGCTAACATATAGCAAAGAAACAGCTGATGACTGTAATTTATCCTTAAAACCAAGTGATCCCTCCATGAATCAAACATCTTGCTGATGACTGTACTTTTCTTCTGGCATTAGTTCAGATCCTTTTTGACCAGCAGAGCTTCAGTAGATGTAACTGGGTTTCTCCTGGCTAGCATTAGCTTACCTGCTAGAATGACCTAATGACCTGATACCCAACATGTCAAGTAATCAGTTAGCTGACTTAAGTAATAACCGCTATGGCTAACAGAATATATAAAGACAGAAGTCTTTGCTATTTGTCCTAACGTGCAGTTTTTATTGGAGTCTGTGTTGTGCTAAAAGCTAAATAGCCATTTGTTAATGACTAAAGATCTGTGATTAGAATCAAATTGATAAACAATATTAGTGTGCAGTAGTTGGCAAAACACTTGGGAGCTAAGAAATATAATCATTTCCGAACACAACACACTTGCACTCAGATACCCTCTTTATTTTCATTTAAAAGCATCACAATTGGCTAAACAGTGATATAAATGCCCCTAAAGATGCTGAAATGAAATATAATTTTGATTCCATTTATCAATTCTATTTGCAGAACATATATGGAAACAATTTATGCTGGTGACACTGGTCATCATTTTCACACAACAGCTGTCCAGAGGTGAGTCATGCGCAGACCGCACACACGTCACCAACTTTGGCCTAAAAGCATTCCTGTCTGTCACCACAGCAGCAAATGATTTACACAGAGCAATCACACTTCCTTCCTACACACACTGAATAATCTATCAGCCCTCACAACGCAAACGTTTCACCCACTCATACACACACATGCACACACACCTACGGGTGGCCAGGGAACGAAAAGCCACTGATGGCTTTTCCAGTGAGCTCCACATCAACCAGTACTGCTGAGTACAGGAGTAAAAGAAAAACAAAAACGCTATATCATAAAGAATGGGAAATGTAATGGACACTTATTTTGGACCGTGTGACAGGCTGGCGTGCCCCTGCTCCACCCCATCTGAAAGCTAATGGGTTTGTCCATTGTGCCATTTCCTGGTATGGACAAACTCTTATGAGGCTGAGAGTGGGTGCTGTTATCTGACGTTCTGGGCTGGAAGGAGAAGCAGGAAGTGACTTCACCCCCAAAGAGGGTCTGATAACATACTTCCAGTTACATGCATGCCAGTGTGTTGGCCTGGATATTCCCCGCTCATGCACACAAATAGAACTTGCTGTCATTTCAGGGAGGGGAACTTTAATCAGATGATTTTCAGGATAAAGAGGGAATTTTGATTAAACAATGACACCAAAAAAACCCTGAAGAAAACCATTTACCAAACAGCCCCGAACAACAATTAATCCCTGCTATTAATCAGCAATCTTCTCCTCAAAACACTGAGGTCATACCAAGCTCCAGTATTAACTTTGAAGAGCTGCTGCAGAGAATGCCTGTGGAGTCTAGTTTTAACAGAAAACCTCTAAGGTACTCCTTTCCCACAGTGATGTGGAGCGGCTCATGAGTGCTTTCATCTACTCACTACTTATTTGACTTTCTGTGTCCCCTTTTCAGCCTACAAGTGTTGTTAGATCTTTTAAATACTTGCTAATAATGTGAAAAGATCAATAGTATACATGCATTGACACTATTTTTATTTGACTTTTATTTATGTGGGCCTTTACACATTTTCTAGGCAAATAATGAACTGCAGTTTGATGGATTTTCATTATTTTTTTATAGACATTCGTGGTCCCCAGAGGCTTACAGGATAATGACTTTTGAGTTTCCTATTTTTTTTCTTAAGTGCAGACATAAATTAGATTTTTTTTCCCTTTTTCATCAGTTGTTTGTGTCTCTTAATAGATGAGATTTGGCACTGATCCATGAATCATAAACCCTGCTGTGATTTAGTTTTCCATTTCATCATCAGAGCAAAAAAAGTCATCTGGTACTTTTAGTGGTAATTAGAAGCAGCAGCCTCTAATACAAATATAAAGCCAAACGATGCAGTTCCTCCAAAGTCCACCAGAGGCTCCAGCTGTGAGTCAGTCCCCTTAGACTCCTATGTTAAAATGTCCAACTTTATAGCAGAAATAAACATGTTTACAACCTCTATCCATCTATTGTCTTCTGTTCAAGGTTGCAAGGGGGCTGGAAACTATCTCAGCTGTTATAAGGCTAGAGGTGTGGTGCACCTTGGACAGGTTGAGAATAAAAAAAAAACCCTGTTGTCACAGCTTTTTTAGAGTTAATTAAAGATATATTTTATACATACATAGCAGGTGGATGTATAAGCTGCCAATAAGGGGTTGTGTTAAGGATAGAGGAGTTATAATAGGTTGTTTCAAACAGATAATGAAGTTAAGGGATGCATCAGGGTCCAGTGTAAGATGAAAAATTAATATTCGGGAAACGTGCAAAGCTGCTCTAGCAGAAGAGTAAAAATCAGCAGCTGGAAATGAGCAGAATAGGTCCACTTTAACTGAGAGGAAATAAAGGCTTATAAAATCAGATATGAGTCTCTCTGTCATATATAGAACAGAAAATACTGTGGTGCTGTGTCCTGAATATCTATAACAATGCAAAAAAAAAAAGAAAAGAAGAAGAAGGAGAAGAGGAAGAGGAAGAAGAAATATTAGGAATACAACACAATTTGTTCCTGGAAGAATAGCTGAAAATTCCCACCAAGCCTTCTTAAACACTGTTGCTTAAAGGTATGTGAATCACCTGTTCAAGCCTCTTCAATGATTTATTTAGTAGTTTTTGATACAATAACAATGATAAAATTGGGAATGAGATGCCAGTTCACCCCAGTAGGAGTTTTCTGTTGTCAGCGTTAGATAAACCGCTTGTGATCCACATGAAAAAAGCCCATTAATAAACCCTGAGTTATTCTATGATTCTATCACAGCCAGTGTCAGTCAGTCAGAAAGGAGAGTGAAACAAGCTGAGACTCATATAAAACCATCTTTTGAAAGCTGTAAAAATTCACCAGGAGCTGCTTCGATTTCTCATTCAAGGTTTTGCTGAATAAAAATAAGTCTTGACCCTTCAATGCACCATATTACACCTTTATGATCACATCTCTTAACTTTTCTGTGCAGTTTCAAAGCCGGGAGCATAAAGAAATCGCTCCGAGGTTGTCGCACAGTTTCTTTGTTGTATTTCGACAAGTGTAGAGAAATAAGGAAATGGACTTAGAGCAAAAAGCTGTTCTCTTACAGGAAAATAAATGCCTGAGAGGATGGATGTTCCTCTCAGACAGCGTCAGATTCGCCTCTGAAAAGTGACGGATCGAATAATGATAATAATAAAAAAAAAGATCTTGAGGCTGAGTGGCAGAAATGCAGTTACAGTCTGTCTCCGAGCGGCAGGAATCACACACCGCCACTCTAACCTTTGTCACCATCTCAGGAGTGACTGAGATCTCCATGACGACCAAAATCTGAATAGGGAGAGTTTTATTGGAAGTGACACATTAATAAACCGCAGCCTGTAGAGGGACTTTAATCACACCTCAATTACTTTTCCTTCCTTCCCCCACACCTCAATGTATTTAATCTGTTAGTGCCTTTAATATAATGGGACCTATGGGTCACTGCAGTGGATTGTCACACAGTTAAGAGCTGATAATAAGGATACCTGAAAAATCAGGTTTATTTTAATCTGCGTTAATACACATAAATATTCAGGCTCAAAGAAATTCCAAATTCAACATCCATCTCATCCTTCCATCATTTCCACTTATCTAAAGTCAGGTTGTGTGACAGCAGGTCATGCAGTATTCTCCAAACAGCTTTCAACCTTGCAACATTTTCCAGTTTCTCCTGCAGGATCCTGTCACATTCCCAGGCCAGACTAGATATATAATCTCTCAAGCGGATTCTGGGTCTACCCCAGTGTCTTCTCCCAGCTGTGTGTGCCTGGAAAACCTCCACAGGGAGGCATCCTAAACAGATGCCTGAACCACCTCACCTTTGACATGGAGGAGTAGCGTTCTGGTTGTCTGTGCTCTTCATCCTCTCTCCAATGCTAAGCCGAGACAGCCTAATAAGAAAACTCATTTCATCTGTTTATACTAATGATCTCACTCTTTACTCGATTATTACCCAGATCGTACGACTATAGGTTGAAACGTAGCTGGATCAGCAAACTGAAAACACCAGCACATGTCACGTCCCATTTTCCTATCAGAGTTTAAAGAAATAATTGACACAGGAGTAAACTCATCCCCCTGAGGTTTTAGATATCTTTGGGGATTACCTCAAACTTAGCCCTGAGCTGCTGCACTAACCATAACCCTATGATTGTTTTTATAAATGCCAGAATGATTTTTTGTCCCCTAATAGTTAAAAAAAATAATGACATATTCTGGTCAGGTTTCAGGTCATCACTGATCATGACATCAGAGGGTTAAGTATTATTGGACAGGATGGAAATAATTTAGAGAAACAGCAGTGTGAATGAGTAGCAAGTATCAAGAAAAATAAGATCTTACTCTCTCACTAGAAGCCTCTGCTGCCCATGCACCTCTTGGCGCCAGCAATTTTAGACATTAAATTAAGTTGACATGAGCTGGGCCCTGAGCTCACTCAGGTATGTTTTAGCCTGAACATTTTAGATTTCACAGGGGCAAAATAACTGCACATCTGACAGTTTTGTTACAACCCATTTATTCATGAAAAGCTTTTATACCTGAGAGTGATCTTCATCTTGTGGCTCAAGATGCACAACAAATTTGGAAGCATCCTGACTTTGAAGTATTGTCTTCATGTCACGAAATCTCAGAGGCTCCTTACAGATTTTCTATTTACTGTCTTTGAAGTGGAGCACGGTGATGCTTACTCCTACCTCTGGAGATGCATTAGTGTCAAAGGGAGTGCAGTAATATTCTCCCTGACTCACTGACACCTCGCTCAGTGCTATCTGACCCCGTCTGAAAAGTTTATGAGAGCGACTCTTGCTCTTGACTTTTACAATTCACAGAGAGAGAGAGATGCATCTAATCCTGATTTCCTTTGAAGAGATCTGACCTGAAACAGTCTGTCTCAGCGCTGAATGGCTGAAACTTGCTGTGTGCAGCAGGATGAATTTGTTTAGCTAACCTGAGCTTATGTGTCTGACTCTGAGAAAACTAACAGAAACTTCAGCGCTGACGGCTGAGCCTCCGGTGAACAGCGACATTGTATCTAAACAATACTCGACAAACGCTGCCTGTGGGCATAAAAGCAGGAAGCTGGCATGGTGGGTGAAGGTAAATACAGCCACGCTTCCCCTCCTCGGTGCTCGGCTGCATTGTTCTCAGCTCAGGAGCTGCAGCTCTGAGAAAAAGGGACTGAAGCAGACTTCTGTGGTTAGTTTTCCTGAATTGAATGAGAATAATAGTAATAATAACAGCAGCTCCAGCACAATAGCAGCGGCTATACAGAGAAGGGTTTAACTGAGAATGGAGATCAGTATCCTTTCTCATCTGTGCATTCACTATTCTACACATCAATGGACCCCTGTGAACAATCATTACAGAGTTACTCACCGTATCATAAAGAAACAGCCGTGTACACCGATCAGCCACTGCATTAACCTCTTAACATCCACCAGGTCACCAGCAACATGCATTCATATCTACACACTTGGACTTCTCACCTATTTAACTATCAGGTGAAAAAAGATTCAAAAAGCCTGAACTGAAACTGAAAGCTAACATCATCTAGTTTGTGAAATTATGCTCCTTTATCTTGTGGCTGAAATGTTACTCTAAGTGGTTCACGGGGATCGTAGTGGATGTCAAAGGTTAAAAAAAAATGTAATTCCAGTTTTATAAACTGAATACCAACCTCCACCCCTACTAATGAACCAGTGAGTTGTAGAGTTTGTCATAAGGACCGATTTTAGCCACAAGCCTGTTGTATTCCCATACAAATCTTTTACAGGTGTTTCTGCTTCTTCTGTTATGAGATCTCCAGTCGACACAATTCTAACCACTGGACCATCTATTCACCCACCTATTTAGATATAATAAATATGTGTCCCACAGGGAGGAGGCCCCGGGGCAGACCCAGGACACGTTGGAGAGATTATATCTCTGGGCTAGCCTGGGAACACCTTGGTGTTCCCCTGGACAGGCTGGAGGAGGTGACTGGGGAGAAGGAGGTCTGGGCTTCTCTGCTTAGGCTGCTGCCCCCCGTGACCCGGCCCTGGATAAGAAGAAGAACATGGATGGATGGATGGGTGGGTGGATTGATCGATGAATCGATATGTGAAGTGAAGTGATCATGACATATTAATTAATAAACTGGAACGGTACGGGATCAGGGGGGTTGTACTGCAATGGGTGAAAAATGATTTAAGTGACAGGAAACAATTTGTGAAGCTGGGTGTCCATTCCTCATCATGCTTGGACATTGCTTGTGGGGTTCCACAGGGCTCTGTCTGTACTGGGTCCAAAATTATTTATTATTTATATAAATGATATTTTTAAGGCATCTGATATATTAAAATTAGTATTATTTGCAGATGACACAAATATTTTTTGTTCTGGGGGGAATCTAAAGGAGCTGCTGGATACAATTACTTCAGAAATGTGCAAAATTAAAAAATGGTTTAACAGGAACAAACTATCACTAAATCTAAGTAAAACTAAAATAATCTTATTTGGGAATTCCCTTAGAAATGCACAAGTGCAGATTCATATAGATGGTGTGGAAATTGAAAGAGTACTTGAACATAAGTTTCTTGGTGTGATTATAGATGATAAATTAAACTGGAAGTCTCATATAAATCATATACATAACAAAATTTCAAGAAGTGTCTCAATCTTGAGTAAAGTAAAACACATTCTGGACCACAAATCACTCCACATTCTCTATTGTTCCCTGATTGCACCGTATTTGAATTACTGTGCAGAGGTTTGGGGCAATACTTACTAATGTTCGCTATCATCAATCTTTATATTACAAAAAAGTGCCATAAGGATAATCCATAAAACTGGTTACAGAGATCATACAAATCCACTATTCTTAAAATCAAAAATTCTAAAATTCACAGATCTGGTTCATTTTCTCACTGCACAAATTATATTTAAAGCAATAAATAACCTGCTTCCTGACAATATTCTAAAAATGTTTTCTAAAAGGGAACAGGGATACAATTTGAGGGGGGAATTCAATTTAAAACATCCTCGTATCCGTACAACATTAAAAAGTTTTTGCATCTCTGTGTGTGGAGTGAAGCTGTGAAGTAAAGATATGAAGCAATGTCCAAGCATGGCGCAGTTTAAAAAGCGGTTTAAGGATATGGTTTTTACAGGGTACAGGGAAAAGGTAGAGATTTGATAGGGTGTTCTTGTCTAATATTTTCATGTGTGTGCGGGTGCACGGGTATGTTGGTATGGGTATATATATATTTGTAGATTGTGTATCCTTTGAGGTGTTAATGGGGTTATTGAAAATGTGTATATACGTATGTATGGATAGATAGAAACATATATGTATATTTATATATATATATATATATATATAAAAGAATAATTAAAAAAAATATACACGTGACATTTAATGTAATTGCAAGGAGGTATTTCTGTAGTCTATTGATTACTAGATAGTGGAAAAGGGGTGGGATTAAATAAGCTTATGCTTCTTCCTGCTCCTTTTTGAACATGAAAGTTATTTGGAGTTGTGGTTGCTCGTTTTCCTTTTGTTTTGCTTTGTTCATTTGTCTCTTTTAATTCTATGTTGTTGTATTTTTTTCAACATGTTCAAAATAAAGATTCAATCAATCAATCGATCAATGCAGACATAACACTCGCCCTAATCACTGGCTCCAATATGTTAGTATCTGTTCATGATGTGCAAATCCATGTGTAACTTTAAACAAAAAGAATCACACAACCACTGCGGTGGAGGTCCAATTAGATTTTACTTAATGTGTAGATGTAGTACGAGCCATTTGGTACCAGTAGAGCAGGGGTGGGCAACATTTTTGTCATAGATAAAGTAAGAAAAGGCCCAAACACTAAATAATTGACTACACATTTGGTTACAAATTATGATTAAAATATTATGAGTATAAAAAGTCAGTGCTGAATGAAATTTAAATGACCATTTTATCTTGTCAGTTGTCTGACATGCACCATTGCATAGGAAGGTGATGAGACTCATTGCATTAGAATTAAATCAACAGTTCACACTGCCTCTCACTGATTTTGACCACGTGTGGATCTGAGCTTTGGTGGCTTCCACTTTGACTTGCATATATCATATTGCAGAAATGAAAATGAGAAGATGCATGCATGAATCTAAACTTTTTTATCTTAAATTTGGGGTACTGAAATCTCTAAAATGGTTCTATATGGAAGTTACAACACAATGGTACAAAAAACACATAAAATTACATGTTTTTTTAATATATATAAAGGCAGCTTTATACTGGTTAAATTTACATCACAGGGTCAAAGGTTGGAGGTCCGAGTTCCCTGAAGGATACACATACTCAGGCCAGGAAATGACTTCATATTGAACTGCATCATATCTGATGGACAATATCATTCTGTCACATCATTAAACTGCTGCAGCACATCAGTGTAACATTAACATACATGTATTTAAAAATAAATTATTTTCCTCTGCTTTTGATCTCTACCCTGCAGTTGCCCTCTTTTTGCAGACTGCCGTCCACAGAAGAAGCGTACCATCAGCTGTCTCTTGTCTTCGTTGTCATCCTGTCACTGTTTTCTGTTCTCTGCAGCTCAGCCACAGTGAATCACAGCCGCTAAATTTATGACGGTGTCAGTCTTCCAACTCTGCATCTCTGGACTGTGTAATTTAACATGACAAAAGTGCACGCCAGATAAATGCGAGCAGAGAGGCTCGCCGGTGGCATTCAGACAGTGAACACTGAAGTTATTTAAATGTAATGAAAAGGAAAGAAGAAAAGCGTTTATCGTCTCTGGAAATGGAGTGTTAAAACTGTACAAAGAGCAAAAGATATGAATGAAATGTCTGCATGAGTTCAAGAAGTTGAAAGTGGATCTTTTTGCTCATTTTGAGCTCCATATTGTAACTGTTGGGCTTACAACAGAAGCTCTGCATGTCATAAATTAGCTGTAATCGGAAGTTGTGGGTATCACATTGTCTTTGTTTGTGTATTTCTTCACATTTTATTAATAATGTCTATATGCTATGAACAAGCAGATGAAAATAAGCTTGTATGACCAAATAAACCTTTTTTATATTAAGGAACCTAATGTCTATGGCTTCTTGAAAAATAAATGTAAAAAGCTCAAAAAACAAACAAAGCTAGACTCATTCACAACACTTATTTTTGATGTGTTTTTTAAATGGTGGCTGCCAGCAAAGTTTATTTAATGAGGTAAAACAATCATGGTAAAAGCATAGACTGCAAATCGCTCTAAATAGTCTTTTTTTTTAATTTATTTTAATTATTTTTTTAAAAATGTTTTGCTACTACTGGTCTGTATTATGTAATAAAGAGGTGGATACCCTCAATATGGGCAGAGAAACTCCCATAAGCCCCACCCACCTGCTCTTCAAACCTTCTGTTTTTAAGAAGAAACCAACCAGAATCAGATTAAAAGTAGGAGCATCTGAAACAGCTTGTTTTAGACTAAGGATGAGGTGATGGGCACTGAGGCCAAGGATAAGATTAGCATAAGGAGGATTATGTTGAACTGTGACTCATTCAAAGCTACCTTTGTAGAGTCAGAAATGAAGACAACAGTTCTACTTAAAAAAAGAGAGAAAAAATAGAATCACCATCCCATCCGTGGTGAAAATTGAGAGTCCAGTTTTTGTGTGTTGAGTTTGGACCTTCTGCTTGCAAAAACATCTGACAAATGAATAATTCAGCTGAATCAGGACTGCTGTTTCTAATGGTCACAGACGACTTCATGCAACTAATGAGATTTGTTTCTGCAGAAGAATAGTGTCCTTTGTTTTCAGCACCTGGGCAAGAAATCAAATCATCATCGGTATTGATCAAAAAAACCCAATCAAGCTCCCATTATAGTCATTTGCCACTTTGGCACAGAAACTACCCACTTCCCATTAATAATGTGAAATATAGACCTTCTCTGCCATTCTTTTTAATGATCGTTTCTCATTTTGGAATAAAGCCCTTAACACACACACACACTGATGTTTCCAGGAGGAATCAGTGAATCACTTTAGGATGGGTGGAGGAAGATTATTCCACTGGCAGCTCTGTTGCTGCTCTGCAGCATGAGCTAACTTTGCACTGTTTTGTCCTGGCTTTGGTGAAACTGTGCTGGCGTCATAGATCAAAGGGGACACGGTGTTTGTGGTGGGGGAATGTGCGTGAATGTCCCTCCAGAAGCTCCATCCTCACACAGATGTTTCAAATCCTTTGCTTGCAAAGGCATGCAACACACATGAATGGCACAGCTGGCATGCAACTATTATGGAGTACACGAAAAAGCATCACTATCTATGTGCACTGATTGTTTTTACCACTAATAAGTCGTAGTGGAAAACTTTTATGTTTTTAGCTGGTTACTACAGATTACTAGAGGCCACTGGCTTTAATCCAGTCCCCTGCTCTTCTACTTGAGATCGATCCACTCCAACTCAATCAACATTTATGCTTCTCAGAAGTGTCATAACGTTTATGCATAATGTTAGTTTATGCATCATTGGCTAGCTTTACAGAGTTCAAGGTGCTCCCAAGGCCCAACATCAGGGCTGAAAATGAACCCAACTTGGAAGTCATCTAATGTCTACTTGAGGCTTTGGCAGTGAGTCAGTCCCATAGATTCCTAAGTTAAAATGTCTTTAGAGCAACAGAAATCCACATTTTCATCTAAATATGGTCACTTTGGCCCATATGGCTTTCATTCCTCCATGTTATCAAGGAGGGCATGTTAGTTGGAGGTATCCTGAAAAATGAACAGATAACTGAAGCAGTGAGATGGCACTATGTTACTACATAAAACAGTGAGTAAGCAGTAGAAGTAGGAACTTTTCCTACTGTTGTATATGGCAGAATGAACCAGTGTTTTGTAGAGTATGGTTCAAACCATAGTCAGAAAAATAAAGGAATAACAACTTTTCTTGTGCTGCTTAATAGATGAATGCCCTGAATCAAACATCATGTCAGTGTTTCGCAGTGGCCATCAACAGTTTAGTCTCTGAATACATGTCACTTTCATGTGACAGGGTGTGTTTTATTCCAAATCTGCCTCACAATTTTTCTGAAACTCTGGCGAGAGAAGACTATTTGCATGAAAAGTGTGATTCAATCAGACAAGTCATTGACCTTTGGAGAGGAAACCAAACAACTCGGGATGACAATGAGGTTCCCTTGGCAACCAGAAAAAGACAAAGCATCCCAGCGCTCTTTGTGATTAGTAACCAAACAGAATGAGGAGGAAAAAAGGAAAGAGTTAAAAAACGAAAGAGGGTTTAAAAATGGAACTGGAAGAGATGTGTTGATTGGTCTGACAGAGGATAAACTCATTTGTATGATGAATGATGAATTTAATTCTCTTCTTTTTCAGTTATAGCTTTGAGGAGCAGAGGCTCTAACTGTAGCTTTATTTACTGTAAGAATGATAATCTTGATGGTGGGGTGGGTGCAGTTTTCTCTGTGGTGGGGTTGGGTGGACTGTCCCGGGCTCTGTGGGGCCGGGGGGCGCTGCTGCGCTGGGCCCCGGTCTGGATGGGCCTGGGCCCCCTTTCCCTAGCGGGTCGCGGAGTATGGGAGTGCCTACTGGTGTCAGCGGGGGAGCTGGCCCCAGGGAGGGGTCACCTGCCCCTCCCTTCCTTCCCTCCCCATCTCCAGCTGCCTCCCTCCTCCCGCTCCACCACAACCACCCACACATGCAGGGCCTTGGAGTAGGGGTATGTCACCAGGGTGCAGAGGAGGCTACCCCTCCCTCTGTCCCCTTCTGGCTGCCTCTGCCTCAATTTTATCCCACAACTTAGATATTCACATTACTCACACTCTCATTACACATACATATAGGATCTTGGGGGTGGGCACGATACACGGAGTCCAAATTACCATCAGGGTGTACACCTCACCCCTGGCGTCGTTGCCCACCTCTCAATTTTGAATACACGTAGACATTGAGGGCCAGCAGGAGGGACTATGCGCTTACCTGCTGCTCTCTGGCAGGTAGCTCCAAGCCCTCCTGGGTTTTAATTGCACTTTAGAACACACATGCATCAACACTACAATGAGCGGGTGGAGGGAGGTTTGGAGTCTTCTCTCACCCCCGTTCTCTGCGGCCTGCTGGAGCGGGGGGGCTAGGAGGAGGAGTTGGCCGTCCGACTGCGGTCTGGAGTGTGGGGCCTCCCTGCTGCTGCGGAGTCGGGGCGGTCTGCCTCTCCCCACCGCAGGGAAAAGGGTAACACCACCTGGGTCTGGGTGCAGTTCCCCCCTCCTGGGGCAAGGGTACCTAGATCCGGTTCGTAGAGTACGCTTGGGGAGTGTGATCGTGTGTACAGTGTCTCTTTATGTCTGTCTCCACGTTGGTTGAGTGTGGAGTAAGTGCATATGAGAGCATGAGGGGGGGAATGGATGTTTGTGTCTGTGTGTGCCTGTATGTCTGTGTCTATATGTCAGGTTGGGTATCAGACGCCACCTCTCTGGGGACATCTCAGGCCCTCCAAGGTTTGGAGGCCTATCTCCACCTACCACCACTTCCCCTGCCAGTGGCGGACTCCCTCAGGTGTCGGTGCGTTGGTGGTTCTTTGTGTCTGGGGGTGGGTGTCCGGGTACACACCGGCTCACTCCTTGGCGGCCGCTTATCGGGGCCTGGAGCCTGCGGCTCGCTCGGGCCACTTCGGAGGTGGGGTGCCCCCGGCCTCTCAGCCTGGGGCTCGGTCACTCAGGCGCGGCTGGCTGCCGGCGGAGCTCATGGGCGCGTCACTTCAACTCCCCCTGGCTTCTGTTTTTGTTTTGTTTCGCCTCTGTCAGTGCGCCCCAGGGTGGCTGTGGCTACAATGTAGCTTGCCATCACCAGTGTGTGAATGTGTGCGTGAATGGGTGGATGACTGGATATGTGAAGCGCTTTGGGGTCCTTAGGGACTAGTAAAAGCGCTATATAAATACAGGCCATTTACCATTTACCATTTCTGCTCCGCGGCTGCTGAGTGAGCCCTCATCTGGGACTCTCCTCAGCTCTTTCTGGGACAGTGGCACAGCTGCCCCTCTGTTGGTCTTCCTTGGTCTCTTGTGTTCTGGGGGCCTCTGGATGTCTGGAGTTTTGATCTCCTCCATACCTGCTTCATACCCTGGAGGACGGGGCTGTGGCTCCCCACACTCCCTAGCAGATCATTACATGGAGAAACCTTTGGAATGCAAGCATGCTGATCCACACAGGTATGCACACAGGTGTACACACGGGTATTCACAGACGCGGACTACAGCTTTCTTGGCTGCTACCTCAAAGCACATTGTGCGCTGTCTATCTTGCGTGCTGCACAATATCGTTTTTTACTTAGTATCTACTGATATCTACTGCTAGCTAGTTTATTGTGATGGTGCCGGTTTTTTTTTTATTATGTTGCTCTTTGTTGTTTGCTTTCTCTTCTGTTTTTTTTCTCCATACAGGTGACCCAGGTGTTTTTTTTTTTTGTTGTTTGTTTTTTTTTTTTCTTCCCCCCCTTCTCACCGTCTCTTCTCCCCTTTGGTTTTCTTTCTCTCCCTCTCTTTCTTTCATTCTTTCTCCCTGTCCTATCCCCCAGTCATGTCTGTCCCGTTTGTAGGAACTGAAAATAAAATAAATTCATAATTATAATAAAGGTCAATCAAATGGACCAATATGGCAAGGCCATGATGATCCACTTGGTAAAATAAATCCGCTTGGCATCTTTCTTGGCCTTAAGACAACAATTCTGATGGCTAAAGATCCAAACGGGACACAAAAAAAGAAAAAAATGATAAAAAGAATGATAATCTTGTATGTTACCGTATGAGCATATTTCACTAAAGATCAGCCACGCGACTGACGGCAGACTCTAAGACAGACAACACCCAAGTGCCATATCTTTATTTTTGTGTTTTATAAAGCCTTGCTGAGCAATAGCATTTGGCTTCTAGCCGCTCTTTCCCTGCAGCTTCTGCTAACATTAGAGTCTTGGGATTAGCAGAGGTGCTAGACAGGAGCCAAAAACAAATCCTCTCACACACCTACCTGTCTCTTTTATCAAACACATCCAGAGAACTGTCCTGGCCCTCGGGATATTGTGCTAGTACTATTCACTGTCGAGCTGCAGACAGTTAAGAGCACCTTATTACCGGTGTGAGGTTTGCTCAAAGGTGTTGCGCCAGCCATCAAATGAGGATCTGCCTTGTTGTGGCTTGTTAACTCATGGCGATGTGAGGACAGAGCAGCTCGAGCTGTTTAGGATCTTGTTTCTCAGAATCAGGATAGAAGAGGGGGTAGGGTGGATTAATAGAACTGGTGACCTGAAGGAAACAAATCAATAGGCCAGCTGACGGGTAATGGAAACTACCCCCGAGTGAAGATTGAAGACCTCAGTGTGCTTCAAACAAAGTGACTGTTAGACTGTCTGACAGCATCTGAAACACCTTTTCGACATTGGAATTGGATGGATGTCCAAAAATTCTTCTAACTTTTAGAAAGTTACAAACTTTAAAGCACACCTGCTTCATGAGGTGACTGCGCAGGTGTGTGAAAGTGTGAAAATAAGGCACCATTATCCACCATTTCACAGCATTTGAGTGTGTCTGTTTGAAATAAACACCTTTGCCCTGAAATGGACCACCCAGCTCAGCTTTCAGACATACTGATCTTTTTGTGTGGTCCAATGCCTCCATATATCGACTTTGTCATCTAATTTAACTGAGGATCAGAGGGGGGCTGGATTCTGTACCAACTGATATCTTTAAATAATATTTAGATGGCTGATACCAAGTCCTTTGTTCACTTAAATTTTAATTATATAGTACCAGTTGATAACAACAGTCATCTGAAGGTGTTTTAGTTTGGTATAGACCATGCAATATTAGAGTAAGAACCCAAAAAATCAAAGAACCCCTATGAGAAGTAAATGGTGAAAGTGGGAAAGAAGAACCCCCTTTAACAGGAATAGACCGTCCAGCAGAACCAGGCTAAGGAAGGGGTAGACATCTCTCTGCTGGAGGACAGGAAAGAGAAGACAAACACTTCAAATGTGCAATTCACTTGTATTTTTATTTTTATTCCTATTTATTCTATTTATCCCCTTCGTATATTTTATTTATATATGTCTCTGTATTTATGTGTGTGTGTGTGTGTGTGTGTGTGTGTGTGTGTGTGTGTGCGTGTGTGCGTGTGTGTGTGTGTGTATAATATTCTGTAACTCTAACTTCTGTCGGTGCTGTGCTTTTGGAAACCGAATTTCCCAGAGGAACCCACCCGAGGGATTAATAAAGTTTTATCTTATCTTATCTTATCTTAACAAGAAGAATGTGATGGCAGTGGCTCACACTCGTAGATTTTAGTTTGTTTCTTATTTCATCAACTGTTTGGCTTGGTTTAGTCACCAAAATACTTGGAAAAAGATCACAATTTAGACTGACAGGAAGTTAAGACTGAAACTCAGTATGACACAGGAGAACTCGTTCTGCATTCTGAGATGCCAGCTTTGACATTTCGGGATGTCTGACAATAACAACACTCATAATCTTTAACAAATATATATTATATATAAACTGTTATACAATAAGTGCTGATGCTGTCAAAACCCAATAAATGCAAAATATAATGCAAAAGTTAAACGTATTGTTTTTGCAAACTAATGCCACCAGTGTGACCAAACATAGAAGCTGTTGGGTTGTGGTTACTATGCTTTATTAACATGCTCTGATATGCAAGACATACTGAAATGGGCACCAATTATGCTAACAAAAAGAAAACCCTATTGTGTTATTTACTCCTGCTCATGTTATCTTTTTAAGCGTTTAGGAAAGGAAAGGTTAGAGTATGCAAAAGCACTTACACAAAGCTCTACAACAACGTGACAGCGACAGTGAAAACATGGCTGTTTCTGCAAGGCTGAAGTAACTGAGGAAAGACAAAAAGCTCATCTTAGATATTTTCCCTCATGTGCTCTTATATCATTGTTTCATAGATGCTAACAAGGACATACCACAGAAAGATATCATTTCATTACCAAGGTTGGATTGTATTTTCCAGGTAATATGTATGAAGTGGAATTAAACGGAGATCCTGTCCTGTTATTTTCTCTTCCTGCCGGAGTGATGAGCCAGTGTAACTCCTGTCTAACCCTAACCCTGTCTTTCAGTATTTACAACGAACTAACTAATGTAATGTGAATTATAGTGACCATTATTTAATGGTAACTTTGGTCTTTTTAACTGACCTCATAATCTTTATTTAGAGAGTTTTTTAAAATCTAAAAAGTCAATTGTTAAGGTTCAAAATACATCAGCAGGTTATAGTAGGAAATGGAAAACAAATTGTCGGGCTGCTGTTGGTATTTCTTTCCTCTCCCATCATAAAGGATGCTCCAGTGTATCCTCTGCTAAAGGAGCTAACAAAGGAAACTGAAGCACCTTTCTTATAGGCTTATAGAATCCCAGCAGCTCTTACTTTGGCTGCCACACAGATACTTCAGGATCACTTCAGAAACCTTCTTAAGATAACTTGGCTGGAGCCCTGGTCTGAAGTAGTCTTTCCTTTAGTCTCCATAAAGCCACAGCTACTGCAGTTTCATGTTTAACCTTAAGGTGAAGTCCCATTAACAACTAATACATGCTGGCTCCAGAATCATTGACTAAACAAGCCTTCTTAAGTTTTTTTTCTTACATAGTCACCATGGCCTTAGTTTCTAAATTTGGGACCTGCAGAAAGTGTGTCACATCAGAAATGATTGCTGCGTGAATAAGATTTGAAGGTTTAAGAAGGCTTTTTGTCTGCTGTGTGGATGTTGATTGACAGCTATGATTGTCGGTTGCTCTCCCTGCTCCTGAACTTCGACTGCGTCGCACTTTTAGAACATCTGTTTAAAAAACTCAGAGTGCAGTTAAAGTAGTCAGTGTTCATTTCAATTTTGTATCAAAGTTTTTGACATTTTTTTATTCTTAAACTTGACTTTGTTTTGTTTAAGTTTTTTTTTATTATCAGATTCCCATTGTTAGTAGATGTATTTACATTATAAATTTGTTTCTTCGAAGTCACATTCTTGATACCCACGGTGTTGCTGACTACACCATTTTATTCAAATGACACAATTGAGATCACTTCTAAAATAGCATGAGTTTTTAAAAAGTGTTTAAGCCAGAAAAGAGGTGGACTGTAAATCCAGAGAGGCCAACATTCGCAGACTCTGGATGTAGGAAAGCTCGGTTCAAATACAAGATTTTGAGCCAGGAAACTGAGCTTCGTGTCCCTAATGTCTTATTTTTAATTGTCGTCTTTAGGGTAGATGGTAAATCTATGCAGTCTGTGCATCCAGTGGTTAAAGTGGGCTAGAAAAATCTGGAACAGCATTCCAGCACCTTCAGTTAATGAGCAGTTAAATCTGATATGCATGTTACTGTCAAAATTTGTTCATTTATTTGTGTACCGTAGCCTCGTGTTGGTTCTACCTGCTTAGTATTAAGAAAATAATGACAAAAAATAAAGAAAAATAATTCCTTAACCTGCCTACACCTTCAACTGTTCCTTTTCCCTTCTCATCACTGTGATGCATTTATTCTGCAGATGTAAATAAAGTTGCTGTCATGATACTCAAGAACTAGCCAGCACTACAGAAGAGAAGCACATTTTCAAAAAAAAAAAAAAAAATCAAGTTGGAGGTAATTTTAAATGCAGCTGTATGATTGGCTGCCCAGGCAGGAAACAAAAGAAATCATTGCTAGTTCTCATACATGATTACATCCATGTTAATGCACAGTCTATGCACCATATTCACCATTAATAAAACACACACACACCAAGAGCAGGCTGTATGGAGCCTGTGAGGCTAAACCCAGGGAAGCAAAGTCTATATAATGTTTTTGCTCCTCTGGCTGCTGTTTGCCAACATTATTGCTTTCAGTGCGCAGCAATAACCGAAGGCAACTCAGTCCGCTATTGTTATCAACTCTTCTCATCTATCATCTAAGGAAAATCGACCCTGTGGTAAAAATAAAGAGCAGAAAAAAGCACACACCCCTCAATTCCCAGTAGAAATTGTTACCCTGCATCATCTTACAAATGCACAGAACAAAATAGGATTTAGTTTATGTCATACTCCTCAGATCTCATCATCTCAGCTTTTTCTGATGTTATCGATGATTTTTTGATGAAGTATTTTCTAAAAAGAACAGCAAAGAATGGCTTTTATTCTCCAAATTACGACGCAACCCTCACTGAGACACTCATCTTATGACATGTGGGTATGATTAAATAGTTCAATTGCTGCCGTCTGCTTTTTAGAACTCTGATATTGTCATCCATGACCTTCAACATCAGTCGAAACCACTGGAAATAAAGAGCAATTGAGTTTAGTATTACTCATGAAATGGAATAGATCACCATTACAGACTATTCACATGGTAATTGTAGGTTTAAAAAAAAAAAGAGTGATGCTGTGGGGCTAGACTAGCTGAAATTGCTGGTGGGGGATCTCATGACTGTTTACTGTGCAATCAGACTCATACTGTTCACAATCAGGCCCATTCTATCAATCAGAACTTTGACACTTATGGCATTTACCATTAGCATTTAAATGCTGCTCAACACCTGTACATCTGCTGTGTAGTCTCATGCTGAAAAGGGCTGAGAATGGACGGGCCACACATTTGGAGGAAGGTTTGGACAAGACTTACTGCTTTGGAGCATAGAGTGAAATCACTTTGATATACAAAACATTGGACATCAATGCTGATATTTTTTTAGTACAAACCTGTTATTCTCTGCTCCGCCCTGTCTGGAGATGATCTGTCCTGAAGACAGTGAGATAATAAGACAGGTGAAGGGGTGATGCTCAGACTAAAAGAGTTGGCTGCAGGATCGAGGAAAAAAAAAAGAGATATAAAGAGAAAAAGGTGGAATCCTTGAATAGTCCAGAATGCATATGGCCAATGTAGAAAATGCCTTTCTGTAACCAGTAGGCATGTCACAACACCGTGATTTAAGGTATAAAAAATAAAGAAGGCAGAAATAAAGTCTTTGCAGCAGCCTCCTGACAGCGTCTCCTTCAGTCACCACAACCAGCTGCATCTACACACACACGGGCGTTGCTGATTTCCTCGACATTGAATTATTGCCTGAAATGGAGCGATCAAAGAATGACCAATGGACCGAGTTCTGGTTTCTTTCAAATATGCAGAACAGTGCAGCCAGATTATCAGGCCTTTTCAGTTGTTTTACATCTCATATAATAAAAATATATTTCAGTCTAGCAGATGAATCCATCTTTAAGCCTAAATAGCGAGCTGAAAGAGTCTAGGTGTGTACAGGTTGGATGCAGTTTTTAGTTCCACAAAGTTCACACTGCATGATGAAGCCTCGCCTGAATTTGATTGGGACTCATTTGTTCATTTGCATAAAGGTCTCATGCTTTAATTTTTTTAGATTCCCCCTGATCTGCACAGCAAAATATAAGGCAGTGTGCCAACAAAAGCAGAGAAGAAAATAACAGCTAGCTTGTAAAAAGTGGCATCCTTCAAAGCCAGCAGTGTAGTGCGAGTCTTAGATGATAATTTAGTACTCCATTCTTTTGTCTAAATATGGGCACATCTGGCTCCCAAAACCAACATGGCTGCAGTCAAAATGCTCATGTTTAAGCTTTAAAATACAGAGTCAAGAGAAAGAAAGGTCAGCATGACTGCCTCCATCTTATCCATAAGGATATATACATTTTGTGGAAAAGGGATTAGGGATGTATACACTGCAGTTTGGTGAGTAATCCTGAATATAAACAGGACTTTATTTATTTGGGTTATTTACGAGAAAACTCCACAGGCCCCGTTTAAAAATCCAACTTATACATTTTCAGCCACTGAAATGTAATTTAAATCACAGACTGAGACATTATCAGTCTCTGTGTTTTGCTGACCTCAGATATAAACAGATAGTTACAGACAAACAGAGAAGAAGAGATAGGTCATTTAGAGCACAGAAAGGAGAACAGAGTCTAGAGAGCAACTTGATAGATTATGTTGATTCGCTACATGTTCAGTCAGCGGACAGGCAAACAGGGCAGGCTAATTAAAACTCCATAGATTCCACTAAACACAGTTGGAGCTCACATTAGATCAGTAAAGTTCACACATAAGGGAATTTTACCACATGAAACTGGAAGTTTATCCTTACTCTAACAACGAATTAAATGGCCATCAATGTATTTAAAAAAAAAAGAAGACAACACCCACCAGGTTTCCCAGCTCAGCTTTACAAGTCATTAGGCACTACTACAAGTTCTTGCTCAGGTTTAGAAAATCAACACAGCTTGGAGCCAGTTAACATACCCCAGGTAATCCTACTTTCTGAGTACTTACTGAGTGACCCCATAAACTGAGCATTAAAGGTGTTTACAGAGGTCTGAAAGCCATTTTTGAATTCTATAACACTGCAATGTCTTTAAAACCACAGGTATTGCCCACCAGTGGCTCATTTAAAAGAATACAGGTTTAAGGCACCTTGCAGAACCACAAACTACTTTGTCACACCAGGTAGGTAGGAGTGAGGTATATCACCATCTGCAGTGCAGCTTTGACATTATTTTTCACTTCCAGAATGAGACCTGCTTGACAACAGTTTGGTGACTCCTTTGGAGCACTTTGTGAGCACTGTGTGTTGGTGTTTAGCTGTAACTAATTACTTGTGCACAGGTGCATGGTCAAAATATTCCTGCACTCTGTTCCTTGCACCTATCATGTTGTAGTTTAATTAGCACCAAGTCATTAACCTTCATCTCATCCCATGGCTGGAAACTACAGCACATGTAGGTCGGGCAGTATTGAAGGGGTTTGAAGACTTGATTTTTGGTGTTTGAATAATCATTTCTATGAGTCCGCTGTTATTGATGTTATCCTGAGACGGCATTAATGGAGTTGGCAACGTCTGCTGCAATTATTTCTCCTGATTTAATGAAGTGTTGTGAGAGCTTTATGGCTTCAATTCTGCATCCATACATCAGTTTCTCTGTGAATTATTACAAGGGTATTATTAGACCTGCTGCTATTACTATAACCGTCTGTTAGCTTTCAAAGTTTTCATGTAAATTGCCAGTCTAGTTACACAAAGCTTGAAATGTTGATTATTTGCTATATATTATTTTTGTTCATATTTATTTTCAGACCATAAAAACCTACAGTGATACGAGTATTTAGCTTCTGATTTACTAAGACCATCTTAAAATGAAATCTGTTCTTTAGTGACAAAATAGAGCTCTTCCAACTGCAGATATGCTGTATGTTGCCTAGATAAGTTATACCATATAGGGTGATCTGTGGTTTACACCAAGTCTTCAGTCAACTATCAATTCTCAGCCACAAGATTCAATTCAGTTTTATTTATATAGCACCAAATCACAACAATTTCTTCAAAGCACTTTATATTGCATGGTAAAAGCAACAACAGAAAGGAAACAGATGGGACAGAAAATACAAAACAAACTGAAAATAGGACAAAAGACATGCTGTAGAAGATTATTAATAACCAATGATTAAATGCAAAGTGGTATAACAACACATACAGTGAAAAGAGGTCAGTGAAGAAGATCTCACTTTTTTTATGACAACCTGATAATGCTAAATTACAATAGTCTGTTCTAGAAGTAATAAATGGATGAACTAATTTTACAGAATTAACACGGGTGTTGCTAATTTTAGAAATATTGCAAACATCCACCTGGAAGGATGCAAACTGGTAAAAAATGAGTCCAAGATTCCTCACAGTTATCGGAGGCCAGGGTAATGGCATCCAAAATATGTATCTCGCACCATGTTTCTAAGATTTTCAGAGTGCAGTAACTAGTTGTGTGCAGATCAATTCTGAAATATCAGTTCCTTCAATACCAGATATTTATGTTCTAGAATCGATTCTGATATTAAAATATCGCTATTTTAGTAATTTGGGGAAAATTGGATTTTGTCATTAACAGCAACACAACGGAAAAAAACTATATTACTGGGATCACCTAAATCAGGGATGTCCAACTCCAGGCCTCAAGGGCCAGCGCCCTGCAGCATTTAGATGTGTCCTTGATCCAACACAGCTGATTTAAATGGCTAAATTACCTCCTCAACATGTCCTGAAGTTCTCCAGAGGCCTGGTAATGAACTAATCATTTGATTCAGGTGTGTTGACCCTGGGTGTAGACTTGCAGTCAAGACCGCCTAAAGCAAGACCAAGACAAGACCAAGACCAGGGGGTATCGAGACTTAGACAAGACCAAGACCAGGTCGAGACGAAAAAGTCTTTAAACTGTAGCCAGATGCTGCTTCGTTTATGGGTGTCGGGCATATTTATGTGTTTTTGCAATTCACTCGCACAGCCCTCTTCACCGCTGTCTACTGTCTCACTGACTTACTGAGAGGACAGACGCACGCTCCACTTGACTGTCGCGTCTCTCACCCTCTCTGTTTTTCACATAATGATATTATCCTATATCCTCGCACGTGATTGGCCACAATATGGAGGGATTGGAGCATAGCTAAGCCACTGTGTGAGAGCTGAGCAGCGAAAGGAAATTAAGTGAGGAGCCGGCTCTCGCTCAATGGGAGTCGACTCTGATTCACTACAAAGCACTCTCTAAGCACGGCTCTTAGAGATGATGCTTTTGCCAATGACACATTATCGAATTTTACGTTGTGTGTCATGGATATTGTTGACTGACTCCAAATCTCCCGACCACTATGTCGATCTAAGAAAGCAAGACTGAGACAGCGAGACCAAGACAAGACTGAGGGATCCGAGACCAAGACAAGACCAAGACTAAAGTCCGTCGAGATCAAGACAAGTCCAAGACCACGTAAAACCAAGACCAGTCTTGGTCTCGAGACATCCAACTCTACCTGGGTGATATCTAAAACCTGCAGGACACCGGCCCTTGAGGCCTGGAGTTGGACACCCCTGACCTAAATGATTGTTAGAAAGTACTTCTTCTTCCACCTGTCATAGTGATGTGCAAAATATGGCCGTATAATTGCTCCCTCACTCAGTTGATAAAACAGCTGATAGTAAGCAGAGTCCTGTTAACAGCCAAGATGCGGTTTTTGACACATGTGGCAAGACCACAAACCTCGTCAAACACAAACAAAAAAAAGATGATGATGAGTTTACGATGAGGCAAACTGAAGACAAGGACAGGGACAAGTGCTGGTAAGGTGAGACAAAAGTTGCTCACAGAGTGCTGTGGTGTTCAGGCACTATCCAAGTACAGATGAAGAAAATGTGGAGCTGTTGGTGTGTAGCACTCTTGCTGAATTTTGGAAATTATTTACGTTTTTGTGTTGTTTAAATGACTAGAATTTATCGTATCTTTAAAACCATGGACTCCCATTTGTTTAAATTTACATTAATAAATATGGTTATGAAATAAGTCATGGAATAAATACATGCTACAATCGATATTATGTATGATTTTAGCTTGGATAATATGTGTGTCCCTGAAATCTCCTTACATCAGTTCAGTTGGCCTAGATCTAGTCAGTTAAGGTTGTAGAGCAAGTGGATTATATAGACAAGTTATCATTAAAATATACAGCATACCTAAAGTCAAACAGTCACTGTAGGCTTAAAAAATAAAAACAATTCAAAAGTATTTCATGCATAACATAGATGGATAATAACATGTGTGTATACAATTTATAATAATAATAATAATAATAATAATAATAATAATTATTATTATTATTATTATTATTGTTTGCAGTCTCATTGTTTTGAGTCACTGTTAACTGAATATTTTAGATATTTTAGATATAATTTAGATATTGACGTTTATGGGTTTTTTTAAATTTATTGTATGTTAATTCTTAACACGGCAGCACGGTGGCACGGTGGTTAGCACTGTTGCTGCACAGCAAGAAGGTCCTGAGTTCAATTCCACCATCAGGCCGGGGTCTTTCTGTGTGGAGTTTGCATGTTCTCCCCGTGTTTGCGTTGGTTCTCTCCGGGTACTCCGGCTTCCTCCCACCATCCAAAGACATGCAGCTTGTGGGGATAGGTTAATTGGATAATCCAAATTGCCACTAGGAGTGAATGTGAGTGCGAATGGTTGTCTGTCCCTATGTGTTAGCCCTGCGACAGACTGGCGACCTGTCCAGGGTGTACCCCGCCTTTCGCCCTATGACAGCTGGGATAGGCCCCCCGCGACCCTGAAAGGGATAAGCGGAAGCGAATGGATGGATGTTAATTCTTCCTAATTAAACAGTAAAAACAAATGGTCTGATGTCTTGTATTCGTTGTACAGATATAATTTGAAATAGACTATCTTTTATTATTATTTTCCAAACACATTACGTTTTTATACAAAGTACCTGAATCGGTTCAGTATAGTCAATGTCAACCCTCATTTTACTTGGTATCGGATTGGAATGGAAATCAACCTCAGTTTTATCTGACTTTAAAAGAAGGAATTGGAGGGCATCCATTTCTTTATGTCAGTAAGAAATTCCTGTAGTTTAACTGATTGGTGTGTGTCATCCAAGTTCAAGGATAGATGAAGATAAAGTTGGGTATCATCTGCTTAACAGTGAAAGCCTCATGCTGTCAACAAATGAATGGTGATGTTTCATCTATTTATTTTTAAATTAGCTTAAACCTACATTTAGTTGCACCCAGATACTACACACACACACACACACACACACACACACACACACACACACACACACACACACACACACACCATTGTATATCTTCTAGCCTCATATCCCTAACCCTCAAAATGTCACTGCTATTTAGTTTTCTGTCATTTCCATCCAAAGTTATAGCTGTATGTTTTCGTTTTTTTAGAAATCCATCAGTCAGAACAACCCTAATCTTCTTTACTTATCTAACTTGTTGCTAACTACTA
Source organism: Astatotilapia calliptera (assembly GCF_964374335.1). Classification (NCBI taxonomy): domain Eukaryota; kingdom Metazoa; phylum Chordata; class Actinopteri; order Cichliformes; family Cichlidae; genus Astatotilapia; species Astatotilapia calliptera. The sequence continues at coordinate 28,568,871 of NC_137437.1, forward strand.
ATTAAAACTATAAAGAATATGTTTTAATGATGTTGTATGTTAAGTGTTATTGTAAAACCACTGCCACACTGATCAGATTATTCTAACTTTAATAATTTGGACAGTTATATGTACAGTGGGGAAAAAAAGTATTTAGTCAGCCACCGATTGTGCAAGTTCCCCCCCTTAAAATGATGACAGAGGTCAGTAATTTGCACCAGAGGTACACTTCAACTGTGAGAGACAGAATGTGAAAAAAAAATCCATGAATTCACATGGTAGGATTTGTAAAGAATTTATTCGTAAATCAGGGTGGAAAATAAGTATTTGGTCACCTCAAACAAGGAAAATCTCTGGCTCTCACAGACCTGTAACGTCTTCTGTAAGAAGCTTTTCTGTCCCCCACTCGTTACCTGTATGAATGGCACCTGTTTGAACTCATCATCTGTATAAAAGACACCTGTCCACAGCCTCAAACAGTCAGACTCCAAACTCCGCCATGGCCAAGACCAAAGAGCTTTCGAAGGACACCAGGAAAAGTATTGTAGACCTGCACCAGACTGGGAAGAGTGAATCTACAATAGGCAAGCAGCTTGGTGTGAAAAAACCAACTGTGGGAGCAATCATCAGAAAATGGAAGACATTCAAGTCCACTGATAATCTCCCTCGATCTGGGGCTCCACGCAAGATCTCATCCCGTGGGGTCAAAATGATCATGAGAACGGTGAGCAAAGATCCCAGAACCACACGGGGGGACCTGGTGAATGACCTGCAGAGAGCTGGGACCAAAGTGACAAAGGTCACCATCAGTAACACACTACAACGGCAGGGAATCAAATCCCGCAGTGCCAGACGTGTTCCGCTGCTGAAGCCAGTGCATGTCCAGGCCCGTCTGAAGTTTGCCAGAGAGCACATGGATGATACAGCAGAGGATTGGGAGAATGTCATGTGGTCAGATGAAACCAAAGTAGAACTTTTTGGTATAAACTCAACTCGTCGTGTTTGGAGGACGAAGAATACTGAGTTGCATCCCAAGAACACCATACCTACTGTGAAGCATGGGGGTGGAAACATCATGCTATGGGGCTGTTTTTCTGCCAAGGGGACAGGACGACTGATCCGTGTTAAGGACAGAATGAATGGGGCCATGTATCGTGAGATTTTGAGCCAAAACCTCCTTCCATCAGTGAGAACTTTGAAGATGAAACGAGGCTGGGTCTTCCAACATGACAATGATCCAAAACACACCGCCTGGGCAACAAAGGAGTGGCTCCGTAAGAAGCATTTGAAAGTCCTGGAGTGGCCTAGCCAGTCTCCAGACCTCAACCCCATAGAAAATCTGTGGCGGGAGTTGAAAGTCCGTGTTGCTCGGCGACAGCCCCAAAACATCACTGCTCTCGAGAAGATCTGCATGGAGGAATGGGCCAAAATACCAGCTACTGTGTGTGCAAACCTGGTAAAGACCTATAGTAAACGTTTGACCTCTATTATTGCCAACAAAGGTTATGTTACAAAGTATTGAGTTGTATTTTTGTTATTGACCAAATACTTATTTTCCACCCTGATTTACGAATAAATTCTTTACAAATCCTACCATGTGGATTCATGGATTTTTTTTTCACATTCTGTCTCTCACAGTTGAAGTGTACCTCTGGTGCAAATTACTGACCTCTGTCATCATTTTAGGTGGGGGAACTTGCACAATCGGTGGCTGACTAAATACTTTTTTGCCCCACTGTATATCCAAGTGTTGCCAATTTATTTGAGTTTAGGAGCTACGGGGTTGTTTAGATCTGTAATGGTCATCAGACTAAACAGACGGATTACTTTTGGGAATCTTTTAAGAGACGACAGACTCTATCAAGCTGTGTGTTTTTGTAGCTTCATCAGTTACTTGATTGTGCTGATGCATGCTGAAGGTGGAGTCCTACAGGTATAAAAATAAGGCACCAGGAAACTGTGATATGTCAGAAATGATCGGCTACAAGTACAGCAAAGCAGTGAAAGCCTCTAAGATTCTGTAGTCATTTCTATCTGTCATCACACTAAGAACTGCGAACCCTGTTTTGTTCTGTTCCTTGGATGAGGGACTCTGATTCCCTCCATGGAACTGTCTGATAAAATGGAGGTTAGATAACAGCCTACAGTTGTACAGTATGTGAAAATCCTGCAGAGAATATCAAGCTCATGCAGGTCGCTTCAGTTCAAACCACTGTGGATGTCCACACAAATGCATTTCTGCACAGAGAACAGGGCTGTGTCGGTGCTGCTCAGAGTTAATGCAGAGCTACACCCCGCCTGTTTAGTGGGAGGCTCAAGTGTGCTGTGACAAGCAGTGAGACAGCTTCCAGTCGGCAGCGGAGGTTGCAGTGACCTCATCACGGACACATTATGAAGATCAAGTGTCGATGCTGAGTAAATGCCACAGTGTAGCAGGGGAGTTTATAAAGATCAGCCTCCTTCCATCAGAAAAATCTTTCAGTCTTGAGGTCAAATGCTGAGCGCTGCGCTACTTTTTCACATCCTCAAAGTGACAAGTGGGTGCACTGTGCAAATATCAGGACATTTATTCCTGCAATCGCTGTTACACTGACTGAATAAAATCAGGTTTATAGAGGTGGTGCAGCCCTCCCACCTGGTGCTGTCAGATCCCTCGGCTCATCATATCACACAATATGTGTGGGTTCCTGCAGGGCATCTTGACGGCACTCTGACCTACCTTTATCCCTTAGTTTTACATCAGTTTATAGAAATAAGTATGAACGTTTTCACTCAATCTCGTCTGACTGATGTTCTGTTCAGACATTTTGATTACTTCTCACTGATCTGACCTCCAACTTTGTATAACACAACTCAAAACATTTGAAGCTGATTTGACCTCAGTGTGTTAAAGAACACTTTTGCTTTGGATGACATCAACAGCCCCAACAATGAAAGCCTCGAGCTTCAGAGGCCTCAAATATCCTGTGAATTCATCCATTTTTAGTACTGGGTCATTCAATAAGAAATTCATGAGTGACCCCCTCGATTCAATTTATTTGAAGACTTTTTTTTTTACCTTTGTACTATGAATAATTTTAGATACAAGCCCTCAGGAAAACATAGTTGCAAAACCACAGAATTTCACTCACCAAAACTGGATCACAGAATTCTTGGACAGTTGTGTAATTAAATTAGTCACACAGCAGCCATATTAATTGTTAAGTAATTGCATTAAAATGCTCCAAAAGGCATCAACTCAGTCCACAATCTGCTGTCAAGTTGGATTTCCCACGGGAGTCTATGCAGGCTGACTCACTGCTGGAACCAGCCGTGGACATTAGAGGAACTTTGTGCTGACTTCATTTATCAGCCCTGGAGTTTGCTGTTTGGATTAAAATCATGTGATGGGGAAAAGCATATGTACATCAGAGTTAGTTAAAAGAATTTATTAAAGCCTGCATATATATAACCTTCGCCCTCGATATGAGCACTGCTCTTACTAGAGCAGAAGGAATGAGGAACTCTGGCAGGGAGATCAGGCTCGGCTGAGAATGGACTTCCAGCATGTGAAATTAGCTCCCCTGCTGTAAGTTACAGCCCCTCTGCTGAGGAGAATATAAATATTTCCTCGTACTTCAGTGCCCCTGGGTTAAAACCTTGCAAGCACTCAGTACATGAGGGATATACATTATGGCTTCTGTCAGACCATAAAAAACATGTTTCTTGATGCTTTAGCTGTGATTATTAGACAAGCCAGAGGGGCGGTGGGAACACTGGGGTGGTTTCTGCTCCAAAGCCACGGTGTCTCCACACAGATGCGATAATGGCACATGTCAGCAGAGTTTAGCAGCAGACGACGACTCCAAAGTAAGCGCTATGCTTAATGTACATGTAATTCAACAAGACAAAGTTTTGGCAGCAGAGGGTTTTTATTGCCATAGCTGGAGTGCAGAGGTTTGTGGAAAACAACATCATTCAAGATGTTGCTCATGACATACAACCATAAGGAAAAACAGGAGAGGGTTGTTTCTACTGGTTTATGTTGTGAGCGATGGAAATGTTCCACACAGAACAATAAGGCAGTAAGGCCCTGCCTGAGACTGTGCAGCAGACTCTAATGTTCATGTTTCACCGTGTTATTAGAACAATGTGAAACATGAACTCATACAGACGAAGGTGACAAGTGAAGTTCCTTACTCTGTCAGATCTAAGTCATCTTTAGTGATGAAAAGTCAGAATCCTTTTTTTCTTTTGTTAGTGTTTAGTCAAAGTCTCGGATACTTAACATTATAACTTAAAGCTACAAAACTTTAAAGTATGTTTTTATGGAGTGGGTTTTTAAATGAAGAGCAAAACAGGTGGAGACAGTGGGGAACAGAGGTTCACCCTTTGGAGTAACCACCAACCCTGTGTGTCTGCCTTTATCGTCATCTGTGAGAAGCGCCTTAAGTCTTCATACTTTCTAATGGCCACCAGGGGGCGAGCCCCGTGGTTGCAAAAAGCAACAGCACAAAGTGTTCACAGAAGTCTGATCAGTCAGTAAACACTTTTGTATACGTTTATAGGTTCAGCCACTCATTTCAGGTTATATAGAATAAAATGTTGTAAATTACAGTTGTATAATTTACGGATTAGGTTAGGATTACAATTAGATTAGGTTAGGAAAGGTACATTCATTGGCTAACAACTCGTGGCTGAAAACGAGACTTCTCTAACTAATGAAATTAGCTTTCATCTGCTAAACTGAATGCTTACAGCTCAGACGGTCATGCTAATATTTACTTCCTGCATATACATATGCACTCTCTCATCCATCTATGTACAGACACAATGGAGACAGGAGAACCTTTACATGACATTCATCAATCAACGAGGCACATATTTGATTTGATCTGTCCTACCAAAGTTATTCCAGAAGCATGTTTCACGACTCAACATTGTTGAAGATATGTCTGCCACCACATTACTGAAACTGTTGGGAATAACCACTGTATAAGTACATCAAAACAACTAGCTCATATGTGCTTGGTTTTTGTTGCTGATTTGCTCTTCTGTAGCCAGGAGCAGGACGATCACCATATTTGTTAATTGCAAAATTCTCCAATTTCCATTCCTGATTCTTTGCCATGTTTCTCTTGAGTTATGGTCAGTGTCAGTAGTGGCATTGTAAAACTTTAGGGTTATTTTGGGACCATCTGTGGTGTGTCTTTTCTCCTGCTGATGTTGGAATTTTGAGCTAAAGCTCAGAAGCAGGAGGTTAGTGACCCTAAACACTTGAATAAATCTACTACAGAATTGCTTCAAACCAAGAAGGAGCCCGGCCAGAGTTCAGACTTCAGCCCACTTACCTAGTTCTGTAAGAAGGGAAGGACGAAATTCAATATGTATGCTGATTGTGAAAGTCTGGTTATTTTTGCTCCTCATCCCGGCTTGTGTGACTTGCCTTTTGGAAAACTCAATTTCATGAAAGAAAAACCAAAAGCAAAACCCAGGGAATCTTTTATCATAGATGAGACACATTATATCAAATACTAAGCAATCATTCTCTTAAGCAGAGTTGCTAATGTTGCTTGTTTATATTTTTCTAACAATTATAATTAAAAAAAATAAAAAATGATAACTTCAAAGAAGAAAAAAAATCCACTGATGTGCTTCAGTAGAGGTATTATGTGTTTCTTTTGTTTCTATGTTATATTGTTGCTTTATATAATATAATATATAATAGAATGGTGAAATCTAATCCCTCTACAGACCGCAGAACTTGCCTTACAGACCAGGCTCTGATCATTCTGCTAAATTTGTATAAATTAGCCAGATCTATCCTCACAAGACTTGAGGTATTTTGCAATTTTAGCTTGTTATAATACAAGCCTGCTTGATTTTGTCTCCGTAGCTTTACGATTTCTGTATGAATCAAATGATCTGCTGATATTGATGGCGATTTTTATCTGATGAGAAAAGTCCAGCTTGCAAACATGGGTTTCATGTTTTAGCTTACCGGCGATCATGGACTAATATTGACTTGATAGCCAACATGACAGTTAGATAGCTAACCTTAGTTTGCTTTCTCTACTTTTGTGTCCTAGGCATCCTTGCTTTTGTTGCAAACATAATATCTCAGGTCATTTCTTGTATTTCTTGGCATCCAACAGACTTGCACTCTGATTTGAGAAACATCCATTAACTGAAGAAAAAACAAAACAAAAACTTGTAATTTACTGAAATGCATGTAGATGGAGTGCACAGTCTGAAAGAAACCCAACTCCCTCTACTCGTTATGCACTCAGGAGGATGATCAGCGCTGGCCCCATTTCAGCGTTGTAAATATATTTCTATAATAACTCATCCATCTATTTAAAAACAGTCACAGACGACTTCTACAATGAAGTTTGTTCAAGTGGAGGAGATAAAAATATGTTTATGAATTATAGTGAAAGGCTGTTGTCCAAAACACCCATAAGCAGTGCTTGAAATTTCATCCATCAACATGCAGTCGAACAGCACCTGTAGCACAAACACACATTAACTCATCACATGGACTGACAGGAGACCAAAACAACCCCCACATGAGGTTAGACCAGGAAAGAGCAGTGTAAGGAACAGCTTTTCTCCAGATGAACTATTATCAAGTATTTACGGCATCAGCGAGGACCTCACAGCTCTGACAGGCGCTGACAAATCACCCCTCCTCCTCCGCCGCTTTCTTCTTCCGCTGGACCAAACGGGGGAGCCATTAGAGCAACACAAAGTGTTTAACCTCGAGGAAAATGCACAAACAAATGCAAGGCTGTGCTATCATAGAAAACGTGCTCTGACACAGGTGCTGGGAGGAAATCAGGACACAAAAACACCTCTGTAGATTACTTTTATTTGTGTAGACTAAACAAACTTAGTTTCCCTGAAATAATGTAAAGGAGATTTTTAATTTTGTGTCCATAATCATATGTTTTTGTTTTTAAAATAATTTTGCCAACTTTCCACCCTGCCCTGCTGCATCCGGAGTGGCTGAAACAGACTCATAGAAACACTGCTGACCAAGAAAACACTTTTCGAAATGTAAAAAAATCCCTCACTCATATTCGTTTAATGATTGGCTCTTATCAGTAACTACATGTCCTTCCCGATTTTCTCCCACAAAGCCACCAACCATCTGCTTCCTGTTGACGCCGGCACACGCATATGGTAATTAGTTAAATCCACATAATATTCTGGAATTTAAGTCATCAATCCTGAAGCACAGACTTCTTTGATGGTCCATTTGTCAAAATTAAGTACACAACAAGCCATTGTGTTTGTCAGATAACTGCATTAAAAATCTGAATTAGCAGTTAGCAGACAGCTAGTAGCTACAGTCACATGTGTTGGAACACATGCCAAAAAGGATCATCCCTAACTCTAGTTGGGACGATTAGTTACAAAGAAGTAATTTAATCCCCATACAGCTGTTTCAGCTGTTTCGAAGTTTGTAATTATCCAGAGAAATCGTCCATCCATCCACTGTCTGTTGCTTGTCTGAAGTCAGCTCTTGGTGGCAGCAGGCTAAGACATCCTTCTTCCCAGCCATAATTCCTAGTTCCTCCTGGGGGATCCCAAGGCGCTCCCAGGATATATGAGGCATATAATCTCTCCAGCGGGCTCTGGCCTACCCCAGAGTCTCCTGCCAGTCTGTGTGCCTGGAAAACCTCTCCAAAATCTACTTGAAGACCCCTATGGATGTCTTAGCACAGCCACTCTATGGAGGAGATTCGTTTCAGCCACACCTTTAGATTTAAAGTGATCGCTGATACTTTATGACCATAGACGAGGTTTGAGACATGATAAATTGAAAGCTTTTGTAGCAGGCTGTAAACCTGCTTGGTACTGCTGCAAAGCTGGACATTTTAACATGGGACTGACTTACTTTTGGAGCAAGCCTCAAGTGGACATTAAAGGAACTGCAGTTTTTGGCAATAACCTGTTTGATTAATTTTGTCAGTCCTGGAGGGTTGATGCTTGGTTGGAAGTGACAGCAACACCTCAGAAATACCACAGACACATGTGGCAGATGTGGCCAGAGCACCTGGGGTCCACTCTTCGATGGGTCACAGTTGTTTTAGAGGCACTAAAAGGTGCACCTGCACAAGATCAGTTAAGAGGTTTTAATATTGTTGTTGCTGATTTCGAATATATGCTGTAAAAAACAGTATTTATTGGCACCTGAACCACAATTTATTTTTAATTTAGCAAAGTAGAAATGGAGAGCAGACAGCCCCTCATGTCCCCCGTTACTGGGGTGCCTTTATTGTGCTGTTGTTGTCATTTACATTTTCTTCTGTTTCTGTTGTCAGACAACAAAACTAGTATGAAATCTGAGCGTGGTTCATAAATACCACGCTGACCACAAGTCGTTATCGAGGCGCCGAGCTGCAGATGAAATCATTATTTGAAAATGAACAAAAACACAAGTTGACAGCAGCGGTGCAGAGAGATCGCCTCTAACAACGTTTAAAATGAGAAAAGACAGAGAAGGTGAGAAGGTTGTCAAATACAACTTGCTTGTAGAACTTGAGGACATAGTATTACACTCCTTTTTTCCCCCTCACAAACTATAGTGTGAACCGTTTCAGCCACATAAAGGGGACACACACAGTCAGTAAATATAAACCGTGCAACAACTAAAGTCATAAACTGGACTTTTTCATTTCATTCATTAGAGTTAAAACATTTTGTACATGACTACATGAACCTTTTTTTGTTGTTGTGTACAGACACACGTGGACTGCCCCCCTCTCACGCCACACACAGACCAGCCTGCGGGGATCCCGCCTTCCTTCCTCCGTCCACTCGGGCCCACCCTGCACCTAACTCAGGACGAGACACACACCTGCTTCCACTCAGCTGCGGTCCCTTTGAAGCCAACATGTGGAGGTCTCTTACTGAAGCGCTTGGGGCTACTCTGCCCTAATTTCCCACTGTATACACAGATTATCTGTGCCTGGTAATGCAAACAGAGGGATCATCTAAATGCATGTGAACGCCCCTAATGGGCCCTGCCGATTGGACCTGGAACGGGGCCGCTCAATGTGGAGATGCCTGCAGTTCAAATTTGCACCGTGGCAATTCGTCAAAGGGATTACACACGTCTGCAGGGGCCTTTCCACAACTCCAAACTATTGCTATGGGAATCGTGCATACTTATGATGTATATATACAATATATCATCCTTTTCCGCTGGATTTGGAAAGAGCTGCCTCTACTTATTCATAAACTAAACATGAAACTATTCCAGCTCCTTGAAAGGTTTTTTTGCAATCAGTGAAGATTTCCTTGGATGAGTTTTGGAGATGGATTTCTACTCTGCTTGGCACTGCTCTTGACATTGTGTAGAATAACTTGAGGCAGCGGTAGCACCACAAATATGGGTCATGTAATCTATTCGAATTGATATTTAAATCATTTATATGTCAAATGGTGTTTTGAAGTAGCAGTCCAAACGAAACTGTTGATTTGGCAGGTTTGGATAAACCAGCAATCAAAATTTCTTTCTTTCTGAACTCACACACACTTGGATCCACTTTAAACCAGGCGTCACTCCAAATGAAAGACAACCACAATGTGGCGTGGGATGCAGTTAATGAGTTTAAAAGTGCGACAGCATCTGCTATGAGCCCCTACGAGTTGGATTGACAGGTAGGGCCAGAAAATCCACAGTCGTTGCAAACAAGCTGCTTCCCACAGATGCTGCCGACAGATGACAGTTGCTGGGCATCGTCGAAGCCGTCATGAAGAAAGGAGAGCTCCCGCTTTGCACCTGATAGAGCGTACAAAGGCTTCCAGGCAGCAGGCCCGGGAATTCAGCTCAGGGCCCAGGAAGTCAGAGGAAGCCACTTGGAGGGACGGCACAGCCAAAAGAAGCCCTCTTCAGTACAATAACTTCAGCGTGATGTGAAATCAGCCCACTTTCATGCGGGACTTTAATAAGGACTGGGTGGTTGTGAATGCTTGCTGACTGCAGATGCCCACCTGCCTCACCCACTAACCCCCTTTAAATAAATTGTTGATTTGAGGGGCCTTCCCCATGGCCGATAGCAGGTTCCCATGATCAGGTAGACGTTCATGTTCCAGAGATGACAGAAAAATCATCCAGATGTGTAGCTGCTGCTGCATCAGAAGCTGACGTGGAAAAATATATGATTTACATCTGGTGCACTCAGCACATATTGCTAGGCTTGCGCACACGCCCCGTAAGACTGCACATGACGTCAGGGTCCAAGCACGGAGTGACTCCAGACTTCTGACAAATTGCCGTCTTTGATTTTATTGGTATTTGACCTTGAGACTGATGTGGGATCCCTTCATATTATGAGAGGGCATAGATTATGAGCCAATGTGTTTTCAATAGAGCCCAGATCCATGCTAGCTGGTTTACGAGCAGTGGAGTGATGAAGTGGTTATTCAGGGAATGCTATAAGTGAGAGGGACAGGGATCGCCTTTCCAAAAGCCTTCTTTAGGGCAGACGGGGCATCCTTAAAATCATTTACAATATATCCTCTGTTGCACTCTAATCGAATCTGAATCAGACTGCCAGCCACGGCTTAGGGCTTTCTGACTGGAAACATCTTGCTTTCCATCGTAATATGTGCTATAGTATACTGTAAAAGAGCGCTACGACTAACTGCAAACCAGGATTGTGAGATTCTCGCTGCTGAAGGTGATCAAAAAGAGACACGCACCATAAAGGAATGTCATAAACATTGCCAGCTTCAATTTCAATGGAAACCTTGTGAAAATAAACTTTACAAGTTTGTTTTAAGTTCAGTTTTATTGATTGATGTCTGCAACATTTCAGAATTTAAAGGCTGTCGAGTCAGCTCTTCTGCAATGTCATGCTTAATAGAATTGGGACAAATGTACAAAGATCTCCAACATCAACTGACACTGCTTAAAGATATAACATGCAATAAATATATACAGATGCTGTTTTTGTTTATTCTCATCTGTGTTTCCAATAAACAATAAAATCAATAGAATCAGTAAGAATTCTATTGATTTGATGGTCTCAGTGATGTTTGATGCTTCTTCTTACCCTCACCCCCAACCAGTCACAGCAAATGGCTGTTCCTGAGCCTGAATTAAGAATTTACAAGCAGATTAAAATTGTAAAAATTGAAAGAAAATAGCCAAAACTCAGCCCTGATGGACATCCTGAGCCTGGTTCTGTTTGAGGCTTCTTCCTGTTCTTTCTTCACACTGACCCCAACTTATGCTCCTAATGAATCAATTGATCATTATGTTTTTATCTTTTATATTATGGACTCATCAATTTACCGTAAAAAGTGACCTCATAAAGTTGTGTACAGTGCTGCATAAATGAAACTGAATTAAAATGTTTAGTGGAATCGAGTTCTGCCACACCTTAATCTGTATTTGATTTTACTGCCTTTATCTCTGAATTTCTAAAAGAGTAGTGTTTTTTTTTAGTGCTGTGGTGTTGAGATAGTTGACCATCAAAGTGAAGCTATCAAATGATCTGTTCAACTGTGTTTCTATCCTCACCTTCGACCACAAGTTTTCAGTAGTGATAATAGAAAGATAAGATTGTGGATTCAAATGGCAGAATTTCATCTGAATGGTGTTCGGACTCAGTCTTATGGTGTGTTTACGAAAATACAAAGAGAATTTACTTTTTGCCTGGTCTGGTTACACATGAAGTCTATCCACTGAGGTCAACCCATGCAGCTAGACATGAGCCAGTGCTTTCACAAATTAAAATATTCACTCCCACGAAAACCAGTGAGCTGGAATTCTCCCAGCATCACTGAGTATCAGAAATGGAGACTTAGAAATGCCATTAGACGGCAGCTGGAGCTAAATTGTTCAACTTAACTTTTAACAACAGTGAAAAAGGATAAGGTATTTGTGCCGATAGTGTTAGGGCAGCTGTCCCTTTAAGAGTTCTGATACCTGGTGACATCACAGGAAGCAGGAAGTAGTAAGGTTTAGTGAAGTTTGCACATGGCCAAGGAGACTGCCATGAATCCACATGCATCTGCCTTCAATCCTTCGTCTTTTGGAGCATCGTCTGTATGTATATTGTTTATTTGATGCTTATCTGTAGTTCTGTGGTTGTATTTTGTGACATGAGGGAAGTTTAATGTGTAACTTTGATACATTGTTGAAACCACATGTTTAGAGCACGGCTAATGCTTATTCTTGAAGCTAAAGTGCTACGCTATGTTGATTTAGATTATTGTAGACTTGTAGGTACAGTGTATATGTACGATTTAAAGAATATACTGTAATTATAATTGTGTTATGTTTGTTTCAGTTTCACACTTTCTACATCATTAAACCTGTGGACAAAGAGTAATGGTCTTCAGAGTCTTGATGGAAGAAAAGTGTTGAACCTTGCTGCCGGTTCCTCTTCTGTGCAGTGTGAAGAGGGAAAGACAGTACAGTATTATTATGCTACAGTAATTGTGTCCAACAATCGGTTGTGCGCCTCCTTGCCCTGTTTGGCTTTCGGGGCAAATATTTGTGTGCGTCACATAAGTAACATGAGGTAAAGCTTTGCATTGTGTTTGGTGTGACTGCACCCTTAGAATTTAGGAGGTTGGCCACTCAGGTGGAGCTCAGACTCACTGCATAAGCACCGCACAAGGAGCCAGCTCAAGCTGTTCAGGTGGAGCAGGGTGTGTAGACCCAGGAAACTCTATGGAGGAAGTTATTGAGAGGCATGTGACCAGCAGTATTAAAAAGGTCTTAAATGTATAGTTTCTTAAGAGAAAAAGGTGATTACATATCATGTCATTAAGTTATGTTACATTTTAATGTTGACCAAATGAAAATAAACAGTCAGACAGCAGTGTACTTAGTAAACTGCACTGTGTATTGTTGGTTTTAGCACCCATCACTTCTAGCATTCATGATGGATTACAACCTCACGTACAGCCTGACCCCATCAGCACACACATGCGTATGCCATTTCCCTAATCCAACTTATATCAAAAGACACAATTTATTATCCTTTCTCTTCTTGCATTCCCCTCTGTTCGCTCTTTCTCCCGGGCTATGATGAGGTATTGAGAAAAAGAGAGGATTAAGTTACCAGGAAATTGAAAAGGTGCAAGAGCAGCCAGAGATGTGAGATTACTCTGGTTTATAACACATCTCCTGATGAGGATAACACGTGTGTGTTTAACACAGTGCGTGAGACGGGTCCAGCCGAGGGTTGAGGGGGATGGAGGGATTGCAGGGTGAAAGGTGGTGATAGACTGAACGATACCTGCGGATAAACAGGAAAGCGGAGAGGGAGGGGAGCTGTGTGCGGGTCTCTGATGTGGTTTGGACCTCAGTGAGGTGAGGCGTGGGTGTGCTTGTGCATATGTATGTTTAAATGTGATTGGAATGCAATGAGGAAGAAAATTTCTGTCAGGAGCTTTGTATATAAGAATCTGATTAATTTAAGTGTTTTTCATGAACCAATGGAGCATAACAGTATTTACAGCTTAGGCAAAAGTCCACTATGCCTGTCTCCATACCAAGTTTCCTGTGCTTCATTGCCTTACTACAGAATGAATAAGTGTAGACAGATATACATTTTATTACTAAATAAATATTAATATCATAATAACGGAAAACGAAACAATTATCAACTTTCAAAGTGTACTAAAATTGTTTTAGATGAAGGGGGAGGAGCTAAAAACAGACAGGATGAACTGCAGGCCCTCAGTTCTGCAGTGCAGCTTTGTATTAGTTAAACCAAGATTAGCTAATACAAGGCTTAAACTGAGTCATGCAGCTTTAGGAGAGACCAAGACTAAAAGCATGAAGCTGGAAATGAGCATAATAGGTCCTCATTTACAAACAAACAAACCAAAAACTGAGAAGCTCATTTTGGTCTTCAAGGAAAGGATTGTAACTTGTAACTTATTGTAATTTCTTGCACACCCGGCCATTAGCCTGAGCCACCACTGTGTGATGGTTTCTTCAGGGAAATTTAACGCCATCATATCAAAGTGGAAAATAAATGAACACAGACCCCAGAGAGCATGTGTGCATCCATGAGATATGTTTGTGCTTGTGATTATGTTTGTAATAGTGGCACATTTGTATGAATAAATCATTAATGGTGTTCACCATGTGCCGTAGGTGTATGCGTATTATTTGTTTCCACTTCCGTTGGCATGTCTGCTCATGTTTGAGCAAAAAGGAGAGCGACAGCAGGAGGTGTCTTCAGAAGCACTCCCTGCTGCGAATCAAGCCCGGGTTTCCTCTCAGATGTAATTATCACTCTGTAATTATTGACTAATTACACTTTATAGCGACTGGAAATCCTCCTGATAACTTCTCTTTTCTCCAGATGGGGAAAGAAATCTGCAGAAAATGTGTGTAGGTGCAGAAAATAACAATAGTGCCATACTTTCTGAGCATAATGAGCAATGAAACATAGTCATTAACTGTGATTTTCCTATTGTCATTATCATTTTTATAATGATATTCAGGTCAATGGAGAGCACAAGGCACCAGCTCAAATGCAGCAATAAGTGTCATGACTTTGGTGCCTCGATTAAGCCTGTGAAACACGTGTGAGGAAAGTAATGTGCTCATTTTAATTGTAATAATTACAGATAATGGCCTCAGCAGTCAGTTCTATATCATTAGACCAATAGAGTTGCATGTATATATTTGTTCAGAAGCACATCTCTGCCCGTGAAAAGGTTACATCACACAAACTAGCCGTTTCTGTTGGTCTGAGCTGAATGTGTCGCATTGTGCTCACAACACATGCCCTCAAGGGCTAACATACATGCTGTTCCTATCTGTCAGGCTAGGAACAGCATATCTGGGCCAAATCAAACCTACTGTTTTATGCGATGACAACTCCGGCTGCTGAAACATCATTTTAACGTGTAACTCTATAAATCCCTGGTGAATGCTGCCAGCCTCTGAGGGTCGATTCCCAGAGAGCTTCCGACGCTAAAAACGGCTGCAGAGACGGTGCTGCGAGGAAAGCGAATGTCATTATCTCAACGTTAGGAAGCATCCCTCAAAAGTTCTCCATGCCGAGCCAAAAGCGTTTGTTGGAAGATGATTGTGGTTTAATGCGAATTGGGTTTTATTTTTGTATTTCCGCTGGAAGACGATGACATGATTCAAGGAAAACTGGGTGAGGTAAAAAAAGAACTGTCAAGCAATGAGGATGCACTAGTGCATCTTAAAAAGGTAAACCTATATATATTCTTTATACATGTGAAATACCAAGTCCCGTTTTTGCTTATTTTTGAAGATTATGGCTTATAGCTAAGTATTATGCTTCAGTCAGGTTAATGAAACTTGCTAGATTATTAACATCTGAGTGGGCCCGACCCAAGTGGGACATCATTTGTTGGGGGTGAATGTATTGACTGACTTGGAGTATTTGTACTATGACCTATGCTTTTAGTCACACTGCAGTTATATTTAGTTTGTTTTAGGAAAATATCACAGTTCGAGTTAAATTTTGGGGTGTGCAGGATAAAAAGAAAAAAGTTATTATTATGCCACCAAGGGATTTAGTGTATTTAAACTGTTGTAAAGGAGTTGTTCTCATTACAAGACAGAAACTGCAATCAGTTGTGATATTCATATATTCTTTATTTATCAAGGTAAAAACTCTGGCTTTCAAAATGTCTTTCCTCATGAGATATCTAGCCAAAAGATCATCAGAAATGCAAACAAATATAACATAACAGTTCTGTAAAAAGACTGATTGATGACAATGTATATAACACAATGTAGGTACAATAACATAGTCATGATAATATTTGCAAAACAGGTCATTTCTTTATTTTATATGTAACTGCTTCCTAAAACCTGCTGACTACAGCATATTTACAAACATAAGCAAAGATACTAGACATAAAAACATAAAAAAACTTCAGATATCACCCTTTGGCTGAGCGGGGAAACCCTAACTGAACAGAGTCCAAAGTGTAAAGAACTAATCTAGAGTGAAATGAAAGAGTGAAAGTCGCAGTTTGAGCTTCGGTTTGAAGCTGCAGACTGGAGCAATGTGGACGCTCAATGAGAGGCTCTAGATCTGGTGATTAAAAGCAGATGCGGACGAGATGATAAACTTTGACTGTTCTACTTTGAAAATAATTAACATATTTATTACAATGTGTTTCTTGTCTTTTTGTAGTCAGCTATGTGGTCAGTTTTAAAATGTCAGCAATGAGCTGTTCACTTTGTTTTAAAGTGAGCGCTCTGTTTTTATACCATCTTGAAACGAATCCCACCCATTAATGAAAATGTATTTTGTGTTAGCTATTGTGTTGCTTGTTGTACCCTTTGCTTAGTAGCTTACCCTGTTTTTTAACTTTAGAATCTATAATGAAAATATATAAACAATTTAAATAATAACATTTCTTTGTCCTACTTTTGTCAAACCTTACTTAAATTCAGAAAATGGGATGAAAATAAGAAACTCGACTTTCTGAAGAAACATCTTTGCAGTTACTGCTGTTGTTGTAGGATGGGGTCAAATTGAGCACTTCTGATGGTTCTAATGTTAAAGGCAAACATCACATTTCATCAAAAAGACACCCCTGCTTGTTGAAGAATGATAATAACGGTGAGTCTATGAATATGACTTCACAGGGCTCTGACCAAACATCAGTGATAATCTAGAAGTGAGGACTGGCCTCTCTAAAAAGTTGAATAATTATGCAAATCTTCCAAACTTTGAATTCCATTTTACAAAAATAGCATATTCAATACCAAATTTTCAATAAAATGTGATGACTAAACTAATTACATACATACTAATAGACACATTTCTCCATGTGTGAAGATAAATGTAATCTAAAAATGAAATCATGCACAGCTACCGGTCTAATTGACTACCTACCTTCTACAGACCCAGGAGGCAACACTAGAATAATTTGGCCAAGTACTCATCCATCTCATATCTACATTGCTATACCTACAGATACATAGAGACACTCTAAACAGACTCCAAATAAGCATAAATTGAAAGCTGCAAAAATTAGGGATCAGCTGGGAACACAGCTCTCCAACCTCCAGTCAGCATGCAAAATGTAATTAGTGTGATGAGTCCCCTAAGTACCATCACAGTATCCCTTCCTCTCCCTCTCTAGTGCCTTAATGAAATATCAGACTTTTATTTTGGCACTGAGACCGCTGTTAACCTCGGCTGCGTTTTCAATGTCAAGCGGCTGCATCAGCAAGTGATTCATGGCATTATTAAACATCAATAAAAATCAGAGAAATCTCTCTACTGTGCACTACTCACAAACACAAGATGTGCTATTATTTACGATAAAGTGCTCTCCAGATGAAAGCGAGATACCTTAGGGTTATGTTTGGCAGCGAGTAGAAAGATGTGTAAGCTTTATGTATATTCTTAGGTGAAAGGGGAAACATCATTTGCAGATGAGTAAGAAGGCAACGAACACGACACAGTCTAATCTGTACTGGATCAAAAAGTGTTAAAGGAAGGTATTATGTTGGTATTAACTTCTGGAGGGCCAATTTACTGCCCACTGCAGCCATTTTACACACACATACACAGGACACATATGACAAACTCTCCATTATATACAGTGTTGGGAAGGTTACTTTTAAAATGTATTCCACTACAGATTACAGAATACATGCCCCAAAATGTATTTTGTAACGTATTCCATTACGTTACTCAATGAGAGTAACGTATTCTGAATACTTTGGATTACTTAATATATTATCATGCTTTTTACAACTACATGAATGTACTATTGCTGTGTGATTTATTACTATTACTGGAGGTCCGCGGCTCCGAACCATAATAAAGGACCTCTGGCTAATACGTCGGGTTCGTGTCAAGCTCGTAGCTGAAAACTAGCTTTACTTTGTTGTCTGGGTCAGCTTTGCTAGCGAGAGACAGAGAGAGCCGTTGAAAGGCTGCTCCTACGGAGCTTATTGTTTCAGAGGAAAACACGAGCACAGTGTACAGTCGAGTCTTAATAGCGTACTTACAATTGGGCTCTTCAGGCACTCTTTTTGGCTGCAGTGGTTATTATTATATTTACATGCTTCCACCTCCCGTTTCTGCTCGATGACAGCTCGTACTTTTCCACTCTCCTTTTTCTTCCTCCTCGCACTCACAGACACATAACGTGTCGCAGTCTATTCTGATGCAGCACGGACTACACTGCCCACGAGGCTACATTCTTTAGAGCTATGCCTGTAGCATTCTGCCTATTAGCTTAGCACAACAACAACAACAAAAAGGCGCTCTCTCACCCAGGAAACACACAGTCGCAGAGAGAGCGCATCACCCTGTAACCATGGCAACCATAACGCTGCCGCCTGGAACATAGCTGTCAAACAAAACTCAAACAGTCCTGACCCGCGACAATATGAAACAGGAAAATACCGCTGTGTAATCCATTTATTTCAACAAAGTAACTGTATTCTAAATACCACCTTTTTAAATGGTAACTGTAACGGAATACAGTTACGCATATTTTGTATTTTAAATACGTAATGGCGGTACATGTATTCCGTTACTCCCCAACACTGATTATATATATGTGCAGGTAAAAAAAATTAATTTATTAAAATTAATTTAGACAATTGTTTGGTCTGCTCTGTTTTTTATGGTTTTACATAAACTGCATTGAACCAGTGTCTGTTGATACTTCTTAGATGCTTTTAAGGCGAGGTGAATGCAACTCTAATTTCTTTAGAAAAACTTCTGAAAAGGTCTTCGTGTTGTCTTCAGTGACTGTAGTCAGGCATGTGGACGGAAGCAAAAAGAATAAAGATAGATTCAGTAAACTGAAGGTTGTGTTTGAGTGCCTGCATTCTTACTAATAGCAAGAAGGGCCCAATTTCAGTCAGTCAGTAGTCAGTCAGTAAGAAAATGATCTATGACTCAACAAATACTTTCTTGTAGGAATAAAAGTGCTATAAAAGTTTATGCACAGCACTTATAAAAAGGTAAAGCAGTTTAAGTTGGATCAGTGGATTGATGTGGCATCCAAACTCACCATAATGCTGAGTTGGAGGTTGAAGCTTTCAAGTTAGGAGTTACTATAATCTGTGGTCAGAAGCTGTGGGAGTTGGTCAGAACAGCTAGGTGCAGATGCACACCATCAGAATGAGTTGTCCAGGACATCTTGTTTCTACTTAGAAACTGATCACAACACCTTCTGGACATCTCCTCTTGAAGGTTTTCCAGTCACTCCCAACTGGAAGGGTTTAAACACAGAACACCCTCAAAAGAGTATCTCTCTCATCTGGCCTAGGAACACCTCAGCATCAATGGATGGATTGATAGAATCAATTTCAAATAGAGAGACGTTAGAGTCAAGAGCGAACATTAAGAATACAGTTATTGAAAAGATTTATAAGAAGGCCCTATTTTGACAGGGTCACAAACTCATGGTCATCTTTTTGTTCATAGTCTCTTTCCCACAACCAACAAAACCAATCAGATAGTCGCCCTTCCCTCTACCTGTTTCTGTTGGAGGTCTCTTTCTGTGAAAAAGAATTTCTTCCTCCCAAGTCGCCAAGTCTTGCTCTAAGGGGGGCATCTCAGAATATTTACCTTACTATCAGTGAAGTGAAACACATGTTGTAATGAACAGGAACAATATAAAAAAAAATGAAAACATTAAAGCATGTTATGGTTTAGGTTATAGCTAACTTCTCACTGAAAAGGCGGTACCACAGAATGTATTTTTTAGTGTCTTGGTCAGATCAAGGCTACTTGTGCCCCCAAAAAAGAAACAAACAAACAAGATGGCCAAAAACAAAAATGGTTTCTTTTTTTTCCAGTGCAGAAACACTGAGGCTCCTTAATGACCCATGGTGATGATATATGGAAAGCAAAGGGAAATACCTGCAAAGTGTACCCAGTTCATTGGAAGGTTCCTCTTTGATTTCTGTGCTTTGGTCCTTCTCTCGTTGTTTCAGGCCATGGTCTGAGCCAACACCAGCCTGTGAAGAGAAGATAAAAAGTAAACACGTGCTCTCAGAATTGGAACATGGCTTCATCCTCTCATCCTCCAGTATTCTTGTTGTCCTCTTCTCTGAAAATCCCCATGAACTGTCACATTTTTCCAATCAGCTAGGGAGTCCAGGAAAAAAACATTTAGACTACATATCACATATCCACAGGCACACATGCATCTTTAGTGTGTTCAAATCTGATTTCTTGTCTTTGTTTCATTATAAAAACAGTAAAAAAAACATGCACTCACACTAAATAAACTCATGACTCCGTACAGTAATATCTCTTAAAGCTGTCTGAAGACAGAGGGGATAAAAAGCACCTTGAACGCAACTTGAAAGAGAATGTCAGGTGTGAAGATTTGAGTGGATGCGTTCAGATGGAGGGGGCACGGTCCAGCGAAGCCGAGCGAGGAGACACAATCAAAACACAATGCATTATTCATCCTCCAACTTGTGCTACTGTATTCCTCAAATAACATCAAGAATACGAACTGGCACAGATCACAGTATGAGGGCTCTGGCTTTGTCTTTGCTCTGACTGTGAGGGGTGTGATCAGTTCTAACACATCTGAACAGAACAGGTCTCAAGACGAGCTTGGTGGGTTCAGTAAACACACACACACACACACAGAATGTGGCTGCTAGCTTCTATTGCACACACAGTTCCCCTGGAGCGCAAGCAAAAAGGTCAAATGCCTCATTCTCAATGTTTGGGTTAATTGTGAAGACATTAGTATGTAAAAATAACAACAACTATGTGACCAAAAGCCTGGTGTGAAATAATCAGCTAAATATCAGTTCTCTGTGCATGAAGCCAATGTATTAATCAGTGCATCCTCTGGGTATGTTCTCCACTAAAGCTTTGTAAAGTAAGGAAAATGAATTTGTCATCTTATGATAAAAGAAAACTGTCACAGGCTCAAGAGAACGCTCACTCCTCCTGAGGCCGTCAGTGATACAGATCCTTCAAGGATTTAGAAAAACTGCTCCAGGCCTAAAGTTGTTTGATTGATGTTCTCTGTCCAAAATGTAATGTAGAGCAGGTAAACACCATCCAGACTGACGGCGAAACAACTAGTAGCTTAGTGTCCCAACATTCAGAAGAAGCAACAACTGGATCATCACCCCCACCTGAGATTGGAGACCAAGCCCCAAGTATGATTGAAGGTGTGTTGAGTGTAAAAGCCACTGACCTGAGAGATAGAATCATGGGAAAACTGGAAACCTGGAACCTCCATAGCAGATTACCAAGACTATGTTAAGTACCCTCTGAAGGTCTACTAGAAGATGTGAATGTAGACAATCCCTACTGCAACCATCCATCCATCTTCTTCAGCTTATCCAGGGGCGGGTCACAGGGCCTAAGCAGAGAAGCCCACTCTCACCCTAGGGTGAAGCCAGCGATCTTGTTCTTTTGGTCACTACCCACAGCTCGTGACCATAGGTAAGGGTAGGGACATAGATCGACCAGTAAATCGAGAGCTGTGGTTTTACACTCAGCTCTCTCTTCCATAAGAATTATGAACAGAATCATTGACAAAGGGCAGCCCTGGTGGAGTCCATCACCCACCGGATACGAGTCCGACTTATTGCTGGCTATGCAGACCAAGCTCTTGTAACGGTTGTATAAGGATCCAA
Source organism: Astatotilapia calliptera (assembly GCF_964374335.1). Taxonomy (NCBI): domain Eukaryota; kingdom Metazoa; phylum Chordata; class Actinopteri; order Cichliformes; family Cichlidae; genus Astatotilapia; species Astatotilapia calliptera. The sequence continues at coordinate 28,590,451 of NC_137437.1, forward strand.
TGGCCAGTAGCAATGGGCCAGATGCCCCATATCCCGAGGGATACAATTGAATACCTTCTCCACCACATAACAGGAGGTTGAAATATGTTAGCAGGCAGCACATACATGGAATTCCATAACCAAGTGGTCGGCACTAGTGTACAGGAACATCTGTGCCAAGTATGGCCTAGAAGTCCCATGGTCAAAAGGGACACACCCCCTAGTGTGGTTAATAATGACCGAGCTAAGAAGTCCTGTTGGACTTCCAAATACAGACAGACAAAAGGGTGATAACTAACCAATCAGACATAGTAGTGGTGGACAAGCAGAGGATGACAGCTGTAGTGATAGATAGATAGTTACTAAGTGATAGCAACATCAGGAGGAAGGAAGACGAGAAGTTGGAGAAGTGCCAAGGGCTCAGAGAAGAGCTTGAGAAGATGTGTAGGGTGAAGGCAACAGTGTTTTTTTTTATAACCCACCCAGGTACACATACATATGGAAAAAATAAAAACTCTAATTCTCATGTTATGAGGTAAACATTTGTGGGTTCATTAAAACAATCAGATATCAGATGACCCTAATGAGCAGCACTTGGTGATGTAAGGGAGAACTTCAATAGAATCATGCTTAAGGAGGAGCAGCCATCTGCCTCAAGCAGCTGGAGGTTGAACTAAAGACTGAAAGAGTGAAGGAATAGCATCTTTTGGAATGTCTTTTGAAATCATTTCCTCTCAATGCACTCTGAAATTGTTTTCTCTGAACCTTTCTGTTCATCTACCACATACTGTGTCTGCTGTACTCTACTTCTAACCAGTGAACCTGCTAAGAGCTCCATAGATTAACATGATGCAGTTATGTTAGTCTGAGACATGCATTCACTACCTGAGTTAAAATCGTCTGCTCAGATTTCCCCTTTCAAATCTTTTTTTAATGCATTTAGCTTGATCTGAACTTTTGGAAGTACAGTGTAAAAACTCTGATTTTTATTCTGTTTCTTAAACAGTTGTCCTTGTTATCAATGTCATTATTTCAACTATTTGCAGTGAATTATGTTGATAAAGCTTCCAGAATGTGAAAAGAAATGTTTTCTATTCAGACTTTATTTATGTTATAGTTCTTCAAAAGACTTATCAGTTTGAATCTCATAAATTCAGAGTGGACTAATACACAGTTTGTGTTCTAGTAACTTCATGCAATGGCCATTGTAATAAAAGGACACGCCAGGTAACACAACTAAATTGTTGTTAATAGATCTGACAGCAATAGAACTCCTTAGCACAGAGGAATGAGATCCATATCAGGCTTTGGACACAATACTTGTTTACAGTGATGAGAATAACGGCGTTACAAGTAACGGCGTTGCTAACGGCGTTACTTTTTTCAGTAACGAGTAATCTAACTAATTACTATTCAGTTACTAACAAGAAAATGCGGGGTGTTACTATTTTTCAACAAACAGACGGTTGAAGCTGTGTTCAGCTTACCGCATCTTATATCAGTTGCACGGAAGTAGCTGATTACGTAAGTAATCTGGACGCTAAAGCTTTAAGCAGCTGCGCGCGCTCCCGCGGACGATAATCACGATCACTGTCTAGCATAAGACCTGGAGCTAAGGGGGCAAAACAATCGCATGAGTGCTGCTGTTTGACTGAGGAAGAATAAAGTAGTCGTGGTAAGCCAATCACATGACCACTTATAGAGAAAGCAACAAGGTGATATATACCAGTTTTTAAATTGTGTTGATAGGCCACGTAAAACCAGAGTCATGATAAACAATATATACGAGGCGTTTTTTCCTGAATAGTTTCGTCACGTTTGCTGTCTAAGGACAGCGCTAGCAAGCACGCTTTGCTTATGACCCTCCCCCCCCCCCCCCCCAAAAAAAAAAACAGGGGAAGTTTTAGGAGTGAGAGAGAGAGAGCGCGAGAGAGAAAGACAGCAGAAAAAGAGAGAGAGCGAGTTTTGAGATGTGAGAGATTTGTGACGTTTAGCGTGTTTGGGGTGTGGAGTTAATGTGTTGTCTTGTGTAGTTAACATGTAGTGTTGCGGATAGTTTTGTGTTGTGTGTCAGAACAATGAGGCAACTGCTGTCTCCAGGTAGAAAAAGGAGTGATACACCTGCTGCTGTCAGACTTGCAGGTATCAGGCTGTGATGTTGTGTGTAATGTCGTTTTTGTTCCACTCTCTTAATTCAACATGTGAACGTGCTCTACATGAGGTGTAGATGGCATAGCTTGTACTTATTATCCTGTTGGGTTTGTTCTCTGATTAATAAAAATGGAGAGGAGCAACAACAACCAAAGGTCAGTCCTAGAAAGTGGAATTTACCTCACATTTAGAGCTCCATTAGATTACAGTTGAGATCAAGGGAAGAAGCACCTTTTATTGCTGTGGGGCTTTGCTGAGGATAAGCTGCCTGTCATAAACCCTTCAAAAAGGCTGTGAGGATGATCCCAGAATGTAAAGTGATTCCCTGTTCAATTAAAATTAAAGGCCAAAAGGTGCTCAGGCATACTGTGGATGAAAATCACTCTATGCCAGGAGCTGACCTGCTGGAATTAAACTTTAAAAGCAGCGTTCTCATAGAAGTATCTTGACTGACAGGTGGTGGCCGGTTGGCTTAATGTCACGCTATGGAGTTAACTGACAGTGTAAGGAGAAGCTGGAGAACTTCTAACATACTCCAAGTATTTCCATTAACCCCCAAATAAACCATTGAAGAAACACAGTCAATGCCTTGTTGTGACATTTGGTCCAAAAACACGAAGACAGGTGGAGATATTTGTGCCGTGTTGAACATATAGCAGTACAGCCAGCCATACTTAAAGTACACATGCTAAAGGCCTTGTACAAATATTGCTGTCAGCGTTTTCATTAGCTCCAAGTGTGGCACTAACGAGGACACAGAGGAACATCTGTCAGCACCGACTCTAAAGGCTCTTGAATGCCATTGTGTTTCGTATTTACATTTATGACCTCTCCAGTCTGGGCTCTTGTTGTGGAGAGCTATGTTTACTTTAAATGCTCCATTCATAACAAGGCAGCAGAAGAAAAGGAGTAATGCCGCATTTAAGCTCCAACCACTTGTTCTGTCTAAATCTCCTTTGTTACCCTGAAAACCCTTGTAAAGATCTTGAGTATTTTGACCTCGGATTCGTCAGTCAGTAAAAATTGTGCATGCAGGTTAGACAAAAAAAAGTACCTTATCTTCCTAAAAGTTCTCACGAATCACAAAATCACATTCTGCCATCAATCTGCAGTTGAATGAGGTCAGATTGGCAATTACAAGCAATCTGACTGAGATAATACGGCAATTAACTGTGATAAATCAGCCAAAATGGTGAATCTTCTGCAGTCTGACTTCACATTCAGCCCAGACAGAAACTCATAGATCTAAAACAGAAATACCTGTACAAATTATGACCAGTTTCTGTCAGATGGTGAATTAACTGCAAAATTGAAGGACCATGCTTTTACATGCTTTGACCATACAGGAACATGGCTGAACTGGTTGCCAGTCGGTTGTAGTCTGGTCGAGTTCCCTGTTACAAAGAGACACAGAAAAGTACAAATACAGATAAATTTTAGGTAGCAATTATTTGCAAATCTTTAGCAATCTCTGTGAGAGTGACTGCGATCAATTTGAGTCGGCTCACAATTATTTGTAGACAGGTTGGCACCAGCAGGCAATCGATCTGAAATTGGCCCCTCAGATGCTAAGGAGGTTGCACATTCAATCTTGGAGTAACCAGTTGCCCTACTTGCTACTGGTCCCAACAGCAAAACAATTCAACACAACTACAGTCCAAGCACCGATTATTCCTAGTCACAGGCATGTTGCTGTTCTGCTTTTACTGTAGTATAATCATTGTTGAAAGCATTGCACTCTACCAAATATCTTTAACCAAAATGGTTATGTCTGGCTTAAAAGAACCAACCCTGCAGCACCAAAAAGGTAAATACTAGACTATTGTTGAAAAAAGAAAGAAGAAATAAAAATCTGATGAATTTTATTCTTTAAAAAAAGACAGCAAAAAAAAACCCCTCTGTAAAAAAAGATCTAATGCATAAATGTTTGTGTCACTCCCTTATTTTCCATTTTATTTCATTTAAGATCTGCATGCTTTAATTACATCACCTGGCTTGGAGCGAGGGTCTCTGCAGACAGTGGTTTATTACATGTTGGAACACAACTTTTCAGTGACATCCTTCATTGCAGAAGAACATTAGTTCTGCAGGTATGCTCCTCTGGACAACATAATTGCACAGGAAGGTTGTTGACTTACTGCCTCAGAGGCAGTGAGCCTACTGGGTAGTACCCTGTAGGTTGATGACTTCTTTAATGAGACTGGAATCAGGCGAAGCAGCATGTATAATAAGTTAACACTCTATTTGAAACTGCTCTTTTCTGTAGGGGGGAGAATGGCAAACAGAGCTAAGAGCCACTGGGTTGAACTGTAAAAGTATTTTTTAAATATTTAAGTCTGTGTTTGTATTGGTCCGTGGGAGGGCAGTGTGACCTTTCACCTGCGGTTTGGTCAAGACAGTCATCAGGCTGGATAGAAACAGCAGGGTGTGTGAGGAGAGCTGAATGAAACAGCAGGCAGACAGTCGCAGATAGCAGGCCAAGATTTAATATGAGGTAAAAACAGGAAGAGGAAAACAGAGAAATAAAGAGAGAAACGCTTTGGTGAGAATGTCCACCCTGCCGATGCAAAAACAACATTGTGGATAATTTGTTTTTACAGCCTTTTTAAAAATCACTACGGTAAGTAGTTCCCCCATCGTGATGGATCTGCATTTTTTTCAGAGCACATTCCTGGTTAACAAGTCACTTTCTCTAACTGTATGACAAACACACACAGGGGCGACGATGTTACAAGGGTTATCTTATCAAGCAGTGCAGGCATTCAGGGTCAAGACAGGTAACCACAAGCTCACATGGCAGTGTTCATTCTTCATCTGACCGTCCAGCACACTGATCAGGATTTCATTCCCGGAAAGAGACGCTGTCAGAGTGCAGATTTGTGCTCTGTGTGAGGCTCATGAGTCTTGTGGCGACCATGTGGAGCCTAAGTGACAGGAGCTGAAGATGACAACAGTGTGTGTTTTTGCATACTAATATAGCCAAACACATATACGGAGCCAGGAGTCCTCTCATCTTCAAGTATTTGTGTGTGCTTCTTTTCATGTAAGTACACTCAGTGATGCTTGGCTTCTTCTGGATGAAGCAACAGGAACATGAACTCACCACTTCAGCAGACTTAGGCAGTACTTTGCAGTTATAGCTGTCAAGTCTCAAGTGATGCTCTGTCAGAAACAACGGGGATTAGGCTAATGATTTTCTTTGCAGCCTTTGGAAAGTTTGTTATTGTTTTATTATTGTGCTGCTAGCACTCCCTATAATCCCCATTATCTCCAGATTACCTCATTTGGAAAGAGCTCACTGGGTATTCCCCATCGTTTTACCTTGGTCAGAGAATGAAATCAGCATCTGAAAGTGTATTAATACAAACACACACCAACACAAACACACACAGACAGGACTATTCATAGGCACAGAGTGTTTAATTAAGAGATATGGAAGGGGGGGCAGACAATAGACTATTGTTGCCTGTTTGGATTGGAAATTATAGTAGTGAGTGAAGAGCAAACTGAATCCATTAGCTGAAACAATTGATGCTTTATGGAGAAAAGTCCCAACGCACACATCCTGGCATCACATGACACAATGATAAAATCAGTCCATAGTTAATCTGTTGTAAGTATGGCACAGTGATACGCACACCGCCATTTCACTGAAACCTTCCACTTTATTATCAAAGGTCTAATCTGAATCCTGGTTTAAACTGGCTCTTAAAAGGAAAAGAACTAAAAGCCCAGAATTATAATTTTGTATTTGTTTTAGACACAATTAAAACATTAACATCTGTAGCACCATTTATTTAAAAGCAATTTTAAAAAGAAGTGGCTTAGGCATTAAGAGTTAGCATTACTTAGAAAAGGAAATTTCAAGGGGCAAACAATATTATTTGTGAATGCAGGTATTTGTTACACAACAGTAAGAAGATGTTCCACATGAGTGGTAAGTTATATCTTATATCTTATTATAAAATGTTGAAACTTCACTTAAAGTTAGCTAGAAGGACCAAAACAGATTTTATATCAGGCTTAAAACATATTTCTGCTCTAAAGTTTGGTGTGTAATATGTGGATTTAACATGGAAATTACTGGGTAGTAACTCTTGTTTTAGTTTCAAAACAGTTTATTGGGCTGTAGAATGATGACACTGATTGGTTCCCTCTGTTTGGCATAAGTTTGCCAAAAGAAAGGCTTAACTGTATGGCCAAAACAGGAAAATAGTAGTGGACTAACGGGGAGAAAAAACACTTGAATGAGAGAAACCCAAAGTGAAAGAAGACCAAACCCTGGACTGACTTTGGGTTGATAGGAAGAGTTCTGAGGTTTTGGACTGTGCGCAAGAGACACTCAGCAAAACAGATTAGAGCAAGGCTGCTATCATAAAAGAGTGCAAAAGAGCAGAAAGTTATTTTAGTGTGCAAATTTATGAATATGTATGCAGTAAGTTCATTTTAGTATCTATCAGTGTCAGTTAGCTGGTCACAAACAAGGTGACCTTATGTGGAAGCAAGTGATCTAAAAACATAACACAGTGTAAGTGCAGGTCTTGTGTGTGTTTTCCTCTCTGAAAACTGCATAGGAATTCAGATCGATGGAAGTCAGCTGAAGGAAACGCGGTGTGTTTTGATGCAAGCAATAGATGAAAACTGTATAAGGTCATAGAGATCAGGCCGAGTCAGTCTTTGGATATATTGTATAGAACAGCTCAGGTTTGTCTAGGATTTATCCACAGACTGTATGAAACATGGACGTCACGTCTGGGTTGGAAAAATTGAGCCAATGAGTAGGGGTTTTATAGCTGCATTATATCTGAAGGCCACCAGATGGCGATAGCTGTGGTTTCAAAAAGACGTCTGGTATTTCCAGTCCTATAGATGTGAACAGGAAATCCAGTTTCTGACTTAAACACTTTCCAGCTGAGGTTAGAGCTCAATTATTTGTTTTAGATTGTTTTGAAAAAAAAAAAGTTTATTTTCTAAATCTTACTCATTCCAACTGGCGGATGACCTGAGGCATGAACACGCACACTCATTGGTTGGTAAAGGAAGAACACAAAATATTTATTTTTGCATGCTGCCACAATAAAGTAAAAACAAAGAAGCACACTGAGGCGATGGTATACCCATTGCTTGGTGTTTGGCTTTTTGTCAGACTCGGGTACTTGGTACCAGGTACTATCACCTATGGGAAACCCTAAAAACGTAGCGCTTATTCTAGCTGAGCTGATCTGATTATGTACTAATGGAAAAGGGTTATTCGTCACACATAAAAAGCCTGTTGTATATTATTTATTTATTTATTTTTTAGCCACTTAGGGGCAGCAAAATGTGACACAAAAACAAAACTGGCATCCAGCTGTTAGTTGCAATAAACATGACTTTAAAAGAATGAAGAGGTTCGTCCATGTCTGCTTGACTGTTCGGAGTTACATACACCAAGTTAGAGAAAGGTCATAAAACAAAAACAAAAATTAAAGCAGCATTAACACCCCCAAACATTCAATTTTTTAAATTCAAAATTCAAGCAATTTAGTGAGAATCTGCCAGGATATTTAAAAAAAAAAAACCAGCAGGACCACCTGTGATTACCAAGAATGGGTCCTCACCACAGCGTTGCCACTTAAAATCACATATTAAAGTGAAAATCAGCCAAAATAAAAGAAGTGACTGCCAAATCATTATGTATAATCAAAAGGCTGTTATGAAACAGACTCTTCTGAATGTGAGAAAAGCCAAAAAAAAGTTTAAACAGCTAGTTTAATTTGCTAGTAGATTAATTATTTCATTAATTTCATTTTTGCTCAAAAATCCAGTCAAGTTTTCCTTTTCATCCATTTATGGAAAGCTAAACGTGTCAGTCTCTGTTTGTGGATTTAAAGCAGGTCTTGGACATACGGCACAGGCCAGGTTCATGATGAGGTTGCCCTCTTGTAAATCTGTCGTCACCTTGGCACACGGTAGAAGCCCAGCTCGGCCTCGGCTGATTTACACGCTGTGGGGAATGATGGGCAGGCACTCAGGCCGACAGCTCCTGCTCCGTGTCTGGACGTCATTGCAGCAACGGTTGAGAGGAGGAAGTGATTTTTCGAGTAGGGGGGGGGGCAAAGGGCTCCACTTGAGACTGTCCAGGGTAAGAGAAACAGCAGCCAACAAAGCCTTCCTTACAGTACAGTACAGGGCAGGGATGTGGGGTGGGGGTGCAGCCTTTCCATCTGCTGAGTAAGCCTGCACAGGGTTGATGCTAATGCTAACTGAACGGGTTATAGAAGGCTCGTGTCCCCCCTGCTTGTTTTCGGGGAGCGTGTGCATGTTCTCGGTGTGGGTAGTGTGAGAGTGTGCGATCGTGGTGAGTGAGACTGTGCATGTGGGAAGTGTGAGAGTCTGTTTGGGTAGGTGGGAGTATGTACGAGGAAGTGTAGGAGTCTGAGTATTTATCGTGTACATTTTCTGAGAGTGTGCACGAGCATGAACAGAGTAGGTGGGTATATTTATGTTTCTACATAAAGTGGGAGATTCTCCATGTGTATGTGCATGTGTTTAACCGTCGGCGGCTGTGAATGTGAATGGGCTCATATAGAGCTGGAATAATTTCATGAATCTGCATGTGTGTAATGGGTTTACACAGGAACACACCACACGTGAATGTATGCGAATGTGCAGCACAGCGTTACCTCACTCTTCCCCAAACAAATTACATTCATGTAATAACATGTAATCTTAATAAATTGGTGTTAGAGTGCAGGGAATAATTATGGTGTGTGAATATAAAATATCTCTCTGCTACATGTTCACTCCAATATTTGACAAATGATATACAAAATCAGGATATTGTGACGGCGCTTAAGTGAACTCAAATTGACTTTGAAGAGCCATTTCAAACTAAATGCATCTGAAATAGCTCTTTGGTGTTTAGTAACTCTGACATTTTCAAATTTAAATGTTTACTCATGTTGGTTTCAGGTTCGAAGTCACAGTGTGATCGATTGCTTCATTTATGGCAATGAACTGTAGAGCTTCCAGCCTGAAACAGCAGCAAAATGTGTTATGAAGCATTCAGTTTAAGGCTATTCATAAAAGATGGACGTAGCTTTCCAGTCCAAGAAGAAAAAATGAATGAAAAGTGCCTTAACCCTGTACCTTTATGATGTGTCCTCTGGATACAAAACGAAGGCCATGAGACATCACTAAACACCTTTCTGATAACTTTATGGCCTCAGTCACTAATTTCAGCTCTCTATATCCAGAATGTAGACATGAGCTACAGGATCGACAAGTTGCAGGTGTGACATCATAAAGAAAAATTTGGGTCAATGTACACTAAATGTACCTTTGGAGCAGAAGTCGCAAGTTCGATTCCCTCCCAGTATCCAGTAAGGGTCCTGGCTAGGCCCCCTATGCCAAAAACACCAAGCCCTGGAATGGCGCAGCTACGTCTGCAGCCTGTCCGCAGCTCGGACAAGACACATTTCATTGCATGTTGTACTCTGTATGATTGTGTATGTGACCAATAAAGCTCATTTCTGTTAAATGATCGACTTGATACATTGTCATGAGACAAAGGCTAAAATATCGTATCATTCACATTTATACATTACTTTTCTAGCAATTTACCTATCAATAGTTATCCATGTCCTTCCATGTAAGTAGCTGTAGTAAATTCTTGCAAAAATGTATTCATTGCCTTTAGGTTGTTATTCCACCCGGTCTTTCATCTGTTACAATATTTACTCACTACCATATTTACAGTGAGCATTGGTTACATTTCACAGCTTAAAGGCTACATTTAGCTAGCCCTTATAGGCTTTTTATCCAGTACTTTTGTTCAGGTGTTATAGGTGATTAAATATATTGAGTGGAGAATCTATTTAAGAAAAAAAATGAGAAACAAATCTATATTTTATCTACAGTTTGCTTTTATCTGGCATAGAAGTTAGGATTAGGGGTTTGCTTGGAAATCACTGGCGTAAAGATGGACCCACATCAGTTACGTACAGGTACAATAAGATTCAAGCCACCTGACGATTGATGCTAATTACAGTCTAACAGCTGCTGTCAGTTAGTTGGATTTAATAAAAGGAATAATGAGATATCAATGATATAATCAGTATCAGATGTAATAGCGTTTCCTATACCCTCTTTTAAGAATGTTCTACTCTGTCCAGCAAACCTTATTAAAAAGTCATAAAAATGTATGGTCCAGCCTTGTTGTGCATCATTTGTTTCTGTTTATATTTTGCAATTATTTATTTATGTACTAATTATAGATGTGTATGTTAGCCTGAACTATGACTTCATGAATTTCCTGGAGCTCTGGCAGCATTTTGAATTTGATTGCGTGTTTACTTCTGTCATGAATGAATCATGTGATACATTTCTTCTTCTTTGTCATTTTGGCCATTTGCCTAATGAAGACCTAACAGAGCACGAATGTTACCCCGTGTGCAGAACCTTTATTTTTTGTCCATTTACCTCACTCAAATATAAGGCAGGATTTGAACGTGTGATTCAGTCTACATGTTAAAATCCTGCTGTTTTAGGTGAATAATGAAGACACATGGTGCAGGAATCTGTTTGATCTGGAGGTGTAATATCCACGAGTGTGTTTATGGAGCCGTGGTCAGCTGTCGCATTGACACTTCATAACGGCTTGTTGATATCCAGTGCTTAGCCAACAGTTGACCACATTACCTAATTTCACTAAATAGTCTGTTTGTATCTTTTTCCACTGCGATAAAAATATTAATACTAAATTAAAAGCAACCAAACTGACAAAGGCAACTTCTTCTATGTTTTGGTTATACTGTTAGTACCATTTACTAGTTACAAATTAGCAACTATGCACTACTCAACAGCTTTTCCACTTTGTTTTCCGGTTGAATACTAAATTCCCCCTTTGCATTCATTTTGCCAAACTTTGTCAATTCTATATTTTCTTTTTTAGATTTTCTTATGTATTCCTCTTCATTATGAAAATTAACAGTTGTTCCTCAAAGTGGGGTCATATTCATTTCTATAATACAAACTATATCTATAAAAATGGGAAATGAATGAGGAATTAAGACAAAGGGTAAATAAATATGATGTGTCACTTTTTATACAGTGATACTTAATACTGAATAATATATTAGTCATGCAAAGACTATAATATAATTATTTAGGATTACAGAACAGAACAAGATAATTACCAGAACAAACTTATAGAAGACCTTGATAACACTTTTGCCTTATTTTATATATCTATGTATATATATTCTGACAGCTGTAATTCCTTCATGTTCCTATGATTTTGAAAGCAATCATGTGAATCCATTTTGTATGTAATGTACTTACTTTTTCGGGGGTAGTATTTGTCTTCAATACAGAACTTTCAAAAAATAGCACCACATGAGGCACAGCAGGGAAGAATGTACCTTTTTAAACATTTGATGTCTTAGTTCTATTAATTAACTGTTAATCAGAACACAGTGTTTTTCTGTGTGCTGATGCTGTGTTCATGTCTTCAGCGTGCTGGAATATTCATGTTCCTCCCATGGGGGGCACTCTTGAGTCACACATTGAAAAAGTGAGTGAGAGGAGTTTTCTCAGACAGAGAAATGACAAACCCACTCGCACAAAAAGACACACAGAAAGGGAGAGAGAAGGGAGTTTAGCAGCCCGCCCCCCTCCTCCCTCCTCCCTGTGCAGCCGGTATGTACCTCGCAGAGCTCGGCCGGCCCCTCTCTCTCCCCCTCTCTCTCTCTGGGAGGGGCTCCGTCATTGTGCAGCGCCTGGCTGTATTGTCTGGATGTGTATCTGCACAGGGTGTACGGAGCTTTTCCCAGGGTTTGTCCTGCCCCATGTCTCCTTCCAATGCATTGCGGCTTCCTGTCATTCACAGCTGGTTCCTTCCCCTCTCCCCTGCCCAAACACCCCTGCCTCCCTCCCCTCCCACAGAAATTAAATCAGCTCCTCATATTGGTGCACAATTACAGCCATAGTTCAGGTATTTCTGTGAAGTAAACCTGCTGATGATTCTTCTATTCCCCTCAGGCAAAGTAACAGCAGACAGACATTTCACTGCCGAGTGAAAAAGGTAAGGTGTGCGGTGGAAAATTATTTTTTGATTAGGAAGCCTCCTCAGTGAGGGCTTTGACCCAGAAATCTCTAAGTGGAAGAAATTACTGGCTCAATAATGTCTTGAAAAGTTAAAAGAAATGGGACTTAGAACCTTAGAAATCACACCAGCATCCTTTATAAAAGAAAAAATAAATGAGGAAAACTGTGGAACAGAGAAATCAAATGAAAGTATAACAGAACAGTGATGAATTCTGCTTCTGGATTTTAGAGGAAACTCAAGTTTGTTTGAGCGGTGACAACATTTGAAATCCTCCTGGGTGAAGGAAACACTTGAGTGGGTTTACACTGCAAATATTTCCCCTTCATGATGTGTAAGTATTTCACATTGCTCTATTTAAGAGTTTCTATACAATGCCTACCTTAACGGAGTGTTCAGCATCAAAGTGTAGGTTAACCTCGCAACTAAGAGCATAAACGGCTTTGTTTAAAAAGCACTTGCTTGTTTTCTGAAAATAAGCAGACAGGTTTTATTACCAACAGCTGAAATAATGGACACTGAATGTCACTTTTGAAGCCTCTCAAAGCCCCAAGCTATCTCTATTCAGTAAATGCCAAGCAATAACCCCCAGGGTTGAAAAATTAAACCAACACGGAAGTCATAAAAAAACACAAACAAAACAGCTGCATAATTACATGCATACAATTCCAGATGTTTAAATATGCTGTCTTAAAAGACAACAGTTATTTCCTGTTTTCATGGCTGATTAATCTTTGATTGAACCTCTGGGGCTGAACAATTAAGCCAATGCAAGTTGGCATCAAAACCTGCAGTTCCTCCAATGACCACTTGTGGCTGGTTCTAAAAGTGAGTCCATTTCCATAGACTCCCTTGTTAAAATAGCTGGGATCAGCACCTCAGAGGACATTTGGTTTCATGCCTCCACCTTCAGACTCAAAATATGAAGGATTATACTTATGTTTTATCACCTGAGCAGGGATCCCCTTCACTGAAGAAGCAAAAACATGGAGGAAAGAGACAATGCAACCAGAATCATAATAAAATGTCATCCTTCTCCTCCTCACCTCAAGCCTTTTTTTCTGATCTGGGTCAGGGCTCTAATGCCAGCTAAAAGCAGCCAACAGAATCTTACAGACAGAAAATTTCAGGAAATCCTCAACCTTAGTATTGCTGTCATTGGACAGAAGTGAACTCATTAACATTAACTCATTAACAGCCTCCACCAGAGGAATAGACGTGGACACCCAACATATTGACAGCTGAGGTAAACAGTGCGCTGACAGCCTTCCCATATAGCTAAAGCTCAGCAATGCTGTATTATCTTGGATAGAAATACATTAGTAACAATAACCCAATGTTAATAGACCAATACTTATGATATGGACCTTTTGACCTTTAAAATGCTGTGATTATCTGAAACATAAGGGTTAGTGGGTCATTTGCATGGTTTGTTGCAGCTTCATAAATGCAGAATTTAAACTAATTTGTGACAATGTTTCAGACTGTGATGGTTGTTGTTTGGGGTTTAACGGGAATTTCTCAAGTTAAAAAATATTATTTCTGTCCTGCAGGGGGAAAAAAACCCTCAGAAATATATATATATTTTATATATATATATATATATATATATATATATATATATATATATATATATATATATATATATATATATATATATATATATATATATATATATATTTATATTTTATGGATCGTGTGATTTAATTCAACTTTTAAAAAGAATCCATGAATGACATATTAGAGCTAAAATAAAACGGTTCAGTTTGATCTATTCTAATGTCTTCAAGTTTAGAATTTTTCTTTTTTCGTTGGACTATGACAAATAAAGACAGAGAAAAAGAATTACTTTAATCTATTGCAAAAATCATTTAGCTCACTGACTTGGGAAGATTTTATTTCCATGACATTTGTTGAAGCCTTTATTGGAGCAAATCATTTTTAAATCTAATTTCTACACACATTACTTCCTACTGTTACAGATTCTCTAAGGCTGTTGTTCCGATTCTTTTCATTACAATGAAATAAAAATATACCTTATAGTATGGAAAAAAATGAATTAATAAATTGAAGTAACTGGAACAGAGTCAGCTTGAATCAGAAGAAGACAAGAATATAGTGCATTTTAAATTTTAAATCCAACTAGAGAACAGATAAGGACATTTCATGGTTTATTTAGGTTTAAATAACCCTAAAAGTATTGTGGTTACTCAATAAAATCATAATATCCACAATTTTTATTCCAGTGATGAATGTTCATGGCCGGTGTTTCTAACACGGATGTCATTATGTATAGTAATCCCACCCAACCACCTGCTGTTTGAAAGTGAGGGGCAGCCAATCAGAAGGGAATTGTTTTTTATGGGCAGGAGCTAAACCAGCTTGTTTGAGACAAGATGAACTAAGAGATGCACCAAGGCAAAGTGCAAGATAAAGAAGGATAATACAAAGCAGTGAATAATACAAAGCTGCTCTAGTAGAGATGAGTATTAAAAATATGGAGTTGTTATGCATTCTGGGATATGTTGGGCCACGAAGTCTACACTGCCACAGCCTTAAAATTCAGGGAAATGAAGGACGCATTTCAGGGCCGCATTTCGAGCAGCCTTTGAATTGGGACAGCCTTCGGCGCGCCGCTGTGACGTAATCGGCCTTGAAATGCATACTTTAAGGCTGCAGACCCTGAATTGGGATACAGCCATAGATCGACCACATGGTGATTACTTAATGATCCACCTGCTCAACCATTTTCACTTCTACAGTTTCATAAAATGACATAAAGTGATTTGATGGCTAGCTGCTAAACTATGCTGGCTGACTGATGTAATGTTTAAGAGTTGATCTTTTCTTAAAACTTTACTTTAAGCAAAGCAACACATCCAGATTTCAGTTCTGCAAAACATGGCACCACCCCATCCACAGCAAATGAGAGGTGAGAGAGTGCAATCACAGAAACTCGCACACAAACACCTGGACTCTTCGACTCCACTGTTTCTACCTAGAAGTCTAGAGGGGCACAGTGTACACCTTATTTTTCACTGTAATGCTCTTCTATTTACAGTAATGGTGAGCAGCAATGTGAAACAAAGAGAAAAGCAAGTAAGCAAAGTGTGACCAACTTTTTAATTTGCTCCACAGGGTCTGAGAGGCAATTAGGAGAGACACTTGCTGATAAGACAAAATGACATTGTTTGTGTGTGTGTCAGTGCAGATGGAGGATAGGATGGATGGACTGATGAGTCACAAACCTTGAGAGGTTAAATGCGTCTGAGTCAGCCATATTTACCTCGGTGGTGTAACGATCACCGAGATTAGGGTGTAAATGGATGGATTAATGTGAATCTAAATAACCGGTTCTCTTTAACACTATTGTTTTGTCAAGAAAGAAAACATCACTTTCAGCTCAGCCAGGCCCTTATCAGCGGTAGCTGCTCTCCTCTTGAATACAGTCACTAACCTATTAGCCAAACAGAGGCTGCTTCCATATCTGCTCAAACATGTAGGCAGTTTTATTTAGCCGGCCAAATACCGAGTCGACCGGCATCAGAACAACAGGGCAGAGGTTAAACCTGATGTGAAGAAAGAGCACATTTCCGAGTAAAATAGTTGGCGCTTGAGGTAGTTATGAAACTGCTGAGAACATAACTTACATATTTCAATAGCTGCTAAACTGCATTTCATAGTAGAACCTATGAAAAAACAAGCTAACAGTCTAAAACAGACTCCCCTGTGGGCTGGGGATAAATCGCTGCCCAGCTTTGAGTGGGAAGTTTTGAAGCTGGTGGCTCTCTTTGTTCCAGCCCTCCTACTTTCTGATAATAAGCAGACCTAAAGAAAAAACTTCCTGCTTCTATATATACTTTGTTAAAACAAACAGCAGTGTTTGTTGTGGCACTGGAAATGAAGAATGGCAGGCTAACGTCTGAATGCAGAGTCTCAGAGAGGGGCCACATTACAAGGTTGGCTCAGAAATGTCTCAGATTAACACCCTGCAGACCCTAAAACATATAAAGAAAAACAATGCAAGTATTCCAGTCAAACAGTAATGAGTTAATTCAACCTTATGGTACCCTTTAGTTAGTTTTAGAGCAGCATGTTACTCTCTTATGAACTGAACTTTTAAAAACACTCACAAAAATGACCTTTAAACAGCTGAAACGAGTAAGAATAACACAGGGGGAGCAAAACAAAAAGCACGACACAGGAGACAAATGAGTACCAAAATTAAACAGGAAACTATAATAAAATAATCACAAAATCTCTAATAATAAACCACAAATGCCTGGGATCATAGCATTAACCAAGCGGCCTTTGGACTTCATTAAAGTGATATAAAGTTTGCTGTTATCGCTATGCTGAACCTTCTTCAGTGCAGAAAGAATGATGCAAACAGTGTCTAACAGGAGGAAACGTGCACGCATGCACTAAATGTACCCTTTTCCTTCAATAATTTAAGAAAATATATATATATATAATGGCCTGTTACTGTTAATTAGCCAGAGGGTTGTGGGGCTGCAAACACAGATTAGTTTATAAAAGATTAACATAACTTAGAGAAGAACTAGGAAGGATGATGCAATTTCTAAAAGGTGAGATATTAACTGATAGCGAGGCCGGTGGATGTATTTCATTGTAGCTATTTGCAGTAGCAAGAACAGCCAATGCAAGGCAGATTTAATTAAAATGAACTCACTTCCATTAAGTATCCCTGAAACAAGGTGTTTCTCACATGAATACCATCGTGCTATTCCTAGTGAACAAGTGGTTCACTAGGAATAGTGAGGACGAGCAGGGTTCTAACATATTTTTAGAACTTACCCTTACCATGGAGTCCTGAAATTTCACTCACTTTTCTGCTTCAGATGCCTCAAATTGCATCAGTAATCTCCTCCTCAATTTCTGATTGTCGGCAATATCAGCAGAGAGTCTATGAGAAAATCAGTGCTGATAAGTTTTTTTGGTTTAGGGTGAAGTTAATACAGTAAAGCTGTTGTACAAATGTGAATTTACTTCTGCAGATGTTTTTGTAGCGTTTGATGTGCTTCACTCTTGTGCAGGGCTGGACTGGGACAAAAAATCAGCCCGGGCATTTTGACTAGAGACCGACCCACCGGGTATTTTAGGAAAAACCATAAAGCCTTTGAATGAAAACAAACGCTGTTGTCACAGTGATGTACACTGTCTTGTTGGCATATATGTATCAATTTAATAAACTTAAAAGTTTATTAGATTGATACATATACACCATCCTCCCTATGCTGGCATTCTAAACAGTACAGAAACCCAAAGACTGCTTGGTCGAGTTAACTATCTACAACACATGGTGGAAACCTGAAATTAAGACAGAGAAGACTACAGGTGAGACATGACCATTAGTGAATATTAAAAATAATAAATGACAGATTTAGTGATATTTTCATAAACTATTTATTTACCACATCAATAAACAGCATGGCAGGGCAAAATATTTTTTCTAACATGGTAACCTTTAAAAAGTGAAAGGAGACAGCTGAGAAAGTATATAACTTAATTGACTTTTTGATGGCATTTTACACACAGTACTGGTACAGAATCTAGAAAATGTGGGAAAATACTGGCATCATATACAGTACTTATTTCTGAAGAAATTATGATGGGACCCTGAAAAAAATTACTATGAACAATAATGGATTTCTATACATTTAGTCAGATGACCACTTTTGTTGTAAGATTCAGATAATTGTGTATTCAAAGTTTTTAAATGACATAACAAAGAAAAATATTTCTTAGTGCCCCCCTTTCCCTGTTAATGCCCTACCTGGCCCCCTGGCAAAACTTTGCTAGATCCGCCCCTGCACAGTTACCAGCTGTCAGCTGCTTAGAAAAGGATCCTGGTGTTATTTGTTTCTCAGAAACAGTTTATAACTTTGCTTCAACTCATGCTCTGATGATTCAGTAAGGACATCTCCTGGTTTCATCTTCATGTTTCCCTCTCACCACATATCCAAACTGACATCATGACCAGCAGCTTTTACAGTTGAGGCTCCAGCAAACATCAGTTGATACTAGAAATTAATATCAAATAAATTCTAACAACAGCTGATCAAGCTTAAATGTGCTGCTGTTGTTTAGCGCGACATCTGGCGGTTTCCTCTTTCTGGGAGAAAGTGAGCAATAAGAAAAGCGATCAGCTGATTATTGATCAGTTTCATGATTGAAATAACAACCGGGGGGAGAGAATGAGAGAAGAAGAAACAGCTGTGCACCTTAAAGACACAGAATAACTCCAGCTTTGTGTCTTTTTCATTGTAGCTGAAGTACCGGACAAACTGTGTTCCTTTTCACCTCAATACGAAAATTTTAATATTTTCTCTGAATACGAGACGATTCCGGGACGGTTGGCAACTCCACTAACTAACCTTATGAATTAAATAAATTTCACTATCGGTAACATCATAGCACCCACCCAGCTGTATAGAAACTCCGTCATGCTAGCTAGCACGCAGTACCAGTTATTGTAACTGACGGTAAAAAGTCAGCACATTGAAAATAAACTCCACCTAAACTTGGTTTATATCTGACCCAGATAGACTGCAGGTCATAACTTCTTACCTGAAGTTCAGTTCACCTGACACTCGGACCGGCGGCCGCCTCGGGTCTCTCCTTCTCCTGCCTCCCCTGCTGGCCTCCACCACTTGCTAATGTTACTGAATCTGTGGAAGCTCCGCGATAGCCACCACCAAACAACTGAGTTATTTTTACACATCTCCCAGCATCTGGCCAATCCACCACCTTTCAGTGTTTATACCGTTACGGAAAAACAAAAAACAAAAAAAAGATCGGCCCATAAAAACGAAAAATCACATCGGCACACCAGGCCAATGCCTGATGGCCAGTCCAGCTATGCTCTTGTGATGCACACCAAAGCAGCACTCTACAGTATACTGGAAGTAACTTTTTGTGGATGGTTTGAATAAAGGTCAGTCTCAGTGGTGCTGAACTGCACGCTGTGCAGGAACACTCTGTTTCCTAATCTGCAGTACAGATAGGAGGAGGTTTATGAAACTCTGTATGAGGTTAGAACTCCCTCATGTTCCATAATAAATGCATCTGTAGTTTGTACCATTACAGCCCATTCTCATCCCCAGGGTGTCGGTGCCATTTTTTGGTGTGTTTGTGTCCTGATGCACCGAGTTATGAAAAAGGATGACTGGTCACTCCCAACTTTTATCAGTGAGCAGGATCACCATTGTGAAGGGTCGGTTTTTAACCCAAACCATGATCTTCCTTCCTAGCACTAAGTAGGGCCTAAACTCACCAATAACTGGAAGTGAAAATACAAGGTCCCAAGATAGCATAAAAAGGATAAGGAAAGTATAGACAGACTAGAAACAGTCTTTAAAAACTTTAAGAGCCCTTCACATAGAATACAACAACAGCACCACTGCACTGTGAAATCCATTGTTTTCTATGGCTAGCACCTTTCAGTAATGGTTTCCTGCTGTGTTGAACAAAGTACAGTCAAACATGCCGACCATGGAGCACCCGTGCATAACGCTGTGTGTGACACACAACCAATAGAAATGCACAATGAGGGGGACTCGGAGCATATACAATACATATAAAAACCCTGAGCGACTAATAAAATTATGTTTCACAGACAGAGCGCAGCAGGTCGGTGCAACATAAGGTGCATTACTGTTTATGCACAGAGGTCTGTGGGTTTTTCCAGGAACACTGATGCTATTTTCCAGAGAGCTAATGAGAGAGCAGGTGATGAGTTTGTACCTGATGATCTCTAATCTAATATAACCTGCTGCAGCGCAGCATGAGTTACCATGGCAATATGTCCTGGTAGGAAGTAAACTCCGTTTGTAACCCTGAAGCACAGGACTAAACCTGGAGTTACATTGCTTAAGTCCCAAATCCTGCTTTAGAATACACACCTGGTCGTAAATGTTTCGATTCATCATTGTGGACAACGGCTGCAAAGAAAACAGAATCAAGGGAACAATCTCTAAGCTGGCATCCAGTCCTCCAGAGGGCCAGAAGGTTGATTGGTTTAGGCACTTGACTGCCACCAGCATGCTCATGAAAACAACAACTGACCCAGCATCTGCAGAAAATTACGTTTTGAATCATCTTCAGTTTTTTTTTCTAGAAACAAGAAATGAAGAAAGGTGTCTAAATTTTTTGACTTTAACTATTTGCATAAAACCAGCCAAATATTCAGCAGCTCCATGTTTTGTGGAGTATTAGGAAGACGATTTCGGCCAAATTCTTCAATATGCACGTTCAATGGCACCACAACAACTGATGAGAGATTTGGGGGAATTTTGTTCAGACTCTGAAGTAGTCAGGACCCACGCTTTTTTGACTAAAACCAGACCGAATCAGTATCTACACAGCCTTAGATAAATTACTTTATCTTCTGTTTTGTTTTGTTCTGTGTCCAAACTGTTTGACCTTGATATGATGAAATTAACCAGCTGAACACTCAGAAGCTTCACCTTCTTTCCAACTAATAAAAATCCATTATAATCCATATTCTTATCACTTTAGTTCTGGTAGTTTTACCCCAAAGGCTTTACATACTAACAACATTGTGTTACAGGAAAAAACATGAAACATTTCAATAAGATGGAAGATATTTTTAAATCCAATTGACAATGAAAACTCAATAAATCACCCTCATTGCTGAAACCCAAACCCATATTTTTGTTCACTTGTGTATGCTGATGTCCCCTAGCGGTGTGTCCTCACAGCTGTTATCATTCAGTCAGAGGTGTGTGTATGAGACGGGGGCCCGTGTCACGGCAGGGAGGACATGTAACTCATTTCCAGATAATGGCAGGGTTCTGTCTTCCCTCGCCGCTGCAGCAGGCCCAATTCGCCAACTCATCAATCCACTTGCAGGCACACCACGCCCCCGCAGGCCTCTGCTCACTTATCACCCCAAAACTACAACGCCGCTCTCCAAATAACTACTTCCCCTACACTAATCTGTTCCAATCCCCCACTATGTCTTTCATCCTCTGCATCAAGCCATTCCCTATCTTTTTTTTTTTCCTTTCCACGTATTTGCACAGAACCTCCCATGATAACAGTGTTGAGACAAACGACCAAATGTTTCACTCCCTCGTTTCATCTCCTAGACGTGGCATCATAGTTATTTTTGAGGTGTGTGGCAAGCGTCTGCCGATGATGAATTCAGAAGACCGTAGGTGGAGGACGGTCGGAGCGAAGATGGCGGTGCCAATTTGATCTCCATGGGTGGTCTGCCCTGTTTAAACTGACCTCAAGCTTAATGAGGAAAACTAACAAGCTTGTGGATTACATGGTGGTGGGGGGTGGGGGGGACTGGAGGGAAATATGCAGATCCTTTGAAATGCTGCTCGAATCTTACAGCAAGTCTGCGGTTACTTTAAGGCCGAACGGGCCTGCCACTTTGTGTTTGGGGGCAGCGCTGAGCAGACACCCTCCTTTGATTAAAGGTGTTTACACTGGCCATCTGATCCGCTGTGACAATAGGCCAGGGTCCGACTCTAACCTGAAGCCAAATATGCACTAATGAGGACCAGGCCCGGCTGGTCTCCCTCTCTTCAATAAATGTGACATTGTGAATCAAGCTCTCACTACCTGAGTGAAAGAGCCTGTGCTTGCTGGCATCTTTCAGATGGCCAACAGGAGAAATGTTTGCAGGTGGGTGGGTTTAGGGGGTGACTGCACTCATTTAGTGCCACGTGTGCGTGTGTGGTTACCCTTTATTGTGCGTTCAAGGAGCAGGAAGTGAGGTCAGGAATTAACAGAATCTTATGTTACCTGGCAGCTTTTGAAAATAATCCAAAATATCCAGAGTAAGGATTCATATTGATTTCTTCTCTTATACTATCTCAACCAAACCAATCCAATCAACCAAAGCACTTTTTATTGCAAGCCACAGTCACCCATTCAGACAGCGCTTTACCTTTAAAGTGGTTTCTAACATACTCTCACTGACAGATGATTTGAGGCCAGTTTGGGGTTCAGCCTCTTTCCCAAAAACACTTTGATCCCTGCCTCTCCTAGTCTGTGTTTCAAACAACCCACTCTGCCTACTATGGATGATAAATTAGGTCTCCATCCTAAATATTAAATATAAGGAAAGAGAAAGTGCAGAAATTTAGTTTAAATTAAGCTTTTATATAAGGATTTCACTAACAAATAACTGAAATCACCTGGGGTGCGTCCATCTTGCATGCATTCTCTGTGGTTTTTAGAACAGTGTACAAACTTAGTGCAACAAAGCTTTATTGGTTCCTCTACAACGCAGAGATAGATCCAACAGTTGTAATCCAATATCTGACGCAGGGCTTGCCGCAGGACAAATTATCTCTCTTGCACTGATGCCTAATGCGTTTTTAATAATATATTTGCCTCATCAGCAACTCACCTCTCAGGGCAAGGCTGTGTACTCTAAATGGGCAAAGGAAGAGGGGGGCAGATAAATAGCCTTTAAGAGGTCTTGGTGAGGAATGATGGCAGGGAAGACGTATGGCTTAGCAAAATTAGATCCATCCTTGGGGGGGAAAAAGCAAAACTTAGAGGAGAAAAGTGCAGAACTTTTGCATTAGTTCAAAGTAATGTAAAGGATGAAACTGCCTCATGAATCACTGCTGGTCACTTTATTCTCTTTTTTTCCCCACCCTGCACAAATGGATCAGGAGCATCAAGGACATGATTATAAAAGATTTTTCACAATGACAAACCATAAAAGATTGAATATTGAATAAAAGTTTAAAAGAGCAGGGCATATACAAGTTAGAGTTGTTAGTTATCAAACTCCTTTGTATCATCAGGGTTAAATGCACGTCACCACACGCACCACCACACATTTCCTATAATCCTATAATTCCTATAATTTATAATCCTTATCTTTATAATCTCTTCTGCTATTTGCACATTCTTTACTGTAAATTCCTAAGTTAATTTGTAAATTTTTGTAGTAAATTGTAAATATTGTAAAACTTTTCTTCTGTCATTTAATGGTCGGGCATTGTACAGCTACAAGCATTTCACCCCCATGTCATACTGTGTATGGTTGTGTGTGTGTGACAAATAAAATTTGAATTTGAATTTGAATTTGTATACTGCGGAGCAGAGACATCTCATCATTACGACGACGTCACTGAAAACAATGGAGATGCCCCTTCTGTCCACCCATCCTCGTGGCTATGATTAACGATTACCGATCCAATCCAGTCTCACATCAGTTTCACAATAAATCCTTTGAAGTTGAAACATGATACTCCACTCCAGTCTTTCCTGTAGACCTGCTCTGACGTCGTATATCAAGTTTCTCTCTCCACAGATCGGAGCAACAAAGTGCACATCAGGAGGTGATGCCATTTGGCTTTTACCCAGGAAACTTTCAACATTCATCCAATTGCTCTGATCCTATTTTAGACACCAAGAAAATCTCATAATTAATTTTGCTTAGTTATTTGACATCTGTCAGTACATATCGCTTGTATTGTATTCATTTAATGCATTTAGCCAAGTTTTGCTTCATACTCATTATGCTCATTTATTTTTTTAACCCTTTAAGACCTACCATAGAACCAAGTCCGCCAGAGCTTATATTATATTTTTACATGCTGTGGAGCCATTTTTGGGAGCATTTCAAGTTGCTATACATCAATACAACCATTATAGCCCAGATTTTAATAATATGTATTCATTAAGTGCATAGTAATTACATAAATTGCAAAAAAGTGCAATAAACTACAAAAAAATTGAAAATCGTTTTTGATTTTTTAACATATATTTGTAGTTAGAGAAATTTAAGAGGCTTATCCCTCAAAACTGTAAATACAAAAAAGTTGCACAAAATAGTTTCCCACCACAGGAAATTTATTTTGAGTGTCTTCATAGTTTTATTTTTGAAATACACCAATTTTTATACACTGCAGGAAAAACGAAAATAAATATTATACTGCAAATTTGCAAAAAAGCAGCATATGCATCAAAATAAACTATTTCCAGCAGTGCAATATGAGTCCTAAGCATCCCAGAAACGACACAGAAAGTCATAAAGTCAAAGATAACTTTTAAAAAGAGCAGTATAGGCCCTGAGGCCCTGATCGCAAAAAAGACTACATTTCCGCGAAAATGACGTCACTTCCGGTTTCAGCCAGGTAATGGCGGAAATGCAAAAGTTCGCGCTGACGTCTATTCCAACGTAGGAAGTGTTTTGAACAGCTGATCGGACCGGCACAGCGTGTTTCTGGAATATTATGTTTTTGTTCCTGCAAGCGCTTTTTATGCAGTTTTTGCAAAGCTTTATGTGGAAGGAAACCGTGACCTAGGACAAGCTGATGGCACAATATGTAAGTACAACTCCTCTGGTTTCATATGCAAAAAAAATTTTTGCGCTAGCTTACGTGGTTGCAGTGCTACCGGGATTTAAAAATAGTTATGCATAACAGAGCGTTCCCGCTCCGATCGGCTCTAAAGGGTTAATGTCCTTATATTCAGACTGTCACTGGAGTTTTACCTTCAGACCTTTTTGATTCTGTGCACGTCAGAGGCAGATGAGCTTGAACCAAAGGTGCTCTGATAAACCAAAAGTTCCAGGCTTTACCGGTGGACAAGTAAATTACACCATTCACCTCTAGTAGGAATTCAAAGGAAATAACTAGTGGCAAATAAACATGACTTTTAGGAGATGGGGTGGGTTGAATGCAAAGGTCTTCTGAAATGCTTTCAGCTCATTTCACAAAATGTGCTCATACATACAAAAGTCCCTTTTGCTTCAAGTGTTAAATTCAGATGCTACTATTTTCAAGCCTCCTAATCCTTCATTCTGAATTTGTCACAAAGACGGTTGCTCTAGGCAACTTTTTGACCCCTGTTGACCTCAAGCCAATCACAACCTGAGAAATGATATAAAGGGGGGACTGAGTGCCAAATTTATGGGCTACAAATAGGGGCAATAAGGCATTACCAGCCGCACAGGGTCAGGACAGCCATTAGGCTGGATCCCAAATATCCCCCCCATCGCTCTTCCAATTAAGCCGTCAAAGTGGGGCAGATGGTTGTGACGCTATCGGGGTGCCGTGCTGCCCTCGTGCCCACATCTCGTACCCTCTCAGAGCCATCCATCACTGGAGGAGCTCTAATTAGCTTGTTATTCTGACATGCAAACTATTCCAAGCTTGTGAAAAGGCCTCCTCATGTTTTGAATGACAGGGAAAGCATTGAGAGAGGGCGAATGGGAGGGGGAGAGGAAAGCCAATCAATGCACACAGAATGGCATCTGAATGGCCTTTTCAGCACACTACAGCAGCAATTATATTCCCCCCTCAGACCTCCTGCCGGGATATTTTTCTTTGTTGTTTCTTCATCAAAACGGTGCCATCAATTGACAAGTTAAGCTCGACTGAATAAAAGGCCGAATGAAAGAGGTCAAAAGAGTCGTTTCTTCTCGTCTGAATGTCATTGGTGTGGAAACAAAGAAGAATTCAGTTTGGGAAAAAGTAAAAAAAAAAATCAGCCACTGTCATACTGTACCAAAGTGTTATCCACCTTTTCCTGCAAATACACCATCTGCTTTGCTCAGGTAGAAGCTGTTATTTACATAGGCCTTCAAAGGCTTCCCCGTCCTTTGATGGGGCTGCCACCATCAGTCCTACTATACGTTTTGACAGTCTCCGCTCGTTTGTTCACACGGTTTCAACATACAGTGAGCATCTGTATGAATGTCTGAATGCGCAGAATGTGCAGAAACATTCGGCACAATGTAAACATTCCCATCGTTCTTTGTATGTTGTGAACAGGAGGGCTAATGAAGATCTGTGCTATTAAAAGTAGCAATTATAGTTAATTTATTAACTAAAATTAAAACTATGGCTGTGCAGATTATTTTCATTTTGAAAACCATTTGATGCTTCTGAAGCATGGTATGAAGTTTTACACATGCAGTCAAAACAAAACAACATGTCGGTCCAACACATGCTGCCAAAATAGCCAGACCCACTGAGACTCTGCGAGACCTCTGAGAGGTTTCCTGTGGTATCTGGCGCCACAGATATGTTAGCTCTAATCCACAGTCAGTGTTACCTGCAGTCGATGGCAGCAGGCCATGCCACCAAGCAGACAGGATTTAGCACTGTGGATATGGTCAGCAGAAAGATGGAGTTTACCACAAAAATAATCAGAATCTTTAGAACATTCTAAACAAGACAGTCAAGTTACACGTCGCAAAACTCCACTAACAAAAAACCTATTATTTTAGGTCATAAAACATGGGGGATGTTCATATTCTGCCACGTCAGCTGGTTGGTTATTGCTATGGAGTGATTTTCGATCCAACTTAACACTAATGTCCCACACTGAATCATCACAGAGATCACAGATCCTTTAATCTGACAGGTTAAATTGAATTTATCTGTGTTCTGAAAAGAAGTTGTCAATTGTAGTCACGAGTGCAAATTAAACAATAACTGCAAATACCGACAGCTTTAGTGAGGAAAACGCTTCATGTAGTTGTGAGGGTGCAGGGAAGCATCTCCCTCACTAAGGTGAAGCACTCGCAATGTCTGATAGGAAGTTTTGGTTTTGTTATGCTTTTATTTTGAAGTCCAATAACTACTTTCTTTTTTGAGGTCAACTTCCTGAAGGCCTGATTCATGGAGCGCACACGTGATTAAAGGCTAATGACGTTCACCTGAAAGGAATTCCCTAATTAGCCACTGTTAGTGGGGTAAACCATTAGATGAGAGCTGAGGGTGGGAGCGGGCTGAAGCTTCAGTTTCATTTGATTTAGTTAGTTTTTATATTATTTAACTGGGGTTTGTTTTGTAGTCAGATGCATGTTGGGTGTGTTAAACTGAGTGGAGTTTATGTTTATTTGTAGCTGGAGTGTGTAGGGGTGAATCTCTTTATTTTTATTGGTGGTATGATCGGTGGCTATTTAAGGAGGGGTTTTTTTTTTTTTTTTTGGGTGAGGTTGTTCATGTTAATTAAGATGTGCTGCTGAGAGTGTTGAACCTTTGTATCTGTAACAGACATTTATTCAGAGCTCTGGAAAATAACTGAAGTCTGTTATGGTTGTTTTTCCCATCATCTGGTCCCTTTCATGTTAACCACCAACCTCAACAGTAGTACAACCTCAAAACTGTATCAATAGAAACAGTAGTTTAAA
The DNA here is from genome assembly GCF_964374335.1 of Astatotilapia calliptera. NCBI lineage: Eukaryota > Metazoa > Chordata > Actinopteri > Cichliformes > Cichlidae > Astatotilapia > Astatotilapia calliptera. Next base: position 28,617,831 of record NC_137437.1, read on the forward strand.
TGTCTTAAAAATGAAGACAAGTACAGTTTAATGCCTGGATTCATTGTCTTCCTTTTGTGTGCAAGATCACCAACAAAATCAAAACAATGTGACTTTATCAGAAGCCCAAGTGCCGCTTTTTCCATTAACTTCTCATAGTATGAGGCCCTCACCAGGCACCACTTTTGATTTAAACTGTTTTGTATATTTGTTGTTTTTTTGTAGACAGTGCTGTTTTTATCCTTTATGGTGCTGCTGAAAGACAACAATTTTCCCTTGTGGGATCGGTAAAGTATTCATCTGTCTACCTCTATCTAACTTGTTGCACTAACTCATTCTGAAGCAAAACACGTGACTCAGGATTTTTAGAGTGAAGCACAATGTCTTTTTGCATTTTTAGGTTATTGCGTGTTGGCCTCAGCCTCATGTTTCAGTTGTTACTTCTTGTTTAAACTAATTACAAACCAGAATTTTGTCCTAATTAACAAGCGCTCGCTGCATTTTGGATTTGTAAGACGGGAGTTGTGCAGGCGTTCAGCAAGCCTTTCCCTAATGCTGATACTTGTGCTGGGAGGAGGATGCATTTGCAAAATTCAGTCATATCAATTCAGCAGGCCAAATTAGTTTCACTTAACAGTCAGAAGCATAAGCTGATCATTATGTAATAAGCACACATTTTCATTAATCCTAAAATACAGAAAATGTGTTTGGACTCAAAAGATATAACATTCATTACAATGTTGCTTTTTACTGTACGTCCCATTAATGCTTTTTAAATTAGTTCTGCCTGACACACTCTGCGTTTCTGATGCATTTACGTGCACATTTATAGACTTGAAACTACTTCTCTTACTCTTTTTGCAAACTTCTATATTTTAATGGCACAAATTTCCTTCTGCGTCTCATCCATCCAACCTCTACTCATTCTGATGGACTCTTTAACCTCACATCATCGAGCAGGTTGCCTCATGCTGCTCATTTTCATTCCATCTTTCATTAGCTCCCTCAAACAGAAACCAAAAATATCAAATCTTCTCGTCTTGCTTTGTACCACTTTGGAAAGTCAAATGAGGCTCACCCCGACCATCCTGCCCTCCACTGAGCAGGTTATGTCTGAAGCTGTGGAATACATCAAATTAGTTTGGCACCTAACATGTAGCAGCTGGTGGAACAAAAAACCTCATTGTTGTTCACATGCATCAGAAACACGCCCTCATAACTGCTTCACCAAAATCCACATGCAGCCTTTTCAGTTCAAGAAGATTCAGATTACACAAGAGCCAAAATAAGTCACAATACTGTCTGCAGTAAGGCAGATTGGCCAAAAAGCTGGTTAAACCAGTATAAATAAATGTCACTGATATCTGCAGTCACTCCACAATTTAAAGCATCACACTGCAGTGACTCAATCAGGCCAGGTGCTGCGAAGACCAGCTAGCATAAACTCAAATGCTCAGAAAGCAGAGAAGACAACAAAATAGTGATTACACGAAGAAAGAATACCTGAGTTTAGCTGCACCTGTGTGAGTGACTCAGTCTGACTTGTTGGGTTTGAGTAAAATCTTGTGTGATAGAAACTGTCGGAGCTGCTGAAGAGAGAAAATACTGCAGCTGTAGTTACTGAAAGAACCGTGATAAACTACAATGTGAGCCTGTAACCCCAACGGTGCTGCCACTACAATATACGCTCATTTTTAAAATGTTTAAAGATGACAACCTGAGGTTTTAACAGCAACTTAAAAAAAAGTGAATCAAGAATTACCGGAAGCACCGTGCTTCTCAGACTTCTTCGTACTCAGGGGTCACAGCTGTAATAATTGTCTCCATGTCGCAACTCAAACATCTTATCACAAAGTAAAATGGCACCTACCACCACAAGCAGATTAAATACCTGTGTTTGTCACACTTCTTTCAAGCTTTTAGTTTTCATAGCAGCTAATGTAAACGCTTCACCAGAATAAGTCTTGCCATCACTCTTTTCTTGGGATTTCCTTCCTGTTGCCTACAAAGTCATGATTCGATGACAAGATCTCGGAGTAAGATCAGATGTCTCAAGCCCAGCGATGGCCTACAAACAAAAAAGAATAAAGGCTGTTTGAGAAAAGCCCTTTATGTCATTTACCATGTCCGTTATTTACAGCAGAGAATGAACCCTCACAAGTCCTGCTTGTACCCGTTCTCAATGGTCTCCCTGCCCTGTGTCCTCTACAGTTTATAGTCCATTAATTCAACTGAGTCTTGGCTGCTGAATTTAACCAGGACTTTGCCGTTTTGTGCACTTAACCATCACCTCACAGGACCTGCTGCTCAAGTTCTTTTAGGGAAACTGACCACAAAACAACACCAACATGAGTCTGAATTCATCACTGACTTTTGGCCTGCCTGCCGTCCAGGCTTTCACCTACAACATATATGTGGAACGTTTGCTGGTGATTTTCCAGATAAAGAGTCACAGAAAGGAGTCAACTCCTTTTAAATACAGCCTTCAATCACAACCAAATCACACTGAAGGCTGGCAATAGCTGTGCATTAGTATTTCAGGTGTTATATCATCAAGCAGTAATTTCAAAAAGATAGCAGCTATGAGTTGATTTCGGTGAAATATACACAACCAATTCCATTCTGTGAGCTAACTGTTTCCTGTCGCTTAGTTACATATCCAGATGAATCTCAATTCATGCATCAAGCTCGTTTCATTCATCAGTGATCTTTAATGGAATACTTCAAGTATTATGTTATGGAAAGTAAATATGAAGACCTCAGTGATTAAGACTAAACAAGAGTGTTTAACGGAGACAATGAAAAAGCAGAAGTGGAAAAGGAGAATTAAATACATCTGTTTCTCCATTATTAAATCTATTAAAACGTTAAAAAGACAAATTTGCCTCATTTAATACTGGATCATTTTAGGTTTACGCCGCACAGCAGCCTCCAGGGCTGAAAAGTGAAACCAACATTTTTAATGCAATTATCTGACAAATAATATGGCTACCGTGTAGTTAATTTTACCAACAGACCATCCAAGAAGCCTGAGCTCAAGTGTGGATGAGTGAAACTCTAGAATGTGTTTGATGCTGAGCACTAATTAGCAGGTATCCGTGTCTGTCTGTGGATGCTGACTGATGACCAGCACTAGCTAGCATTCTCTGATGACATGGCTCTGCCCCCCTGCAGTCCAAATATGGCCACCTCTGGCTTCAAAAACTAACAATGGTGACAAATACACCAATATTAGCATCTAAAATAAATGGGTGTGTCCATCCAAGTGTCTTTTTAACTTGGGTATACACTAATTGGCCACTTTATAAGGCGGGCATGTGAACTCAGTCACGACTGGAAACAGCTGCTCTGTCCTGATGTCTAATTTTCTCTATTTTTCTTTATGTTAAATGAGGTCACATCTCATTAGCAGACCTATAAACTCACATGAGAGAGGCAGAATATTAGGAATAGTTAAATATAAATGCAATCCAATACATCAGCACCACCCACAATGACCTCGGTAATAAAGGAAAATGATTAAGATGCATGGCTTTACTCAGAGGATGAGAGGAAGAGCACAAGTTTTACACAAGCGGAGCTAATAAAGTCATCGTTCTGTATAGAAATATTACAGCTATTATTACATGGCAGAGCAACAGATCACACAGAAAGGAGTTTTTGATGATGTGCTATACCATTTCCAAGAAACTGCACAATTTCCTTATGTTTGAGGATCTGACTGAGCCTTTTAAGATTCTGACATTTGTTTCCTATTTTATAAATTTCTATCTTTAGAAGCAGCAGACCTGAGGCTGAGCCGTGCAGTCTAAGAAGTCAATGAGAAATTCACTGAGAGATGAACTGAAACGATTCTGGTGCTGTCTTACAAAAATAATACTAATTAAAGAAACAAATTAACAACAGTGTTATGCTTCGGTTTTCACAAGATGAGACATGTTGTTGAAGCAGCTTTGGAGTTATTTAAAGGCACATTTGATTAAACTGCTCTAAATAAAGTACATTTTAATAAGTGCGAGGTTTGGTTTTCTGGCACATTTAATGAGGAAGTTCAGAAGCAGCTGACAAGAGTTGGACTTTCAGTGATAAAAATATACTCAACATTAATTTTCAACTTACAGGTAACAAAAGGAGCTGAACGAAGGAAATACAACAAGATAATGAAGATAAAAAAAACAAGGAAAAATACATTGGGGGAGTGAGCAGGGAAAACAAAGACTGAGAGAAAACATACCAGGAGGAGGATAACAAGGCACAGGTGAACTCTGTCAGGTACTAATGAGGGTGGGAAGGAAACAAAATGAAATATAAGATGATAAAATAACTTAACTGATTTCTTTTCATCATCTGGTTTCACCTATCTTTTAATCTCAATTACACTTTTACCCGGATTAATGAAAGGAGTTAGCAGGAGATGAGTGTAACAGTGAAGCTGCAAGAAGAAGACATGGTAAATGTAGATACGTTTAAATAGCCCAGGCAGGGTGGAGTAGGTGAGAGCGAGTGTCAGAGTGTGTTGAGAGTGATATGTAACAGAAGTATAGCAGCAAGAGTGAAAAGAAATGTTTACAAGCTGGTAGTGAGACTTGCTATGATGTATTTTTTGGAGACTGTGTCACTGACAAAAAGATAGAAAGCTGAGCTGAAGCGCCTCGGAGTTTCCACGAGTGACCAGGAAGGACAACATCAGAAAATGGAATATGTACTAAAGACCACAGAGAAAATGGACATGAAGGACATGCAGAGGGTTGGTGTGACAGAGTTAGGGACAGGCTGAAATGTAAGATCTGCTGTGGTGATTCCTAAAGAGAAGAGCCGAAAGATGGCTCTGCTAACATCATCGATCACACTCACATTCCCATGAAGAGGGTTATCATCTCAATAAGTCAACACAGGATATCCCAATCTAGCATGTATGCATGTATGCATGTGTTCACATTAAAGAGATTTTGCAGCGAGTGACCTATCAGAAACATGGGCAGGCTGCCTGGCAGCACAGTGTCATTGTACAGAGGAAGAGAACTCTATAATGAAAAATACAAGGAGCTTAAACACAGAATACAGACTGAAAACATCAAACCAAAGAGCTGTGCAGTATATGTATAGTATTAAAGAGCAATGTGTGTGTGTGTGTGTGTGTCTATTTGAAGCCAGGAGGAAAAACTGTGTGAAATTTGACTTTTCAGAAGAACTAAATAACTGACACAAAATCCTGTCTTAAACCATACTTGCAACTTTTATTTGCAAGCTAAAATAGTGCAAGTCTTCTATCTTAGGGTCATCACTATATTGAAGCTTATAGAATGATAAAGTTGTCCGAATTTACATTTTACGAGTCTTAGACATCTTCCAGGAACGGTCATGCTTCTTCTTTGGAGAGCTGATTGGTCAGGAGGTGCTTGCTTTATGCATGTTGATCTCTCATCTCACAAACAGTTCCTCCTTGTGAGCATGTTAGGCCTCCAGCATAAGTTACCATGGCGATGTACCGCAGTAATGAAAAAGCCATGTTTGTAACACGGCACAAAGTACAGAGTTAACCCTGAAGGCTTAAAATGGAAGTGCTGTTGATCTTTTCCACCCTTCTTCTCACCTCTTAACCCTGTCAGTATTTAAACCTACCTTTACTTCCACTCAATAAACACCATCGTATTTCTATGTCTGTTTGCTCTTCAGTGTTTTTTCTTATTTTCTGATCGTATTTCTTTGGCCCTTTACCTGAATTCAGGACTCTCTCTATGCCTGCCCCTTCTCATTTGAATGTCCGCTTGCTTTGCACAACCTTGTGCTGATCTCATTTTACCATCTCGCCTCTTGTGCTGTGCATCTGTGACCTCCAAATGTTAACTCTCATATAAGTAACTGCAAGTATTTTTTTTTTCAACTAACTGCAATTAGCGTTAGACTTCATCCAACAGGCATTTAATTCCCGAGCATCAGTTTACATTCTTGCTGTGTGTGTGTGTGTGTGTGTGTGTGTGTGTGTGTGTGTGAGTGAGTGAGTATGTTTCTAGCCTGCAGTGGAGGGGCAGGTGGTTGCTGGCACGCAGGTGTGCTACTTGAGCCGTGTCACCCTGAATTTCCTGCCTCTCCGGTCACAAGATGGCCGGTCTCCATCAAAAACACCAGTAGGGCTTTTTTATTGCGTCTGCAGCTATATTGTTTCACAATTATACCCCAAAAAAAGGCCAGTGGGAGACAAAGAGTGATTTGTGAGGCAGGTGAGCGGTGACCTCATGGCTTTGGCTCTGTGCGCTGACTCCTGCCGTGAGCTTGCTTCATGCACGAGTGAGAATTCACTGACTCGGTGTTTACAGTACAGAAATGTGCTCAACTGTATTGCTGCTAATCTAGAAAACACGCAGGCCATCTATGAAAATTGTCCGTCTCAGGGCATGGCTGGACATTACAAGGTCCCTGGGATGGTTAGAGCTGTTGAACAGAGATGCAGGAACTGCATGCCTCTACGATGGAGGCATTTTCACGTCTCATATTATTAAAGCTCTTTGTGAACAGCGGAGCCGAGAAAGGCAGGATTTACTACCCACGTAAGGGATTAAAGAAGATTACTCAAAATTTTCTGCCGAGGCCTCATTGTTATTCTCTTTATCCATTAATGTATCAGTGAGCGTTTCATTAGAGCACCACCGCTTTATTAGAGGTGAACAAAGTTGGAAATCAATTATCTTTAACAATTTCAGATAATAAACTGAAATGTGTGAGCAGCAAATGAGCTGCCGACTTTCCAACTGTCAAGATAATAGAGAGAGGTTGTTAACCCTTTAAGACCTACCATAGAACCAAGTTCGCCAGAGCTTATATTATATTTTTACATGCTGTGGAGCCATTTTTGGGAGCATTTCAAGTTGCTATACATCAATACAACCATTATAGCCCAAACTTTAATAATATGTCTGCATTAGGTGCATAGTAATTACATAAATTGCAAAAAAGTGCAATAAACTACAAAAAAATTGAAAATCGTTTTTGTTTTTTTAACATATATTTCTAGTTAGAGAAATTTAAGAGGCTTATCCCTCAAAACTGTAAATACAAAAAAGTTACACAAACTAGTTTCCCACCACAGGAAATTTATTTTGAGTGTCTTCATAGTTTTATTTTTGAAATACACCAATTTTTATATACTGCAGGAAAAACGAAAATAAATATTATAGTGCAAATTTGCAAAATAACAGCATATGCATCAAAATAAACTATTTCCAGCAGTGCAATATGAGTCCTAAGCATCCCAGAAACGACACAGAAAGTCATAAACTCAAACATAACTTTTTAAAACACATAACAAGTAAAACACAAGCTCATAAGGGCCCGATCGTAAAAAACTACATTTCCGCAAAATGACGTCACTTCCGGTTTTGGGCAGGTCATGCGGTCATGTGATAGTTCGCGCTGATGGACGTAGGAAGTGTTACAAACAGCTGATGGATCGGCGAAGCGTGTTTCTGGAATATCATGTTTTTGTTGCTGCAAGTGATTTTTATGCAGTTTTTGCAAAGCTATATGTGGAAGGAAACTGTGACCTAGGACAAGCTGATGGCATAAGATGTAAGTACAACTCCTCCAGTTTCATATGCAAAAAAAATTATTGTGCTAGCTTAAGTGGTTGCAGAGCTACCGGGATTTAAAAATAGTTACGCAAAACAGAGCGTGCCCGCTCCGATCGGCTGTAAAGGGTTAAAGGTAATAACAATAAAATAACTGGTCATTTATACTGTGTGGCACTGCTGGAAGCAAAAGCCGAAAAGGCTGAGGACACACGAAAATCAGAAATCTCATCAATTATCTGACTGATTATGGTGGGGCTCAGACACAGGATTTTACTGGCTTAAGAGGACAACTTTGATACATGTGTCTGTCTGTGGATATCATGTCTAGGCCCTGACCTGGTCTCTAACCTCAGCATATGGTCTTAATTTCTCAGTTCTGCCTGCACTTGTTGGATTTCTTTCAGAGCGGCTGGACTTTTTTGTAAACACAGTCCTTCTCAAAAGGAAACTTTCCTGTGGAAGGGTACACATTACTGATGGAGACAACAGAAGGCCATTTGCTTGTTCAGACTGATCCAAATAAAACTTCAGCTTTCAAATAGCACTGAGAAGTATTTGTTCTCCCAGTTGTTACAATAAAGTTTAATGTTCAGGCATCCATCTATCCATCCATCTCTTGCTGCTTAACCCACTCTGGGTCATGGGGGCAGCACATACAACATGACCTCTCTTTCTCTATTCACTCACCACCAGCACTTGCAGGGAGACCCAAGCCTGGGAAAGCCTCTGTCTGCATCCAGTTATAGCAATGCTCTACATAAAGATGGGAAATAAATAACTGGGATGTTTGGCTGGTTACTGAATGTGACCTAGTTGTATATGATGTGTAATGTATGAGATATGGTTAGGCTAAAATAAACACATTAGCACAGAAAAGATGGAGGGTGAGGGTTAAACTGTTTTCAGTGGAAGTTTACATTGAGGGTCCCTGATGGGCAGAAACAAACACCATCATATGGCAAGAAAACCGAATGATCTTCAGCTAAGAGAATAACTGAGACGATCCAGCCACAACATAAGTTCAGTTAACGACATTTTGCTGGGTGGTTTGGATTATTCCTGTCCTGATCCTAAGTTCAGCGTCCTCACTGAAACCTTAGCTGGCCTGAGAGTGATTTCCTAATGCTGAGGATACCCAGCCTCATATTTGATGGACAGAGGGAACAGAGGAAGGAAAAAAAATGGCTTTAGGAGGCAGGTGGTGTGGTGGATGGTGAAGACCAGCATTTGAGTCTGTTTCTTTAAAATTTTTCATTTCACTTTGGAGCCGACAGAAAAAGTAAATCAAAAACCAAAGGTGAGAAAGCTTATTTCACAATCTGCATGTTAACTCAGGAAACTGTGGCAGAAACTCCGATGGGAACTGCAAAAACAAAGCATTTTTAATTTGCTCCAACTCTGACTCAAATCACTCATGGCAGTGGCACCAGATCTCTTCAGCAGCTAATACCTTCACACCACGCTAACCGAATCCCTGGATCCAGATCAGGCTGGCAAACATTAATAACATTGAGGTTGTGACAAACTCCATATCTGGTAATATTTTCATGCAAATCTAACCATAACTTTTTGAGTAATCCTGCTTAAAAACAAGAAAACAGACAATGCACAAAACAAACCAGTAATGCAAATTAAAAATGAAAGAAACAGTAAAAAACAACATCCTGCTGTTGAAGACCAGCTTCCTTTTAAATAAACATAAACCCAAATGCCAACCACAGCTTCCCATTTGAAGAAAAAGAAACAAATGGATTTAATTCTCAAGGCGCATGTTAAAGGACTTTTCTGAAGGAAGACGATGTTTGCTCTGCAAACAACCAATAATAACAATGATGAATTGTTACGATCACCTAGTGATTGTCTCGCTCCTTCCTGCTTATCAATATTAGCGGCATCATCAAATTGCTCCCTCACTGGTTTCTCTGTACTTTGGTCAATAGTCTGTCCAATTAACATCCAATTACCACGACTACTATTAATCAGACGGGAGCAAGGGCAGTGAAGTTTCTCAAAGGTCACGTATGCGCAATGAAGATTAACAGTGACGCGGCATCGATTGGCAGGCGGGAAGGTTAATGCAGCGGGTGCGGTGTAAGCTGTCGTGCCTGTCGGATCCAAAGCAGGAAGAATCTGGGACGTTAACGAGAGTGATGGTGCTGCAGATGGTGGTGTACAGTTAAAGGATGACTGTGCCATTTATCTTTGATTTTCACACTGTTATCAAATGTCAAGAAAAGATTTAAAACTAAAAAAATACTTTTTCCTGAAGAGGGTGATAGATGGCCGCTGAAGTGCAGAGGAGGAATTCGTGGGAGCAGAACTCAAACCCTGGGAACCAAATTGCATGTTGTAAAAGCGATTCCAGCAGCGGATGATGGTAGATAAATTGCAGGACTAGTAATTGTTTGAGAAATGGAATATTTTAAAGAAAGACAAAAATTACTCGAAGCTGAAGTTTAGGTTTAGTGTTGAAGTACTGAAACAAGCACTGAAAGTGGAGGAAAATCAGTGTGGAAGCAGCTCTGAGAGGAAAGAAAGTGCAGGAAGAAAAGCAGAGGATTACAAGGCGAAAAAAAGTGTGAAATGTATGTTGAAGTAAAGGCTAGATGCAAGGTGAATTATCATCATCACAAACAGAATACTCGTGAGATGCAAGGGGTTTTTGTGAGCTGAAAGCTGCTGAAGGCTCTCTTGGTTTCAGGCACTTCTGTGGTTAATAAAAGGCAATTACCCAAGTGTGCCAAGCAGATACTGAAGAAATTATTTTAATAACTCTTTTTCTGGTGCCGGAGTGGTGCCACTTCAACCATAATGCACTTCTAGATCCACAAGGGCCACATTTTCTCAGGTTAGGCTTCCCAGTGGAAGTAAGGATGGCTTCAGATTTTTATTATTTTGACAGATGATTAAACTGAAAGAGTGATCAAAATGTAAATCATACAACCTACCTTCAGAACCAAGAATCGTGTAAATTAGTCCACTTTTTCTGGAGCCTTGAAGGTCATACAGTACCAAAGAGGAAGGAGCTATGGCTCTGGTTTCAGCAAATTCATAGCAAGTTCAAGAAAAAGTCTCATTTGAGAGTGGTTTGTGGAACAAATAGTGAAATAAAGTCAAATTGTATGACAGTATATATGTCAGTAATTCATACCATAACGATCTAACTTGATGTCCTATCTACTGTCACGGCTCTGTTTTCTTTTGGGACTCTTGCTCCTGCTCTTCCCACCTCAACTCATGTCTACATGTAACTTGATTCCATTGCTGGATATTCCAGGTTTCGGTTGCATAGGGAATCTTCTATGTATTTATTGATCCCCATATGTCAGTCAAAGACATCCATTCCTTCTTTCCCAGTGCATGCAGAATGACTGAAATTCAGCTACAACTGCTAGAAACTTTTCCTGACATTTCATGGTTTCTACTCACCATATTTCCGCTAGTATGTTATGGATGATTGTTTGAGCTTTTCATGAATGCGTTTGGAAAAATGAGAAGGTCTCAAGACAGTGCCATACCACCAAATATAATTACTGCAGACAACTCATCCATCCATTTTCTTCAGTTTATCCAGTTCAGAGCAGTGTGGGGAATGGAGCATATTCTAGCTGCCTCAGGAGGAGAGGCAGGATACACAATGAAAATAAAAAGGACACACACGTGGAGAACCCGACATACAAAGAACCGATTCAGATGGCAGATTCAAACCCAGGACTTATTGCTTTAAAAAAAACAATGCTAACCACCACAGCACCATTCTAAACCTGTAGATGACCTGCTGTACGTCCTGCCCTTTTTTAATTCAAGAACGTGGTCAACAAAGAGCACAAGGTTATATCAACCCATTTTCAGTTCTGACAACTTGTTTATTTTCTGTTGTATAGCTTCATAATCATGCATGTCTCTCTCTTTCAATCATCTGAAACTCATAATCTGCTCTATCATCATGTGCCTAACATGCAAAAGATGCAAAAGACTTTGGATTCTATAGCTCTGTAGTTCTAAAGACTGAGGACAGAAATTACTGTTGTTAATAGACATGAATAAAGAGAAGCTGGAGCTAAACATTACAGACAAACACTACGTGTGTGCCTTTGTGTGGGTGTGTGTATGTGTCTGTGACTCTCAGGCTTTAGATGGCACAATGAGAAATGTAATTACCTTGCCATTGTTTAGAAAGATTACCTCTACTCTCAACACACACACACACACACACACACACACACACACACACACACACACACACACACACACACACACACACACACACACACAGGTAAACACACATCTATTCACCCAAACACAATTTACGCATTCAATATGAGGGTAGGTCCTGAACCTGACCCTCCTCCTCCATGTTCAAGCATGGTTCCACAGTTGGCTGTCAGCAATTTATCAACATTACATTCACCCGTAAGGAAGTCTCCATCACAGATCAATAACATTTGAAAATCTATAACATGCAATATGCCGCTGTCCGGTCTGATATGCAGAAGCAGCAGACCGACGCTGACATGAATGTTTCTGCGTCTGCCCTTGAAAGAATCGATTTTCCCTGCTTAGGCAAACGGATGTGAACCGATGAAACGTGCAGCGTGTTACGAGCTAAAAGCTGTGATGAATTTTGCAACATCATTATACTGACAACACAGACACAATAATCACACACAAATACTGAGCAGCAAATGTTCTCATGTAATTATAAACTCATTCCAAGACAGAGTCTCTCTCTCTCTCACTCACACACACACACACACACACACACACACACACACACACACACACACACACTTATCTCTTGGAGCAGCCTCTCTGCCAGGGGAGTCATGATTTAGGCCTTGATCCTCGGGGCCCCTGGAGACGTTGTGCTTGATTACTGCGGCCTAGCTGTTTGATCGATGAGTCATCAATAACGGTAATCTTGTATAGCATGTCATGGCTAGCCTTTACTGTTGCCTCCATGATGGCTTCAAGGCAAAACAAGAATGGAGTCAATATGTGGTGGGACGTCGAGGGAACAAAAAGTCATAACTCAGCATGGGAATGCTTTGATGATGATATTAGACTAATTAATCAAAGTTATTCAGTTCAGTTCAATATTATTTCTAAAGCAGCACGGTGGCGCGGTGGTTAGCACTGTTGCTGCACAGCAAGAAGGTCCTGAGTTCAATTCCACCATCAGGCCAGGGTCTTTCTGTGTGGAGTTTGCATGTTCTCCCCGTGTCTGCGTGGGTTCCCTCCGGGTACTCCGGCTTCCTCCCACCGTCCAAAGACATGCAGTTTGTGGGGACAGGTTAATTGGATAATCCAAATTGCCACTAGGTGTGAATGTGTGAGTGAATGTGAGTGTGAATGGTTGTCTGTCCTTGTGTGTTAGCCCTGTGACAGACTGGCGACCTGTCCAGGGTGTACCCCGCCTCTCATCCTATGACAGCTGGGATTGGCTCCAGCACCCCCCGTGACCCTGAAAAGGATAAGCAGTAGCGAATGGATGGATGGATTATTTCTAAAGCATCCAATCACAACAACAGTCGTCTCAAGGAGTTTTATATTGTAAAGACATGACAGTAATAGAGCCAGTTATGCTGACCTATTTGGTAATAAGTAGGTAGACAATAAAATGAATTCACCAAAAATATTTTAGCTGGTATGCTCCACACAGTATGTATTAAATGGAAATATGAACGAATGACCCCCCAACAGTCACAGCAGATAGCCACAACTCCCTGAGCCAGGTTTTGCAAGAGGTTTCTTCCTGCTAAAAGGGAGCTTTTCCTTCCCACTTTAGCCAAGTGCCAGGTCTGATTGTTACATTTTCTCTGTATTATTGTACGGTCTTCGCCTTACAACAAAAGTGTCTTGAGACGACTGTTGTTGTGATTTTGCGCTATATAAATAAATCTGAATTGAATGTTGTGCAGAAAAGATGAAGGTTGGTGTCTTCCTACATTAAGATAAATATGATCAGTCACAACGTTACGCTTTCTATCGAAAATTGCTGACAAAGGTATGACTGATTAAGCTAAGGACCAACAGCACAAGCACAAAGCCAAATTTAGGTTTATCCTGTCGTTTGTTCCACATTTGCAGTTTGCAAAGCTCTGCTTAACATCTACCAATAAACAGCCATGCCAGGTGTTTTAGGAGTCAGCCTGGATTCACATGTGGCTGTTTCTTCAATGTTCGATAGGGGACATGCTTTGTGAAAATATCTATGTACTAGTGGGATCATCGAAGCAGTAATAACTAATCACCACTAATCAAGCTAGCCAACTTTTGATGAGTAGTTAGCTTTAGCCGAAATTCCTGCCACTTGCTAACTTGGTCCCTATTTAAAATACTGACTATTCATCAGCTTCTCCCACATTCTCGCTCTCGAGACATTTTTTTCTTGATGTGACGTAATTCAATTAGTGGGGAGCATGATTTGATGACATCTGTGCTTGCACTTAAAAATTAAACTCTTTGAGCAAAGTGAAGCAGCAGATATGATTAATTCTATAATTTGGTTTGACATCACAAGAAGCCTGCAATGAGTGTGAATCCTATCTAAGACCAGGCGCACCAAACGCTTCAATCAACACACTCGTGACTCTGCCCCCCCACCCCCCCTCGTGACAGCACACAGCTACAAACTGTAGTCCGCTGTCTGCAAAGATCTATGTAGCACCCACATGATTTAGGAGTGAGATTGAACACATCCTGACTCCATCTCCAAACTCACTGTGCTGACTCTTTGAAACAAGTTAGAGTAACGAGATGTGCTTTCGGCTTTCACTCGCTTTCATTTCATAAGCATTAACATGTCCCCTTAATGAGCTTTTATTAAAAACATCCAGATCCCTGCACCTTTTTCTCTTTGTCTCCTCAAACTCTAATGAAAGGCACACATTTGCTCTTCCTCATCACAAGGAACTTCACAGGATGCCATCGAACTCTACCAGCCAAATTAATCTGTGATAACTTAATGATACGTTTCCGTGGCGCACCTGAGAGAAACCGCTACCACTGATGAAATGATGAAAGTCTTTGAATCTGTGAGGAGATCAGGCGCCGTTATAACAAAGAGAATGAAAAAGTGGAGAGGAGAGAGAGAGGGAGAGGAGGAGGCACAGGTTCCAGGCCTAAAGGTACCTCCTCGGTAATTACCAGAAGGTAAGCATTAAACATAAATGCATCATTATGTTAACAATTAATACAATTATGTCGGGCCTCCCGGCGAGCGTGTTCTGCTGGGCTGTATGTGAAGGGGGTAGGCTGCTGTGTGGATGTGTGCTGTTTCATGCACTCTCATATGCATACATGGGAGTAGATGTGAGTCTCGGGGGGGGGGAGAGGGGAGCAATTACCTTTTTGCTACCTGATTTAAATGTCATTTTCAGCCTGGAAAACAGGGGAATCTCATTAGCCCGTATTTCTTCTTCTTCTTTTTTTTCTCTTTTGCTTGAATGAAGTTTTTTTTACCCCCCACTGAATCTGGGTCCCTCTTCTAATGAGAAACACATGTGCATTATGATATGAAGAACAATAAAAATAGTAATCTCTTAAATTGACATTTGTTTTCCTTTTCATTCCATAAGGTTTGGTCTGCGGTTTTGGTCAGGAATGGTAAAATAATACACTTTTGAACAGTGCAAGTCATCAAGGAAAGGTCGGCTGTGATCATTCCCATGAAGACAGAAGCTTTCTGATTCCTGTCACGGACGATGTGATTGTTCGAGCTGCCGAGTTTGGCGGCGTGCCTCCATCCATCCATATCCAACATCAAGGCGCCCCCTTTTTCTTCAAGGAACGAGTTTACATTTGCTGTCTCAGAGACAAAACCAGAGCTGTTCCCACATTGTTAAAGATTGATTATATGGATTCTTTTGTCTCTTTAAACAATTCAGTGATTCCCTCCAAAAAAGTGAATGTACAATTACAGAGGATGGAAAGCTCTGGAGAGATGTGTGCAGCAATGTCAGCACAACAAATGTTGCTGCGGTGTGTTTGGCACAGATACACATGCTCACATTCACAAACAATCTGTTTCAAGGCCCCTTATGTTATTCTGCAGTCCATATGGATATATGGTCATTATCAGCTTTTTTGATGATAAACTGACCAGTGGCCAAACTACACTAATAAATATTTTCTGATGAAGTACTCATCTTCCTTATCTCCTAATATATCTGTGGTTCCGGTGGTGGTGGCTGCTCATATTAAAACGGGGCAAAAAATGTAAAACATAATTACAATATATCACAGCTTTTTTTCTTCTGTTGTATCTGGATAACATTGTAGAGGGTGAATATCCCAAATGTGGTCCTTTCGGCAACATTTCACACATTTTAAGATGACTTACTTGTGACTGGTTACACTTCGCAAACAGAAAGTTTAAAGTGGGAGGAGCTAAAACACTTTGCATCATTCACTGTTCAAAAATAAAAATTTTGCTTAAGCCTGAAACAAAGTTACGGTAGTAAAGTCCAACAGTGAAAAGACAGTGACAAACCAACATAGCCATGCTGCAACTCTGAGTAGTACTTTTTCACAGAGAGAATTACAGTACCTAACATCAGCTGATGTCCTGATTCCAGCAGGCTGCTGTTCTATGGACTGACTCCATGGGTTGGTTTCGGAGGTACACATCCACCTCTTTATATAAAACTTTCACCTGTTTGCTTTACCTCAATCTGCTTCTTTTGACAGAACAACTCAAACTGCAAGTAAGAAAATGTGTTTTAAAAGGTAACATCTTCTCGGTTCTGAAACTTAGCTTGTTTAGCATGTGAATAAAATGCAACCTAATCCCAGTCTATTAAATAATCTAATTTGTAGACAACTATGAATGCGTTGGTGTGTTTATTAGCCAACCTGCCCAGTGGACATTATCCAGTAACTACATCTGATATAATGCATCGCTTCTTCTAATGATTAATTATTTTATATATGGACTTTCATGATTGGTGTTCATCGTCTAAACACAACACGCCTGCACTGGAAGCAGCTTCTGGCTTTGAGCCTGTGCAGGACCCTTCCGTGTGGAGATTGCATGTTATCTTGGAGCTCTGGTTTCTCCTGCCATCAAAAAATATTTCAGGTTAATGCTGCCTGCCATTGCTTAAGACACTCTTTGAAAAAACAGTCTTAATCTTGAGTTTCACCTCTTGGTTATGTAAAAGTTAATAAATATCCATCCATCCGTGGTGTCTCAGTGGAGCTGAAGCCTCTCCCAGCTTTCTTGGGATGAGAGATCATCAGCCTGTTGCAGACGATGCTCACATTCACCTACAGCCACTTTAGAATATCCAGTTAACCTAGCATGCCTATCTGGAGTTTAGTTGGAACCTAAAGTCTCCTGTGAGGCGACAGTGCAAACCACCACACTACTGCCAGATACTCACCGTGCTAAAGGTGGTAAATTAATTCACAGAATTATAATTTTAAAAAGTAAAGGGTTCTAATTATGAAAGAATACCATACCAACTAGAACACACTAATCTGTTTCGTCCATCAGCCCACGAAACCAAATCACAGTTTGCTTATATTGCCTCTAACAGTTGAAAAGCTTTATGAACATATTAGGAACAGATATTGTTTGCAAAGTTTATTGACAGTCAAAACACCATTAACAGTCAAATAAATCAGCTCATTACAGCAGTTTTTGCAGATGGAAATATTTAGTCTTACAATAAATGCACAAAAGCAATATAATACGGAACTCATGTGTTTCCCTTGCACCCTAGGCCTCAAACGTTTTTCAGTAAGCATTAACAAAATGTGTTCATTTCTATGAGCTGTCACCTCAGGTGGACTGCAGTTCCACGGATTTGGATTTCCCATTTAAGTAGCTATTTAAGTAACTCCCATGAAATCCAAATAATTCATGGAATTTGTCAGACACAAAGAGGATGATTCAAAGGCAATACACACTGAGAGGCTCCGTTCACAGGACAGCCAAAGCCATAAACAAAAGCCTGTAATGAGATATGTGCTTTGAGCTTTTCCCCGTTTCATCCGGAGGTTTGTCTTGTTGGAGTGGAGGAAGCACTGATTGCTCGGAGACAAAAACAAATATATCCTTTTTGAATCCATCTGCTGTCCTCTGGGGACCGAAGGCGGGATGTGTATTCTCTAAATTTTTGCGGTGCTATATGTTGCATCCATTTATTTCAGGCCACTAAAAGCTATCTATGCGATTGGCAGAGAGATATGAAAAGCTTTAATTCAACTCGTATTTCATATCAAGCACCAGAAATCAAATCCAGTCTGTGAGGAATTTCTGAAAAACCTACAAATTAAGGCCACACACAAATCCTGCACTCATATCATAAAGTGTATCGCCAAAACCACAAATAATACAGGCCTCTTCATTTCCATTCCTTAATTACAGCAGATACAGTGATTTACCGAATGTTTCTGCTCGAGGGAAGCTCAGCATCTTTCAATCACTAAACCTCGTCCACGTTACTTCTTCGAAAATGCGTTTGCAGGGCAGTTGCTCAGGGGGCAATTAAAAGGGAAGTCAACAACAAGAAGGATGCAAAAAAGGCACTAGCAAACCACACAGAGAGCAAACAAACAGCAGAGAAAGTTCTGAACTCTCATCTTCTTTAAAGTATTTTGAATAAGGACATCTCCAGAAGACGTTCAGTAAACATTTCAGAGAAACCAGAAAGTGTTTATGCCTCATTTTTGTGACACTAAAATATTTTCAGGGTTGAGTTTGAGAAGACGTCCTCCTAGAGCTCTAAAAGACTTTTATTTATTTAATTTTTTTCAATTTCTGGTCAGGTTTAGGTAACCAAACAGAGGGAAAGATAGGATCTAAAAAACCTTTGATGTCACACTTAAAAGAATAAATATCTGTTTGAGTTTACAGCCCGGTCATGCTTAAAAGAAATGTTGCTTGAAACCAAGTAGCAACTTACAAGGCTGAAAAATAAAATGTCAAAACCTGCAGTTCCTCTAATATCTTCTCAAGGCTCCAGCATTAGTCATTCCCCACCGGCTCCCATGTTGAAATGTCCAACGTGTTTACATCGTGATACAAGGTGAAGCTCCAAAAGTGTTAAAGCCCAACTATTGCAGATCCATTTTCCTTTTATTTTTTTAGGATTTTTGTATTTGTTCATGTTAATATCATATCCACTGTTCAACAGCTGAGAGGAGAGCTCATTCTGTGTGTGAGAAACCCAAATATGGAAGCTACAGTACTATACAAAAATCATAAGATTTCCAACCACCTATCCATTCCCTTATTATTTGATTATAGTTACTACAATGAGTGGGAGGACAGGTCAGTTTTACCTATGCATATTATAAAAGGGAAATAGTGGATGCTGCTGGCTACCTGTGCATCGTTATATGAGGAGAATGATCAAAAAAGCCTCATGTCCTTTTAAACTCATCTCATGAAATATGGATGCGCTGCAGGTTTAATTCAGTTAATAGTATAAGACTGAACATAATCTGCAAATATATGGCTGTGACCTGCACTGACTCCAATAATGGTTTCAGCTGAAATGGGAGAGCACATGTACATTAGATTTAGATTAAGAGAGCAATCCGTCATTCAGAACTCACTTTAGTGGGACCAAACTGCCTCAGGTAAACAGAACAATCATTCACCGCGCTTCTTTATCTTCAAGACAATTACAGACACAAAGGTGAAAAAAAATAAATGCACGTTTAGAGAAATAATCCTCATATTTAATGCGTAAATGGATGTTTATTGTGAATGAGTGTGTGAGCCCCTGTTGGGCCTGGCATAGATGGATGCTGGAGCAGGCGTGAGCTCTGTTATGAGGCATCTGCACAGTAATCCCAACCACCTTCACATGATAAAGATGAGCCTTGTAACAGCACATCATGCCAAATGAGCCTCCTCTGTCACATCTCACCGAAAAGAAGCAATTGAGCTGTTATTATGTGTGAAATTTGAGATATGGTAGAGCAAGCAGAATGGAGTAAATACACATATATTTCTGCTAAAGGAAATAAATGTGTTTATGTGGAGCATTTATTAGATATAAAACACCTGCACTCGTAAACTTTCTGGCTTGCTGCCGTGCATAATTAAATACACATGTATGCAGTCGGCTGCTTTTTGTGAGGAGAGTTAAAGATAAAAAACAGGTGTGAACGAGACTTCCAACTTCCAATAATACTGTTCGACTTTTTGGGCTGTGTTTGATGCATTTTTGCCAAACTATTCACACATTTTCTGTCCGGTGATTTATTTGCGGTTTGATTGCAGGTTTTTTGTCCTTTCTTAAATTGCAGTTTGTCGAGGTCTCGTAGTGACCAAACATGCTGAATAGTGTTAAACATTTGTCTTCTGCAGTGCAGCTGAAGGATGTCTTGGTAATAACGTATTACTATGGCTTTCAGCCTTTTAGATGAACAACTCGAATCCACAATCACCGGCAATTTTACATCCATCTCAGTGCTTTTTTCCTTTGAATTTGCTTTAATACGCAGTACTAGTCCATCCACCTATGAAGCTTTCAAAATATGGAACAGTATTGGTGTTGCATTGGATTTTACTGTACTTGCTTGCAGAAAACAACATATCACAGATGATTATCTGCTATTATACTGGGTTTGTGATGTGATGTTGGTCCTGACATACTGGACTCAAATCATACCTGTTAAAGGTCCCAACAATGCAAAACAAGGTCTCCACATCCCCATCCCTGGAGGGGTCAACAAGTTTTCCTTCAATTTATCACTCAACTATACGCTTAAGCAATATATGAATACTGAAATTATCCCAGTGATGTGAGTCGGAATCTTAACCTGAACTCTAATCCCCAACCGTATTTTTTTGAAGAAAAATAACAAGAAAAATGACATCTGGAGAAATTTTTAACAATTTTCAATGTGTGCCAATCAGAATGTTTATTTGTGCTTTTATTGCCAAGAAGAAATTTCAAAAAGATCTTTGAAAAGATGGCTAAAAACCCTAAATCACATAGGCAAGGTTACTTACATCTAGTTAAGAAAAGGAAAACTCCCTAACTCCCTAAGGAAAACTTCTTTTGTCCCTCTGTGGGGGGTTACTCCCACTAGGTTTATATCTGGGACTCTGCACCATTTGACCTTAGAACTGAAGAAGCTTCTCGGATGAGAGGTGAAACGTCTTCAAGCAACTTAAAGAAGTCCAGCCGCTTTTCTTTGCAAGATCCTTTGACTATGATGACCTGGATGACTGAGAACCTTCACAGACAAAACTCCCTAACCTCTGGTTAATAGAGAAAAAGATGGAAGAGAGGAGATTAGGACCTCTTGATTGAAATTGCAGGTGAGTAAGAAAAGACAAAAGAACGTTGCTCAAAATTTATTGGACAAATGTCCAGGTGGGGTTTGGTTAGCTGATGATTCTAAATTGCCCAGCTGTGAATGGTTGTCTGTCTCTATGTGTTACCCCTGCAATAGAGAGGTGACCTGTCCAGGGCGTACACCACCTCTCGCCCTATGACAGCTGGGATAAGTTCCAGCCCCATAGCCCCATAAGAGAATGGATGGACGGAATGGAAGGTCCAGGTGAGTGCATTAAAAACAGTGCCACATTTCTTTGAACCAAGTATGGCTGTGGTTAAAAATAAAGTGAAAAAATCATTCGCTTTAGAACCCACACAAATTAGCATTCACTGCTATTCAAGACAGGTTAAAAAATACAACATTAAGTATTTTTTTTTTTTCAAGAATATGTCAGGATCCCAATGTCTGAATGTTCTTGTGTTAGAATACTTTGCATCATTCTGTCAGGGCTGAAATGGTGGATCTGATTGATTGATATTAGCACTTGCAGTCATTTAGCGGGTTGGCTCGGAACCAGTTTTAGCAACTGGTACCTCAAACTAAAAAGAGCCATTTAGAATGTTTTGCTTCCTGTCCATTCCGCTTATATGGGTTTAGGTTGCGGACCCAAAAAGCGATGGATAGGACACCTGATATGGCTCTCTTCTGGGTCAGGAAGAACCCCTTGTAGAATACAGCATCACAATGACTCCCGTGAACAGCATGTAAGGGGGGAGCTGGAGGTGGGTAGCAATTCAAACAGAAACCCATGTGAGATTTACCATCAGCTGATCTGGGCTTGGGTCTGTTACCTGCCACTGCTGATGCTATACTCATTTAAATTACCCTGAGACATTTATTTAGAATGAAAAACTGAAAAAAAAATGGCTTTTCCTTCTCCTTGAGGATAATTTCTTTTTTGCAGCAATTGTTTCAAAGCAATTCACGAGAACTCACGCTGACCTCAAAATGTTATTTACATTACTTAATTCTTAAATCATGAATGTTAATAGGATTTGTCACAGAGTCCACTGCAATCCAAAAGGCATTGCTCTCATTAAAATGCCTAATCAGGCTTTGTTATCTTAAAATAGAGTCTGCAAACACAATTAACTGCAGAGCATATTTGTAGCTACTTGTAGCTGCAGTCACAACATATACTAACACGCATAATGTTAAGAATATTAAATTTGTTGTTTGCTTTTGCCATGTTTAGCCAGCATGTAAACACGGAGAAACACACATCATGTGCTGCTCGGCCTATAGGCTGCCCTTTGAGGGAGCCGCTGTGCTGTCACATTTTAACATTACTTTGGTTTCAATGCAAGGAAAACCCCACCAGGCCCCCTCAAACCACAACCTTTAATAGGTCAGAGTGCAAAATATGTCACGTTCCATACACGAAGCCTGGGAAGTACCAGACAACAATAAGATCCAAACAACAGTGTGGAATACAAGTCTTATTATAGCTACAAATGTACACACACAACCACAGAATAGTTTATTTTGGGGAAAAGCATTGCACTGTGTAGAAGCCTTTTCTATTACTCTCCTGCTGGGTTAACAAGAGAGAGCAACTTCCACAGGCCTTACTCTGAGACGGCTTTTCCTTTGGGGTTGGTGCAGAATGTAGAAGAAGTGTGTATGAGTCCAGCTGTGACACTCTTATTTCTGCAACCTTCAAGAGAAAATCAACGTAGATGCTCTTGCAAGAATTAGTGTTGGTTTGTAAGCCATGTGGTTTTTGATTCCTAAGTGACACTTGAGTTTCTATTTTGTCTTTATCTTAACATCGAGCTTCACGAAGACTGTGTGATTGGTTAAAAACAATTAAATTGTCCAGAAGAATTTACTTGTGGTTTAAAAAAGAACAATGAAAAAGGTATTTAAAATAACAAGAGAAACCGCTGCATTTGACTGGTGTTTAGGACATTGACCTCAGTGAGCAAGTGTGTGGTTGGAAAGTACCTGAATTCTTAAAGCATTAAATGTGACTCACTTTTTATTTGACAGAGTATCAAACATTATCCAGTGAACTTTCTTCTCATATCCTTTGAGACAATTACTGGTCTCTTTTCTTCAAATATCCCTGACAACCGGTCATATTAACATGCAGTCGTCCTCCCCATAAACACTTCATCCTCCTCAGTGTTCAGGAAGTCTCATCCAAAATCCACGTCTATCCTCGAGCTCTACTTTACAACCCCACCAGCATCGTGACTTTGGTTTTGTTCGTGCATCACTATGCTAATGAGTCATCTTTCAACCAAAGCCTTTGGCTGCCTCTCTGAACTTGGTTCTGTTGGAGGTTTCTTTCTGTTAAAAAGTTGTTTTTCCTTCCCACTTTTTTTCAAGTCATGCTAACAAGGGGTCATGTAACTTTTGGGATTTACCATTAACGGGATGGGTCTATTAGAGCAGGGTTCAATCCTTTTAGTGTCCGACCCATTCTACAGACAAAATCTTAAAATATTTTGACCTCTTCTGTGTATATATAAGTACCTGTTAGAGCAAAACTATTAACAGTTGCTAATTTGTAAACTTCAAGTTTGACTTGGCTCGTGGGTCTTCACAGGGCACTTTCCCACAAAATCTCGGTCAAGTTTAATAAACCTGCCATGTGTTAGCTTCCATCCAAGGCTTCACTGTAGCTTCCAGAGAGCTGCTTATTTGGAGTATAATGTCTCCAAACAGAAATTCAGATCTATTGATATGACTGACAGCCAAAACCATGACTCAGTGTAAGATGCACAAGTTAAACTGCAGTTTGGCAGGACTGAGTAGAGTAGTGGCTCATTCCAGCTAGTCATAAATTTTTTTGAAATGTTGCCACAAAAATGAAATGGTGCACAAAAACGTTAAAGGTAAATGTAATAAGAAATGTTAGAAATGACTCTACATGAAAATACACATCGAAAAGTGGTGACTGGAGATTGGAAGTGATGGAGAAATTGCTGCCTGTGACTTTGCTATGGTTTCCCTTTTTTATGACTTTCTTTATGGTTGTCAGTCAGGAAATAATCTACTTATTTTGAGGCATTTGCACTAAATCCTGCAAGGTTTTAGCTGCCCTGAAATATGTTTAACCTCCAGTGTAAATATCGCAGTGAACACTTCACCAACCAAACAGCGAGATGTACTAATGGAGATGTTTTGTCAAGGATTTTCCTCTCTAATACCTCCCATTACAGCCTCATTTATGATAATGGCAGTAGAGGACACTGAGGCATGGCCGTGCTGATAAACCAGTACGATTAAATTGTTGCGTCTTGACAGATATCATGACCTTATCTCCTGAGGAAAGAAGATTATTGTTTCTGCAGATTTTGCTCCTGCTGAAGGTGCCGTTGGTGAATTTGTGCAGCAGCAGATAATGACATTTGGTCAAAGTCATACAAATAAGCAACTCAGGCAAACAATCAGATGCAATTATGATTATTGTTCCTCAGACTCTGAATTAATAACCACTCGAGTGTTGGCTGGAGAACTGGGGGAGGCTTCTTCTACCTGAATATCAATGACTTCCTTTTATGTAGAAACAATGCACTGTGGCCACAGTTTAGATTTATTACTTGTAGATCTGTGAAGGTTCTCAGTCAATCCAGGTCATCGTAGTCAAAGGAGCTTGCAAAGAAAAGCGTCTGGACTTCTTTAAGTTGCTTGAAGACGTTTCACTTCTCATCCGAGAAGCTTCTTCAGTTCTAAGGTCAAATGGCGTGGTGTGAAAATGGGTGTGGGTCCCTGGCTGATTGGGACCCAATTAGAGGATCATCAGGGGGTCCTTTTGTCCCTCTTTGGGGGGATACTCCCACTGGGTTTAAATCTGGGACTCTCTGCCATTTGACCTTAGAACTGAAGAAGCTTACAGGATTTTAATGCTGTAAGCTGTAATGCTTTAATGCGTTGCTTCAACGCCTGATGAGGGGCGTGTGCCTGAAAGTTGGTGGGGAATGTCAGCTGGCTCAAGTTAGTGGAGCGTGATTAGCAGTTGCTATGGGCCATGATGGGTTCCCTGTTCATATACATTCATTTTAGGTCTTATGTATGTAGCACAGGTTCACATCAATGGTCACTTCATACTGGTTTGATGTTCAACTTTCTTTACTGCAGTTTTTAGTGTCCTAAGTTTTAAGTTCTGATTTCATTAATCCGATTTATGTTATTTGGCCGTGTAAAAAAACAAAGGTTTTAAATGTATTTTTCTTATAGCTCTCGGGCTTTTTGTTGTTCATGTATTATGCAAAGCACTGTGAATTGGCCTCATGTACAAACAAAGTATACAAATAAAATTTATTTTGAAGAACCAACAGCACTGAATGTTGCTTCAGTTTACAACTAAAAAAAGTCCTGAACAGATGCACTATTTGCTACTGTTTGTAAAGCTTGTCCTAAAAACTAAAAGCAATTGTGGCATTTTATGGAAATGGAAATCTAATTATATGTATGGAGATCTAAGTTGACATTAAAATGAATAAATAAATATATTGACTGTCCATAAGACTGTCCTTTTCTCCACTTTAAAATTTCCCAAGGTGCCCATGAGGCTGTTAGGCAGCATTATTATCATTAGCAGTCATACACTACACACACCACCACCACCACCGCTGGAACAGGCTCTGTCAGGTCTTCCAGATGGCTCGTCTGACCTTCCACTAACAGGCAATTTATCAGAGACCGTACTTGTTTTCTCATTAGTTTGTATTTTTGGACCAAAAGCAAATAAGTCCGAAGAGGACAGAAATGGGAAGACAGTTGGATAATTAATCACACAGCCTACTAACCGCTCGCTGTGAGGTGTCTGAGAGGCTCTTGTGATGCAATGTTTCAAGACACAAGACATTAATGAAGTCTATACTGTGTTGTGTGAGCTGAGCATTACAGTGTCTCCTCAGTATTACTAAAAACAGCAGCTAGTGTCATGAAAACACCCAAAAAACACCCACTACTGACAGCAAGCTTGGCTGCTTGGATGAAAGTGCACATAAAGGTGAGAGTTCAATTCCTGATTGAAGAGGCTACATGCGAGTACTGCAGCTGAATGTGGCCATAACTCTGATCAAACATGCTGCTTGTCAGCGCTGAGCTAGGCGTCTGGAAATCCCCCCTCAAAGGACGACATCCTTGCAGTGAAAACTCTTATGAAATGCATTTCAGGACTAGAAGGAGGCCATGAGAGGCACTCACCAACAAGATTTTCAACAAGGTAGAGTCTGGACTAACACCTCATTAGCAGCCACAACACACAGTATTCCTCTGTGAGCCTCTGTAATGCTGCCAAATTGTCTGCTAGTGGCATAACTGGCAGGCTGTATGTATATGTGGAAAGGCTTCAGCTCACACTCCCTGAATTTAAGCTGCGGCTTCACCCTGAGAGGAAACTTTGGACTTTTGTTTAATCTGTTTGGCAGGAAACAAAGGCTGATGTCTGGATGGATGTTATGGTGTGATCTAAGACAGCCTCAACAGAAAAGGTGAAAACCAAGAAAACTGTTAGTCAGCAGCACCAGAAAACTTTTATCATCCACCGATTACAGTCACATAGTGCACAGTCTGATAAAATCTTTAAATATACGGTACACGTTCACGTTGTTTTCTGATTTTGACTGTAGTTGGTGCGATTCAACACCATAAAAATGGTTTTGATACAGAATAAAGCATGAAAGCCTCAGTTCTCTGTGTGATTTGCGATGAGGTTAGCTATTTTAGTAGCTGCTAGTTGGAAAATAAATGAGACCACACCAAAGACCTTCAGGGAAAAAAGGTTTAAGAAGGAAGGACGGATGTATCACAGTGTCTGTATTAATTCAGATTAATTCTAGCAAATCATTGTGTCACTGTAAAATTGCCAACAGTCCCTCTCAACCAAATTACATTGTTTCTTGTCGCTGCCCAAAATGCATCCTGTTGAGATGCCAAGATTTAAAAAGCTGCCCTCTAAGGCCATCACAAAGAGACAGTCAGTGGATGCTGATGAGTCTGGAGTGGGATTTTGAAGGATATATCATTCCAGTGTACAGAAAATAGTCTGCAATTTTTGAAGGACTGGTCGACCCCACAAATTAACCCCTAGAAGAGACTATTTGATGGGAAAAGAAAGTCTGCATCTACAATCAGAGAGACAGACTGTTTTGGGACAGCAAAGACTTTGTCTTGCACAGATCCAGATGCAGGTCACATTAGTGCAGAGTTCTGAACATACAGCCAACAAGCTGGTGTTTTGAAAAAATGAGCTTTGAACACTCAACTCAAAGATGGAGCTTTAGCAGTCCGACTGTTCAGTGCCGATCAAGGACGGCTTTCAGAGACTACAACTTTTACAATAAAAACCTATTTCCCTGTTTACAGATGAGCTAATGCAATGAGATATGACCCGTATCTGACTTTTGAACACTGCTGGCATGCTGCGAAATGATGAACCATTGAAAACTTGAACCAAGCAAGTGATATACGATACGTGTCATTCATCTAAACTTGTATTTAAAAACGTTTAGCACCAGGTAATTTTTTGAATTATATCTGATCCTCAGAACTGAAACAGGTGGAACCCTCTTTTCTTTTTTTTTACTGGGATTTTTTCCTTATGAAAAATGATGTATAATAATTCTTTATGTTTTGTAAAAGTTACATTAATCCTATTTTTATTAGAATGGATGTCTAAGCACTCCTATTCATCTAAACCTTTGCGCGCACGCACACACACACACACACACACACACACACACACACACATAGATGATGAAGAGTTTGGCAACAGAAGGAATCAGTTTGATACTTTGTATTTCTGCTTCCACAGTGCTTGTCTTTAATCAAAGTCTGCATTTCTCTTCAACACAGATGTTGGAGTAAACCCTAACTAACCGTAGTTTGAACCTAAAACTGCCAACAAAGTCATTCCTTTGTTGGCAGAAGACAAAGGAATGACTTGGGGAAGAACAAACATACTAGAACTAATCGGCCGAAACTGGGTAGTGACGCGCGATCTGATATCTCTGTGTTGTTCCCACATCATCATAATAATGTTGGTCCAAGATCAACATTGTAACTGGT
Source organism: Astatotilapia calliptera (assembly GCF_964374335.1). NCBI lineage: Eukaryota > Metazoa > Chordata > Actinopteri > Cichliformes > Cichlidae > Astatotilapia > Astatotilapia calliptera. The sequence goes on from NC_137437.1 coordinate 28,645,712, forward strand.
TAGTGACGTTGTCTGAGCATTCATTTAGCATTTGCCAAGAAATTAGCTAATGCTTTAAAAAGCTATCATTAGCAAACCAATGTGAATAACCTAAACTTAGCTAACGGCTAACTTGATAATATATTTATAAAATTTTATACATTAAAAAAAGCAATCACTTAATCACATACCATTCCTTCAAGAAGAGAGTTTTATATAAACAATGAATTTTTTTTTTTTCATTTTTCCCCACATTGCAAAGCAGTGCCATCACAGCAACATAGCTAGCCAGTTGCAATGTTGATCCTAGACTAACATTATTATGATGACACAGGAAAAATACCAAGATGGATATCTTAGATACACCAGCTAGTGACACACACCTCTGGTGGTAGATCTGACTCAACAAGAGTAAGAAGTTGTGGAAATAAGAACTGGTTGGTTTTGATGTAGAACACTAATATTATACAGGAAAGATTTTCTTACCAAGAAAAAAAACAGCTGATTTGAATTTCTTGAACAACTTCTGCTGAAGTTCATCTCGCTGCACTTTCTGTCAGTTTGTTTAGCAATACAAGAGGAGACACTCTTGGAGATATGTTCATGAAAACAAGTCCTCCCACTGAGTTTTTATTACCTTTGTTGTAACCGAAGAACCGCGCATTAGAAAGACTCGAGAGAAATCAGGGGGACTTCTAGGTCAGAGCACTTTGTGATGGAAAGTGTAAATACGAACAGGCAAATCAAGTTAGGATGCACTCAGCGCTCGTTTGCTGACAGCATGAAATGAAAGCAAGAAGCAATAATATCTCTGCTGAAGGTGAGCTCTGGGAGAACCGTAATGAGCCAAAGATCCACATGTGATTGACTAAGAGGCTGCTAATTTGATTTCAGCCTCCTTGATGAGTAAGTCAGCGCTCAGATGGGAGAAATTGGAGGGAAAGAATGAGAGTGGGAGGAAAACCTGGGGTCACTCGCTTTCAAATCAGCTGCCACTTCAAAGAAGAGAAACAACGACGGGTGCCAGCAAGCAACCGACGAAAAGTTTGTTTCTCTGGGTTCTTTTCTGTGACTTTTCTTTTCCGAGTGTAATTAATGAAAAGGCGGAAATGACAGGCAGTCTGTCGTGTCTCATTTTCATTTGCAGGATTACGCGATGGGGATGCAAGGTGAGGTCACGCAAAGCAGAAGCAGGCTTTATTTTCCAATTTCGCCAAAAGAGACCTGCAGAGAACAAACTGCACCCAGTGTAAATGTCATTTAGCCTTTTCAGAGAGGGATTTGTAATTTATTAGAAACTGTCACAGGCAAATTTCAGCCTGCAGAAAACAGGAATCCATTTGTTACATTACATGACAGCCACAGCCAGATTCTGCTCTTTCTTAATGACTTGGCAGGTTTCAGTGTTTCTTATGTCCAACTCACAACACTGTGTATACATTTTACAGCACAGCCTACTCATTTTTACTCAATCGCACATGTGCACGCTTATATTCTGTACATCAGTCACGAGACGGTGTGTTTATTGCAGTTTTGACATTTCTGGAATTCTTCAACTTTCTGCCCAAATAAAAATGTAATCTCCTCAAAAGTGTCTGGTAAAGCTCGAGAGCAGCTAATGGTGGTGTCAAATGCAAGACTAAATGAAGAAGAAAAGCTGCGGCAAGCGTTAATGTAACACACACTGGAGCATATATACAATAAAAATACTTTTAACTCCAACTGAAAACATTTTGTGGGGGGTATGGGTACAAAGTAAGCCCAGATTCTGAGGAGTGAAGGAATGCTTATGCTTTCTTCTCACGTATCAAAACCAAAACCAGTTCCAGGCAGTGTGTTATGTATGTAGGACAGTGTACTTGATTCTGAAACATGCGTATATTATTGGGTTTAAGGCACTGACATGGAGGTATGTCATTCATTTCAACTGTATGACTACAGCCCCACTTCACAACAACACACATCTGAAGCGGAAACAATCCTTATCGTATATCTGCTTCAGTTTGTACTGAGTTAAAGAAGTGCGATTATAACCATACATGTCATTTTGGTCAAATAGGCTCAACTTCTAAGAAATTATTGAAAAAGTTCAGGTTTCTCATTTCACTGACTATTCTGCAACATTTGAAACAGAAAGTTTTTGTTCATTCGCAGAAAATATCCAATTTTTTTCACTTTAGAGCAACTTAAAAAACAAACTTTTGTGTGATTTAATTGGTTATATGTTACTTTATTAATTTGGTGTAGTATGAATGAATGAATGACAATGGAGGGAGGTCTTTATCAGTAGGAAAACTTTTGAAAATACAGTTAAAAGTCTAAAATGTAAAAATACATTTGACAGCCCTGCATTGGAGGCATATCCAAACAATGAGAACATGTAATGTTGACTAGCCGGCAGATATCTGCTACAAAGTCACACCCTGAGATGTTAAGCTCTGAGATTTTGGTTTAAGAAAAGCTTGTGAGAGCCATTCGCCATGGCAATGCATAAATAAAGAGCCTCTATTTGAATTTGCTAGTAATATAATCATGAATGTGTTTCAGGAGGCACCATAGCTCTTCTTCTCGAGTCTAGACCGAAGCAGCATCTTTCCCAGTGTTCCAGTCCGCCTTCTCATTCTTCTCCCCCACTTTCCTGCTGACTGTTCCTATCCCGTAAAACAATAAATTGCTAAAAATATATATGAATGCCTTTCACGTTTATCTATCTTAAAATAAAAAAAAAAAAACAGGAAAGGGGAAAAGGGTCATTTTAATCAGCGTCATCCACTCAGTCACCATTTAATCAAATTAAATTTTCCTTCATATAGAAATCTGGAATCCAACCAAATTATACATTTGACTTTTAAATTAATCAGCTGTAACCCAACAGCAATTAAAGATAAAAATATGCATCGAACAGATAAGACAGATTTTTAATTCTGGATCTTTAATTTTGGTCAAACAGGTTCAAACTTTACATTTTTAGACTCTAATAAATCCTTGTCAGTGAATTTCAGGGTTGCAGGGCGGTTGCAATGGCACAAACATATATGTACATATCTATTTTATTTTTTATATTTTAATACTCGTTATGTCAAAGTTTTAGATTAGAATCTCTATTTTTGTGAATAGTTAGATTATTGCAGTCAGATTCTGGTTCTTCTGATTTTTCCGATTTTAGTGTGAGAATAATTTCAAACAGGGGAATTTTATTTAAACTATGACTCCTGGACTCTGTGCAGTAAATGTCCACAGAGTCAGAGAAAGATTGAGACTGCAGATTTGATTATAGTCTGACAATAAATATACAATGTCTATTGATCACAGCCCTCACATTTATTACTGATTATAAGGTTATAAGCGGGAGTTCAGTAGTCCTATCCATACCAAGTAAATAAAAAGCCAGGATTGCTGATACCAGTACTGATACTTTTAACTATAAATGCAATATAAATGTAGGGGAGAGCAGTGTGTCATGATTTATCAGATGAAGCATCATCTAAATGCAAATTCTGAATACATTTTAACACACACTAACAAACAATGCACCACTAAATTATTGTGGGTTTTTCTTTCCCAATTAATTAGATAACACAATAAAATACACCTTCTACAACTTCTTATGTTCTATAGGCTGTAAATCAAATAGACATGGCAAAATGAATGCTGTTAATCTTGTGGATATTGGACTTAATATATTTATTTTACCCCCTAGTTTAAACATTTAAACTCAGTCTAATTAAACTTGTCCAGTCAGAAATCATATTCATAATAATTTAACACAATGACGCATTAGCTTAAAAATCAGGCTGTTTAAAACACTGGGGTTTTAGTTGAGTTGAGTTTTTACGTGGAGGACACAGGTCACTAGTCAGTCAGATATTCACTAAGGGGTGTTTTTGACAGGAGGCAGCCGCCTGCCCCTGTCAGCCTGCCTCCACCTTGGGAAGTCTGTGGGTGCAGGAGGGGTCAAAGACAGCCCCAAGCGGCCATGGACTCACATGTCTCTGGAGACTTAGCATGGCAGCCATGGGGAGAGCAACAGTATGCTGAAGCTGACAGCCAACTGCTGAATGCCAGCAAAAAGCTGACTGTGAGAGTGATCTGAAGACAAAGGCAGCCAATAATCCTTCTACAGGTTCACCTGCAGAAACCTTCAGAGTTTCACCAACTCTAGACAAAGTTTGCTGACTGAGACAGCACTGCTATTCACTGCTATAAGGTAAAGAGACACATCTGATTTATAATATAAAGAAAATAAATGTAGAACAATAATTATTTTATCCTAATGTCATTTTCATAATCATGTGAAGCTAAAATAGCAACTAACATCAAAGGCTCCTCAGCGCATTGAGTTTTGAGTCCACCCCATTGGCTAGTACAGGAGTCATGGAAATCACTTGAATTGGTGTTCAGATCAAAGTGGCATTTTGTTTTTGTTTTTTTTAATATTCTCTGCTATAAATGTCCTAAAGACAGAATGAACAGTTTTCTAATCTGGGCTCTGTTAGCTGCAATTCCAGCCCAGTAAAACAGACTCGGCAGCAGATTAGGACCAACCATTAAAACACTCATAGATTTTCTGCCTTACCAACTGAATCCATGCAAATGTAAGTGGCAATGAGATACATACACTTTATACTGCTCAAACTTCAATGTACAGCTTCTCTCTGCCATATCTGCAAGAATGAATGGATGCAAAATCAAAAACCAATGGAAGAGTTTTATTTACTCAGATGAGAATGAAATCATCCGTTTCATTATGTAAATATTGCAGCACAGAGACATTTGTATTATTTGTCTACCTCCTGCCTGAAAATTGACATGAAAAATACAAAGTTTCAAGGTAGTGGTGATGTTGGACGTGGACTGCCAGGAAATTCACAGGCAAGTGAGACGATGGATGGCCACCTTAGTCTTTCTTGTACTTCCCAGATGAGAAAACTAAAAAAAAAAAAAAAAAAGATCAGGGCCCTGCCCAATTCCACCTGAGCGAAGAGAGAGAAGCAAATAGAGAAAGAGCATGGGGCACTTGGGAATCAGGACACTCAATGAAAGAATCAGTAATAAAGCAGGATTAACAGCTGGTTTTTCAAAGCTCTGAGCATTGCCTGGTCTGGACCAGAGTTTGACTTTCCTTACCAAGTTCAGAGAGAACCAGCTTCATAATACTGACTCTGCTTTAAGGCTCAACATACCTCACTAACCCATTAATCTCATCATCAGCAGACGTCTCTGCAGCACCTTGATGACTTTGTTAAAGACAAACAGTTTGATGAACTGGGGTCAAGTGTTTAATTTAATGATGATTTAATGAATGCATTATAGAGAGTGTGATAAGGTACTGAGGAATGCATTTAAGAATCCCGTCCCATTATTCTTCAAGACTGAAATGAGAAGTCTGTGAGGATCCAACTTTCTCACCATTACTGACTCTCAACATCTGCCAGATGTCAGCCTGGTGTCTTCTGGGATTAGGGGCAGGTTTAGTTTTAGCTTCGTGCTTATTGTGCCACTCATTAAAAATAAAAGATATTAAATTTCAAATGAGATCACATTTAAATGTTACCAATTTTGCATGTCCGAAATGAAATCTTGCACTCAAAAAATATTTATGTCCACGCGCCGACTGTAAGTAATTTGTTTACATGCAAATTCTTTGTTACACACATCCAGTATAAAATGTTACATTTATGGTCAAATGAAACTTACTTGATCAGTGTGCATTCAGTTTATACCAAGCACATTTATCCTTTATAATGAATTCTTTGAAAAAATAAATTCAGCTGCATTTTACTTGATTAATGAAAGGATCATTTTTATGTGATTTTTTTTTTTATGTGAAAAGAAGAACTGCAAGGCCAAAATAAGGGGGCTGATTTCAAAGATAACTTCAGCTTCTCAGATTTGTTGAGCATGTGGATAAAATGATATTATCCCCAGCCACAGGTGATCCATCAGTGACCTGACTGATGTTAAGAGCTTGGGTTTTCCAAAAAGCCATAAATTATATTAACAAAAACAAGTGGACAGTCCTAACCCTAGATGGGTCAGCAGGTCTAAGGTTAGGAGAAGGATTTAGATTCAAATAATATAATTTTTACTGAATTTCTACCTGTTTGGGAGAGAGAAATAGAAAAACAGTAAAACCAAAAGGAACATTGCAAGTTTCAAAGCAAAAGCTGAACTTTAGATGGGTTGCCCATGACCTGGAGGATGTTAGGGTTAAGGCTTCAATGAGAAAATAAAAATAAATGAAGTGCATCAGTGATGCAGCCAGTGAGATGAACGCTGTCTCAGCTCAGCAGATGGCCATTTTCACAGAGCAACATGCAAATACTGAACGAACAACATGCGACTGTTATGTTTGAATAAAGCTGTTACAGAACATCTGCGTAACAATTCTCAGAAGCCATGAATTGAAAAGCTCAAAATAGGAAGAGCCGTGAATGTGGACAGCAGACCGTGGGAGATCCTTGTCTGCTGATATTGTTATATTTCTTCTCTTTTTAACATTGTGAGGAAGCCTTTCACTGGAAGACACATGGAAACTGATAAGCAAAGGCAACAAAGCGCAGCACAGCCTTCTAAACAAGCATCAATAATAGATAGTTACACTATCTCCTGGGCTATACACCCCAGGAGGTACAAAGTGTGGTGAAACCAGCCATCTGCGGCCCAAACAAAAACCCTTCTGAAGCTCTGATCTCCGGCTCCCCCTCCACTACTGCCGCCACCACCATCCTCTCTCATCTCTCCACTCCAGCACCCTCACTCCCAAGAACCCAATACTTAGGGGACTTTGCAGCTATTTAATGTTTAATGCCCTCTAAGGCCAAAAGAATGCTAATTTCTGTGGCCTGCTACCAATTTTCCTCCTTTTCACTCTCACCCCAAAATTACAAATCTGTTGTCCCCACGGCCCTATTTATCCCCTGTGTTACAGCTGGGGACAATTATACACAGGAAGCTTGTGAGGGGACGTAGTTTGGGAGCAGCCAGGAAGCGAGTGGCGGATCCATCCTTCAAGGAAGGCGATGCACTGCAGACTACGGAGGGGGTGCTCTTTGGCCACAGGGCCCTTCGCTAAACCCCTCTGCACCATCTCCTCTCCACCACCACGGCCTGTGAAGATTAGCCAAGGTGGGTAAAGGGGGGTTGGATAAAGAAAGATAAAAGAAGAGGAGAAAATGAGAAGCAAGTCTGTGTTTACCCTCCATCCTGCCCTCCTGCTGTGCACGGCACATGAGTGTTTCAGCCACCCAAGCTATCACATATCCGGACAGAATAAAATGTTTGTCATACTCTGTCTCGAGTTTTCATCTCCAACAATTTTGTTTTTTTATCAAAAGCAAGAGAAATTAAAATTACCATGCAAACAGCCTCCCATTTTATTTTCTCAGGACAAGTCTGAGTCTGAATTGTGATGAGGCGCAGCTGTCGAAAGCCGGCGACGACTTCCTGCTGAGTTTTTTTGTGAAGGCGTAAAAATAATATTGCCTCCACTAACATCTGAGGTAATTTTTTAAATGAAATACATCAGGCTGCAGAGAAAATACGTTTTGTGGTAATCAATCAGAGCAGCATGTCACACTGTCAGCAAAAAAGAAAACCTTCTGAGTTTTTACAAGTTGGACTCGAGCTGTTCAGTCAGGGGCTAGTTTCTGAAAAATAAAAATACAACCCCACCTCAGGTAAGACAACGTGCTGACAGATTATTCAATTCAACTGCTCTGTCCTGTTGGTCCTGAATGGATGATGCAGTCTGACCACAGCTACCAAACCCTGGACTCCAGCTATCATACATGAAGCCATGCAGTGACTAAAATAACTGTGAATTATTTATTTTTTTCACATTCTGTCTCACATGTTGTTTTATTTGCTTCTTCGTGGCAGCAAATTTGTCCAAAACAATATGTCGTTATTCCAGCAAAAGCTTTGTGTCTCCATGAATCCAGACAATCGAGACAAAGTAATCATGATGCATACAGACACAATAGAGACTATAATGGGAAATATGCCAGGCTGAAATAAACAAGAGTGATCCTCTAAGACATAAAAGGATTGATTATGCAGGAACATGTAAGTGTCTGGAAACATTTCAGCTCATTTTGATGAGATGCTTGGTATTACTGATCATGTTTGAATTCTGCACACCCTCATGCCTGGAGCCATCTTCCATTGTCCCACTGCTTCCATTTCACCCAGTCTTTATATAATAAATTAATTAATTTAAAAGAAAAAAAAACAGCCTCATCAGTTAGCTTGGGTCAGTGAAATATTTTAGGGTCTGCCAGAAAGAGATTAGTTTTGTTAAACAATTTGAAATATTACCAGATTTGTGCAGTATTTGGGTCGAAGACCATTTTAAGTGAATTACTTTCTGATTTGTGGTTATTATGAGCCAACTTGCCATCGGGGGAAAGGGAAGTACATTATACATCCAGATGATTCAAAGGTACCTGTTAAATGAGCAAAGTTTCAGAGGAAAATATGTGAGCACAGAGTGGAAAACTAAGGGTTATGGATGCTACTCCACTCACAAGGCAAAAGGAAAAACAATCAGTGCCTCAAATCAAAATACCAGATGCCAAAAAACAGCTTTCATCCCACTTGGACATTTTAGACCTTCTGATTTCTTATTTTGCTGATTTTACTATAAAAAATAATACCTAAAATAATTACTTGGTTAGGTTCAGGAAAAGATTTTATCTGAGGTTTGGGTTGACAAAAACAAAAAACAAATTAGGAGTGGTAGCCCCTCTTTTGTGCCATAATTAAGTGACTCACACTTCGCCACCATAAACCAATTTGGATGTTAATGTGACAACACTGCCTTTAATAAAAATGGTAATTCAAGCTAAAGCTCACAAGGCTTATTTTGTAGGTCTCTAATGCTTTGCAGCGTTACAGAACATGAGCTGTGGTTCATGTCCTGAAACATTCTTGGATGAATTAACTCGGTCTTTTTCCTTAAACACCAGGAGGAGTACACAAGGCAGCTACCATTTCCATCCATTACTGAAGCAGCTTTCATCTATGGTTAGCAGCAGTATATTTCTGTGCTCAATAGTTTGTGTGTATCTGTTGTGCTTTTGTGCACTCAGGGCCATTGTGGGTATGCTATCCTCTGAGGGAAGCAGGTCGAGGTGGCATTTATCTAAAGGGATTCTTTTGTTCTTGAAATGTCCCTCCATGCTTTCAATTATTCAACAGGCACCTTTTTCTTCTCTTCACTTCCGCTTGACATAATGCCAACATTTACCACCTCGGGGTTAAATACCTGCTTGCCTTTACTCCTCCACAAGATGCACACGGTCACCCATCAATAGGATATTATCAGAGGACCTATATGATTATGTACAGGGACTGCTTTTATGTATATGCATGCATGCATGCATATTTAACAATGCATCATTGAGAATAGGTTGCTTCTTTGTGACTGGCATTGTGCTTGAACTTTCACAGGAAATGTGTCACTCCAGTTATTCCTCCAAAATGCTCCAGAAGATCTGATTCCATTTTTTTCTGAAGGCTTCTTTCAACTCATTCATACTAAGCCATCATTAGCGAGGCCCTAACTCTAACTCGATGCAATCAGAATACCCGTTTGATACATCTTGGCAACCTGTGTACAAAGAAACGAATCATAATAACTGACATACATTGAAACCTACATTTTTTTCCACAATAAACTATGTTTGGGTTTTCTCCAAAATATAAGATTAGGGTTACTACCTATGCGGACTTCAGAGAGCTAAACATCACCATGACCTTGACCATTTGTTTAGAAGAGCTCTTGGCACTGTTTTGCTAAGGTACAGCTAGCAGGTTTACCATCCTCATGTTTGGTGTCACTGTAGAAAGCAAATGCACATTTACAATGGGAATGCTAAATAGACTGGCGCTTATAAAAGCTGAGTACTCACAATAGTTCTTCAGTGCTTTTTCTAAAATGTACACACTGATGGATGCAGCCCAGTATTCAGTATCATGCCGGAGGTAGTTCAAAATGCAGACTGGAGGAGTCAGGGATTGAACCACAGCGGGTTGTCTACCGTCTACAGCGGTAGACAACCCGCTGTACCACCGCTGCATAACATAATTTACTGATGAACATACATTCTGACTCTATAGCCAACTTAGTATTTTGTAGTATTTTAGCTAGTGTTGTGTCAAACTAGCCACTGACCAGGCAGCATTTCCATTCTAAATTTTCCTTTTTTGCGATGAGCTTTCTTAAATAATCATAATTTAAGGAAGGTTTAGATGTGTTTTTTCAAACCAAACAACCCCTTTGTGGATCAAATGTCCTGCTAATGTTGACTGTTGTTTTCCAGATGTCTTAAATGAAACTGGTTTTCTTTTGGGTAATGTTAGCTTACCTGCTAATGTGGACTAATAACTTGATACACAAAGCAACTAGCAAACCAAGCAAACTTCAGCCAACTTTAATTTGGTTGCTAACATTATCTCTATCTCAGTTGTGTATAAAACAATGTCTGTGTTTGTTTTGGGGGGTTTTGTCCTTACGTAGAGTTTATGTTAGACTTTGTATTGGAGCCCGTCGAGAGCTACTGATGCAAGACACTTGGAAGTGAGTTTAACCACCACATCTTTTTGATTTATCCTGAGTCCGTCACATAAGTCATTCCACCGCATTGGGCTTAACTTGTAAGTGGAGGCTCCTGTGAACCATTATGTCCTTTCCCCCTAAATTTCTTTCCTTTTTTATTAATTACACTTTCAACTTAAGTAAATTCCCTTTTTAAAGATGTGTTTGTTAAGATAATGAATTATCTTAAATCACACGGTTTAGGGTTAGATTTTGGTTTATGTTCACCATATTTGACAAATTATTTGCCTGTTTGTAACACTCAAAAGGGACAGAACAACAACAAAGCCAAGATGAATGAAACTTCATATGAATTACCTCAAGTGTTCAAGAATTATTCTGTTTAGCATGCGGCTGAAATAAAACCCAACACCATCCCCTGGTAAACTTGTGGATATTAAAAATATCAGATTTCTAATCATTGTAATATATATAAATAATATATATACAATAAATATTGTCCTCTTTTCCTCTGTCAATGAACCTGTCTTTGTCAGTGGTACACAAAAATACAACAAATAATATGAGGTATTTCAAACATCATATAGAGGTTATTAGCCGTATATAACCACTATCTATTTCCCTGGAGATAAAAAGAGCATTATTTCAAAGTCACATGAGAGACATGACATAGAGCTTCACCTACACAAGAGCACACACAGACATTTTTTGCCCCTGACCAGCCACAGTGGGGAAAGTGCCCACCTTCCCTGGACCCGAAGACAAGACAGAGTGATCTTGCTCTCACTCTCATTTCCCCAAAGGCCTGTGTGGATATATGTGTGTGCGAGGCTATGCGTGTGTTCTCAAGGGTAATCAGGATCTGTGTTCAAAAGGATATGGGCTCTTGGAGGGTCAGAGGGGCCTACCTGACGACCGCGTTTATCATCAGCCAGGAAGCGGAGAGGAAAGGTCGGACGTAACCATCTCAGATGTTGTTCAGAATCAATCTCGGAGTCGGCTGCACCCACAAACCAAAATAGAGACTGATCTTTTGGGTTTGTTGTGCAGCTGTGTGTCACTGCTTGCATGGCTGTTGATTTGTTTTGCCATGAGACTGATATTGCGAGGCTCTTTTCTGTGGATGTGTAGTTGGAGATGCTCAGTTTTAAATTTCTAGTTCAAAGCTTTATGCAGTTAATATGCCTTTTTAAACTTGTGGTATGTATTTCAAACATCTGGGGGTTCTGGTGGTAAAAGAGCAGAGTTATTTATAGTTTTTCAGTGGTGGTGCTTCCTCCTTTGATCAGACATGACCAACATATCAAATATTGACTTTTTATTGAGTTTGGATGATAAAAAAACACTTTTTATGGTTAAGAAAAAGAAAAAAAGTGAATAAGCATCAAACAAAGCTGTCTTTGTGTCTTTTTGTTTTCTAAATTAGTAAATGCAAAATGACATCAGGATCAAATAGAAAGATTTCTAAGTATTTAAGCCGAAACCAAGAAGTCGTAATCTTTGTCACAACTAAAATGAGATTGGGCCTTGTTCTTCAAACGTGGCTTAAAGAAACTAATCACATAATCCTGTTATTTCTTATCTAATTCTTTTAATTAAGTTCTTAAAAAGCAATTGATTTGTTAATCCTGGTTGAAGTCATCTTTAATATCACAGAGCTTTAATTTTAATGATCACCCCTCGTGTTGGATTTCTCCCAGCATGCATGCTTCATCACTCGATGAAGCCAACAGGACCACAACCTCTGCAAGAAGCAGCAATCCTGAGACCTCCAAACTAACTATGCTTCACCCCTTGGCTGCACATGGAAATCCTAACCATAAAAGTAATAAAAGTAACCAGAATTTGTGACAAATGGCACCATTACTTGAGTATAATGGGGAATAAGTCTGATTTACATGTAGCAATGCAAACCAAACTCTCACCATGTTTGCACAGGGACTGGATAGCCCACAACAATGCAACTGCTATCCCATAGTCCAAACATGTCATCATTATTTACATTTTAACCTAGAAAGAGAAATCAGAAAGACATATTATCTGTCGTCATTATTTGATAAAGCTCTTCTTCCCTCACCTATGGTCACAAAAGACTCATTCATGAAAAAATAAGCTCAAATCTATCAGATGTCATGACTAAATGCATGAATTAATAAATTACATGTTTGGCAGCCTTTCGCCCCATGACAGCTGGGATAGGCTCCAGCGCCCCCCGCGACCCTGAAAAGGATAAGCGGAAGCGAATGGATGGATGGATGGATGGATGTTTGGCAGCATGTATTATATTGCATTCTATTCAGTAATGTGAGGTCTAATCAGAATATAACACAGATTTTGCTTATCCCTTGCAAATGAGTTGCATGAAACACAGACGTGCAGGGGGTTAGATAAAAACTTAGTTTACAGAAAGTGTTTGACTAAGGACTGACATAAATTATATTTGACTTAAGTGAAACCACCTTACCATCTGTTGTATAGTTTGCAATCCATCCTGAAAACTTTAAGCTCCTTACTCTCAGTTCTGCCTTGAAAGGGAAGCAAATGCCTGTGATGTTTAGTGCTAAAGGACAACAAAACAGATCAAGACAAAAGCATAGAAGAAATAAGCCTTTGTTTGTGGATGTGGACAACAAACCAGCATTCACATAATGGCCTCAAATGGAATTTCTACCATCACATGACAAGGGAGAAAGACTATGAAACAAAATGAAATGCAAGGCTCTTCTCCAACAGTGCTGATGGGTCTCTCAGTGACATGGTGTCTTTCATGATGGAGACCCTCTTAAGGAGACCAATCACTCAATTAGCGCTCCTCTGATGTGGCCTCTTTCACAGACTGAGCCTCTTCACCAAGACCTCTGAAATAAGCAGCTGTGTAATCCCATTTAACAGCACCTGGGCCACGGCGGGACCCAAATGAAGTCATTATGGGTGCCTGTTCACAGCACTGCTGAGACATGCAAATTGAGATTAATCATCCAAAGCTATAAAAATATTCAGCTTTCGCTCGAGCTGCACGATGAGGCCAGATAACTGTACAGAAGTGCTGATCATCTCATTAAATTACAGTCACATTCCTGAATTCAAACAAGGCTCAATTTGAACTGTCAAAAGTATTTAACCAAAACTTAGAAGACGTTTCACAGCAGACTTGCTTGACAGTGTGTCCCAGTGGAAGTCTGTGGAATGATCGTTTGTTGTTGTTTTGATATCCATTCAGCGGGTTCTGATAGGAATACTTTTATATTGCAGTATATAAAAGCAAAAGACAAGCAAGACAGGAGAGAGGTAAAACAAGACAAATCATACAAAACGCCAAGATGCCTCTCTCTAGGTGTGTGACTCAATGTTCAGCTCTGTGTTGGTATTGGTTAGCATCAAGTGCACTAGTGTTACACGTAGTGATATATACTTCCCCGCTGACCAGCCACCAGGCCTTTTTTCCATGGGTCCCTAAAACTGCTGCAGAATGAGTGCCACATTCAGCACCATACTGCACTGTTGTCTGCTGGGGCGAAATTAGCACTTAGATCCCTGTCAGCACTATTCATCCCGATGGCTCATCAGTCACTGGCAGCTAACGCCAACAGCAGGCAGGTCACTGTGCCGATCGTCCTCTAAAGAACAGAGAAGGCTGCAGCCAGTCATTAAAGTGATAGATTTGCTCTCTCGACCTGTTTCTGTGTTATTTTTCTTTTTTTTATGGCTTCACCTGTCAATCTGGTGCAACTGACAGATTCCTACTTCTGTTATCCTCTCTGTCTACCACAGCCAGTCACCTCTCTGCTTTTTTTTGGATCTCTCTGGGTCCTTTGTTTATGACCTGTAGGAGCACACAGACAATGACATCCCATCCTAATTATCTATCAGCAGGATGAAGGCATTTATCGTATGTATAATAACAGCAAACAGAGGAATGGGGCTTATCTGTAGCCTCCTGGGAGCCAAAGGTGACATCATTAGCCCACATTCAGAGGCCCGAGTCTGGGCAAGGAGGTGGAGAAGGTGGAGCAGGGCGGCAAGGGGTGTCTCAGAGTGGACAGAGTCATTAAAGCGGGTCTTCATTCATTATGAATGAGCTGTGAGGCCGTCTGTTCCAGCTTGTAATTCCAGCCTCGCTTTGAAGTGATAGAAAGGGGAGAGAGAGAGAGGGAGCCTCAGAGACAAACGAGAAAAGAGACAAGGAGGAAGAGAGATGAGGGAAGAAAATGAAGTATGAGCTCAAGAAAGAATTTCTACTTCTACATCTCTCTTCTTTAAGCTACCTCTCTCTCTCTCTCTCTCTGTCTCCTTTATTGAGGTTTTGCTCAGTTGGTCCCTAGCTTTTCATTTTTACTTATTTCCCCTTTGGCCAACTAGCAGTAGGGCTCCACTGACAGTCAGTTGGGACTCAAGTCTAGAGCAAAGTATCTCACGAAACTCAGAGAATGTTTCATTTCATGCAGAAAGACTTTTTAATTGTCCAGTTCTCCATATTGTACCATCGGCAGGTACACAATGGTCCTTGTGATTCTTCATGTGTAAACATTTTAAATATTTTTCAAAGAACAAAAGCTATCATTTGCTTTAACCTCTGTTTATCACCAAACATTAAAAAAATACTAATTACAAACACTTTGTTTGTAGCATGGGTAGATAAGTGATGTCAGTCGATTGCTATTTTTACCCATCCAATCCATCCCAGAGGTTTTGTAGACATTACCCGACAGAGGCGCATGTAAAACGTCTTATGAGACCACATGTGAACTCAAAACACACATTTAGATAGGATTTAAATAGGTTTTATTGCTCTGATTAGAGTTCATGGGATTCACCTTTGTTTAGGGTTTGTTTTTAAGTAATAATTGTTTTTAATGCTACAAAACTATGCTGTAACATCATGACTGAAAGCTTTGTCTACAGTTTCCCAACACGTGTTTTTCCATGACTGCAGCTGTCAATCAGAGTAGGGATTTCCGTACCCATGACGGTCTGTTTCATAGAAGTATTTGAGACATTTCTGGCTGTACACAAGTTTTCAAATTTGTTCTATTTATTTAGCACTAAATTACAACAACAGTCCTCTCAAGGCACATTATATTGCAAGGTAAAGACATGCAGCTGAGTAAGTTAGAAAACTGTTCCCTTAGTTCCCTAAACACTTGGTGACAATGGAGAGGAAAAACTCCCTTTTACCAGGAAGAAACCAAGCTCAGGGAGAGATGGACATCTGCATCTGGTTGTAGGGATACATCTGTATGGATAATAACATTGCTGACATAACAAGAAATCATGTGCATCCACAATCTGTAGTCAATGGCACCGGTAGGGCAGTACTGGCCAAAGATTAATTACCAAGAAGACTGTGGTAAAGTAGCAGAAGGGGTTGTTAATGAGTTTCAGCTGTTTAATTGTTAATAAAACAGCAGGGCTGGTATCTACTCTTTTGTGCAAGGTGAGACAGGAGGAGCACTACCAGAGCCCCACAAAATGACCTCCAGGAACTCAAAGTCCAAAGAATTAAACAGACACAGAATAGACTCTGTCCTCACTGCTCAGCACTGTGCAGCATTTGCCATAGAATACCAGAATTGGCAAGTCCATGACTGGAATTGGGTGCTTTTCATTGCGGACAGCAGATTCATTAAAGGGTCTGGAGAACCCATGGAGAAGGTTATGCTGCCTGTAACATCATTCAGCATGACTGGTTTAGTAATGGGTCAGTGATTATCTGGGGAGGCATCCTCCTGGTGGATGACAATATCCACCACTGGCTCGCCGCCATGCTCGTATGACCTAAATCCAATAGAACACCTCTGGAATATTATGTTTTATTCTATCTGATGCTGCCAGGTTGAATCTCAAACTCCAGGATTTCAATGATGTCCTGGTCAAGATCTGGCAGGAGATTACCAGGACAACATCTGCCTTATCATGAGGAGCATGCACAGATGTTGTCAAGCATACAAGCATGTGGGGTCCATACAAACTACTGAGTACCATACAAACATCCTTTCGTTCTTAACAAATCATCCAGCCCATATCAGTGTAGCTTGATGTTTCCCATCAAGTGTTCCTTGAATATCTTTGTACAGCTTAGTTTATATGGCGCTTCTTGATCCTTAAACAATCAATAAATTGGACTTTGGACCTAGTCATTATACTTTTTTTCCACACAAACTCCACTCATGGAAAGTCAATTGTTTCTAGGAAAAGAAAACAGCAAATTAGGCTGTTGATGGATTAGAAAACAATGGCTACATTTGAAATTTTATTTTATTTGTTTATTTATACACACAAATAAGTGACATCAATGCCATCCTGTTGTGCTTTGTTTGTTATGACACTGATGTTCGATTGGAAAATAACTAATAAATGAAATACAACCAAAAACTCCAGAGCGCCTATCTCCACAGTGGAAAATCATCCAAGTGTTTGATGATTTTTTATTTGTACTTGAGGTTGCAGCTGTCATCAAATCATCAGAAAAAAAAAAAAACAGTTTGTTCTCTCTCAGCTTGTTGGGGCCCTTTCTTTCACTCCCCGTTCAAACTTGTAATGAAACCATCAACTCAGCCTCGTTTGCTTTTATAAAAAATAATGAAGCACAAAAACTGTTTACCCCTTAGACCACCCAGCGGTGTGGTGCAGGGGAAAGTGGATGCCTAGTGTGGGCAAAAGGGGCCCCGAAGAAGCCTGGAAGCAGGAATATTCTCCTGTTCAGTTTTAATGTTTTAGCTTATTAACAGCAAACATGTTTTCAAACTAAGTAGAAACTGCTGCAAAGTACTTAGTAGCTATTTTATCTAAGAGAAAATGAGCAACACTGATAAATAGTGAGATAACACTGAAAGTGCAACTTTGTCTTTAAATAAAGTTGTTTTTTTATTTAAAAAGTTTACCTGTAGTTTAGTTGCTGTCTGACCACAACTTTCTCTCAATCAAAAATTAGTCAGACAGCTAGTGGTTTGTAGACATCTAAACTTAAGTGTATGTACACTTGGGTTTTAAGGGGTATTTATTATTTTCTTCTTTTTTTGGGGTTGTATGGAAGCCCCAAACGCAATTTCATTGTTCTTGACAATGACAATAAATAAATAAATACTAAAATACTAATGTATAGACCCATTTTCAACTTTTTTACAGCATACCAATGACCACTTTTTCTCTTATTGCTTTAAAAAATTTGGACACAAAGGGACATAAAATCCTTTGCCGGGAATCAGATTTAGCCAGGGTTGGCAAAAGTACAGTCATTTTATACTTAAGTAGAAGTACAAAGTAGAAGCAGGTGGGGGGAACCCAAAAATCAGTTGTAATGTGTGTGGGAAAGAATCAGAACTCACAATAATTTATATTGAGAGATCCAGTAGATTTTCTTAATGTACAGGCTGTGATCAGCTGACCTGCTGCTCTTTGTGGATGTAGACAACTTAATTCAACCAGATGTCAGCAGATGTTTCATGTTTCCTGGCTGATTTCCATCCTCTACACTAACAGTACACTGTTTATGCTTTATTTATTCTTTATGGTCTTTTATATTAGACTGTATAAATTTGGATGAAGGTCTAATTCAGTCAACAGATCTAAGTATAATTAGCTAAAATTTATATGAATCTCTGGTACACTTGATGTAACCCAACTTTGACCAGCCATGCAGTGTTCTTTACTTTAAATCCATGACAGTGCAGCAATCTAACCGGTTTATCCTGCACTAACCTGCCGAGGATTTTCATGCAACATTTAAATAACACCATTAGTCTGCCTCTGTTTTGCAGCAGGTTTCAAAATATGAAAAAGCAGCATGTCACATGTACAGACCCAATATCTGATTCTAAAACATGAGGACTTACATGTAAGCTGTTAATTTACATTTTATCAAATCCCACTGAGCAGTCCTTCTCTTTAAATCTAACCTTTCTTCTTCCTCTCATGTCCTTATCTTTCTCCATCTCTGAGTGGAGTTAGCTTTCTTTCTTTTCTAGATCTTTAAGCTGACAGAAGCGTTGCATTTGAAATGACTTGCCACTTAAAAAAGTCACTCTCTGTATGCTTGCTTGTCTTCAGTATACGGTGGCTTGCAAAAGTATTCGGCCCCTTTGAACTTTTCCACATTTTGTCACACTACAGCCACAAAAATGAATCAATTTTATTGGAATTCCATGTGAAAGACCAACACAAAGTGGTGTACACGTGAGAAGTGGAACAAAAATCATACATGATTCCAAACAGTTTTTACAAATAAATAACTGAAAAGTGGGGTGTGTGTAATTATTCAGCCCCCTTTGGTCTGAGTGCAGTCAGGTTCCCATAGACATTGCGTGATGAGTTCTAATGACTAAATAGAGTGCACCTGTGTGTAATCTAATGTCAGTACATACAGCTGCTCTGTGACGGCCTCAGAGGTTGTCTAAGAGAATATTGGGAGCAACAGCACCATGAAGTCCAAAGAACACAGCAGACAGGTCAGGGATAAAGTTATTGAGAAATTTAAAGCAGGCTTAGGCTACAAAAAGATTTCCCAAGCCTTGAACATCCCACGGAGCACTGTTCAAGCGATCATCCAGAAATGGAAGGAGTATGGCACAACTGTAACCCTACCAAGACAAGGCCGTCCACCTAAACTCACAGGCTGAACAAGGAGAGCGCTGATCAGAAATGCAGCCAAGAGGCCCATGGTGACTCTAGACGAGCTGCAGAGATCTACAGCTCAGGTGGAGGAATCTGTCCATAGGACAACTATTAGTCGTGCACTGCACAAAGTTGGCCTTTATGGAAGAGTGGCAAGAAGAAAGCCATTGTTAACAGAAAACCATAAGAAGTCCCGTTTGCAGTTTGCCACAAGCCATGTGGGGGACACAGCAAACATGTGGAAGAAGATGCTCTGGTCAGATGAGACCAAAATGGAACTTTTTGGCCAAAATGCAAAACGCTATGTGTGGCGGAAAACTAACACTGCACATCACTCTGAACACACCATCCCCACTGTCAGATATGGTGGTGGCAGCATCATGCTCTGGGGGTGCTTCTCTTCAGCAGGGACAGGGAGGCTGGTCAGAGTTGATGGGAAGATGGATGGAGCCAAATACAGGGCAATCTTGGAAGAAAACCTCTTGGAGTCTGCAAAAGACTTGAGACTGGGGCGGAGGTTCACCTTCCAGCAGGACAACGATCCTAAACATAAAGCCAGGGCAACAATGGAATGGTTTAAAACAAAATGAAATTATTTTTGTTCCTCAAATGTGTTAAACTAAAAGTAATGAGCCTGTTTTGAAAATGTACAGAGTGGAAAGTACAGATATTTGTTTAAAAACGTAGAGTAAAAGTAAAAAGTACTCAGAAAAAAACTAGTCAAGTAAAGTACAGATGTTCTTTGGAACTGGATTTAGCCACTGAAAATAGCATACACAAACATCTGGGGTGTGACATCATGTTTCTTGTCTGCCTGTCTCTTTTACAGTCTGATTATTGTATATAGAAAAACAAAAATGATGGAAAAAATTGTGGCAGACCTTACCATTGTGAATTCTTCTCTCAGATTTATTTCCATCTGACTTCTGTAGTTCTCGCTATGCTGCTGTGTTAAATCAAAAAGTAAATTTGTTTGCAGTTGCAGTGGTTTTTTTTTGTTTTTATATAAAATGAAGGCCGGGGAAAACCAGTTGAGTGCTCAACTAGTTAATGCCACAGCTGTGAGCTTCCAAACAAAACTTCCTGTACTTTTAGAAAGTACTTCTCAGGTTTATATTTACTTAGACCCTGCTGTGGTAATGCAGGTAGAGGAGCTGAGTCCATTTAAAGGGTCATGCCCTAGGAAAATTACAGCTATAACCAATTACAATGATTAAAAGCTCAAACAGCAGTATGTTTGCCAAAGACTGTTTCAAAGTTCCATGACAGGAAAGTTTATCCATCTTCACAGTTCACATATAAACCAGATGCATCTCTCTATGCATAAGGCATATTTGTATATAAGAGGAGAGAAATGTTTTAATACTTTTAATTAACTCACTCAACTTCCTTTAATTTAAAAAAAAATATATATATATATATACATGTTTCCATCTCTCATCATATATCATATGAAGGAAAATGAAGACACTAGAAGATGATATCTGTGGCCTTTGAAAGCAGCTCTAGCTGTGAATTATGGGGACATTGACTCACTTTAGAGCTGTTTAGTGGGCAGAGCGAATAAGGCTGATGTACAGTAAACAAGACGAATGGAGCAATCTCAGCATTGCGCCAGCTCAGAGAGAAAATGCTCAAAAGAAACCCACAGTGTTCACTTTGAGTGCATTGTATGTTTTCTATGTGTTCCTGTTAGGTTTGTGTGGAGTAGCATCAGCAAGGGAACAATTTCTATTAATGCATCATGTTCCTCTGCACACTGACTCTTCATCCTCTTCAATTACTTCAGCTGTGGTGCAGAGACCCGAGCTCTCGTGAAACTGATTCTGTACAGCAACACCAACATCACACACAGACAATAAGGGAGCTATAATCAATTGTTTGAGCCACACATTTGTCATTTTAATGAGCAACAGTTGTCAAAGACAGCGTCAAAGTTACCATTCACGGGTGCAGCCCGCACACCCGAGCATACACACACCTCATTAGGGAAACACATTTTAACCTTGTGAATTTCAGCTTTTGTCATGACAATTAATGTGTTACCAGGAAAAGTGGAATTTAAAAATAGTTTGTTTTATTGCAGAAATGAAAAAAGAATGACAGCGGAGAACCAAATTAAAAAGAAAGAAGACAAATTATCATTACTGCATCTTCCCTTCACAGATAGCATTTCCTAAATGGCCCCACGTCGATAGCGTTTATGAAAACAAATAACATCTTCATCATCAACTGGTGTATATGTACCAAGGAACCACAAGACATGTGATGAAAATAAATGCAGAATGCAAGTTAGTCAAGTAAAATGTCAGATTGATCAATTAAAAAAAAGTCAAAACAACAACTGTGATGTTGAATTTATGAGATATGATGAAAGGAAACTAAATAAAAACGAGAAGAAAATCAAAGTTAATAGCTTGAGGTTGAAAACACAAGAGACAAAGTTTAAATAAAGATATTTATAGATAATCATGAGATAAAAATGAAAATTGAATTTGATAAATTACGCGATAAGTTCAAATTACAAGACAAAAAATGATGTTGGACAATTATAAGAACATGAAATAGGACAAAATTATACAATACAAGATAGAAAGTATAAATACAAGATTCAATCTCTAACTATAAAATCATAATTACCACTTTGAACTCAGAATTAGAAGATTTAAAAAGGGTGAAATGCGAAGGGAATAATTGCATCGAGAGTAAACATTAAAGCATGAGGAAAAGTCAGTTATATAGATAAAATGTCAGTTAAGTTTGAACGTCAAATTTACGACATAATTAAATTGCAATTCGTTTTTGTTTTTTTTATACTCTGTTCAGTTAATATATATATACACACATCCTTTTTTTCCATTATGTTCGTCTCCCTTTCTTTTCCTTCTTGCATGGTTTCATTTCTGTTGATCCAAGCACAAAAACCCAACAGCCGACATGCCCGAGAAGAGAAACACAAAAAGGAGAAGAAGACGAGGTATTCCCCATTAAGCGATGACAGCATAAAGCCAGCAGATGCAGGAGGACCAGAATCTATCTGCCTTAATGAACAGACACAGCACTTTCAGTCTCAGCTTGCAATTATTCTCACTCTCCTCTTCATTTTCACGCTTTTCCTCCATTTGTTTTTGCAGTTCATCACATGCAGTGGTTTGTTCCCCGTTCGCCTTTTAGCTAGCAACCCCGCGACCTCCTCTCCTATTATTGTCCCAGCAGAACATGATTTATTTGTTGTGGCATGCAGTCTAGCATAGCATGAGCATTTGGTCACACATTTCCCATTTAAACCAGTGTTTACTATCAAGAGGCCAATTATTGCAAATGCTAAACTAGACGTAAAGGATGTCATATCTGACTCTCCCGACATGTTTACTGAACCTTTGTTAGAAAATTTCAGCCTCCGTCTGATGCCCGGTTAGAGGTCATCGCTGCTTACGGAGACTTTTTGGCAAACCAACATGCAGTGGGCTGTGCGGGGGCTGGCTTACCTTTGATGCCGGCTCCATTTTCTCACACAATATAATAAAAAAAGCGCACATAAGCTCTCACGCTGACCTCAGGAATGACTCATGCTTACACCCCGTGCAGAGTATAATGCAGCTTCGATTTGTTAATCACCCCTAAATGACCCTGCCTTACTTTCCTGGTTTGTGAACAGTGCACAGTGTTGGGGATTGCCTTCACATACCACTAAATATACAGTACAGTATATCCAGGCACATATGTCATGTGTTTTTGTATTTTGAGAATAAAATTTCTCTTTTCTTCTCTTCCTAGAGCTAGCTTGCAATTTCATATAGCTAAAACTCATTAGTTTTGTGGCTTCAGAGCTGATTTCAGACTCCACGGCAATTTTCTCTTTAAGAACTGGAGGTAAAGTTGGAAAACAAATGATATGGGGGCCTGAGTGCCTTACAGTACTGTGCAAAAGTCTTGAACCATCTCCCATTTCTTTGTACTTCCCTAGGAAAATGCAAAATAAGTCAAGTGATTTGTTAAGAGATATACAAAGATATATGGAAATACAGTACATAAAAAATATAGTATATAAAAAATACACTGTTTTTGTATATAAAAAAAAGTGTTTCTCCAATTCTAACCAGCTTGATATAACCGCCTTTATTCAACGCAGTATGAACTCTCTCAGCCAGTTTGCTTGTCCTTTCTTAAAGTAGTCTTCAGGAATAGATCTCTGGGCTACTTGAAGGACAGTCAAAGCTCTTTGGATGTCTTTTGCTCTGACAATAAGAGAAAAAGTCTAAATATAGAATTAAAAGCCGCATATATAGGATGTATGCTTACTGTATGCTTCAATCTGTTGAGGTCCTTCATAATTCCATCCATTTTGACAAGATTACAAAAACCACTGTGTTTTATGCTCATATGGAACTCGGCTGAGGGAGGAGCAGCCATGTGTTGCGACCAGTTAGAGGTAAGAGGAGGAGACAAGACAAAAGACATGCTGTGGAAGAGACCCAGAGATGAATAAGAACTAGATTAAATGTAGAGTGGTGTAAAAACACAGAGTGAAAAGAGGCTTCAAGCTGAAGCAAGAGATGCTCAAACAACTTTCTGCTGCAGAAATACTGAATATTTGTCAGGGTCAAAGCATGCGTATCTGTTTTTCTGTCTCTCTTTAACCATGTACATGTCCATTAGCATGTTTGTCTGCATGAGTTCAGCCACTCTTCCTTGTCAGGATGCTTTAGTCTTTGGAGCCACTCTGATGTGGTAAATCAGTCCCACGCACAGCATCCAGCTTTGCTAGCTGTACTGTTCCCAAGGTACGGTGAACTCAGTCACTCTGAGGGGGATCGTGTTTCTTGTGATCGTGCTCTGAGATGTCCAAACCCGTCGTTAAAAGCTTCCTCTGTGACAGATCTCCTTCCATCAGATTTACAGATTAGATGTTGCACAGTCTTGCCTTTTCTTGGCACCATCAACAAATGCCTCAAAGGAGCACCAGTTTAGGACAAGATCAGTGACATCTGCCTGTTTATCATGTAGTGTGGCTTTGATTTGCTGCATTTTTTAAAATACCGCAATTTTAAAATACCGCATCTTTGAATATTGTTCTCACGCATCTTTCCATCCTTTGGAACAAAATGCAATATGAATGGGCTGAGAGGCCATTTTGTAGAAGAAAACTTTAAACTAGATTTGATAGAAAACATTTTGGTTTTAAAAAGTTTTCTCCCTTGTCCTTTTTTTTTTTTCTTTAAAGGGATGAGGTTAAGCATAACCTCTACTGAGCACATCGGTAACAGAGGCTTTACAGTTTCATTGGCACTGGAAATGCAAAGCATAACGATAAGTTTTACAAATTTGCTAAAACATTTTGTCTGAATAACTAAACAGGGTTTATTTGAATCTTTATATTTCGTGTTGTATTTCACATGTTATATTTTTCAACGATGGATGCCCAGTATTAACAGGTTGATATCCGAGAAGCACATGTTGCCACACAGGAGTCATTTTGGTTATGCTTTCAGATAGTTATTTAGTTTATTTTGACACTCCTATCCAAGACTGTTAAAAAATGGATTGAAATTTTGGTCACTTAGCACATGCAGAATAGCGGTATAACGAAATCAATCTTCCTTTTGGACAGAGTTACATGACATTACAGCTTTATTATTATCCAGAGTGACAACATGATCAGTGTCTCTGGCTTCCTTGGCTGTGTGGCTAATTGCAGATCCAGTGAGCAGCCTTCGGCAAGTTTAAGATGTTTACTGACAACAAGTGAACTGGGAAGAACTACAGGTTGGGAGGTTCTGCAGCTTAATAGTAAGGATACACAGTCTTACTTGTATTATATGTGAACTGAGTCATGGAGGGGGAGAACAGGGAATGAGCTGGGTGAGCTTGGCTGGAGGTTTCCACAGGGAGCTGACGGGTGTATTTCCAAGGAGACAAGAGTGCTACAAGAGCTGAGACCAGGTGACTGGAAGATATGTGATTACAAACAACAGGTAATGAAGGTGGCCTAATGTTCACCATAATGAGGATAATAACCTGGCAAAGACATACCCAGCACTTGATTGCCAAATGTGAAGCAGGTGTAGGAAGGAGGGAACATGGAGAAGCTCCACCCAGAGGCGGACCCAGGGAGAGAAGGCAGCCTAAGAACTCCACCTGAAGCTAATAGCAAAAAGTCAGGAAGTAGTTCATATAATTTTTCTATGACCTTTATTTATTTGTGTTATTTCATGTAATATGAATAACACAGTTATGATAGTAATACATTTGACTTTTTGATATTTTAATCTCTTAACACCCGCCAGTGAGTCACCAGCAATCCAGTAAGGGTTATGGGTGTTTTTTGTTTTACTAAAAATAGTTGCATTTTCTTAAGCATTTTAAATTAAGTTTCATATATTTTGGAGTTACAATTTTTCTATTAAAAGCTCTTCCATTTGGCTTTTCAAACAGGCAAAAATTCTATAGCCAAACCCAAATCCTACCCATACACTTAACCCCAATGGGTACCCAGTGACCCATCAGTAGAAGTTATGCAAGTTCCCATAAAGGCTGATCTTAACTAATTTGTAAGGGTTTGATCTGTTGGGTCCAGTGATATTGAAAATCCTAAAAAAGTGATCAACTTACATTTAATTACGCCTCCTCCTCACATGCTCCATGAGGCCATGCCGGACATTCATGTGGTAGAAGCAACTTTCTTATAGTGAGGTCTCCAGTTCTCTTTGAAGAGCTGCAGATATGCTCCAGCGAAGTACTCAGAGAAGTCAGTAACAGCTTCCTGCTGCACATTTTTAAAGTCATAAAACCTTTGGAAAAAAAATAAAATTTTACTTTTTTGACCTTTTGCCCTAAAGTTCACACACAGCATCAATATAAAAAAAGAAGAAAACTTCTGCAAGGGCACAGCACTCTGTCTCTCTCTCTCTCTCTCTCTCTCTCTCTCTCTCTCTCACACACGCGCGCACACACACACACACACACACACACACACACACACACACACACACACACACACACACACACACACACACACACACACACACATTTATTTATTCCATCTCTGAAGTGGATGTATAATTGGAAAGGCTCAGAGGTGGTGATGCTCAATTAGGTTGGTTCGTGTGTTTATGCCAGGGTGAATTGAGTGACGATTCACGGTGACCAGATCTCATCAGTTGAGCGAGGAGTCATGTGGTGTCAGTGACAGAAGGGCCTGACCCCCACCCACCCACCATGCCCACCCATCACTGCATTACAGAGCTCACTGCAGACACACATTGAGCCTGCATGGGTTATGAAAAGTTTCATAACACAACTTATTATTTTATTCATGAGCTGTCTGGGCCTCAGTAAAGCCATCTATAGGCTCAAACCTTCAAACAAGCAGGCCTTACCTTCAGACATAATGTTAATGATTCAGATGTCCGATAAACAGGGAGAACCCTCCAAGACATAAATATGAAACCAATGGGAAAGGACCAAAAACTGTAGTTCTTCTAATGTCCACATGGGGCACATCAGATTTCACCGAGCTCTGATGACAGCCAGGACCTGTAGACGGAGGAACATTTTCAAACAATACTTGAAATGTGCAATTCACTTGTATTTTTATTTTTATTCCTATTTATTCTATTTATCCCCTTCGTATATTTTATTTATATTTGTCTCTGTATTATATATGTGTGTGTATGTGTGTGTGTGTGTATATATATATATATAATATTCTGTAACTGTAACTTCTGTCGGTGCTGTGCTTTTTGGAAATCGAATTTCCCAGAGGAACCCACCCGAGGGGAGGGATTAATAAAGTTCTATCTTATCTCTAAATAAAACTAAACTAAAAATGAAAACTACATGTGAAAAAAATCCTTTTAGTTAACTATAATAAAACTACTTGAAACATTTCTGTGAACTTGAAAAATAAAATTAAAAACACAGGAAATATCCTTAATTTTAACATTTGTTAGTTTGTTAAAGGTTTTTTACAACTTGCCTGATGGAGCATAGATGGATGTGTTTATTGAGATTCTGGGTGTCTTCAAGACTGAGTCAAATCTTTTCAAAGAAATGTGCATATTTTATTTATGTCCAGTCCCTGTATTGATTTTTTCAAAATCTTGCCTCTGGCTTATGCCTTCCATACAATAACAACTAAAAATACTAAAACTGGCAGTGAAACAAATAAAAACTAAGCTAACATGAAACATTTTTAAACAATAAAAACTAAACTGAAACAAGAAAATCCACTCTGGAAACGAACTAAAATTAAAATAAAAACAAAAAGAGAAAATTATAATAAAAACGAATTAGAAAATCTAAAGCTGATACAGACAATAGTAAAGGGTTAAGGGGAGTTAGAAACGCTTTAGTATTCATCAAGAAATAAGACCTTGGAACATATATCAAGCTTTCAGTACAGCATCAGTAGATAGAGGCAGTGAAAAGACCTCAAGATCTATTTCTAATTTTCTTCTGGGATAAATGATCTGTGATAAGATAACTGTAAACCATCCATCCATCCATTCGCTTCCGCTTCTCCTTTTCAGGGTCGCGGGGGGCGCTGTAGCCTATCCCAGCTGTCATAGGGCGAAAGGCGGGGTACACCCTGGACAGGTCGCCAGTCTGTCGCAGGGCCAACACACAGGGACAGACAACCATTCACACTCACATTCACTTGCACATTCACACCTAGTGGCAATTTGGATTATCCAATTAACCTATCCCCACAAGCTTGTGGGGATAACTGTAAACCTACAGAGAAAAATAATATTATTTGATTGGGAATAGCAACTGCTTAAATTTATTTGCACATGTTGGAGTCTGACTACGATCCACAACATGAGTGGATGACACAAACACTCACATTTATTGACCATTTATTTGTGTGACATAAAGGCTGATTTTGGATCTCAAGCCAAAAATCAGAATCATTTTTTGGGGAAACCATCCTCAAATTATTTTACCACGAAGACTGCAGTCGAACTGTTTGGGCTTGTTTACCTGCAGAAAAAGACCACTTGAAAAACATACCAAAAAAAGCTATACTTTTATTTCTATAGATTTTTCAGTTTACTCAAAAAAAAAAACAAAGAAATAAAGGTCACAAACCAATGGGGTGGTTTGAAACACTGGCTTTAAAAGAATATTCAAAATTTCCCTTGACTAATGAATCTAACCCACCTAATCCCATTTATCATTTTCTCATATATACGTCTTATTCTCTCCTTTCCAGATGACCAGCAAACTATTTGTGCAGAACCTGATGGTCTGTAATGAGTCTGGACTACTGTATGCTATAACAGAAACCTGGAGACTCACGAGCACTTAAATCACGAATGGGTAACAAAATGTGCACGTGTAATACGATAACACACACAGTCACACATGTGAAGTCTCTTATTAGTTAGTTTCCCATTTCACAAGGATTTTGAGGCCTTTGGAGTTCATGGATGGTCACATATTCCACACATGGCTATCCCATCAGCTACACCCTCTCTCCCTCTTCTTCCTCTTATTTTCCACCAATGCTGTCCCATCTGCTGGGCATAGCATGTGGTGGCTGGTGGGAATGTCTCCAGGGGCCTCAATTCCCCTTAAAACCTATGGGGGCTGACAAGAGGAGAAAGGAGGACAGCATCTGGAATCCTGTAGCTGTCACAGCGACGCACACATGGTCAGAGTTAGGTCTCAATATGTTTGCCGGCGAAGTCTAAATGGATGGGATACGAGGTTGTGTCACAAAGGATTAGAGTGAAGTGGAGGAGCAGTGCAGCGGGGCTGTCAGGCTCCAGGTGCAATTGTATGAACCAAAGGGGTTAAAGAGCCTGCTTTAAAAACTTAATTTGTCTCAGACTACCTGGTTAAATCTCTGTAATCTGGAATATGATACAGTACAATGGGATGCTGCGTTACTGATCCCTCAGGTTCATTTATTATTGGAAATAGTCACCATTGCACACATTGCTATGCGATTATTGGTGAAGCGCCATCTGTCTCAACTTTCAAGAAAAATTAAACACACTTTGAGTTTCATAGGCTCAAATTGTGATAAACTGTAAATAATAAAAATGATGATGGCTGAATTCCATTTGGCTGCTTCAGTTTCACATTTGCTGCTTCTCCATCATGACTCAGTGGAACAGAAAGGAACCATTGTTAAAGTTATTAGTAACACCTGTGTTACTATAGAAAGTTCTGATGTTTGGCTAGAAGTATGGGATATAGGCTGCGGTTCGATTGTGTTTTATATTAAATTCAAATCCAGAAACTACTACTCACCAATAAAACATCATCACATCATTAAAACACATCATCATTCAGATGTGTTTGCGATAAACATATTAGATGAACATCTCAGCATTGGACACCTGACGGACGGGCCATTAGAAAGGAGCGACTTTCTCTCCTCGCTCGCTTTGCAACTTTCAATTCAATTCAGTTTTATTTATATAGCACCTAATCACAACAGTGGTCGCCTCAAGGCGCTTTACATCATAGGGTTTTATTTTTGAAGGAAAACTCCTACAATAATTCAGAGAAAATCCCAACAATCAGATGACCTCGTATAAACACTTGGCAAGAGTGGGAAAGAAAAACTCCATTTTTACAGGAAGAAACCTCTGGCAGTACCAGGCTCAGGGAGAAGGCAGCAATGTCCATGTCTGGAAACAGTTTTATGCTACCAGAGTGAGTGCAGGGCCATCTCCACAGTCAGTGAAAGTTATTGCATCTGCCAGATAATGTGGACAATACCATAACACATACCAGTAAGACTAAGGCCTATCTTCTGATATACACTTACAGATGTTGGGTGGCAGCAGAAAGGTGGACTGTTATGGACTGTCCTTCACAGTCACTTGATCTTAACTAAACTGAACATTTTTGAAAGGTGAGCAAAGAGAGAAAAAAACTCCTGACAAGACAAAAAGCATTTAGAAACATTGTTGCTGAGATGGCTTCATCCAGTCCACACAGCTCGAGTGCTGCTATCATTAAAGAAATGCTGAATACTTAGATGCTCTCACAATCATGGACACTTTTCACATATTCAACTTTTCACATTGTTCAGAAAATAGATTATAATAAACGTAAAAGTAGATCTCTTTTCTTGTTTGGTGTCAGAGGCTTGTGATGGCTTTATTTGGACCTCGACCCCCCTCAGTGAACTCTTACCTTATAATGTCCCTGATCATTGGCTAGTTTCATGTATTGCAGCTATCCCTAGTTTAAGCCCATTTTAGGTAAGCATGTATTCATCGGTTCTATTATTAACAAATGCTGAAAATGAAAATCATTGCTCAGTAGATTCACCTTCTTTATCGTGTCCTGAATGAGCCAAACATAACTGTGACCTTACTGAATTTCTGCGTGTGCATATTAATGAAGCAAAACAGATTTATTTAAAAACTTTAGCCACACATGCAGAGTCAGATTACCAACATTGTGAGCACTGGTGTCCGTTGTCATGGAAATTAAGGCAGTATTCGGGGTAATGAAATGTATCCTGTTGATATTTGCCATTACCTTCGCCACAGAGGTTTTGTGATTGGGCCAGTTTATCTGTCTGTTTGCAGGATTATTCAAAAACTCATGGAGTCATTTACATAAAAATATTACTAGACATTGTTGGGTAAAATCTCCGAATCGCTAAGGTTAGTATCGCTACAGAATGAGCTTTCTTTTCACACAGTTGTCTTGACTGCAGGTCCAAGCTATCAGGCAACAAATCATGCAGACTATAGACCTGCAGGAGTGATACAAGATGCAGGTTTCTTGGATGGAAGGAGATTTATTGACTCCATAGGTTCACAAATCTGAGCACACAGGCAACCAGGAGCTAGATTCAAAATGGAGCCAGCTTTTCACTACCGTGACAGCCTTAGAAGGGCCGCAGTGGTAATAAGGTTGAATCATTAGATGGTAATTTTCCTCTTTGTAGTTGAACTGATTGAAGTTCAGACAAGGATCTTGCAATGCAAATAAAAGAATCAGACAGTGGGTAATCGCTGTCTGATTAACATTAATTTCTCCCTCTTTTCTCTCTCACACTGCGACACTCTGTTTAATGCCAGAGCGGTAAGCAAGCAGCTCCCCTCTTGTACATTTGCAGGTAACGTCGTATCACCCACCATCGCAAGGCATTACATATGTATGAGGACAGTGATTCCCAATCACTTTTGTGTGTCTTTTAAATTACCTCTCTGTTATCACTGTGGATTACAACTCCGCTCCCCTCTCTACAGTGTGGAATGAATTCAATTCTCCTGTGCTCAAGATATTACCTGCCTATTGTGAGTGGATGTCAGAGTGCCCGGGGTTTTCTCTCATTCACTGAACGTGTGTGCCGCCTTTCAAACAGCGTCTGGCTGCGCTTTTGTCGAGCACACATGTACACCTGTGGAGTGCTTTTATACATAGACTCGAAGATCTACACATGGGCCCACATGAACATGGAGTAAATACACTTTTTTATTTAAGGCATCAGGATAAAAAGGATCATTGTTAACTGTGCTTGGATTTCATCCTCATAACCTTCTAAAGTTCAGCTAAAGAAAGCTACAGTGAATCTACAATTGCAGTTAGCTAACTGTGCACATTTGGATAAACTTTTAGTTCAGATTTTTAGCTTTTGAGCAGATGGTCTATGTTATCCTCTGTGATGTGATGCAGAATTCATAGCTGAATCATTGGCTGAAAGTTTACAGAACCACCACATTTCCATCTACTGGCTTCATGGCAGGTACGAGGGAGTTCTACACCAAACATGTCTACCATTATTCCAAATTCAGGACAGACAATGGAAGCTTAAGCTATGTTAGCTGGTTGTTTTACTTTGTAAAGTGTGTCATACATGGTAAACAAAACACCTCCAGATATCCTAACAGACAAACTGGAATGTTCATTTGTTTATTTATATTCTTAGTTTTGCTTGATGGTTGTATCACTTTTTTGAAGTTAAGCAACATGAGCACAGATTCCACCAACTGTAGTATCCCACCATCTGTGAATTTCCTTCCTACCGACCAGCTGTGTACGACTGTAAAACAAAATTGAAGAGGAATGATGCTGCCTATCAAATTGAGTGAAACTGACTAGACCACCATTCTGATTAACACCACTTTGGTTGCCGTTGTCTGTTGTTTTCAATGTTTTCCTTAAAAATTACAAGTTTAAGCCTCCTTCCAGTTGGCATCACGCACATTATGAAAGACCACAAGCATGATCACTGGGGGACCACTTTAGTCTTCCATGTTCAGTGATCATCATCATCATCATCAAATTAGGGAAAAACTGTGTGGTCACAGTTTGGCATTATAGTGACTGAACAGCCCTACCTTTGATTTGTATGTTCAGAGAAGATTATA
Organism: Astatotilapia calliptera; assembly: GCF_964374335.1. Lineage (NCBI taxonomy): Eukaryota > Metazoa > Chordata > Actinopteri > Cichliformes > Cichlidae > Astatotilapia > Astatotilapia calliptera. Next base: position 28,678,211 of record NC_137437.1, read on the forward strand.
CAACAGCGATCACCCATTGAGTTTTAGTGATGGCTTTTGTTTTAGCCATGAGGCAAATTTCATTGTATCCTTCAACAGTGGCAGCCGTTTTCATCATTCCCCTAAATGATTTATCAGTTATGAAAAGGTAATCAGACAAAATTATTTCTCTTGCATTCATTTGGCTACAGAGTTCATGTTTTCCAGCGTTTGGTCAACCAGATCGATAGACAGGAAATAAAAACAGCAACAAGATTTCTCCAAGTGACCCAATAGAAGGATCATTAATCAGAATCAGAATCAGAATACTTTATTGATCCCTGGGGGAAATTATTTTTTGTTATTTTTTATTAATCGTTGCATGTCCTGCCTTCCTCTGTGGATCATTGAGGGTATCTCACTTGCTCTGCTTTTAGTTGGTTGTTGCCTTAAGTCCTCCTTGTTTCCTGTTTTTTTTTTTTTTTTTTTTTGTAGATCCTAAAAGGTGCTGTTGCCTGACCCTCTTCTTTGGCCCATCATGGTAGCATCTGCTGGATCACCAAGAGTCAAAAACACCCACTTCTCGTCAAGATGACCCTGTATATGTTTCTTAAGATAATTGGTGATAATGATAAATAATCAAGATTAGCAAAAACACCCTACACCCTGCAATCCTGAATTAAATAATTAAATGGATTAATGGATGGACTAATAAATCAAGATTAGAATTATTGACCTAAAAAAAGGGATTTTGATTTCACCCACTTTGCACAGCTAATGGTTGTTTAATGTGTTGTTGTTGTCACTGGAATTCATTGACAGTCCAGCCTGGTGACTGGGCATTACATTTGTAGTGACCTCCATCAGAAGAATCGAGTAGTCTTGGTCATTTTCAACCACATATCATCGTCTGATATATTGGACAAAAGTTGACAGTCAGCTGTTGTATCCCACATGCTGGACACAGGAGAAATTGGCAGCTGTGATAATCTGAGAGACTTTTTGTTGAGAGCAGATGATGGGGCGATGAAGGAGATGGTAACAGACAGGCAGGTTGTTGCAGGGAGAAGCCTGTGGTGGAACAAAGTCTGATACTCAGCTCCAATAACATATTACAGGACTTAAAGGATATGTTGCTCAAGTCCGGGTGTCTGATACCGCAGAGGTCCTCTAAAGTCTGAGGTGTTTTGGTGGCAAACAACTGACCAACAGCACATCATGCAGGTGGTCATAATGTTTTGGCTCATCAGTGTACAGCTTTGTTTTCCTCAGAACAGAACAAAGCAACAGTAAATTACTGATTGTTGTCATTATAGAGAGCTTGAGTAAAGCACTGATGATTTTAGTGGGCTGGAAGGGAAGGTGGATAGGGTGTGTGTGTGCGTGTGTGTGTGTGTAATTCTAACAACATCATTATTATATGTGTGTTTATCTGTGGCTGCAGATGCTTCTTGCCATATTGTGTGTGAGCCAGTGTTCGTAGGTGTTTTCTCCCTCCCTGTGTTTAATCAGCCATTTAATCAAACCACAAGGTCAAGCAGTGGGACAAGCCGGAGGAAGCTGAGTGGCTTCACTGGCTGAACTTTAAGAGTCACTTCAGCAGGTCTGTCACACACATCAGCAGCATGTGGACAGAAAAGAGGCACTGCACTGTGTACAGCTGCATTTGCATTGATTTTATCCTACGAACTGGAATCACAACAGCTTAAGCCAGTGGTTCCCGAAGTTTTTTTGGTGGGGCCCCCTTTGTTTTACAAGAAAAATGTTTAACATGAGTAACAATAGTATTTTGTCTCTATCTTCAGTTTTTACATGCTTACATATACACACGCAGGGGACAGGGGAAAAAATTGTGGCAGGATCAGCCTGATATTATTTGTATCCCACTGTAACTTTACTGTATAAAGAGCTAACATCTCCAAAATGTCAGGAGTAGTTAGTCATTACAACAAGTGTTTGTGAACTAAAAATCACGAATGTGGGATACTGTTTGTCCATGATTTGAAGAGTCCAGCGTGTGCTCCTGACGAAGGAAAGACCAATTCTGCAGGGGAGACCTACCTTGGCACTTGTGCAGGTGAAGCCAAAGGGAAGATATGCTTCACCAGATTTTCTAGTCTTTGGCTTAGAATGAAAATGGTTTGGAAACATATTCAGTGATGCTTCATCTCCTGCTTTGCGTTTGTGTGGGCGCCCCGTGCTAGCAGTGTCCAAGCGTTGTTTTTTTTCCCCCCTTTTCATACCGTGCCCCCCCTGCAATGGCTCTGCACCCCCCTAGGGGGCGGGCCCCACACTTTGGGAAGGTCTGGCTTAAGCAATCAGCAGCTACAGTTTACAGCTTACAGACACATTAAAGTGAAAACGGTGGAATAAACTTTGAAGACCACACATTCTTCAGCTGTCATATGTGAACAGATGTGAACAGTAAGTAAGGCGTAATGTTTGTTTTATATATGGACATCAAAAATATGGTTCATCTTGATGGAAAATAACATCTGCGACTGGCACATCTGCCATTTTCTGCCTTTTTTGTTGAAGACTAGCTCTTGGTTGTTCTTAGCTTCTAGCACAAGAACATTCTAGGTGATCCCAAGTCTTTCCCAGGCCAAGTAGGATAAACAATCCTGTGTGCACACTCCTTTACATGCAGGTTATTGAACAATACCAAAACAGCAGTTAACACTTGCCTATTCACTGAGCAATTATCTAATAGTTTTGTCAGACAAAAGAATCAAAGAGTGTAAATCCTCTTTTTTTTCATTGTTCATCAAAGAGCTCACTTAAAATTTCAGAAAAAGGGGAATGTCTGTGATACATCCTAATCCAACCACCTCATAAGGATGAGGTAATCCAGGGGTAATTGGTTACAGTCGTATTCCAAGATATGACGATATCACTTCACCTTCATAACAAAGATATTCTGCAGTTCTCCCACTGTGACGTCTTATTCTCAAGCTTAGTAAAGAGATCTGTCTTCATCTTAGCTTTCTGAGACCACACAAAAAACTAATGAAACCAAAACGAAGACATTGTTTTATTCAACAATTCAATAGATTTGATCTGGAAAATCAATGTGCTTATATTGTAAGGTTTAGACGCTACAAACAAACACCAACAATTAGATGGCTGCCTATGACTAAAAACTAGTGATTAACTGACCAAGTGCATCATTTTCAAACAGATTTCAGTACAATCAGATTTCTATTAGCACCCACAGGAATCGCTCCCTGCTAGAGGAGAATGCAGGTTTATGGCTTAATATATTTTATATTATTATAGATTGTATTTTTTTTTAATGTGTATCTGCTGGAAAAACACTCTTTATCCATTTGAAAACACTCAATTTCATTTGGCAATTTCACCTAAACTGAAAATAAATTAATTTCATCCACCATGTCACAGGTCACGCTCATGATCTACCGCATCAACGACCACAAACAAATGGCCTCAGATGATGTCACGATGTGTTTCTCACACCATGGCTGAAGCATGAAAATCTCATTGGTGACAAAACACTTCCAGTTACTGGGTACTTCAGTGCTGCTTTTCATGGTTTATCTTTTCAGGTGTACCTGACCACATCGAAGCAGATTCACAGATGTTATGCTCAGACAGTGCACACACACAATGTTTGTGCAGTACAGGACAGTCATTTCACGCTCTATGGGTGCAACACTGCTTTTTGAATTTTATCAAGAGATGTGAGCTGATGTTAATCAAGTATCTGACGAATAAAATATTTAATGTAAATACAGTCTGTACAACAACACCTGCAGAGAACAAGAAATCCCTTCATACAAAACATCATATACAATAGTCCTGAACACTCAGAACACCAGAGATTAGTTGTGAGGAGTTGTTAATAATAAGGAGGAGAGAACGTACCATCAGATTATCTAACCAGAGACAGCTTGTCATAATGAATGAGAGGTTAACAGACATTTACATGAAATCTTCAAGGTTTTAGAAACTGTAGACTAGGAAACAACCATTTTATTACTTGCTATTTTACACTAATTGACATTACTATCAGTGTCTGCACATTACACATGCGCATTTTACGTTTTCTAACCAAGCTAGCATGAGCTGGTAACTTAATACTCTTAGCTTTCATGCAAAAACTCCTGCTGTAGCAAAAGTGTTGACAGGGAATAGAACAACAGAGCATATTTCTCCTATATTAGCTTCCCTTCATTGGCCCCCTGTTAAATCCAGAATTGAATTCAAAATCCTGCTCCTTACAAACAAGGTCTGGAATAATCAGGCCCCATCTTATCTTAATGACCTTATAGTACCATATCACCCCATTAGAGCACTTCGCTCTCGCACTGCAGGCTTACTTGTTGTTCCTAGAGTATTTAAAAGCAGAATGGGAGGGAGAGCCTTCAGTTTTCAGGCCCCCCTTCTGTGGAACCAGCTTCCAGTTTGGATTCGGGAGACAGACACTATCTCTACTTTTAAAATTAGGCTTCAAACGTTCCTTTTCCCTAAAGCATAGAGTTAGGGCTGGACCAGGTGACCCTTAATCCTCCCTTAGTTATGCTGCAATAGATATAGGCTGCTGGGGAATTCCCATGATGCATTGAGTATTTCGTCTTTAGTCACCTTTCCCAAGCACTGTGTTAACAGACCTCTCTGCATTGAATCTTACTTGTTATTAATATCTAGCTCTCTTCCACAGGATGTTTCAATCCTGTCTTCCTTCTCTCACCCCAACCAGTCACGGCAGATGGCCTACCCTCCCTGAGCCTGGTTCTGCCGGAGGTTTCTTCCTGCTAAAAGGGAGTTTTTCCTTCTCACTGCCAAAGTGCTTGCTCATAGGGGGTCATTTGATTGTTGGGTTTTTCTCCATATGTATGATTGTAGGGTCTACCTACAGTATAAAGTGCCTTAACACTAGGAAGGCCCAGAGCCCAGCCATTTGGCTTTTCTACCTTTAAAACCCGGAGAGCAGCCAAATGGCTGGTAGGCTTTTAGCTAAGCTTTAGCTTCAGGCAAGTGGAAGCTAAATTGGCTAGTCATTCATATGTAAATTGGGTTGTTACCTGGGAATTCTGGAGGGAGGGGAGTGGGGGTGTGTGGATGAGGGGGTGGGGGAGCTGCTAAAAGCGGTGAGCTTCCTTTTGTTTCATCTTGATGCATTCTCAATCATCCAGGGAAACAAATCTCCAAAAGTCACCAACTTGGAGTGTTTCAGTTTGCCATCTTAGGGAGAAATCAACACACATGGGTGTATGTCCTTTGTTGCTGAGATTTATTGATAAAAACAGTACAAAAAATCAACCATTTGTACACATTTTTACAAATAATTATAAAAAGTGAGTGAGTACATTTCAACATTTTCAGCAATCACTCACAATCCTGGCACTGCCATGGTATCTGTAGTCTGCATTTACCACATGTGTATCTGTTGCAGTGAACACATCGCACAGTGGCATGATTGTTCTTGCAATTGTGTTTGACCTGACACATGGCTCTTTTTCCAGGGCTCGGTGTGGAGGGTTGTGTCAAAGGCAACTGTTCTTTTCTTGCCTTCTTCGCAGCTACATGAGAGTGAGCTAACTCCCTTGCAAGCTCCACCAGGAAGTCCACCCGTCTTTCCTTCGTCCCGGAGCATGCTTGATACAGCACATGTGCATTCAGTGCTGCCATGTCAATCATGTTATAAAACACGGCAACTGGCCAGCGCCGTGTTCCTCTGCGGACAGTGTACTCCCGAACCATCTGGTCCATCACATCCACGCCACACTTTGTTTTGTTGTAAAGGGTGACAGTGTTTGGCTTCCTTTTGGTAGTGTTATCAGTCTGAACCACGCCGTGCATGCTGCTAAGAATATAGACTGTCTTCTTCCGTTTGGCCGCATACGCCGTCAGCGTGGCAGCAGAGGTTGAAAACACCTAAGAAATAAGATAAATTGTTATTTCCATAGCACTTTTACACACAATGAAACACATAAACATAGAACCAGAAAAGACCTGCAACATACCTGAGTGGTGAATTCATTGCGATCTGTCTGTCTAGTGGATTGAGGAATTTCCCTGCGAATCTTGTTGACTGTGCCGAGGATGGTGGTTTTCCGTCTAAGAAGTTTTTGCGCAAGTGAAAGCGATGTGAAAAAATTGTCCGTGGTAACATTTCTGCCCTTGTCTAGGAATGGTTCCATCAGCCTCATTACTACATTTTCAGAAAGTCTCTCCCCAGTGGGACGACTGGGGTCCTTGCCAAGATATGGGAAGACATTGCAAATGTACTTGGATTTTAGGTCGCAAGCCACCCAAAACTTGATCCCAAACTTGTCCGGCTTACTTGCAATATACTGCAGGAAACTGCACCGAGTCTTTGATGGGAAAAGCTGTTCATCAACGGTGATATGTAGACCAGGGTTGTAGCACGTGATGCAGTTGGTGACAAATGATCCCCACAAACTGGAAATTGCAGCGAACTTATCAGTCTTTGCTCGATCACTGCGGGTGGACTTGTCATCAAAGCGTAGGTGTTGCATGATTTCTTTGAAGCGGTTTCGTGCCATAGTTCCAATTATCTGTGGGTTTCCCAGGTTTGCTGACCAGCAGTCATTTAGAGATGGAACCCTGGTAACCCCCCGCAAGATGACAATTGCAATAAATGCCATTAGTTCAGGGAGGTCCATGAACCAATGAACATGCTCCGTTTGCTGTGCATGTTGAACAGTCCATTCTTGAATGCTACGAAGCATGTCAAGAGTGATGAAACACAGGAAGCTCCGAAGGCGACTCGTGATATTTCTCCTGGCCTTAGCCGTTGGCTCTCCATCTGCAGCGTACGCTTCTATTGGGGTGAAAGGGAGACAGGTCCCCACCTGTTCTTCACGCCACACTGTGCCATCTTTCGCTGTCTCAGTCCCCAAACAAGCTCTCTTTTTAGGTGCAGAAGCAGTCTCCTCATCTGCAGTGTGAACAAATTCAAATTGTGAGCAATGGGAAGGTCCAGTATCTCCTCCTCTGTATCAGAATAATGTCTGAAATATCTTACTTACAAACTACATCCACTTACTTATTTGAAATGAAATAGGAAATAACATGAAATGCAACTAACCGGAAGACTGATCAGACAGCTCTGAGTCCGAATCCGGCTGAACTTGTAGGTCTTCTCCATCCGAGTCACAAGGGTCGACTTCCCTCAGGATCATTTCCAAGGCCTGCTGAGTGGTGAGTCTTCTCTGCATTTTCTTTCCTTGGAGAGGAGGTCCGTACACCACAGAATTCTTCAGGGCAATGAAGGATTAGGCTAAGTGTAGTGAGATTGTATCATATATATAGGGCTTGGCTTCCTGATCAATGCTCCACTACCAAAAGGAAGCCAAGCCCTGCCACCCTTTACAACAAAACAAGGTGTGATCACATTGATGCCACAATGGACGACTGATCAATGCTCCACTACCAAAAGGAAGCCAAGCCCTGCCACCCTTTACAACAAAACAAGGTGTGATCACATTGATGCCACAATGGACGACTGATCAATGCTCCACTACCAAAAGGAAGCCAAGCCCTGCCACCCTTTACAACAAAACAAGGTGTGATCACATTGATGCCACAATGGACGACTGATCAATGCTCCACTACCAAAAGGAAGCCAAGCCCTGCCACCCTTTACAACAAAACAAGGTGTGATCACATTGATGCCACAATGGACGACTGATCAATGCTCCACTACCTTTTTTTTTTTTTTTTTACTTTGATTTTTATTAGGTTATTTTATCATTGTGGACATACAGTAAAGAAAATAACAAACAGACATACAAATGGGTCTATAATTCTTGCAGTATTCTTTGTTTTTTCCTTCTTTGGGTAAGATTGTTATAATAGCTTCTCCCCATGATGGTGGAGCTATTCCCTGATTCAGAGTCCAGTTGAAGCAAGATAGAAGAAGTGGCTTGAGTTCTTCTTTGAAAACTTTGTAACTTTGTAGGTGTGATCACATTGATGCCACAATGGACGACTGATCAATGCTCCACTACCAAAAGGAAGCCAAGCCCTGCCACCCTTTACAACAAAACAAGGTGTGATCACATTGATGCCACAATGGACGACTGATCAATGCTCCACTACCAAAAGGAAGCCAAGCCCTGCCACCCTTTACAACAAAACAAGGTGTGATCACATTGATGCCACAATGGACGACTGATCAATGCTCCACTACCAAAAGGAAGCCAAGCCCTGCCACCCTTTACAACAAAACAAGGTGTGATCACATTGATGCCACAATGGACGACTGATCAATGCTCCACTACCTTTTTTTTTTTTTTTTTACTTTGATTTTTATTAGGTTATTTTATCATTGTGGACATACAGTAAAGAAAATAACAAACAGACATACAAATGGGTCTATAATTCTTGCAGTATTCTTTGTTTTTTCCTTCTTTGGGTAAGATTGTTATAATAGCTTCTCCCCATGATGGTGGAGCTATTCCCTGATTCAGAGTCCAGTTGAAGCAAGATAGAAGAAGTGGCTTGAGTTCTTCTTTGAAAACTTTGTAACTTTGTAGGTGTGATCACATTGATGCCACAATGGACGACTGATCAATGCTCCACTACCAAAAGGAAGCCAAGCCCTGCCACCCTTTACAACAAAACAAGGTGTGATCACATTGATGCCACAATGGACGACTGATCAATGCTCCACTACCAAAAGGAAGCCAAGCCCTGCCACCCTTTACAACAAAACAAGGTGTGATCACATTGATGCCACAATGGACGACTGATCAATGCTCCACTACCAAAAGGAAGCCAAGCCCTGCCACCCTTTACAACAAAACAAGGTGTGATCACATTGATGCCACAATGGACGACTGATCAATGCTCCACTACCAAAAGGAAGCCAAGCCCTGCCACCCTTTACAACAAAACAAGGTGTGATCACAGGGCTTGGCTTCCTTTTGGTAGTGGACAATTGATCAGGAAGCCAAGCCAAGGTAAATGCAGACTACAGATACCATGGCAGTGCCAGGATTGTGAGTGATTGCTGAAAATGTTGAAATGTACTCACTCACTTTTTATAATTATTTGTAAAAATGTGTACAAATGGTTGATTTTTTGTACTGTTTTTATCAATAAATCTCAGCAACAAAGGACATACACCCATGTGTGTTGATTTCTCCCTAAGATGGCAAACTGAAACACTCCAAGTTGGTGACTTTTGGAGATTTGTTTCCCTGGATGATTGAGAATGCATCAAGATGAAACAAAAGGAAGCTCACCGCTTTTAGCAGCTCCCCCACCCCCTCATCCACACACCCCCACTCCCCTCCCTCCAGAATTCCCAGGTAACAACCCAATTTACATATGAATGACTAGCCAATTTAGCTTCCACTTGCCTGAAGCTAAAGCTTAGCTAAAAGCCTACCAGCCATTTGGCTGCTCTCCGGGTTTTAAAGGTAGAAAGGTAGAAGCCTGGGCCTTCCTAGTGTTAAGGTGACTGTTGTTGTGATTTGGCACTATATAAATAAAACTGAATTAAATTGAAATACAGTATGGCAATTTTTTCTGTGGCAGAAAATTCTGTGATTGTGAAAAAAAAAAGTTTCAGCAGTCCACATCCTGAACTGTCAGCCATCATGTTTGTTGTCTCCCTTGGGCTATCGCATCAACTCTGTAGGACCTCTGATGGATTAGACTTCTTCAACAAGCCTATATCACCAAACACTTTTACTGCTTCACGATTCATATCATTCAACCACCTTTGGGATGTACTACTGCTGACACCAATCAAAAGTTGCACAGTTACCCAATCATGATCTAATGTTTTGGTGCTTATCACAGTCACTGAGGTCTTTGGATCTGTCTGCTGTATGCTACTGTAGGATAATTCATGTTATTTTCTTCATCTTTAAATTGTCCGACAGTTTTGACTCATTGGAAGGTCAGAGATAACAAATATCATAAATCTACATGCTGGCAAGGTAGCTGCCATATAGGGCATGCTCTTCAATGTCACTACAGGCCATTTTAAAGATTGAAGTGACAAAAGTTTTTGCTGCCAAGCCTAAACTCATCGGTCTTCTGAAGTGTTAGGAAACATGTTTATACAACCTGACAGCCATGGATCCAAAGAATACTTTGCCTCTGATTGCATCTGCATCCCAACCACAATGTCTGGTCCGCTGGTCCAGCCCACATCAGTTAGAACATTAAGAAAGAGCTTGAATATCACGGTCACGTTTAACAGTACAAGCCCCCAGCAGTGGTGACTGAACTGCTGAAATGGATCTGTGTAATGTGCTGCCAGAAAAAAAACAAAAACTGGTGATGTAGCTGATGAAAATACTTCCTGCTGACTTCAAAAAGCATCAAAGATGTATGAAGTACTGGAAATAAACATTGTCACAGGAGTGCCAGAGAGAGGAAAGGAGAAATGTGCTTGAAGGGGACATTTAAGAGAAAACAAAGCCAAGAAGCTGTCCGACAGTTTATGAGTCAGGAGAATGAAGGGAACTAGTGCTGACACCAATCTGGAAGACACAAGTGCTGTTATTACATCCATGTACTAAAACTAAATGCAATGCATGCAGCATCATACAGATTAATTTTTTTCGAGACTGCGCCAACATTCTCATCCAAACCCATTATTCATGCAAACTTCCTGCAGCCATGGCAGAAAATTTTTTTTTTAAAAAACTAGCTGAGAGTTCAAAATTGAGGGGTTGGTATTGCAGTGGGGAGAAACAACCAAATACACACACAGTGGATTCAGTTCATGAGCCGATAAATCACAATACTGTGTTGGTAATCAATACCAACTGCCCCCTTAAATACAACAGGCCGGCTAATAAAGCTACACTGTGGCCTCCTCTGGTCTTTGCACTCAAAGCTTTAGTCGCCCGATGTAGAAATATTCCCTCTTAGCGAAAACAGCGTGCATTTTAGGAACATATGTTTGAATATAGTCCGACCACAAAGATTCAAATACCAAAGCTTGAATGTAAACGATGGTAAACCCAACAATTTAACTTTATTTCCCCCAAGTGGAAATTGCTCTTGATTTAGTTGGACTGAGAAAAAAACACGTCGGAACACATTGTAACAAGATGGCACACAGATGATGCAAATAATGCTGAGCGTCATGAAACAGTGGCATAAGATGTGGGATGTTATTGAAGTGAACGGTTTTGTAGTTTTGTGTGGGATGCCACCACGCTGCGCAAGGGACAAAGTATTTCCTTAGGTTTTATTGTCAGCTAATTCAAAAATAAGTATTTACATAAAAAAAGATACAGTAATGGTGAGATTGTTGCTGCACAGAATTTGAGTACAGGGTTAGAGTGAGGATGAAGTCACTTAATGCAGCAAATTAATATTCTATTGAAATCAGAAAAATGTAGACAGCAGAGCTTTATTTCCTTCCTGAAAGCATATAAGTCAGCGTAGGTCATCCAACAGATTCTGTTATCAGCTTATTTATTTTTTTAAATTATACTTTGGATCGTGCTGTTTAACTGAATGGATAACCTATACTATTCTGGGTCTTCACAGCCCAAGAAAATAATGACAGATCAAGTATTGTTTTCTTAATATATACAGGCACATGTACCCCTTTATAGTAAATAGAAGCTGTAGTAATATAAACATCAACTTGTGTAATTACAATGCCCAGCCGAAATTACACTGGCCCGTCCAACATCAAAATCCTGGCGCCACGCCTAGTGGGATGTGGAAGAATTGGGCCAAATGATTACAGCCACATTATTCAGTCAGATCATAACCAAAATGGCAACAGCAGTGAGCATCATACTGACACTAGTCTAACTAGGACGTGGAACGTGTCTGATCTGTCAGAGTTCTTGTAGAGTTCATGTATCCATAGTTACAATGATATGTAACAGCATATAAAGCGTTACTGGTCACAATGTTTATGCTTATCCACGTAGAAGAAGTTTGACAAAAATGAGGCTGGACCTTGGGAAGATTTCACAAAAGCATCTTGACCCAGTCAACTCTGCAAAGTTATATACTGGTCTGGATTTTGTTCTGAGATTACTTTAATGCAAGCAGGATCCTGTGTAAGGCCTTGACTTCAAGGTAACAATCTGTGGCACCAACTGACAAATAGGCAAAAAATATGACATTGTTTGAGGTTTGCTGATAATATAAAAACTCATATAGCAGTTCTTGTATTATTATATTCTTCTCTGAATTTAATTCTCCCATAAAACATCATGTTAGCTGCTAAAAGGTTTTAATGCTGGAGTGAATGGAGACGAGTAGTTCTGAAACAACTGTCTTGTTGTCATAAACCATTTATAAAAGACAGATGAAGCTTCTGCAATATCACATGTTGCTTAATGAATAACCATCAACCAGTATGTGACAAACAGAAGTCCTTTGGGTGCTGCCATATTGGTGACACAGTAGCTAGTTATCAGTCACAGGGAACGATTGCTCTAAAGCATATCCTGCTTTATCCATATTTTCCAAGCTAAATGGGACTCCAGTTTATAAATGAAGATAATCTAGCATTTAGTAAAATTTGAAAATGATCATAACCATAAACTTTTTGATTTAAGCTGAAATCTCTGGGCCATCTACTGTTGACTTCTGTACGACTGTTAAATCCAGAGGTTGAGAAAGATTAATAACTTTGCACACCGGTCTGATGCAGACGTCAAATTCATGTTAAGCAATTAACAATATCTTAGAGAAACTAGCAGAGAGACTACTAACATTGATATGGTTCAGTACAGCATTTCATACACCAGGAGAAAAAAACAAGAATTAAGTTAACATTTATGTTTAGCAGTAATGTAATGTTCTAATCCTCCTTCCCTCTCCCAATTGCTAGTGTGGTCACGACAGTGGCAAGCTAAACAGGATGTTCCAGACATTCTTCTCTGCAGCAACAATTTCCAGTTCATCCTTGGCCTGCTCCCAGGCTATACAAGATCCTGAGCCTATCACTAATGATGAACCCAACAACCCAACTTGGACTAAATACCTTTAACAGAGATAATATCACAGAAAATCTAAATGCAGAGCACCTTCCTGTTTGTGTTTCCAACATAGAAAACCTTAAATTGCACTGTTCCTCAAGACACACACACACAAAAACAGGCCTATATTCAGCGGCAATAGCCAACCCAGCAATCCATCACTGCTTTGCAGGCCACCAGGTCACTCAGAGAACAAGGATATAGCCAAGTACTGGTGACCAAAAAACAACTGTCTCCTAATTTAAGAGATTAATCAAGAAAAAAGTCAGGCTGATTGAATATTCTGTAAAAAAAATATATATATATATATCCTAGTTTGTTAACTTGGAGTTTGCTACAGGTTTTACCAAAGTCAAGCAAGAGCAAAATTAGATACATTTATAAGAAATATTACACAAACCCATCACATAATGTCTACACTTATAAGATTAATGTCTGTTTTAAAGGAAACTATTCAAGGACGAGAAGAAACTGTTGAATCTACTCATATAATAAATTACAATCATTGTTTAAGAGGTCTCTACCTTTACTCGTGCTGATTCATATACCTATAACCCAATTTTTTTGCTTTCAGTACAGTTTCTGGCCGCATTTTAAGTGCAGACCTGGTCCGGCTTTATTGAATAGGCTGTCTCATAAGAGGCTGTGCAGCCATAATGCTGGGCTCTCAGATATTAAAACCACATAATGTTCGAGCTGCTTCAGGGGAGTTACCAGTCAGATAGCCTTGCCTGGTTCTGTTTATGTCCGTTTGCTTTAGTGCTGTACATGTTCCCTCGTGTGTCTTTACCGCACCAGCCTGCTCTCCATTAAAAAAAATTCATTTAGGTAATGCCGAACAGCTTTAATAGATTAAATGAATTTAATAATCATTGTGGCCTGCCAAAATCCCAGCACAACAGGTTCATCTTTCAAAGTAGAAGTCTTTGAAACCTGAGGGAAAAGTTGGCCATTTCTCTTTGTATATTATTTTCATTGAATTCTGGAGCTGCTCCATCCCAAACTCATCAATTAAAGGTTTTTTTTCTGAGGGGTGCAGCATTTTGGTGCATAGCTCCTGTTAAAAAGGCACTTTTTTATTACAGGAAGCACAAAAAGGCTCAGTTACTTCAATTCAAGAGTTGGAGTTTAAGATGACAACACCGTGTTGCCATCAGTATATTCTCAGAATCCACCACATCTGAGAAGCTGTGACATTAGGACATTTGAGCTGCTTCTCAATGACTAAAACATGCCATATTTAAATCCTGTTTCAATAAATAATGGAGTGTTAAGCCTATCTGCTGTGACTCTGAGAGCCTCTTATATCCAATTGCCAAAAGCTCTCTTGGATGGGAGTCACGGGTCTAGACGCTAAGCCTTAAAATCACACTTGGTCACAGGCTGAGAGGAAGCGTCACTGGTTCCCCTTCCTGAGACTGCGACCAACAACGTCCCTGCAGCATGTGCATTAGCACGACGAATGAGGTGAGAAAACTCCACCTCTGATATTCTACTGACATTCCGCATCATGTGAATATTACATAGTAAACCGACACTTTCCTTCTTACTTAAACCAAACGCACGAAAAGCCCAGGTGAGAATGGTTTCATCCATTTCACTCCAAGAGGGCGAAGTGTGAAAACCGTCTTCCGTGAGCCTGGGCTGAGGGGAGCAGAAGTTGACAGCAGTTATCTAACATAGAAACTTGCCAAAGTTCATTTAAAGTTTAAACCACGTTTGTGCTGAGCTGATGACACTTTTATGGACGTTTTATTGGATTGGTTTTTACTTTTTGTGTTACTCCTTGGTGTGGGAAACTAAAGTTCTCCAATAAAAAAAATAACCAAATTTAAATCAGTATAGCCGCTGATGGGTTAACCTGTAGGCAGCTCCAGTGGTGGGTTATCTCTGGGTACTCCAGCTTCCTCCCACAGCCCAAAAACATGCACCATTAGGTCGACTGGTGATTAGTTAATTTCAAATCATCCATTGGCGTGAATGTGCGCATGAATGATTGTCTGTTTCCCATATCAGTCCTGTGAAAAACCCCCAACAGCAGGGGTACTTCACCTTTCATCATGTGGTAACTGGGATGGCCTCCACCTCTGTGACCCTGAAATTGGACAAGTGGAAGAAATATGGACAGACTAACCAGTTTTTTGCACTATAAAGAGCAGAAGCTGTATTTAAAATTTGGGCTCAAAAAGATTTATGGCTCGAATCCTCCAAACTCTGATGCTCGTTTCCTTTAAAAAATGAGGTATAGAGTCAGCATCAAGAGAATACTTCTTTTAAATCTTTACAGTGGAGCAGTTTCATAAAAGCACAACAGCATAACAGATGCCCACAAACAGCTGTTCTTATAATGACAATAAAGGACTGTTCTATAATCGGTTTCCGCTTCTTAAAGAGTTCAAATTGGAAGCTGAATGAGTGGAAAGAAGATCTATAATGTCAAATCTTAGCAGAGAATTATAAATCAGTTTGTGCTATAACTCAGATGCTGAATACACACCTCAGACTAATACACTATAACTGGATCAAGTAAAATATAGCAGATGTATGTACTGGGGGATGTAAGCCCAAATATTACACACAAGATAAGAAAAATTATGTCTTATCTCGTACCCGCAGATAATCTACACAGACACAGGGAGAACATGCGAGCTCCACACACAGAGGGCTCAGACTGGAGTCATTGCAGTTGTTTCTTGTTTTCTTGTTTTTTGTGTTCATCATTTTTTTGGGACTGAACTTTTTAAAGGATTATCTTCTGATTAACATGGGGAGCAGATTGTTGTTTACTTTCATTTTGTTCCAGAATATACAATAAATACAAAACATCTGCCAAAAATCCTTTTTTATGGTCTCACCTCATAATACAGCACAGTGTTAATCCCTGAATGAGGTTTCCAGTCTTTTTTTGACAACACGAAATGAAATATCACATCTATTGAGAATTCAAGCCTTTCTTTGACTTCAAGTCTTGAATATATTGTAAAATCTCTTCCAACTATCTAAAGGAATGTCTTTGTACACATGCATGCTGTGCAAAATAAATACATTTTAAAAGTCAGTGTTTCTCTCATATTACAACACACAGAGTATTCACAATTAAATTTGCAGCTTGGTGAAGGTAGAAACAGGTTGATGAATGTAGGCTGGTGTGGAGCTAAAGGACGAGGTGTTTCATCACTCCGGGAAAAGATTGCATTGGGTGCCTTTGACTGGTATTTTGACAATGAAAGCTGAAGTCGTTTGTTTGTGTTTGAGCGGAGTTTTTGTCTTCAAGTTTGACATTTCATTAAAATCAAGACCAAAAAAAAAGTCCACTGCAGTTTTTCTCTGTCACACTTCTTCCCAAGTCTGAAATGGAAAACAACAAATTTCCCACAATTTCTCAATGTAAGAAAACCATCCACCAAGTTGCTGAGGTAGTGTACATTTGTGACAGTCGAGACCAGTTATCAGTGCATCTACAGTGTCTGCACTCTAAATGTGCATACAGTTTTTCAGGACATTTTGTTCCCTGCACTCAGGGTACATGTACATTACAGCCTTTCTCTCAGTGACCTTTATAGATCTGTTGTTCCTGAGGAGACTTCAACTTGAATACATTCGTATGATCTTTATTTCTCAGAGAGACATAGAACTACTTATTCACATGTTCACAAACACAGAACCTGACTAAGAGTCCTCTACAGAGCGTATCACATTGTTGCGTTCAGTGTAGGTCAGCCCTTAAAATGGTTTGCGAGTCCAGTTTAACCTGCAGGATTTACAGGGACTTATAGTGCTATTGACTATAAACAGGTAATATCAGAGTATACATGCAAATATGGTGGCTGAATCAAGTCTGAATGTATTTGTTTACAATGTTTATACCAAAATGGATATGTCATGTGACATTGGTTATTTTATTTTGCTGTACTTGCATATAAGTTGTTGCAAATAGCTTTACATATATGATTCCTTTTAGTGATATAACTTGTAATTTCCTAAAATAAGCTATATTATGAGAATCACAGTCATTTAATTTAACCTCTCAAGATCCACCAGGCCATTAGTGACTTGTTTAGGGTGAGGGGTAGGTTCACTTCTACCCATCTTTCATCATGACATAGTGGACATTAATCCTGTGAGGTCTAAGTCATTATCTGTGACCCAAACCCCAGCCATGAACCCTAACCCAGTGTTTTTAAGAAAAGCAAAGAGGATTTATCTTTTGAGAAATGTCTATAGTTTGTGAAGCAGCTAGAATGATTAATTTTGTCCACTGATTGCCAGCATTCGGGAGAACAGCTAAAAAAATAATTATATGGTGATCAAGTAGGTAAGTAATGATTAGTAACCAAAGAGCAAAGACAAAAATTGACATTTGTGACTAAGAAAGTAGGACTTCAGTCTCTTTGCAGGGTTAAATACATGATGAAATAGCGAGATTGTAAAAAAAAAAAAAAAGCTATGAAAATGTAAAATAACTGAGAGAAAATTGTGTAATAAAGCCCAGTCTGATATGGTAAAGTTGGTCTAAGTGATCACGTCCATCCAATATTGGTCTTATCTGGTGTGTAAGTAGCACATTTTTACCGGCCTGCAAGATATTTTGTCCTGTTTCACAGAAAAATAAATGGAAAGTTTTTCACATAATTGAAACTCGTAACCATTAAAATGTCATTTCCATTAACAACACAAGGAAAACATACATCAGCATTGTGTTTGTTCCTTTTTCCCTTTCCCTAAATGCCCACATTCATCCAGGGTCAAAAGCCTTGAGGTTTTTTTCCAGTGATTGGATAAACACTTCAAACAGGCACATTATCTCACATCCTTCACCGCCACAGCCTTGAAAACACCAGCGAACAACAGTCTGAGTCACTGAGCCCCGAGCTCCGTGTGTGTTTTAGTGTGTGCATGCATGACTCACTTCTCTGTCCCCCCACAGATGAAGTATCGTCTTCGTTATCTGATGCCCTGAGTGGACACTCACTTTCTCTAATGACCTAACATGTGCTGAATATCATACAGCATGTGGTGAAAGGGCAGAAACATTACTTTTCTATTACTTAGCAGCGATGGCACAGGAGGCCTCGTGGGCTGATCTGATGTATACAGCGACCATATAGCCGAGGACTATTACTGTGGGCTGGAGTGTTTGTGTGTGTGTGTGTGTATCACACAGAAGGGTGTATGATTAAATGTAAAGGTTCACTTTAAATTGATTCACTGGGACTGAAACAAGGAGCAGTAGGAGAATGCTCCACAACTGTAAAGTCAGCCAGTAAATAAATCCATGTCACGTTTTCAGTAAGAAAAAATCCCGGGCGTGATGGGAAAGGAAGCAAGATGACCCCAACACACCTGCTCCACAGAAGGAAAAGTTTAAGAAAAATAAGGAATTTACAGGTGACAAAGATAAATGCATTTTAATTCTCATATTTTCAAAATTTGCAGATTCTTTACTAGTCACTCTTTTGTTAATCAAATATATCAAAAAGGATTAATTTGTAGAGGCCTGGACTTTACAGATAAATTTGTTTGGCGTGAAACTGTGGATCGAGCCTGATGTTTGACATGCGCAGCGGTGATATGGATTTTGGTAATAATAAGATTCCAGTAATTTAAATGAAGTAGTCTTAGAAGAATCAAAAATTTTCTATTTAACCCTTTGAGACCTGCCATAGAACCAAGTCCGCCCAGAGCTTATATTATATTTTTACATGCTGTGGTGCCATTTTTGGGAGCATTTCAAGTTGCTGTACACCAACACAACCATTCTAGCCCAAATTTTAATAATATGTCTGCATTAAGTGCATAGTAATTACATAAATTGCAAAAAAGTGCAATAAACTACAAAAAAATTGAAAATCGTTTTTGTTTTTTTAACATATATTTCTAGTTTGAGAAATTTAAGAGGTTTATCCCTCAAAACTGTAAATACAAAAAAGTTGCACAAAATAGTTTCCCACCACAGGAAATGCATTGTGAGTGTCTTCATAGTTTTATTTTTTAAATACACCAATTTTTATATACTGCAGGAAAAATGAAAATAAATATTATAATGCAAATTTGCAAAAAAACAGCATATGCATCAAAATAAACTATTTCCAGCAGTGGAATTTGAGTTCTAAACATCCCAAAAACAATACAGAAAGTCATAAAGTCAAACATAACTTTTAAAAACACCATTATAGGCTTTTAAGGCCCTGAAGGTAAAAAAAAAATGTACATTTCCGCGAAAATGACATCACTTCCGGTTTCGAGCAGGTAATGGCGGACATGCGATAGTTCGTGCTGACGTCTATATAACGTAGGAAGTGTTACGAACAGCTGATTGAATCGACAAAGCGTGTTTCTGGAATATTGTGTTTTTGTTGCTGCAAGTTGTTTTTATGCAGTTTTTGCAAAGCCATATGTGGAAGGAAACTGTGACCTAGGACAAGCTGATGGCATAAGATGTAAGTACAACTCCTCCGGTTTCATATGCAAAAAGAATTATTGCGCTAGCTTACGTGAGTGCAGTGCTACCGGGATTTAAAAATAGTTACGCAAAACAGAGCATGCCTGCTCTGACCGGCTTTAAAGGGTTAAATAGGTCTGATTTATATTAACTAGGATCATCTCAGTGGGCCATCACTATCCCTCTTCTTTTACCTCGACCTCGTGAGCCCTCTCCTGAACAATTTTTCTGTCAACCTCAAGTATCTCTAGCATCCGTTAAAAAAATACAGTTTGATAAGACAGGGCTGTTGCTAAGTCCAAAGGGACACATTGGTACTATTATTATTTTTATTTTTCCGTTCACTGTCTGAAACTTTAGTAGAGCCCTACAAAGCACATTTTAGTAGATAACCATAAAAAAACTGAGGTCCCAGCGCTGTCAGTTTACTCTTTTGTTGAGGTTGGCTACTGACTGAAAGAATGAGACGATGGATACAAGCAGCAGAAATAAACTTACTCTGAAGGGTTTCATAGGTTCAGTGATTTGAGAGTAGCTCAGCTGCTGCTCCTTCACATTAAAAGAAGCCAGTTGAAGGGTTCAGTGGTTCAGCATCTGATCAGGATGCCTCACAGATGCCTCCTTGGTGAGGTGTTTCGGCCACATCCAGCCAGGACAGATTTTGTTTCACAGCTGGCGTGGAGAGACTTCAGGATGCACCTGATGGGGCTGAAAATGGAGGTAAGTGACTGAAAGCTGATGGATGATATGCTGTTATTACAATCACTTTTCCCAAGTTTTCCTTATTGGTTACACAAATAGCAACAGTTTCCTGTCTTTCCTGTCGGTTTTCCTTCTCCGCTCAGTTTTACACTACAAGTCACATTCAATTCAGCACTTTACTCTATGCACCAAGGAGCAGTATCTACCCTGCCTACAGCTAATAGACATTTAACCTAGCCTGCATGCCTTTGGCCTGCAGGAGGGAGCCAGAACACCCAAAGTGAACAGAGAACAATCAAACTCCACAAAGAAGGACCAGGAGATTTAAATACAGACTTTCATTTAAATGAGCTGACAGAATTAACCACAACCAACATGGGCCGCCATGCATATGCACACAGTCCAGCAAGCAGGGATAAATAAGCTGGTAGCAACTCATCTGGGATGGGGATCCCCATTTAGTGGTCAAACTGATTGCTTCAGGCCACACATCTTCTGTTTATACTACAGTTTTAAGAATTTCTGCTCTGCATAAATCACTGCAGCTTTTACCTCTGGCAGTATTTTATGTAGCTGAGGTAGGAAAAAGAAGTTATCATGTCTGGCCCATACTGAGAGTCTCTTCTAGCAAAGAACTACGTAATTTGTTCAGTCCATGTGAATGAGTGGATGTAAAATATGCAGTGAAGTCACATCAACCTATAGATGAGGAGAAGCTCACAAAAGGAGCCAGGGTCTTCTAAATAAGACTCAAACTCGCCTGGTTAAAACTTGCGTCCTGTGTCTTTACCTCTTGATGCAACTCTTAGGTTGCCTACAGTTAGAGGTTCTGTAGAAATGTTACATTAATAATAAATCAGTGAGCAGCTTATATAAATAAATGTGTTTGAAACATGTGACATGCACATGGCCTCTATATGTGACACTTGTTTGCTATGCTGCAGACGTAGTTTGTTCTCTGAGCGCGCAAAGCGACTTTATGTGTCATGACGTGCATGTGAGCGGCGGCGCAGGCATATCGATGTCATGCCCGGGCCCTTTTAGCTGGCGTTTCTCCACCCCATCCTTGAAGGGGTGGAGAAACAGTATGGCTCCCCACGGCGTAGCTGTCACCTCCCTTTCTGGTTGTCAGGGGACGACGCAGACATAAATAAGTGATGTGGATATTTTTAACCCCCCTCGTGAAATCAGAGATAAATTGATTTTATTCCTGCAAGGCCCGTCAGCGATGCATATCCTTCTTTGATTCAGGCTGGCAGCCAGTGAAGGTGCTATGAATTTTTCATTGTCTCAAAAATGAAGCCCCCCCCCCCCCCATATACAGTTTGGTCCCCCGTCTGCTTCCTTTCTGTCTTGTTCTTTTTCTTCATCTCGTCTCAAATTCTTTGTGTCTGTTGTCTTACCTCTCGCGCACACTTGGTGCGTCTCATGTCTTTGTTTCCTCCTACCTGTTTCTCTCACGTATCCTGATATCATTGCTTCTTCACTCCCTGGCACAATGGCTTCACATCGACTTTGACTTCCCCAAGCAGCTCAATGTCACCGCTGACGTGCCTGAATGCCTCTCGAGTGCCTGTTTCCAGAACATTTCAGACTCATTGTCGCCGTGGTTATCTCATAGAGTTAAGTCAACACGACAGGCAGTTTCAGGGCGAGGAGGAGATTAGTCATTGTGACAAAACACAAATAAATGATTATTGATAATATTCTTTTAAGGATCTGGCTCTTTATTATGTGGAGCAGACTAAATGATGTCAGGAATAGTAAACTGTCTGCAATGTAGGGAAATTCTACAGTTAGCTGAGACAATTTAAACTTGAACTTATCAGAAGAACTGGGATAAGTGCGGAATTAAGGGTTTTCACACCTATAGTTCGTTTACTCTGGTCAGAAACAAAAGCAAATACAGGAAGAAGGTTCTGTGTTCTGGACTATCTGGGGAAAACTGAAGGTTTAAGTCCATTTCACGGCTAGCCCATACTAGAGATGGACCGATCCGATATTACGTATCGGTATCGGTCCGATACTGACCTAAATGACTGGATCGGATATCGGAGAAAAATAAAAAATGTAATCCGATCCATTAAATATCACGAAAGCACCTCACAAAACTTGCAACACGCCGTAACTCACCTCAGAACGTTAGCATGTCGGAGCAGTATGCATCACGTGATAGAGCGGCTGTGGCATGCGGGACCTGTGGTCTGGATAGCATTTGGAGCTTCGCTAGCAACCTGGCATTTCATCTCCGACAAAGTTATCCCCGAGAGAAGTAAAGCAAGTGTGTAAGTCCATCTCTGAATGTTTGTAAAGCATTCCTGCGTTAAGCTTAACGAGCGACTGCCTCTCGCTCTCCGGCTGCTACTTCAATCGTGAAACTGCTTAAATGATCAGCTGATCGGCTTTTCTGTCGCGAGTCCGTCTTTGTTTTTGGCCCACTTTGCACCAGAAAGAGGAAACCAGCGGCTGAACAACAGCAGCACGTTTAAGCTTGATAAGCTGTTGTTAGAATTTATTTAATATTACTTTCTACACCAGGATCTTTTTCTACGCAGCTGACGCTGGTAACTGTGCAGGGGCGGATCTAGCAAAGTTTAGCCAGGGGGGCCGATAGGGCATTAACTGGGAAAAGGCGAGCACAAAGACATACTTTTCTTTCTTATTCTCATTTAAAATGTCTAGCTTTTAATAAATAATTATCTGACACACAAAGTTTTAATTTGATGTAAAATGAATAGAAGTCAATTACTGTATATAGTGACTATTAAGTCTAATATATATACCCTAGTAAGCTATAGTACTTTTTCCTTTGGGAAGGTACCATCTGTGCAGTCTGCAATTTTGTTGAAGAAAGATGTTGAATCTATTTAATATTTCTTGAAAAATAATTGATTTCTGTGCATTTTTTTTCACACTGCATCAAATTAAGGTTGATTACGTCGATTAAGCATCATGAGGTGGTGCGTGAGGGGTGGTTCCCTATTTTTTATTTATTTATTTTTGTTGTTGCTGGGAGTTGGAACCCTATTAGTTAGGTTGCTTAATATTTACGCTAAGTACTCTTTAAAATACCAGAATAGGGAGGATGGTGTAGGTTTAAGTTTATTAGATTGATCAGTATTGCTGAACTATGAAATATTTTTTTTGTATACAGGTATAACAGAATAGCTTTAGTGTAGTTGTTGTTTTAAACTTGAGTATGAACTTGCAGACTTGCAAAATGCAGCAAGATATTTTAAAAAACAGTTTTGTTGATTAAAAAACACTATATCGGATTCATATCGGTATCGGCAGATATCCAAATTTATGATATCGGTATCGGTATCGGACATAAAAAAGTGGTATCGTGCCATCTCTAGCCCATACAGACCTTTGCACATCCATGGTACCTTGCCGTATTGAGAATAAAACCTTGCTAGGGGATTTTTTTTTTGCACAAACTTGTAACATACACCTGGTAGTTGGTTCGGATCACGTTCACACCATAAATTAACCATACCGAGATCACTTCCTCCAAAGGGTCTCGTGCGGTTGTTTTGGTCCGCACACGAGCACGATTACTGTGTTTACACCTCCACAAATGAACTGCACCAAGGGGGGAAACAAACCCAAGTTCAATTTAAATGGAGTGAACATATCGTCTTTGTGAAAATTGTTCGAAGTAGCAGATGACTTTAAGGGTATTTATTATACAAAAATGTACCTAAAAGTGGTCAAATACATCTCAAGAGTTATTATATTATTAGAAAAAATCAATTTTTTTTTCAAATTCAGAAACACTCAGGGTATCAAGAAGAAGAAACACTTTCAAAGGCATCAATCAGAGGCTCAGGAAGACTTGTTTTTTCAGATGGGAGCCAAATTCTGCAGATTTGGAGGGTTTTGAAATTTGTGGGCATACTCTCTTCTCACATGCAACACTGACGTGTCATCAGTTTCCTGGAGTTGCAGATTTTCTTTAGATTTCTCAAATTTCATACATTTTTAAATTAAAAACTAAAATTGTTAGTTTTCTGCCTTTTAGAGCAATGATAAATAGCACTTACATACATCAGCGGGAGTAGAGGTTAATTTCTGTGTGTTTAAGTTCACATTCTTTTACAATACATGTAAAAAATAAAAACCCTATTATTAAATATTACAGCTAAGGATGGGCACACAAATGAAGTTTGAAAAAATCACATTTTTAAAAACAAACAAAAAACCCAGTTTTGCTGCTAATAAATGAACTTGGATACCACTTTATTAAATTACTTTAGAATATACTTAGAGGCACTGCTTTGCTTTTACTGCATTTACTTGTTTTGGTTATGTGAGCTGTTTCCCAAATCAGCTAATATCATTTTTAGAATTGCTATTCTGAGTCCATACTGTAAAAATGCAGGTAAGTAGAAAAAAATAGGGGGTTAGCAAACCACAAAGCCAATGCTAAGCAACTCTTATTTGACATTTTAACACTGCAAACATCGACAGGCTGATGTTATCACTACAAATATTGGTGTGTTGGTTCAAAAACCGTGTTTAATGTGGCAAGAAATTACACGCAAAGGTAAAGTCGTCTACAGACCCCTTCAATCATTTCGTAGCATCCGATCATCGAGGTTGCAGAGGGCTATGCTGTAACAGAACTACAAAAACAGCAGGGAGCTGAGCTTGCACACTGCAGGAGAATCAAAGGGAATACGGATGAAGGGTTTCTCACTGCTGATCTAAAATTAACTAGAAATCAATATGTGCCTCATAGACCATTGTGACCCAGAACACTGCTTCTATAAAAATAATCATTACTGTGCTCCACGCTTCATCTGCTTTCGTGCAAAGGGACGGAGGAACAAAATCATCCACCCTCACATACTGAAGGGTATGTGAGGTCCAGGTAAATTCTCTTCTCTTTATAAAACCTGCTACTCTCCCCCCAGCTTCAAAATATCCTGCTGTATCAGACTCATCAGTTTTCTTCAGTTGAAAGTGGTTCAGATAGTTTAAGCATCACACAAGCCAGAGAACAGCATTAAAACCAAGTCTAGAAATGATTATTCTGGGATTTTTTGAACTAATGAAATAACCTGCTTTTAATGAACTTACTCATGCTTAAAATAAAATTCTATTTTAAGGTTGATATCTTTTAATTCTTCATGTCAAGTAATGCACACAAAAATAAAAAAACTATGACATGATTGTACTAACATTACAAAAATACTAGCATGCACATCAATTGGATTGACTGCCTTGAAACCTTGTACACAAATTTAAGTTCACCAGAGGATGAACCGTTGCCAAACTAACCAATGTTTACTTCTGGGTAATGTAGTAATGTAGTTAAAATAACTTCACATACCACTGGTCTCCTGTTGGTCATTATAGTAACTTAGTTTTGGGAAAACATGAAAATGTATTGCTAAAATAATGGACTGGTTCACAAAAGGTCCAAAAGTAGTAGTTATTATTATTTTTTTCTGGATTATTCACATATACACTTGAAAATAGAAGAGCATTTATATTTTTGCACATTTCCAGTCTTACCATCCACTCAAAGCTTTGTCACCTCTCTGGGAACTCCCAGGCCCTCCAAAGGCCTATCTCCCCTCACCACACTCCCTGCCTGTAACTGATGCCCTCAGGAGTCGGTGCGTTAGTGGTTCTTGGTGTCCGGAGCCGGGCGCTCAGGTACCAGCTCACTCCCGGTGACTACTTGGTGGGGCCTGGTGTCTGTTGCTCGGTCAGGCTTCTTCCGGGGCAAAGGGGGCCCTCGGGCCTCTGGGCCTGCGGCTCGGTTCACTCTGGCACAGCTGGCTGCCGGCAGAGCCGGCGGGCACGCCACTCCAGCCCCCTCTGGCTTCTGCTCCGTGGCTACTGGGTGACCCCTCATCTGGGGCTCTCCTCAGCTCTTCCCAGGAGGGTGGCACGGATGGTCCTCCTTGGGCTCTCGCACTCTGGGGCCTCTGGATGTCTGGGGCCTGGATCTCCTCCATGCCTGCTTCATGCCCTGGGGGACAGAGCTATGGCTCTCTACATCCTCTAGCAGACCATTACATGGGGAAACCTTTTGAATACAAGCACGCTGATCCACACAGGTGTGCACACGGGTGTTCACTGTTCATAGACATAAACTACACCTCTATTGGCTGCTATTTCCAGGCACATTGTGCGCTGTCGGTCCTGCTTGCTACACAACAACATTCAATATTTAGTATTTACTGCTGTTTACACTTAGCTAGATTAACGTGATGGTGTTGTGTTTAGTATGTTGCTCTGTTTTTTTGCTTGTTTTCTCTTCTTTTTCTCTCAACAGGTGATCCAGGAGATTTTTTTTCTTCTTTCTCTTTTTAAGTGCCCTTTCTCACTGTCCCTCTTCCCTTCTGTTTTTATTTTCCTTCCTCTTTCTTTCTCCCTTTCCTATCCCTCAGTCATGTCTGTCCCGTCTGTAACAACTGAAAATAAAATAAAATAAATAATAACAACAAAGGCCAATCAAATGGACCAATACGGCAAGGCCATGATGATCCATTTGGCAAAGAAAATCCATTGGGTATCCTTGTTGGTTTTCAGACAACTATTCTGACGGATAAAGAACCAAAAAAACCAAAAACGGTTCAGCTTAACGATACAAAAAAAAAGCTTTGTCACATCCATGCACATACATACAGCCCTCTCAGAATCACTAATTAACCAAAAAAAACAACCTGTTTTTAGACTGTGGGACGAACCAGAAGAATCCGAAGCAAACCTAAAAAACACACGGCAAACAAACCTCTGCATCACTGATACACGAGACTGACACAGAATGACAGCAGTCAGAATGAAATAAATAGCCTTCATTTAATCAGGTTTCCAGTTTCCAAGACAGAAAAATTATATTTCACCTCATTTTCTTTTGTTTTAGGTTCAACATAAGCTATATAGAATGCTTCATGTGATCCTTTTACTGCTTGGGAACATGTGTGAACCTTTTAGTCACTGGAAAAGTCCACATAGTTACTCCACTAATTAGTCCTGAGAGGTACTATTGTACAGGCTATACATGCAAGAGTAGAAGTCGATTTGTCCAGAGTCTATTCAGTCTTATTTAGTGTTTCACAAAGGACTGTTTGACTTTGCTCCTTCCAATATTAGACATCGAGAGCAAAGGACACCTTATGCATATCTTTGAGTCACCAGGGGCTCATAATGCTGCATTTAGGAACTTTTTGTCTTTCAGCAGTCATCGTTATCAGCTGTTGAAAAGAGCTTCCAGCGTTGTCCTCTGACTGATTCTTGGTCTGAAAGCTATCATATATTTTCAAAACTAAAGGAACAATGATTTTAAAATGCAAATCTGACCGTGCCCAAGCTTTCTATCAGTCATCTAACATCTACCAGCTCTCCCTCTCTCTCCTCTTTCCATGTATTTCTTATTCTCCATTAAACACATCAGCAGTCCTAAAATCAGCATGAAACTTGATCTGTGGGGAGACTATTTGTAACTAATGTTCATAACAACCACAGGCACAATAATATGCTTAACCCAGCATCGCTACACAAAAACACCTCTCATTAGCATCATAACAGGCAGGTTTAATAGACAGGGACTCCTGAGATGATGCTTCATCGTGCACTCTTCATTACCTTTTATTACTATTGTGGTTCCTTTTAAATGCAGCCACCTCATGCTCCACATTCAGCACCAGCAGAGAGGCTGAGGCCATAAAAAGAACACCAAATGTGTCATAATATCTGGCAATGGCGACGTAAGGAGACTCTCAATGGCGCTGGGCTCAAGCCTCCAGCAGATGTGGAGAACAGAGAAGCATTAAAGGGGTAGTAGTTATCTTGAACCAACATGTTTTTCCGATAACCTTGTCCTGGTTTTATTTACCTGACTCCCGTGGCCACACTTGGTATAGCGTTTATTCTACAGCAGAGGGTTACAGTGAAGCGAAGAGATGGCAAGAGGCATCTTAGGGGGGTGGGGGCGAGCAAAGGGTGGAGAAGCAGATGACATGATGAGAGGTGACACAAGGTGAGAAGAGGAGGAAAAAAAGAAGAGATGAGAGACGAGAAGTATCGAGGGAGGACAAGGTGAGTGTATTCCTGACGGTTCAGATGGAGCATTCATGACTCTAGCCTGATGAGCCCTCCTGAGAGGAGCTGACAGATGGATACCTGGGTGGAGTTTCAGAGGAGAGAGATAGCGAAGAGAGACATGGAGTAGAGATGAAATTACCAAAATGAAGATACGCAACTCAGACATCATTTCTCCAGGACTCGTCCAAATAGGCTGAGATGTTCTTTGAGGTTTCGTGTTCAGTTATGAACAGTGTTGGTCAAGTTACTTGAAAAAAGTAATCAGTAATTAATTACTGATTACTCCCCCCAAAAAGTAATCCCGTTACTTTACTGATTACTTATTTTCAAAAGTAATTAATTACTTAGTTACTTAGTTACTTTTTAAAAACACGATTTACAACCTGAAGAGGTGATAAAGTGATAGATCTTTCAGCCCAATTCTACTTTTTCTACATAATCCATCATACAAAATGTAATCAAATGGAAAAGTCTCTTTTTTTAACTTGTTTTATCAGTTTTAATCTTTTAACTTTATGCATCAAGCAAAACATTTAATTATATGCAACATTCTCTGACTTGAATAAATTAGTTTAACATTTAAACCTATTTTCTACACATTCCAGCACATAAAATAAAATATTTTTTGTGTTTTCACTCACTCTTTCAAACAGATGCAAGTAAAACACAGCAGAAAATAAATAAAGTCAAAGACTCAGCGGTCCTTTTGCTCTATTTTCACCTGTAAAGCAGGAGCAGGGTAGGCGGAGGGTTACCCTGGTGTAGGTGTGCTGCGGTCAGTTGAAGAATCTGCGCGAGTGTCTCTGTGAGTTTCCCATCACGTCGTAGCTACTCGGTGCTTGCTCGGAAGTTTAGGGGTTTTTTCGCTGTAAAAAGAAGTTTTCTTCCCACGCACGATGGACGCTAATGTTTTTGTCACTTTTTATGGAATCAAACTCAAAGTAAGGTCAGTACTTCCACACTTTAAACGCTGCACGCTCATACTCTCTCCTGTACTCGATATATTATCCATTGTTGATCTGCACACAGCTGCTGTCACCAACGTCGCACTTGCTTACGTCACTGTCATGAGACATTCTCGCAAAAAAAATCACGGTTTTAGTAACGCAGTAACGCAGCGTTCCTACGGGAAAGTAACGGTAATCTAATTACCGATTTTGCAATAGTAATCCCTTACTTTACTCGTTACTTGAAAAAAGTAATCGTTACTGCCCATCTCTGGTTATGAAATATGTTTTTCAGTGATGCCTCACAGGATTTTTAGGACCTACGTCGCTTTATTTTTATTCTGTAACGTGGGAAAAGGTGAAAATCATCGCAGCCCTAAGTAGAGAATTTCAAGGTTATACTCAGCAACAAAAAGGTCAATAACTGGACTCCTATACATGACTGTGCTGCACCAGTGGATGATACTGCATATCCCACTGTGGCACTTAGGGTTAGGTCAGCATCCCACCCTTTTTTCTACATTGTTCTTTTTATATCCAAATGGCAGTATGGTGGTGCATATGCTGGTTAGCACTGTTGGTTGCCATTCTTTCAGTAAAAAGGTCCTGGGTATGAACCTCAGTCCTGTGACTCTTGGACCATCATGCCACTTTGAAGGTGAGGATGACTGTTCCAACACCAAAACACACCGCTGATGATGCACCGATCAGACAATAACGGTGATTTTGCTGAGAATCACTTTTTTCTGTTGGACAAAGTTTTAATGTGTAGCTGATACCTGATTTCCAATTTTTCAGTCTGCCCTTACACGAACCGCCTCTACACGATCCTGCAACCAGAAAAAAACTCATTAAATTTGTCTTTATGCACCACTGAAATAGTCCCACAAATGCAAATCATTCTTATTTGAATTATCTTTTCTAGTATCTACAATGAGCAGCTGTTTTAAGAGATTACATCAATATGTTTTTAAGGATTTCTTCATAGGGAGCCTTCAGGGCCGCAGACTGGATCAGGAGTCAAGCTGAGAGATGGGCTACCAAATGAAAGCTTAAAATTGGGAGAGAATTTGTGAAGCCTAGTTGCAGAATTAAACTGAGACAATAACCCAGGCAGACTGTGAGCAGGGCTTGTTTGTGGGAAAGAGTTTCCTTTGTTTATAATAAAACTGTATTCCAAAAAGGGCTTCAGGAGATATTACTTTACATTAGGGGGCCACATTGCATCCAGCAACCTGCTTTTAAGAGAACAGATAAAACCTTAACATCTTTTGCAGAGGAGATCGATGAGAGGGGTCCTGTGATTGTGTTCACGGTGAAAGGTTCTCCCACTTCAAAGCTGTAGATTTTTCTTACTTTGTGCACAGCAATTTAAATTCAGCGCCTGCAGTGAGTGAAAACCTGTGACGAGTAAAGAAAGGAGAGGTGGGGATTGTGGACCAATAGGGAACAGACTAATGACTGGATGAGGGGAGGTTGGGGGCAGACCTGACCTGTTCAGTTAGTGTGATGTTAACCTGCCCAACTCCCCCCGGATCCATCCCACTTCCCCAGTCACCCCCACTATAAATAAACCAGGGAAGGAGAAGAGATACGCTCCCCTTTCCCTCCCCCCCCCGCCCACCCCTTCCTGTCTCCACCCGGCCAGGAGAAAGCGAGCTGGTGATGTCAGCATTGGCTCAGAGGTGATTAATCAGCTAAATTAGCACTTGCTTGGGTTCAACGGTGTATTCGGGTGAGATGTTCGGGACGGAAGAAAACAACACAGTCCGGAGTTAATACAGTCTGAACACAGCAAACAATTACAGCCAGGACTGCTCCGTGGACAAATCTAAGAGGCCATTAAGGATTAGTACAAAGGAGAGAAGCTAAAAATAGTGTGCAGGATGATAAAAAGGGAAAAGAAAAGGTTTAAAATGAATATATTTCTCTGAAAATTAATAAACGAGCTACATCAAATTCAGGGCAAAGTGGGTGCTGAATGTTTCTAATGGGCCTGGACAGACATTCAAGTGTTTCTTCATATTCACACTCCTTAATTCACCTCAGTTTTCAGAAACGAGATAAGTGGCCTAAGGTGGAGATGAAGAGCTGTTATTTTCATTAGCAAAGCAGGAGTGATTCATTCAGAGTGAAAACAGCCCTCTCCTGCAGCCCTCAGCATCGTACAGGTCTGCTTCTTAGATTTCAAACATTAAAACCTGACTTTAGCAGTATGATAGTGATACTAATGTTTGGCTTTATTTTGTTGGGTGTGGGGGACTAGGGCTACTTTATTTAATGAAGCCCACAGTAGTGCTGGTGCGTAACATGATCCTCAATTCCATTTCATTAAGAGACAAAAGCTTCAGTGGGCTCACAAGCTGCTGTAGTCCTTGTGTCAGTCCCAAGTCCTGAAAAATGGGAGGGTTGTGTAAGGATGGGCATCCAGTGTAAAATCTATGCTAAGTCAAACATGTGGACCCAAGGGCAACCCCCAAGTTGATTTCATCCAAGAGTAAATCCTGTAATAGCAAAAAGCAAAGATGTATTTTCCACAGCAACATCCAGCACAGGTGCAATTAGCCCACTACCTGTTATGTAGCTACACAATCTGTATCTGACACCAAATCGGCTTTGTCGTCATTACTTATGTATACAGTATACATGCTAGTTCTGCTGCTGTGTACATAAATGACATGAAGTACAAACAACAGACCAACATAATGGTGCAGGACATTGTATGTGTTATCATTCCCACACAGTGTGCAAGCAGGAGCTGTGCACAAACTATCAAAACTGCAGTTCCCTTAATGGGTACCATTAGTACCAGCACTTTATGTTGTAAGAAAATGTTCATGCCAGCTTCAGAGCTTGTATTTTTAGTCGTCTATAGGTCAATTATGGATCCTTAATTGTTTTTATGCATTTTATGCAGCCTCCCCAGAAGTATCTTTAAATATGAGACTCAGGCAACCCAGAAAATGTGACTTTCAGTGATGTAGTAAAGACTTTATATTAAATAAAACCATAAGCTTCACTTAGATCCAAACAGAAACCAGAGCAAAAGTATTGTAATGCATGTGGTTCAACCTGTAGTCTGTAAGCCAAACGTCTCCTTCAAACTGTTAGCTCTACGAGTGTTTCCAAAGCTGCCGTGAGGATGCATTGTTGCATGCAGTGTTGCATTGTTCATGACAGAGAGATCAAAGAAAGAGTCACAATTCGATTTTTTCATCTGTTCTTAGTAAATGCCAGCTGGATGTCTAAATGGACATAAATGACATGTTTTTTTTTTTGGGGGGGGGGGTAAAAAACCTCTAAAAATTAATGAATTGGATGCAGTGGGTCATCATGCAGAGCTACTTTCCCATTTCACCTTGTACCTAATTGCACTTTCACCAGGAAAAGCACAATGCTGGTACAGCCAAGATAAAAGGTACGCGAGCAGGACTGGGCCATTGTTACTGCCAGCTGCAACCTTGAGGTCCGTTTTTAGAAAGCCAACCCCAGGCCCTCTACTTTATAAAATTCCAGCTCATCTTAAGAGAAAAGCACAGTCATCTGGCTAAAAGCGGTGCGGGTGAAA
Source organism: Astatotilapia calliptera (assembly GCF_964374335.1). Classification (NCBI taxonomy): domain Eukaryota; kingdom Metazoa; phylum Chordata; class Actinopteri; order Cichliformes; family Cichlidae; genus Astatotilapia; species Astatotilapia calliptera. Next base: position 28,710,854 of record NC_137437.1, read on the forward strand.
CTAAATGGAAGTTTAATTTCACTTTATTGCTGGTTTCCCTCTTTTTTCTTTTTATGCAGTGACTCAAATTCTCATTTGGAGGCCAAAAAGGTGATATCTGACTTTTTATTCTGAGTTTTTACTTGTGATACAAACAAATGAATTTGTTGAAGGTCTATTGTTAAGGTTCAGTGATTGTACCTGTTGAGCTCTGCACTTCAGAAGTGCACTAACACTCAAGATTTAATTAAATCTGTAAAAGTAGGAGGGGTGGATTTACTTTCGACATTTCACCAAAAGTTTGAAGCGTTGTGAAAGAGATCAAGAGACACCAAGGACTTCCCAGTGAAGCATTTTACGTGATCTGTCAGCATACTCCAACTTTTATATGAAGACATTAAGTTTAAAAAGATTAAAAGAAAGTTAGTGTCACTAAAAAAAAATCTCCGAGGCTAAACTATTTGATTCTCTCATCTCTCTGAGGGCCTTTCAGTCCACTGAGCATCACACTTTTTCCTCGCCAGCAGCGATCAGCAGATGTTTCTCAGAGGCGATAGTCAAGGCTCCGGCTGTTCTACGAGGCTGGTAATAACCGCTTAACAGTGGAGGGAGCTTCACAGTGATGCACACTACTGCTTTCCCCTTTTCCCATTAAAAAGAGTGTCTGTTGAGATTTCAGCTATGATGAAACATTGATCTTCACACACAAGGCTACAGCCAACAGTGGGGGAAATAATTATTTGAATCCCTGCTGAATTTATAAGTTTGCTCATTTACAAAGAACTAATTTTTATGACAGTTTTATTTTAATAAAGAGAAGCAGAAAACCATTGAAGAAAATCCAGAAAGAAACATATTACATTGATTTGCATGTCAATGATTATAGTAAATATTTGATCCCCAAGTCTTTACAGAAAGTCTTCAAGTCCTTTAGAGTTCTTGGATGCAGCTTGGCAACTCAAAGCTTCAGGGACTGACGTCTGGAGACTAGCTAGGCCACTCCATGACCTTAATATGCTTCTTCTTTAGCAACTCCTTTGTTGTCTTGGGAGCATGTTTTGCATCATTGTCATGCCTGAAGACTGACCCACAACCCATCTTCAGTTATCTGGCTAAGGGAAGGAGGTTCTCGTCCAAGACTTTATGGTACAGGGCTCCATCCATTGTCCCCTCAAGGTTGTGAAATCATCCTGTCGAGACTGTGATCCCAACTGCCTTCATATCTGTAAGAAGCACCTCTAGCGTAGTTCTAGGCTGATCCACTACCTTTCTCGTAATCATCCTCACCCAATGAGGCAAAATCTTGCAGGGAACTCCAGACCAAGGGCGACTGATGGTCATATATTTCTTCCATTTCTGAATAATCACACCAACCTTTGTCATCTTCTCAACAAGCTTGTTGCTGATGGTCTTGTAGCCCATTTCAGCCTTGTGCACCTCTACAATTTTGTCCTGATGTCCTGTCACAGCTCGTTGGCTTTGCCCATGGTGGTGGAGAGGCTGGAATCCATTAAATTGATTTTTTGAACTGGTGTGCTTTATACACATAGCTATTTGAGATCAGATGTAATGACTGACTGATTGATTGATACTGTTGGAGCTATAAATGTAAAGCTCTATATAAGTTTGCGAGAAAAAGAAAAAAAAACACATCTTCCTTCATGTACTGACTCAGTAGGCATTTTTTCCCCATGATTTTCAAACTTTAATCACTAGTTTTAGGTTTGCTTGAATAAAACGTATGTTTAGATTTCACATTATGGTCCCAACATAGTGAAAAATTATAATAAAATAGGGTTTTTCTTTCTGTGGTGTCCTCTGCTAGTTTAATTTCCTGCCTTTTTCTTCAAAAACAGGATTAGGGTAGGGTTAGCGTACCACCATTCCTTGGACCTTAGTGCTAATAGTGGTTGCCAAGCAACTTACTGCCACGTTCTGGTAATGTACCCTAAATGTAACCTACAGCATTGTGTCCTACCAGGTGTCAGTTAAAACATGGGAAAAAAGTGTATATTTGAAGGGAAAAACTGTACTTGTAAATTGCATTGAATTTTTCACAACACTAGCTTTGCCTGGACTTACTGTTAGAAGCTAAAATCAGTATGGCAATCCAAATACATCTCCACCCAGCTGAAGTTATGACACTTTCACACATAACAATTTTCCTGTACAGTGCAGAAGGTTTGAATTTGTATCAACGAATTAAGAACCAGCAGAACTAGCTTGCCAATAACTGTCACTGTATCATGCTGAGTATCACGAGAGCATATCAAGTAAACAAAGAGGTGCTTTTGAAAAGAGTTGAAAGGAGTCAAACAGAGTCTGAACTTTTGGCCACTGGCTTCGAAAACCCCCAGACAACATAATCCATCAGCATGCACTGTACAGTACAACCCAAGGGCATAACAGAAATACAGTAAACCGCACATTACCTACATAAGGACAATGAAGGAGCTGATAAAGACAAAGGTTCAAGAACTGTATGTCCTGGCAGAGGACAGGGAGGAGTGTCAACATGCTGTAGTCAGAAAACGAAGATCACAGGATCACGTCTACCACTTTATTTTGAAATTTTTCTACTTTGATTATCAGCTATAAAGCCAAAATGCAAGAAAAGACCACATCTTACAAGTAACATCTTTACGTTATGAGTATTTACCTTTTTACCATGTGACTTAATCAAAAGCAAACTGTATGGTTCACTGGTGACCTTGTGGATGTTAAGAGGTTAAGAGCAGTGGAACGTGCTTTAGGAAGGACAAGCAGGCATGTTAAGTCCTACAGGTGTCTGGAGAGGGTGCAGCTGCTGGATAGACCACCACACGCACACACATATATATACACACACACACACAACAGGATGGGATCAGCAGCTAAAGGCCTTTCAGCAAGCTCCTCCATCTCCTCTTTCACAAGCAGAGCTTTCCTGCAGCCGAGTCACGCTCTCCTGACTCCGTCCCCACCACAAAACCCCCTCACCTTCCTGCACCCCCGTCTTATTGGTCTGCAATGGAGCATGGTGGCAGATGAGGTCCTTTGACACACAGAAAGAAATACAAGAACAGGCGAATAAGAAAAAAAAAAAAAAAAAAAAAACACCACTGAGTGCATTCCTTTTTCTCTGACTCTGTACTGACTCTATCTTGTGGCGCCGTTCACGCGATTTGAGCGCGTGCACTCGGGCACGCCCGTCGCACTGGTGTCTGACCCGATATTTCTTTCCTCTCTCCAGGCTGCACAATATAGTGTCAGTGCTCTCTGTAATGCGATCCCAGCTCCTCTCTTTGTGGTGCTAATGTATTTGGAGCCCCCCACCCTTGGGGCAGCAATTATTTTTTATCAGCCTGTGAAAGTTAGTTAAGTGCTACAGAGTGAGGGTGAGCGGGCAGCACAGGGAGGGCAGCAGGGGGGAGGTTGCATTGACTAAATCATGGCCTCAGAGCCCCTCGGTGCACGAGCTGACAACTACACAAAACATCAAGGAAGCAGGCGCCATTATTGCTCAAATATTTTCCCATAGTTAGAGAGCGACTCGAGGGAGAATTGGACAAATTAAGTCATAACGGAAAAAGGGACAGGCAGGGAGGAGGGACAGGAAGGAGAAGATCGGGTAATTGGGAGAGACGTGATGATAAGATAACAGCCACACTAGCTTCTTTATTTAATTAGCTCTCGTCTGAACTGACGCACCTAGCCGCCCCCCTGCTGTGAGAGTCGTCTGCTGCGGTTGCTGCGAGCACATATGGCTGCGTGTCACTAAACGCTTCATCACTCGTCCCCATTCGCATATTTTAACGAGCTAATTGGTCTAATGTATGCACTTGTAAGCACATTAAGCTAATTAATGTACACTGGACGGTTGAGCTGACATGATATGGTGACCTTTGCTTCTTCCTGCCGTATTTAGTTTTCTTTCTCATACTGTTATTTTAACCATGCAAATTAAAAAGTCAAATACATATTAGAAACACAAACTGTGACATTTCATAACTCAGCAGATGTCTGTTGGGAATTTATTTTTATTTATAACCGTAATACTTCCGAAAGAGAATGTGGCTAGCAGACCAGATGTGCATGATTTGGTACAGCGAAACCATTCATTCAGCTTTGTTAGGGAACCAGATTTTCCTCATGCAGAAACAATTCACAAGAATTATCAACAAAATTTATTTTGGAAATACATCCTAAGTTTACCTTTCACAGTTTTCTTTGCACCGGTTTCAACATCTACAAACTCCATGAGATGAGGAAGCAGAGTTCATGCAGAAGCTGACGTTTACTAGACAATGAAAAACAGAAGAAGCAGGTCACGTCACGCAGGACTCTAATCCTTCCAGACTTCACCACATTCACGGGTTCAATACCAGAAACCATCCTTCATTAGTTTGACTTACTTTGACTCATAAGCAGTGCACCAGCAGCTCTGTGTGCTTCTGTTTTCACACTTAGCTAAATAGCACATATTGCACTCATTCCTTACCATGGTCACAATCTTAGTTTACTAATATATTCAAAGATTAGCAAACATTTGCTGATTAGCAGCAAGTAGAATTCTAAGGCAGTGCAGAAGTGTTAAAAGCAGAAGAAATAAATACGTTAACACCAAATACAAAAACAAGTTTCGGTCTATATAGGGTCATTCTATTTCCAATTACAAATCATCATTCATGTTACTGGTAAGAAAGGGCAATGAAAATTTTAGGCTTTTATCTCTAATGGTTTTTCAGATATTCGTATTCAAATGATTCAGATTAAATGTGCAAAAGAAACAAAAACCCAAAAATGTTTAAAAAATTTGCTAATTTGAGATGAATGACCTTACATCTTTTTTCTTCCAGATATTTTATTTCATAAAGACTTCTCTGACAAACAGGTGGATGGGAACATAGGCAGCTTCACCATATTATAATTAACTAATCAATAATATGGCTGCTGTGTCTTTAAATGTACCGAAAGACTATCCAAGAAGTCTATGCTCTAGTTTTGGAGAGTGAAATTCTAAGATTTTATTTGAATGTTCTGCGTTTAAACTTGCTGACCAAGCTTTCTTGTATTTTTTTTTCACCCCTTCATCAAGCATTGTCACTTTTGACTCCAAAATATAAAACTTCAAAATGCTAACTTCAAACCGATGCGTGACACCATGATGGCTTTTACATACCATGACTGCTGTTAAGATACAGCCTTTTATTAGTTTATTATTAGTACTAAAAATACAAAATACTTAGAGAGGAATTAATAAAATGAATATGAAGGGGAGCTGACCTCTGAATGACCTCATCATGGTATTTTGGAAAATTTCTAAACTAGCTTATTTTGCACTTCTTAGAGAAGCTGCAAAGGAGTATTAGTATGGAGGACCAGAAGAGCCACACACATCAAAATAAAGAATTTTGAGCTTCAACAATGAGCTGTGAATAAAATATTCATTAGTAAATGTATTTATTTAATTTATTTAAGAATGCATTTTTTAATTCTGTTATTTATTGAAACATTACTAAAGTAATTTATTATTTAAACTAAAATAAAAACACTTCTAATAAATCAACATTCCTAAAAATTTATAAATACTTTAAATTGAAGACTGAAGAATTAAACTCTCAGTGAAACCTCATTTGAAAACATTTTCAAATTCAAAATTAAAAAATGGATTTTCATAATCTTTTTTTAAAATACAACTTAAAAGTAAAATAAATTACTTTAGTGATGTATAAATATATAAAAGAACTAAAAATTAATAATTAATAATTCACTAATGTATATTTTATTGTACAATTCATTATTGAAGTAATAAATTCTTTATTTTGATGCGCGTGGCTCTTTTGGCCCTCCGTATTTCATAGCCACATTGAGAAAAAAAATTATTATTGATCATTTTTTAGAAAAAGGTTGAAATACTATTTCAAGAAAAGTTGAAATATGGACATTATGGTAGTTGTGGCGCTAATACGTCATAGTAGAGAATCTTAAAAAGCTTAGTCAACAAAGTCTGTAGATATGTCCATATTTAATGTTGTGTTGCAGGCAGCTTATGTGTCTAAATGTGTGTATGCAGCATTGTGGGAAATGTATGTTTTGGTAAAAAGCAGCAAATGTATCCTTTGAACAGAAGTTTGATTAACAATATAAAAGCGGCTGACACAGGGACATGTGAGGTAAATGGAATAGCAATGCAGGTACCATCAAAGCCATGGACCAACTGACCCACGCTGTAACTGTTAAAAGCTGTAAAATGTTTTAAATCCCAAGTAAAAGGCTCCCGAAGTTCATTAAGCTCCATTCAAACAAATATGTCTTCTTTTACGATAATATTGTGACTGTTTAGCTGGCCACCTGCATTAGTATAATTATGGGGGAAAGTATCTGACAGCGAACATCTGAAAGGAAATGTGACCTGCACCCAAATGCACACCTGTAGAGTGAAGACCCACCGAGTGTGTGTGTGTGTGTGTGTGTGTGTGAGTGTGAGAGAAAGGGGCAGGTGATAAGAATGCCACTGGAGATGGTGAGAGGGTTGTAACCGAGAGGCACTAAAAGCTCTGAGCTCCTTTGTGTACGAGTGCGTAAAAGTGTGTTTCAGTGTGTGTGTGTGTGTGTGTGTGCTCCATTATCGCGCTGTCAGGCTGCACAGGCCTGGCGTCACAGGTCTCGAGGATCACACAAAGACAGTACTGTGAGGACAGGTGAAGCCAACACAAACAGCATTGTGCCTTCCAAGACAAACCGCTGCACTCGCACTGTGAATGAGGAAGGTGAAGAATTACAGAAATTCGTCCTTGTTGCTCCTCCATAACATCGTTTTCACAGAAGACACTTGTCGCAGCACAGGTGTTCCTAATACCATGAACAGCGCCTCTGTTTCCTTCTGTATGACAATGAGACAACACGCACAATAACCAGTATGCTCAAGCTGATGCTGCCAAAAATGAATATTGCATTAAATACTTGTAGGATGTCAAAATGCCATCCGTTAAATGGTTCAGATCCATTAAAGCATGCTGATTGCACAATCATGTTTCCAATAAAGTTGGGATGATGTGGAAAGGTCACCAAAAATTTTCAAATAATTTAGAGTCTATTTTTTCTTAATTGAAAACAGTAAAAAGACAGCATATTAACTGTTCAAACTTTGACTGTTTGTCTTTTTTAATTTCTGATCTGTGACCTCAGTGAACACTTTCCTGATGATTTTATGGTCTCAATTACCAATTTAAAGTCTCGTCTAATAAAATGTGATGTTCATTTCGTAAATAACAGTCCTTTATGGTTAAAGTAGAGGATTATTAGGGTAGGGTTTCGACATGAGCTGGCTTTTAACTGAAAAATTGCTTCTTTTTTGAGCTTGCAGTGTCTTTTGATTTTTCAATCAGATCTGTCTCTCGCTCGTGCTCTAAGTAAGAACCTTGAAAACCAGTAAGTGCCATTGTGAAGACTATGTTATAATGTTATAATTAGTACCCAACATTTGCAGTCTATTTTTCCTCTTGTGCTGTCTTCAAAAAAAAATCTAACATGTTGTCTTTGTACTATGTCCATTTGTAATTTATTCAGTGAAAATACAGAACTTACCATCAAAGACCTTATAACTACTGGAGGACTGCTGTTCTCTGGACTTCCTGATTCAAGAGAAGGTCCAGCATGGCCCAAAATATTTGTGATACAGTGGAAACAGTTCAGGAAATCACTACGTCTCTAACATCTCACTAATGCTTGGAAATGGGTGTCCTATTATAAATCCTGACCAATCAGCATGCATTAGCAGAATTTTGCCATTTTATGGGTAAAGTCCGCTTGACTGTAAGAAAAACTTGTGAAGCCTAAAGTGTGCAAAAAATGTTGCACTTTTTTTAGGCCTATGCTCTGCAGCCAGATTCTGTACAGTGAGATCTAAGGCCACCTGTTCAGCTTTATTAAATGTTGCTGGGTTAACATAACAGGTAGCAAATTAGCTACATATCTTGCAAACTGCAATCATTTAGCTTGCTAGTTCCTTAATTCAAAAGTCAACCGTCCCACAGCCCAGGTATCTCATAAGCTCCAGGTTCACTTAATACCAAGATTCTGTTTAATTTGATGTGATGCGCTGTGTCTTTTCCCCCCAAGTACACTGAAATACCACAAATCCAATACAATTTATTTTTTTGAATTTCTAGTCTTTTCTGATTTCGGTCTTCAAACAGGTGGTTGAAAACCCTCCTGTGGCCTCGGTACATTTCACTCACAATATGAATGATCTCTGTTCATCCTCATCTTTGTCCTGTTCTCCCTTTCTTCCTCCAGATCCCTGCCTTCTACCCCGATTCTCACCGACATGCATATCTCTTTCCATCTCTCTCACATTTTTGACCCTCTTACTCTCTGCCTTTGTGCCATCATCCTTCCTTTCTAATCCTGCTAGAGCCGAATCCCCCTTTATCCCTTCGCCAGTCTATCTGCCAAGTCTAACTGTCTATCATTCCTTGGCTCATTGTCTCCTGTAAATCCCTCTTCTCCTCCTCCTCTGTACTGTACCTCTCCACCTTTCTTTGTGTACCTGACTGTGAGCCTGCTGAAACCAGGGGGCCACGGTGGCTTAACTTTAATTGATGCATCGGATAGAGGAGAGGAAGAGGGATGGCTCTGGGCTGACAAGGTTAATTCTGTTTTTCCAAGCTCCTCGTCACCTGGCGGCAATTAAACTCATGACATCCCTCCTGAGGGGAAGAGACACTAACAGTAAGCGAAAAAGAGGAGGGACTGATTCCACGAAACTTGTTCAAAGACAATGAGAGACAAAAGTAAAGCATGGAAATAAACGGGAAAAAAAAACTTTACATAAACCAGTGTGGCATGGATGCTGTGCTGTAATGAAAATATTGGAATTCAAGAGGATTATGGTTATATTGATATTGACAGTTTCTTCAAGGGATGCCTGCATCAAAAGCTCCCCTGGCATATTGTAATTGGAGATGAAGCTTGACAATGGAGAGATATGAATTAATGAACTTCACCAAGAAAGACGTGAAGGTTTAACGCTAATGGAAAAGTACAGAACAACAGATAATCCGGTATGAAATTCCATTTATTCTACAATAAGCTGTGAGATATTTTTTGAGAAAATAAGCCAGAAGAAGACGCCTCCTGCAAACATTTGTGAGAAAATATTGTGTGGTCACGAGCTCTGTATGGTTATTATCATCCACAAAACATAAATTGATTTGATTCATTTTAATCTCAGGATGAATTATACCACCCTGAAATATCTTAAAATTTCACCCAGGCAGCAGTCATTTGTCTTGATCTATTGTCTGGATCTATTCTGCTTTTTCTTATTCCTTGTCATGTATTTCCTGTTCCACTGATGTAGGTTCAAATTAAACATGTGCAGAGTTTCATATGATGAGGTTAGTGTACATACAAATAAGCCCCATGAGGCTCTTGCTGTCCCAGATGCTCTGTTTTTTCTACTCTTGGATCTTTATGAGGTCATGTAGAGGAGGGGATCGCCTAATATGGTGATCTCAGGCTCAGAAGCTCCACCCACCCATTGTCAAAGTCTCCAACAACAGGAAGCCAATCAGAAGACGCTGAGGCCTAAAAGGGGAAAGGGATAAAATAGATCCTTTCAGGCAGAGGATGAAGTGAAGGTTGCACCAAGGACCAGAATCGGTCCTTTCTTTCTTTTCTTTTCTTTTTTTTTAGTAGTAGTAGTAGTTTCATTTTAAGGGAGAGCCAAGAATATCAACTAAAAAAAAGACACAAAAAACCCACATTACTAAAAATGTATAAATGTAATTACATATCATCAAGTGAAATAAGTATTTGATCTCCTAGGACCCTGCCAGAATTTAGGCTCCCACAGATTGCAATCACTCAAACAATCATGTACAAATACTTCTGATCTTCAGTTGTTATGTGTATAAAGGACACATGTCTACAGAATCAGTGTCTTACATTTGCCACTCTTCAGCACCATGGGCAAGACCAACAAGCTTTTAAAGGAAATCAGGGACAAAAACAGACCTCCAGAAGTCTGGAATAGGCTACAAGACCATCAGCAAGAACTTTGATGAGAAAATGACAGCTGTTGGTGGAAAAGATGTAGTGGACAAGTATTGGATTGAAATCTGGTCAACAAGGCACATTTACAGGCCCATCTTGAGTTTGGTAGTGAAAGTCTAAATGATTCACAGAAGCCTTGGGCGAAAGTGCTATGGTCAGATGAAATCAAAACAAGCTCTTTAGCATCAACACAAGTCGCCGTGTTTTTGCAAGACAAATGCTGAGCATGACCCAAAGTTCACTATCCCCCCACGGTGAAACACGGAGGTGGAAACATTTTTCTTTGAAGCTGTTTTTCTGTTAACAGTACAGGACAACTTCAAATTCAAATTCAAATTGTATTTGTCACACACACACACAACCATACACAGTATGACATAGGGGTGAAATGCTGTGCAATGCCCGACCATTAAATGACAGAAAAAAGTTTTACAGTATTTACAATTTACAGGTTACTACAAAATCTACAAATTAACTTCAAAATTTACAGTAAAAAATGTGCAAATAGCAGAAAGAGATTATAAAGATTATAAATTATAGGAAATGTGTGGTGGTGCATGTGGTGATGTGATATGTGTGAGAGTCCAGTCTTATGAAGACTGGACTCTCGCAATGAAGGCCTAATGGACGGGGCCATCCAGTGTAAAATCTTGGACGAGAACTCTTCTTCCCTCAGCCAGAAAACTGAATATGGGTCGTGGATGAGTCTTCCAGCATGACCTTCCAGCATTCCACTGTACAAGGAATTATTTGCCTGGGTTAGAGTCAGATTACAGTTCAAGATTTTTTGAGTACCACGTCTCTCACTTATAAAGTAAAAGAAACTATTTATGGTTATTTTTGTGATTTTTTTTAAGGCCTGAACATGAGACTGAAGCCTAAGAAAGCAAATATTTTCCGTTGTGTCATTAAAGAGCAACGTCTGATTCATGAGATGATGATTTTGGCTCAGGCCTAACAACTCAGATCCAACCTATCCGCAGCTAGCATTTATCACTCCTTGGCATTTCACTCCATTTCCAGACACAACAAACGATGGCACCGAATTGTGTTGTCCTGTGCCTGAAAACAAAACAGAGCACCACCCATGAACAGCAAGCAGGAGGAGGCGGAGGAGGGAAGGGGGTGTTAGACGAATGTGAGAGAGGCAGGAAGAGAGAGAGAGGGGCTGAGATGTGGTAATGTCAGCGGAGATAAGGAATGATTAAAGAGTGAGCAGTAGAAGCAGACATGCTGAGTTGGTCCAGCTAACTATTCACTCATCAGTCTCCTAATGGTCCACAGGGGGACGCGAGGGAGGACGGACGGGAGGGGGGCATTGTTTCAACACGGGTTCCCAGATGTTACAATATGGCCTGTCTCATGTTTGGCTTTTTTTTTTCTTTTGAAAAGAGAAACCTTAAAAAGTCTTATCACTGCAGCCATCTGGTAGGATGTGTACCCGACCAACATTTCTGCCAGATTAGTTTTGTTTTTTTAAAATTTTCTCTGCTACAAAAAATATTTCACAGTCCAGAGCTGAAAATCACTTTAGTCAGGTCATATTGATGGTAACTGAGGCAAAGGTAACTGCAAAAAAAAAAAAAATTATGCGCATAGGCAGGTTAAAATGTGATCTATGATAATATATGATAAAATATGATAATATGAGTTTTGGTCTTGCTGGACTTTTCTACTTCACCTTTCACCTGATTTAACTCCCACTGAAATTGTCCAGTCAGAGTTAGAAAACGGGTTGGTTTAGTTAGAAGAATAGTAAGATCAACTATTTACATGGGCTTTCTTTTTCTTCTTCTTCTTCTTTTAAAAAGCCAAAACATGCAGTTCCTCTGATGTCCACTTGAGGCTCCATCAATGAGTCAGTCCCTGTAGAGTTCCATGTTAAAATGTTACAGCTTTAAAATTTTACAGCAGAATTAAATATATTTAAATACAAAAAAAACAAACAAAAAAACAAAAAACGGGACTCTATAGCTATAGATTTCCCACATATTTATATGGATGTTACTGAGCATTAATCATGAGGTGTTTGTCTCTGTGTGGACGTTTCATAGAGTCTATGGCGACAGCTTGCTGACTGCATTGGATTTATTAGCTGATACCTTCATAGTAATTAAGTGTACTTGTAGAACATTTATTAAAATATCTTTAAAAAATAGCACACAATAAAAGTCATACAAAATGGAATTTAAGGAGAAAAGCCTAAAATAAATTATAAAACACTTTGCAACTCAATTATACAGACCCTGCAAGACTCAAGTGCTAAATAAAATTAAAAAAGCAAACTTCATACTTAATAGTCAATTTGAAATGTAGAGAAATAAAATAGAAGTAGGCGAGGAAAATATAATGAAAAGTAGTAGATGTGTCTACAATAATAATCTTTAACAAAGATTTAAGATACCAATAATTATTATCTAAATATGGTCACTCCTGGCTCTATTAAAGCCACAAATGCAAATCCGTCCAAGAGTCACACATATGCTCCCATCTTCAAATGAGCGCTCATGTCCTCACCTGCACTCACTTCAAGTCATTGGTTTAAATGCGTTAAATTGTTGATGTGCAGGCCGGGAATGGATTTCAGACCAAGAGTTCAATCCAAAGGTGAAACTGATCGGAAGTCCCTCAGTAACAGCTGGCTTGTACCTATTCAATCATCATCAATTTGCCACATGTGGTAATTCAGTTGTGGCGAGCAGGAACAACAGTGAGAGCTTTTCCACGGTTGCAGCTGCGTTCGAGGGATTTTGTTTGCTTCTCTTGTGTTTTCTCTTTTCTCCACAGTCTGACCTCATTCATCTCGTGTTCCCACCCTACTCCCACAACATCTGGTTTCCTCTCGTCTCCCCTTCCTTGATCCTACTTACGGCTGCATTTCTCAGATTAATGAATTAACACTAATATGGAGGATTCTGTATTTGTTTCTGATCAATCTAACAGGTGGGCCACACAGATTTCCATCATTCCGTCTGTGTTTTGGAGGAGCTTTGAATTGTGGTTGGTCAAGGCTGACTTAGATATGAAAACAAGTTGGATGTTTGTGTTCATCAAATTAAACGTAAGACTTTTTACACACGTTTTTCATACCACACAAATGTTTGCATAATATAATATTCCAGCATATATATGATTAAAAGTTTGCCATGATGGGCATGAAGGTCATGGGAATTCAGAGCTTTTAATGATTTTGTTCTTTTTCCAAGGTGGAAAAATTACGCTCCTGAAATGGCCTTCCCAAAGCTCCGACCTCAACCCTATTTAAAATTTGTGGCCTATGCTTAAAAGCCAGGTCCGTGCAAGTAAACCAACTAATTTAAATGAACTCTCCTAATTCTGCCAAATAAGTCGTCAATATCCAGCTAGAATTACACCAGAAGCTTGCTGATGGCTACCACACGTTTCTGGTTGAGGTGGGGACATTTGACTAAATATTAGTGGGTGTGTTTGTGCACTTTTACATCTGCACATGTAATTTTGACCCTGTGTGGATTAGAGAAAATTAAAAATAATTTCAAACTCATCACCAAATTCTTATTTTTAAGGGTGTTTTCACACCTGTGGTGTTTAGTCCTTTTAAATCGATCTGGGGTTTGTTTTCTCCCTTGCTGTGGTTCGTTTGTGCAGGTGTGAACATAGTATTTGCAGTTGGGTGTAGACTAAAACAACAGTACTAAGACCCTCTGGAGGAGGTGGTCTTAGTGCACTTCCAAATGAACTCCAGTAAAGTCCATTTTTGGTGTGAATCTGATCCTACCCTGATCTGAACCAACTACCAGGTGTACGTTGTAGGTTTGAGCTAAAAATAATTCCATAGCCACGTAGCTTTGTATTCTGGGATGTGGAAATATATCCAGATGAACCTAAATTCTCAGTGTTCTCCATTAGTCCACTACACAGCGCCTTCCTCCTTATTTACTTTTGTTGCTCCGACACCAAAGATACATCTGGCCAATAAGCGGACTGAATATATTAACAGTAACACATTTTGGTTCACTTGGAGCTCACTTGGGTTTTTTTTTCAAGACTCAATCCTAAATAACTCTAAAAGGATAAAAATCAGTCAGTAAAGGCTGGAACGAAACCTTCATTTGCTACAGGCTTAGTATGTCTGCTGTATAGTGCTTAGAGTATAAACACCATGCACTCATGTGGTGTTGAACACTGTATCAGAAGGAAATGGCCAGATGGTCCAAAGTAAAACACAAAAAGCTGCAAATGCCACATTTAGAAATGCAACTCTAATCACAATCCACCAACCATCCTGTGTGTTTTCCTTTGCACTTTTTCCAGTCTGTCCTTTTTTATGTAATTCGTTAGAAGCAGTTAGCATACCTGTTGTAGTTGTAATTACGATCTGTTCCCAACATAGAAGACAAAGAGTCCTCACTAATACTGGATTCATAATAAGAACCTTGGCCTGTAGTTAGGGGTAGGGTGGACATGAGCACATGGCCCTCACCTTCTGAATTCCCCCTAGATGACCATGATTAAAACATAATTATCACTTTTCTCCTCGGCCTTTTCAGCCATTTTGGTTTTAGGTCCATCAATCACGAGAGCTATTGTTCTGTTCCCACCTGACTTCTACAGATAGAGCACTGGGAAGGGAAACCAGCTCGAGAGCATTCCCTAATAGAGACGTTGAGTGAGTTTTCTCTATTGTTGCCAGCTTGTCGGATTAAATGAAGCTAAACGATTGGGACTTGTGCATATTGCTCTCTAATTGTGGCGCATTGTTAAAGCTTTAATTGCCCAATCAGAATCAGCCACCATGTGATTTCAAAGATGAATAACGAAACCAAACAACCGTACAGTTGAGTGTGTTTGTCCTTAAATTATCCTTTTATGGCCGGCCTTAATGATCAGCACCTCTGGCTGTACAGAGGAGACGACATTCAGGTCAGTATTTATGTTGTCCTGCTGCTTTAGAGCTGAAAGATAGAGAAAAAGACAGAGAGTTGACATGCTAGATCTTTCTGATGACAAATCATTAATCTCTTTGCATCCACGCGGGCCACTGGAAACCCACGTAGGGTCTATCTAGGGTTTTACAGAATTCTTGTGCATTTCCACACCCAAATATAAAAGCTTACCAGAAAAATTGTGACACCAAAATGAAGGTTTACGATTTTATTTGAAAGATAACATCTTCTAGTTTCTGAAAGGCCAACCATTTGCCATGTGGTTAAATCATAACTCTACTGTAGCTGTAAACCTAGGTGGTTCACCATCGGCCATGTGGATGTTAAGACAATAAAAAGTTAGAAAGGCCTCCAATAAAATCCTTCTTGAAGTGCTGACAAACATTGTCAGTAGAAAGCCATAATTGACAGCTCATATAATTCTATCCACACTTCTATTAAAGTACCATAAGCCTTTCATTGAGTGTATCTAGATGAGGTGAACATCTGGGAGGAAGAGCAGGAGGATCTATCTAATGATGCAGGGATCAACACTGTTAAGGCAAACCACTTCCAAAGTTTTCCCCTGTTTCCAGCTTCTTCTCATACCTGAAAAATGTGTTTCCCATTAGAGAGAAAGGAATGTAATTTCATGACTTCGAGACATGCTGGACCTCCAGACAAGGAGCAGCAAAGACAGAAAGAGTAAAGAAAGAGCGTGTGGAGTGGTGCGATGCGTCCATTCCAGGAAAATGTCCAGCTCTAAGTTAAGGTTCGCCGGGAGGCGTGTGTGTGGTTTGAAACCCTGGCACTGATTTGTTTCTAAATCCCAGCTGAAGGTAATTGAACATGATAAATGTCCTCGAAGTGCACCCATGAGTGTGTGCAGCATCAGTTGTTGTGTGCTTGCAGTGTGTATAGGTGGGAGTGTTACTCTGAGCGAGTCTACTAGGAGGCAAAAAACCACCAGAGGAATTTTCCTTTTCTCATGTTTTGGTGATGTAGTGTCACAACACGCAGCTACCTCATTTGTTTCCTGCACAGAGCGCCTTTGGCAGATGGAAAGCAATGATTGTTGTTAGCACTGGCTGTTTTCTGGTTGACTGAGTGCTGGCTGGTCTTTGCAGTTTGTCCTGTACAAGTCTTCCTCTGTTGGCTAATTTGGAGGAGAAGAGGTTTCTTGCTCGGTAATAAATCACTGATCAAAATTCAAATTCATGTGTACTCACTCTCACTGCTTAAATACAGATACAGAAACAACTTATTATTTAAGCCGAAGAAATAAAAAGCAGATCTTGCAGTTTGCCCCTGGAAGTGTTTTTACACTTTAATATGCAGAAATGTTTCATGGTCAAGTGTGGCGGAGTCAAGGAGAGAAATGTTAGGGGAAGGAAAAGTGGCACTTAATGAAGAGTCAACAACAAGCCCTTGAATTACTATAACAGGTTAAAAACAAAATTATGAGGAATGCAATTTTCTTTTTTGTTTTGTTAGTTTGCTGATTACCTAGATTTAACATTTAGTCTGAAAATATCAGATAATTTTCAGAACAAATAACTTCCTAGAGCCAAGGGTAACACAATTAAACTTGCTTTAAAAATCAGCCTCAAGCCAGAGTGTTAATGAAAACTTCAGTTTTTTAGTGACTGTTAATTCAGTGCATGTCATTTTAATATGCATCGAGATGTGATCCCAAGTGAATCCAGGTCAAAAATGCAGCTACCAACTACTGCATTGTGAATAAGTACACAGTGTTTTGGCCACCACCATGTTGGATTTCTGGAGCAAGAGAAAATCATACTTAAGGGACGCCCACATTGGCCCAATGACAAGCAATGACGAGGGGTGTTGGTGCAAAGTGGGTGAGTACTGAGTTAAACCTCTCACCTGCGTTGAGCGATAGAAGTGCCTAACCAATGAGGATCCTGATGACTTATTAGGAAGAAGACAAAGGACATCACATAAAGTAGGAACTTACAGACAGAGGATACAGCTAACTAATGTTAGAGCATTACCTAGGCAACCAGAGCCTGGTATGATCAAAGGTGACATCCAAACATGAAACAGGAAGCTCCATTAGATGACAGGGTGGAGTGTTGAGTTCTCTGCAAAAAGAGTAGGTGGTCTGTTGTGACATTATTCATCAGATAATTATAAGAACATTTCCCAAAAGCACCAATAGAACAATTTTCTCCCTGAAGCCCTTCTGACTGGCTGCCCCTCATAAGGAGATTTGAAAAGGGTGGAGCTTCAGCCAGAGCTGTGTGTGTCTGAGATGACCATATTAGGGATAGCCATGATCTCTGAGCTTTCAGCTCACAAGGATAATTATTTAAACCTTTGACCATGTTTAATATGAAGATCTACAACTGAATCGGGAGATATGTCAGGAAATATGGAAAGGTCCCCACCCTCCAGGTCCAACTAATGGTTTAAGACAGCCAAGGTTTCATTCAGATTAATGTAACTTGCACAGATTAGTCGCCTCATCCACCCGGGCACCTGGAATCAATACAATCAATGCAAAATACAGCAGATACATCCCGGCAGCTAAACTCAGTGAAACTCATCACAAATCTAATCATGAAGTGAAAAGTGCGCTGTGAGTGGTTGCCATGGCAACCGCCAAGTATCATACATGGATATATGGAGTCACTGACTGTGAGAGACAGACAGACACAGATAATCCTGTTTGTCTCCTGACACAGTCTGATAATTCTTTTAGTCTGGGGCACCAGGCTGAACACACACACACACACACACACACGCACACACACACACACACACACACACACTCCCTTTGTTTCCTTATGCTAACCTCAAGATAAACCTACAATAATAAGCCTTCTTATAAATACCATTTAAAATGTGCTTAGGTCTCATGCTCCTTTTACCTCTCCCATTTTTCTTTGAGATTATATCTATCTATCGAGATATATATATATATATATAACACGTTCTCATGATAATTGCTGGTTTCACATAAACCTTTGCTGTAATACTCCAATCAAAGCATTATTAGACTTGGAGAGTTAGCAGATCTATATGTCCACATTAGGCTGTTGGAGGATGGGATTGGTCAGAAGTTTGGCAGTCAGGAAATCACAGCTGGTGTGGCAGAACTGAAAATGTTACTGTTTTAATTGAAAGTGACCAGAATGGACATAACTAGAAAAATTAGAGCATTAGAGGGACAGTTCAAATTGATCAGTCTGAAGACAAAGCTAGAGAGGTAAGTCTGAGGTGGTTTGTACATGTGCAGAGGAGGATAGTGGACATATTGGACAAAGGATGGTGAAGATGGAGCTGCCAGACAGGAGGAAAAGAGGAAGACCTCGAGGGAGGTTCATGGATCTAATGAAGGAGGACATGGGGGTTGGTATGACAGAGGGCAATGGTAGGGACAAGGTGAGATGAAGGCAGATGATCCACTATAGTGTATGAGAGCAACAGAAAGAGGAAGAAGACGACCCTCATAAAATGACATGTACCCAATGGTTATGATGTACATACATGATGAAAGAGAACACAGACCCTGTTTGAGCCTTTTGGAGCCTTTTAATGCAGCTATGTGACACCAACACCAAAGGGCTCATAAGGTAAATGCCCATAGCTTTCATACATGCACTTGGCACCCTTAGAATAAGATTGAGATGTTATACCAACTACCTGTTCTTTTTCATTGCTTTCTACATTTTACAGCTCTAATTAAAAAACACCACCCGCCAACAATGAGAATATTTGGAGGTTAGCCACTAATTCATTTATGATTTTTATGTGACTGGCAATTTAGTAGCAGCATTTTATATAATATAATCAAATAATGCAGGAGATCCGTGTTTGATGTGTTGGAGCTGGACGTCTGTCTGTAAACTGTCCCGCAGGAACATTAAAGTTTTACTCTAATCCATTTGCATTTAATAGCATCTATATTGTAAAGTGTGCCAAAAGTTAAAGTTGCATGTTTGCATTTTGATATTAGTCCTTAATTTTAAACACCTCACTATAAACTCTGAGGAATTGATGAGATATTTAATATTTCTGTTTGTCCCCTATTTTCATGACGCTTAAAACCCTTAACATCCTTGTTCCTTTAAATAGTGAGGAGGAGAAGAGATGTAATAATTTTACTTAAATCTAACCTGCTTCTAATCTGTTCTATTTAAGGGACTTGCTCATAGTCAGGTTAGTAACCACACTGTGACTGTACCCACAGATTTATGTCCCCTTTCCATAATAACCCACTCTGTTCTCACAGGGGTCAACAAGGAGAGTCACACATTATCCCACTTGCACATTAAGATGCATCAGTGTCATAAATCAGCTTAAATACCAACTGTCTGGAAATTTGACTTCACTTAATTAATCCTGACACCTACAAGCCAGAAGCAGAAAGCGAGATTAACCCGCGAGTGCAGAGAAACAAAGAGAGGAACCACAGCTAAAAACACCAACCACAAATTCAAAGCAACATCAGTGTGATGCTGAGAAAAACAGAGGAAGTGTTTCTCAAACATAAACTGTAGTTGGATGGCTCATCGCTATATTAACCATCTTATTTAAGAAAGTATTTTCAGCAAAGAAAAATGCCCTATATCTTTGAAAGTTCAGTCTTTGCTAACCCAGGTCTAATCTCAAAGTTGATTTTTCAACTCCAGCTCTACTGCATTGAACTGCAGTGTTGCTCAATAGAGAATGTACGTTCCCCCAATGCTGCTAGTACTCAAAAAAGATCATTCTGTTGGAAACACTGAGGCTTACTTTGAGAAAATGGAGTGGAGTGGCCCTCAAAGAGTTTCACAACAGCAGCAGCATCTTACTAACGTGGCAGGTCAAGTAAATAGTCAGTAATCTGAGTGTATACAGTCGGGCTATGAACCCTCGTCTCTGTGCTTCATGCTAATGAGAGTCCACCTCTAGACACAGAGTAATTAGAGAATTATGAAAGGCCGAGGTGACACTGACCCCATTATGGAAAGGACGATCAAACTAACGACCCATGACTGATGATGGCCTCCACGTCCGCCCGCCGAGGGGTTCGGGGCTTTTTTACGAATGCACAGACAGAGGCAGAGAAGAGTGGACAAAAAAAGAAACATCAGATCGCCACAAATGGACGCCTACAGATGACATTATCCGTGCTTTATGAATACACTGTGCGTATTTAAAAGCTTAGCATGGTGTAGCCCTGTCAGATCCAACAAGCAACGAATCATTTATGTGTTTGTTCTTGGACTGATTTAGACTGATCAGCGAAAAGCACAAAATGATATACTAAGACTAAAAATACACAGCAGGAAGCTGAAACACAAAAATGGTTTGGTGTTTCTGACACATTTCATGTTGGAACCATGGAAGGAGAAAAAAAAATTATATATATATATATATTTTTTTTAGCTCAAGAGAAATGACAGGAAATGTCTCTCTGCAAAGCACGGCTGCACACCCACTGCAGAAGTTTCAGGCACTTAAAGCACATACAGTAAAAGATTATTTCAACATAGTGTCATTTTATGCATCTTTACCTCATAATGCCATATTATCTTAACAGAGCACTTCTCTCTCAGACTGCAGGCTTACTTGTGATTCCTAGAGTTTCTAAAAGTAGACTGTGAGGCAGAGCCTTCAGCTGTCGGGCCCCTCTTCTGTGGAACCAGTTTGGATTCAGGGGATAGACACTCTGCTTTTAGGACTGGGCTTCAAACTTTCCTTTTTGATAAAGATAAATTTTCTTAGAAGGTTCAATAATGGTAATTGTTTCATGTCCCAGTGTTATAAGATTGAAGTATATTTGTCAGGTTAGGCTGCAGTCACAGAGGGGAAAACAGTGGTCGGAGACTGCTGCATGACCAAAATGACTGTGGCCGTGTGCAAAAAAATTTGTGATGAACCATGTCTGCAACAACTCACAGTCAGCCAAAGCAACTTAACATGGCATCAGTCTGGGTCTTTGTAATGTCTGTGTGATAATACAGCGATTAAGTGTGATAAATTACCAAAAATCACACAATTGTTGCTGACTACACATCACAGAAATTCACATTATATTCTTAGATTCAGAGTCTTTCCAGAACCTCACAGAAACAGAAAATCTTCCACAAATAGTAATGTAGTCGATGCAGAAATGCAATTTATATGTTTCTTTATCACGTAGACACTCAGCAACATTGTTTTTATATTGAAATATAACTGGAGATTGCTAGAAGATTGTAATCTGTTTGTGTTTATAAATTTCTGTTTCCATTTTTTCACCAGTGTATCTTAAGGTGATTGCAGTCACACTACTTGTTTGGAGGCAGGTCATCTCCCACCAGGTGACCTCAGCAATTGAGATTCAGTGGTCACGCAGAGGTTGAGGGTAGGGTGGTGTGCACTCAAACTCTTGCCAACAAGCTGGGCACAGCTATTACCGGTAATCTGTCTAAGCAAAAACAAAATTATGTAATTACAGGATAACCAAAGAATTTTTTTATAGGTTTTTTTATAGTTGCTGTAATTTTTCTCTACTGTGACTGAACAAACTAATAGTTTTTTCCAAGAGGGCAATTTTTCTGATTTCAAGAAGACAGGATTCGACAGGAAACGAGGTTGCAAGAAAAGAAAGAGGAAAATAAAATGCAACAAATGTCTCAGAGCATGGTGCTGTGTGCGTCCTAACCACTTTGGAAACTGTCAAACTCTTTCTGAAATGTCCCATAATATCAATAACAAGGTTTTCCTGTGACAGTTTCGCTGGCATCCAGACGGAAAACAATATTATTTTTGTCAGTTAAGATATTAAACTTTACAGGACGACAACGGGGGAGGACAAGAAACACATTTAAAAAGAGAAAAAGTCAATTTAAGAGTGAGGAAGAGGAATTTAAGATGAAGAAACGAAGGCAGAAAACTTTCTCACAAATGTCAGAGCACAAAACAAGCAGAAACAAATGCATTCAAAAGCAGGCAGCAAAATGGAGGCGGAGACAGAAAAGGTTCCAGGTGGGAAATACTCGACAACACAGAACTCGAAGCACAAAGACTCAGGCAGGAGAACAGGCGATCTGTCAAAAGCAAGCAGAACAGTGGAGGGCTTCCAATCCAAGCAGTAGAAACCTGAGAAACGCGGCACAAAGAACAAGTGATTTCTGGGACTCCAGAGATGATTATGTGAAACACTCACACAGAATCTGGGAGCCAAAAATAGCAGACTGGATTGGAAAAATACTGAAAGCGAAGCACTTACTCCTAATAAGACAATATCCACTTCTCTAAAGTTTGCCGGATGAAGAGAAAGCTGAGCAGAGGATGGTTACCGTCAGCGTGCGTGCCCGTGGTTTCGGTCACTCTTTTGATATTTTTGTATTTCCTTTACCAGTGAACTCCTAAAACACACGATAGCACCGATCCTTTAATTAACCTGCCAACGGGGAATAAAGAGGCTATAAGCAACGTCTGCAACGTGAAGAGTACAAGAGCAACATTTGGTCCTCCTGTGGCTGGAATATTTTAGCTTACTTTGTTATTTCAGCCGGGTTGGAAATGATTTCTGTTGGTTATGGTGAAGCTGTGAGGAAACACTTTTATTTGAAAGTAAAACCAAAAGCTAGAGCAATTAAAGTGATAAATGAAAATAATTGCTAAAGTTGTGATGCTCAGGAAAATTCATGCTGTACATTCAATAATAGCCTTTTATTGTATTTACACTCTGTAATTAACTCTCTCTGTAGTATTTATGTTGTTCATTAGAGTCAGACCATCTTTCAACCACAGGTAAAGCTGTGTTTAACCTCCATCCTACTAATTATGGTTCCTGCAGACACTAAGGGTACCTCATCATACAGGTTCCCAGCACTGTCAGTTTCTGAGAAATTAAATCCCAGGTTTAATTCATAAAATTACCGTAATTGTCGGGCTATAAGCCGCTACTTTTTGCACAAGCTTTGAACCCTGCGGCTTTTAGTCAGGTGCGGCTAATGTATGTACAAAACAGGATTTTCCCCTGATTTTAGCTTGTGCGGCTAATATTCAGGTGCGCTTTGTAGTCCGGGAAATACGGTAAACAAGTTCATGTCCTGCTGTTGATGTTCCTTTTAAAGAACTGAGATACTCAACAAATCAGACACTAGTGTCACCCAACGTTCCCCCCACTGTCTCTCCTTGTCATCCCTGTCAGATGTTAGCTGCATTTCTTCAACATCTACCTAGATTGGAACATAAACAGGGTTACTTTTTAAAAAAAAAAAATGGCAGGTAATTTCAAATGCATCAACTATCAGCCAACTCACAGACTATTTCTGTGCAGTTTAGATCGCAATCTATCTGAGAAGTAAAGGTACATATGCTGTGTTTCCCGGGGAGGAAAAATGCTGCAGTGTGTGATAACGTCACTCTCAGAGATGGAGGCAGTGTACAGGGTTCGCATTGTATCATAATTCCTGTCACAGCTTGTAGTTAAACTGTTTGGACTGCATATGCTTTTAGATTATATTTCCAAAAGCAGCTGTTCAAGGAGTATTTCTGAGAATTCTGGGATCTGTAGTCCTAAATGTGCCATTAGATCTGTCAAATGAAACCGAACCTAAGATTTAGTGATTACACTGATAATGGGATCATTTTAATTTCTCACATTCCTCTGGTGGCTTCTTTAACATCTCACCATATCTGGCTTCATGGCTCATAAATGGCTATGTAAACTGGAATTAACATCTAAATTTCAAATAAAAAAGCCCTCCATTAAACATTCACACATATGGACACAATATTTAAAACAAAGTAAAGTCTGAGAAGTGAAGCGACTGTTCCCTAAACCTGATTTTGTTCCCATGGCAATCAGGGCATCCAGCCCTATAGAAGTCTTCTAAAAACCCAACAGCTTCAACTTAAAAAAACAGATAAAAACGTCTTTATTAGGACAGATGTGTTGGCTTCTGACTGGAAAACTAGAGTCCAACCTGGGACCCTTTTTCAGTTCATTGTTCACTTTAATTTTCACACAAAAAATAGCTGAGTTAGGTTTAGGAAAAGGTGGTGATTTAGGTTCAAATGGAGGTTTTAACTAAGTTAAAGTCAAGTTAAAATGCTTTTAATTGCAAGTTACTGCAATTCACTTCTGCACACCAGTGCACATTTTACATCCACATGCACTGGAGGTCACTTAACTTCATCACTGTAGGCAATAAAACAGCTTGCACAAGCAAACTATGAAGTTTTCTGGGGGAGGTCAGTCTCCAAAGAGGCTCTGCAGTAGTGTGACATCACTAAGCTAACACTATCTCACACACAAACGCATACAACCTAGTGAAACCACAGGCCAAAGTATGACCCGCTGAGCCATAACTTCTGAAGCGACAGCGGTGAGGTGAGTTGTGAATGTGAACCACGCTCCCATGGCGAGGGCGGCATGTGGCGGAGCACAGTATGATGATGGATGTCTGACCCACATGAATGCAGCTACCCAAGCGGGTTTACTCCGTAGGTGTTTAATTAGCTGCTTGCATTGTTTTCCAGAAAGACCAAAATTGTAGCCTGGGGTGCTCGACGGCACCGCTGCCACAAATAGAGCTCCCTTATTGCACGTTTTCATCCTTTTTTCATATTTTCATGATTTTTTTTCCCCTCATCAGCATTTACCGTCTCTCTCTAGACAGCTCCCTGCTCCCACCAGCCTTCCTCCTGATGAGATGTGTGGGGGTGGAGGGTTCACCTGTTGATTCCGATATCACTGACAGGTGGTGGGCTGTGTTCCCTCCCAGTTTCTCACCCTGGTTTTTCCTTTTTGCTGAAACAAGAGTTAAACACAGAAAAGCACAGATTCATCCTGGGGGCTCTCATTGCCTGGTGCAATGAGAAAACTGAGAACGCAATAGAAACTCATCAAAAATAAATGACAAATAGAAACAGCGCTTGTTCTCCAACTGTAAACACAATTATGTCGCGCCGTAACACATTTATCTTCATGGTTAGAGAGGACAAAAGGGCAAAGCAATTTTAATAAAGAACAGGACTGACTTTTGTTTACATTTAAAGGAGATGAAACTGGCTTTGATCGAGAATAATACAGAAGAATCGCTTATTATTATTTCCCTGTTGTATTAATTAGATCCTACAAAAAGGAGTGAATGTTGATTTTCTTGTGTGTGTGTTCAGGCTGTCATTCTTTGAAGAAAAAAAAAAACAAGTTTGGATCAAAGTGCGATTTGCTCGAATTAGCTTGAATGCAACCCACGCTGCTTAATTTTAAACAACGCTGACGTTCGGTGGCATTAATTTTTCAACAGGCCCCTGTTTCGCTTTAGTAACACTGCATCTGTGACTTCAGATTTGTTTCCTTACAGATTTTCTTTCCTTTGCTTCCAAGTGGAACTTCTCAGCTGGTTTGGTGTCATGTGATCGTGAGCAGATTATCGCAATCACAGGACCACCTCCTACTCGTGAAAAGCATGAAATTTTCACAGAAAAGTCATTGAACAAGGTGTCTAAGTGCCCGATTCAACATCTATGTTTACTTTTACTACTTACTTATATATCTTATACTGTATTCTAGAGTTGGGCACATTGCCTTTTTCAGAACTTCAGAAATGCATGCTTTGCTTTGTTTTTTTGCACTTTGAACACAGTAAAAATGGTTTTCTATCTGTATATTTAATGTATATTTTTCCAGGCTGTCTCTGTGAGTATGGTCTGGAGTATGGTCTTTCCTACTGGGTGACTTGTATAACTTGTGACCCTCTATTTTTACACACAGTGCCATCATCAATATTTGATTTTAGGTCCGCTAATAATAAGAGGCCTGCATTACTGTAGTAGATATTAAGACAGGTAGAGAGGTAGTTATTAGCATTAAGACCAAGTGAGACAATTGTAATTTGTACTTTCAGCAATTAAAATCATGTTTTAACAACAGATGTTCATGACTAATTGGGATTTTTTAAGGGCACAGGGGTTAGATGAGGTTTACAGTGTTTAAGTATAGTGACTTTTTTTACATTTACACACAAGTACAGATACATTTTACACTTTGCAGGTACATTTTAAATGTATGCTTCGATGGTTATTACTAATAACCTATCCTAATCTTGCAACAGTGTAAATTAAAACAAAGAAAAATACATAAAAAACCAACCTTTTTATAAATGAACATGTGCTACAAATACTGTAAATATAAAAACAGCAAAGATTTAGTACCTGTAAACTGCACACAAACTGCATAAAGCATTGAAAACATGTTAGTAACTTTGCTAGAAATTAAAGTTAAAATTAATTTTTTCTTTTATGTAATTAAAATGACAGAAAACTGCTGCAAATCTTCAGTTACAGTAAAGTTGTTGTAAATGCATTTTATGGTAATTTACTTGCACATAGCTGCTGCAGAATTTACAGTACATATGCTTACTATTACTTATATACGGTAATCTACAGATGGGCACCTTTTTCCTCCTCACGAGATGTAATTACCATGAACACTGCTAATTCATCACTATGGCTCATCTCAAAGCTGCAGACTTCCTGTAAACTCGGGCTGGCATGAGAATCCAGCACTTAAACACTGGCCCGGTGGTTGTTGGTTCTCACTTTGGCATCCGGCTAACATGAACAGATTGACTCTTTTAAGTATGAACTGTAATTCTTACAATGTAATTTAAATTGGCTAATTTACCATACTCAATTTAAATTGTAATTTAATTTTTTAACTTAATTTGGGATGCAGTGGTTAGCACCGTCACCCCAGATTTAGAAGTTCCTAGTCAGCTGACATAAAAATGATTTAGTCCCTTGGAAGTCTTAATCCGAACAACAAAGTAGGCCATCTTACACCATGATATTATTTCTTAAGATAAATTAAGGCAACATGCAGAGGTAGTGTTTGAAAAATAATCTGGAGTGTGAAAACTTACACCCAAGCAGTGCAGTGTCTGCATCGTTCCAGTAAACAGCAGCGAGTATCTGTGGTCCCTCGCTTGAATCCTTTTGGCGAACACCATAAAATATCTTACATTACATGACACAAGGTTGGCTGCCGCATCTCTGAGGGTGAGAGCGGGGTGAAGGGGGCTACAGTGATCCGATGGATAAGAGGCAGTGATCCCCACTCTATCCCAGGCAGATAATGATGTGTCATGGGGGTCTGGGAGTGGAATCCAGCAGTTCAACATAAAACCACGAGCTGAATTTAAATTGCTGGACAGAACGAAGGTCATTCACGCTGGCTGCTTTCTGCCCCAGACAGAGAGGGGTCGGCTGGGACCGGAGGGGGAGAGAGGATCTTTGAAGACAGAGAAATATAATATAAAAAAGAAGAATCAGATACAGCCTCTGGGAATGGCTGTGTCTTGCTGCCGTGATGTATTTTCCAGTTAAAACAAGGGATCAGAGTCAGACGTGAGATGAGTTTCAGAGCGGGCGTTCACCGTGGTGTGGTGAAATTCTTGATAAAATAGTGAGCTGTAACGTATATTGAACAATGAAAGTGGGGCTATGTGCAAACCTCCATCAATCCTTTTGCTGTCAAGCCTTAAAGACACATCCCTACCGCAAGTATCTCATGTTTCAATAGATTGTTTTTTCTGATTCTACAAGCAGACAAAGAGAATTAAGTCTCCATCGCTGTTGTTTTTGTTTTAGGCATAGCTCTGAAATTAACAGTCATCGTTTAATAATGAAAATCCCTGATCCGGATCACTCCCAAATTCCCAAACAATCGTTCTATAGCCAAAGGCTTTTCTGACCGACAAATTTAATAAAGGATCACTGTAAGTCTTTGAGATTGTTCTAGACAGATAAGCTAACTAATGAATTTCCTTTGCAAATGTAATCAAGTCCAGATACTGTAATCGAAGTCGTGTGTTTTGGGAAAAGAAATCTTTGTTGCCCCTGAACCCTGGAGACTTTGGCCCCATGTAAAAAAAGGCATGATTGAACATTATTTACACTGGTGGCATAACGGCTCGCATTTCAATCGTATGAGTTGCATGTTTTTGATCTGAAATAAAAGCAGCGCTATGCAAATGTTTTTTCCTCATTCTGCATTCCCATTTCAAGTTTCTTTAAACAACCTCCTTGATGTTACGGAATACAGAAACACAGGAGTCTCCTGGAGAATGTAACCATCATAATGGTTTATGTTATGGCCACCAGTTTCATTTTATGAGCTTCATTTCTGTGCAATCACGTTCTGTTTGTCATGTTGGCATGAATGTGGATACCTCTAAGATGCCGTTGCCACAGAGTAGAGATTCAAATCAGAGCAGCAGGATATTCAAAATATCTCATTGCTGCAGGTAAACTCGTAAAGAAGTCAGTTTTCAAACCAATGTAAATCTTAATTTAGTGGCTCAAGCTTATGACGTTGTGATCAGAGGTACTGCATCTTTAAAAAAGGAAAAGAAATGCTTCCTTCACTTTTTGTGTACCCATGTAAAAATATGACCTTTAAAAAGAGCTAGATCTCCTTTCAAACTAATGACTAAACTGGGGAAATTTCCTGTTTGTCAAAGGAGTGTGTTTGCAGAGTATGTCTTCTGTTAGCAAGGTATTATGTTACCCAACCCTTAAACTTTAATGTTTGTGGTTCAAATATCTTTGCATGGCAGCTGCTACATTCACTTTGCGTAAGATAATTTAATTGAGGTATTTTTAGGATATTACCTACAACATTTGAATCTGGATGGAAACAATTTGCTTGAGATTCAAGTGTTAATTGAGGTTTCTGCATCAAAGGACAATACACACATGCATATACAGTATCCACAGACATAACTTGAATATTGATATATATATATATAATTGAATTGAATATATTGAATATGAATTCATTTCCTGAAATACTTTAATGGAATCCTGGATAATACCTGCAACTTGTCTGTGGTGTGAGAAAGAACATAACATTTGCTGACTCCAGCTCAGCCCCCCGTTCTTTTTGTCAGTGCCACCCTTTCCATGGCATACATAATAGCAGGTCTCATTACCATCTTTTAAATCTTCCCTTTTACTCTTTCGATATAATGCAATACTCAGTTTCAACAAGTCTCGACTGACTGTAGTTCCTTTGCTGAATATGAGAAGTGATAAAATGTCTTTTTGCCTGAAGTAATAAGAAATGGCAGAGTCTCGCTTCATAAGAAATTTCTTACTAGTTCACTTAAAAAATTTTAAGGTTGAAGCTTCAGCTGTCACCTGGATATCTCGTTGTATCATTTCAGTTAATAGTACAAATTGTTATGCCTTCCCTGCATACATAAATCGGCCGTCCCCACCTCACACAACTCATCCAATATCTCTAAAATTGTCCCATTGCTTTGTCACCAAGACATTAGCAGTAAGTCTTTGATGTTGTGTAAGCTGGGACAATTATATGTTCCAACATATGTCTAAGACGTCAGCTTTTGGTTCATAGTTTGTCCCTCCCCTCTTTCAGACGACTGCCAGTAGGTCTGTATCAAATGTTTCTAAGATGCTCCTACTCTTTAATAAACTGGTCACAGTCCCCATGTCTTCATACATTCCCATCCAAATCATTAACTATTGGAACCAACGGTTTGCTTATTGCTCAACTCAGTTCATCCGTGACTTCTCTGAATGTCTCTGGGAAAAGGCAAAGGAACACTGTTGCAATAAAAGTCTGGGACCAGAATCAATTCATTAGTACAGTAAAGTGGCCGGAGCTATATTTTACAAACTAAGAAAAGGTGGATTTAGTGCTAACTTGGCCTTTAAAGAGCTTTGAAGATGCAGAATAAATCTTATTGCTTCCTCCTGCAGCTTGTTAGGCTGTTCCCCACAGTCGTCATTCATCGCAGCCGTCTTCACTTGAAGCCGTACAGTTTCTGAGTGCTGACTCAGTCCGCTGAGCAGCATCGATCATCGGAAGCTCAATGAGGCGTAACTTGTTTGAAGATGGTTCTGTAATAGTGTTGCCGTCCAAGGCATGATGGGTCTCTGTACATCTGTATTTGGATTGGCACTGCATTAGCAAACCACCAAAGCCCCACAGTATCCTTCAATTCAAGATGAGAACTGATGGATATTGCAACAGTAATCTCTTTAACCCTTTAAAACCGGCCAGAGCGGACATGCTCCGTTTTGCGTAACTATTTTTAAATCCTGGTAGCACTGCAACCACATGAGCTAGCGCAATCATTTTTTTTGCATATGAAACCGGAGGAGTTGTACTTACATCTTATGCCATCAGCTTGTCCTAGGTCACAGTTTCCTTCCACATATAGTTTTGCAAAAACTGCATAAAAAGCACTTGCAGCAACAAAAACATAATATTCCAGAAACAGGCTTTGCCGATCCGATCAGCTGTTCATAACACTTCCTACGTCCATCAGCACGAACTATCGCATGTCCGCCATGACCTGCCGAAACCGGAAGTGACGTCATTTTCGTGGAAATGTAGTTTTTTCCCATCAAGGCCATCAAGGCCTGGTGTTTTTAAAAGTTATGTTTGACTTTATGACTTTCTGTGTCGTTTCTGGGATGCTTAGGACTCATATTGCACTGCTGGAAATAGTTTATTTTGATGCATATGCTGCTTTTTTGCAAATTTGCAGTATAATATTTATTTTCGTTTTTCCTGCAGTGTATAGAAATTGGTGTATTTCAAAAATAAAACTATGAAGACACTCAAAATAAATTTCCTGTGGTGGGAAACTAGTTTGTGCAACTTTTTTGTATTTACAGTTTTGAGGGATAAGCCTCTTAAATTTCTCTAACTAGAAATATATGTTAAAAAAACAAAAACGATTTTCAATTTTTTATAGTTTATTGCACTTTTTTGCAATTTATGTAATTACTATGCACTTATTGCATGCATATTATTTAAATTTAGGCTGTAATGGTTGTATTGATGTATAGCAACTTGAAATGCTCCCAAAAATGGCTCCACAACATGTAAAAATATAATATAAGCTCTGGCGGACTTGGTTCTATGGTAGGTCTTAAAGGGTTAAAGTCAACAACCAGCCCTTATGCTTTATTCATTGTATTAGTGCACATTACTAAACATCTCAGCATCTCCAGCTCCAGCAGCAACAGCACTCCACTCCACTCTTCCTGCCAGCTGATCCCTGCTGGCTCAATTATTTCCCGAGAACACTGCATTTGATGCATAACTTGCCAATTTGCTAGAGGCCTTTTGTTTTTGATTGTGTTGGAAATAGCACCAGAGAGCTCCCATAATGAATGCATAAATAAGATCACAGGGACTGTTGTTTGTTTTTTATAAAGACAGCACCTCTTACAGCCCTAACCTTGGCTTTAAAGGCTTTCAGACATAAGTCTTTTCAGTCCGAAGGTGACTTCTGAATCCAGAATACAAAATGCTTGTATGCAGTGTTTATGGAGTTCAACGCTTCACTGTGGTGTAATTTTTCCATTTGTCACAATTTTATCAGCCTGAATGACCAAACCAGGCTGGAACATCTTCCCTGTTTGCAAACCCATTTGTGCCTTTTACTCAAATGGAAATCTGGCCTTCTTTGAACTTTTGCACACTCAAAGAAAAAGTGTGGGTCTCTTAAAACGTGACAGATTCATATTAAAGGTCAAAGATTTCAAACAACCAAAATGGTTCCACAAGGACACAGTGTGATTTTTGGAGATTTTCTTTCTGTATGCCATGGCCCATTTTCTTCTGATTACATATTCTTTCATTTCTTTAACAATGACAATTAATAAGATAGTGTCTCACAGTTTTTACTCTGTTTATCTTTTAAATTCCCAGTAATATAAAACTTGCCTGAGGTAAGTAATCCATCACTGCTCACTTTCCTTTATTATTTCCTTGCTACAATTAATTGTAATATGCAGCTAACTTTCTTCTTAGATATACTAACTGCTAAAAAGCTCCATAATTCTTTTCTTGAGCTCTTCTACAGCTATACTCTATGATTATCACAATAATACGATCTGTATCTGTGCCTTGCTGCACCTCATGTTTTTGAACCTCCCAAACTTCTTCTGGTTGGTTGCCCCTCCTAAACTGAAGACTTTAACAGGAGATGGGTGGGACTTCTGGCCTCAAAGCCTGACCAGTTTGCCTCGAATGACCAAATAAGCACTCTATGACTTCATACAAATCCAAGACTAGAAAAAAAAAAACTTTGATAAACAGAGTTTAGGGCGGCCTGGGATTTGAATATTAGGTGAAAATTTGATCACAATTAATTTGATCATCCACCACTGGACTAGGACACAGGTGTCGAACTCCATTCCTCGAAAGAAAGAAAGAAAGAAAGAAAGAAAGAAAGAAAGAAAGAAAGAAAGAAAGAAAGAAAGAAAGAAAGAAAGAAAGAAAGAAAGAAAGAAAGAAAGAAAGAAAGAAAGAAAGAAAGAAAGAAAGAAAGAAAGAAAGAAAGAAAGAAAGAAAGAAAGCAAGCAGTTGACATCAAGCTGAGTTTTTTAGTGCCTACAGAACTTGGAGTTCAGTGGTTTGAGCAAACCATTGATGTCATACAAATGAGTTTGTATGACATCTTACAATCAACACAGTAACCTGGTTAAAATGGTGCAGCTGCTTTGTGAAGTAGAGATGGAGAAGATTGATACTCAGAGTGTCAATTGAGGACAATTTGAGGGAGTCAAAAGCAGAGATTTTTAACAACACCATTAAGTCAGAGTTCAGCCTTGGAAACAAGCCTTTCTCAACACTAACTCAGATAAGGATGGTATGTCTATAAAAAATGATCTCACATCACTGTTTATTCAGTATTTTTAGTTCCTTTTCAAAACCATGTTCCAGACATTCACAAGCTATTACCAAGGTCACTTCATGATGGGAATGCTGTCAACACACTGACAGGATTTTGGTGCTGTTGAAGAGATCCCTGTTGTCTTAATAAAAAGAGAAGTGAAGAGAGAGGCACAAACATTAGAGCAGTGTGATTGACAACAAATTCAGATTTAGTTTTAGCCATAGTCTTTTGACTAAAAAAAATGGCTGTAGTCCTAATTTAGTCATCTAAATTCTCTTAGTTGTAGTCTAGTTTAGTTGACTGAATATCATGAGTATATCGTAGATTAAATCTGAAGTTCATTCAGTTGACTAAAATATAAAGTGTAAAAGTTTGTTGTGTTTTGTCGTTTTTGCCAAACGTCTTATTTTCCTTGAAATCAAATGCGACATATGCCTACATGTCTAATCCTCTCATCCATAAGCATTGATATTTTGTTGCGTTTTCATGAGAAACAACAGCAGATCAAACTGCGTGAGTCTGATTGGATCTCATCTCTCCAGAACATTTTAGTCTCATTTTTATTTGTCGATGAAAGTGTCAGTCCATTTCATCATAGTTTTTGTCCTAGTGCACTAGTTTTTGGTCAATTTCATCTTTTTTTCATCAGAATAAAAAGGTCGTTGACAAAAACTATGACAAAAATTTAGACCACCTCCAACTTGTGATCCAGCATATCGACTGCATTAGCACTTGTGCAGCAATTGTTATTGGTCAGTTTTGTCTATGAACACTGTTTTAAACCACGGTTGTAACAAAGAATCTTGGATCTCACTAACTCACTGAAAGCTCACTAACAGAAGACTGACTGTACTATAGTCTTCTGAAATACACGCAGCCACTTTATTAGGTATTGTCGTCAACAAGTCGCAGTATCTGTGACACTGTCACGTCAATTTGAGCCAAAAAAACCCTCTGAGAAATGTTTCCAGCACATTGTTAAATCTGTGACATGAAGAATTAAAGCAGTTCTGAAACTACTAGCAAGGTGTAACTAATGAATGTGAGTTCGATGTATCTACGTCTGCTTATCCATAACCGCTTTCAAAAGATTTCAAAAGATGTGGTGTTGACCTTCTGTTCAGAAAGTGTTCCACACACCAGATAAATTACTGCAGCTATTGCCAAGAAAGCAAATACCAAGTACTCAGTATATACATTAAAATAAAACTGCCTTCAGTATATCGATTGGAGAAATCATATTTTATATGGCTTCTTAATTTGTTTCCACTTTGGAGGTCTGTGTACTGGGACCATTTTTTGAAGGCAGCCATGTGTTAAACATTCACAAGATGCCCCTGGTATTACTCTAAAATATAATGGGTGGAGCAATACTGTGAGTGATTTCTCCATCAAATTTGATGGAGTTATAACTTATTGCTGCCAGACTGTTATTGATTCTAATTACGAGTTTTGATAGGCAGAAATAAAATTTGTCAGTATTTGCTGGAGTTATTTAATATCTCACTTTGGACGGCTGATAAGAATAAAGGGACTTTGTGTATTTCAAAATTTGTCCAAGTGCCTCTTATCCACAAAGCCCAAGGTTGTTCATTTTGGCCTTGTTAGTGACTAAATTCATAAGTGTTCTGTCAAAGAGAAATGGAACAAAAACAAAGGAGCCTTTCTACAAATGCCCTGCAAGTATTTTCAAGTGGAGCTTTTTCCAAAAAACAAGAGAAAAAGAGAAGAAAACAATATATGGGTGCAGAGCTAGAAAGAACTTTCTTGTAATAAAATCAAACCTTAAACAGGTTCATCTGAATCTTGTAAATTAAACTATACCATCTGTTTTGTCTTTATTTTCCCCTATAAATGGATCCTACTTCCAACTGTTCACCGCCGAGAGTGTTCACATTTGTATTAATGTGTGATGGATATATCCTTTTTCTTATTATAATAAATCTTAATCACATCTTTCACAGACACAGAGCAGGTCATACAGTCCATGCATGATTGTGCTCATGCACAGGCTTTCACTCTGACATTCTGCCAAGTGTTTCCTTTCTGTGTGTGTGTGCCAGAGTCAATTTGAAGCCACAACACCAAACATTTCCTCAACCTTCTTCTAATCTGATCTTCAAACTGTTGCTCCGCATTAAGCGTCTGCCCTCATCGTTGCTGCATTCCCTTCTAATCCCTCCACATTTGGCTCTCTCACTACAACAACAGGCCCAATCAGCCTCTGGTTTATCCAACGAAGGACTCATTAGCTTTGGGCTTGTTTGAGTGGGCTTCAAACCAAGAGCCCTTACACCGCTTCCAACAGTTTCCAAGCCACAAGGGAGGTGCCTGGTGTTTGCTGACTGCTCTGGTGTTCGTGCTCGTGATCTGTCAGTGGTTCCTGGGTTCTGTTTAGAGTGTGAAAATTTCTGAGGCGCATGTTGGCAAATGCCTGTGGCCTTTTAACCCTGCTCAGTTTGCATGTGAGTATTTATGTTTGTGTTTTTTTTTGTTGTTTTTTTTAATCTCGGCTAACCCAAAGATGGGCTGTCCAGGACTCATTATCTGAATATTTTCACTGAAAGTACGTAAGCTGCTTCCATTTATATAATTACCACTTTGAAAGCAACACACAGATCCACAAACTTTGTATTTAGCATTCCACACGTCTGGCAAAAAACAGGCACCTGACCTTTTTCAGACAGCCCTGACCCCGAAGCCTCCAACTTCACTGAGGTTCCCCAGTGTGTGTGCGGGAAGGTTCAAAGTATGTGGCTTTGTTCCACTGGGAGTGTGGTCAGATGCCAAATGTGCTAATGTAAGAAAGAAACAAGTCCACCACTCTGCACTCTCGCTTGGCCTCATGATTAAGAAAACACTGCAGGAGATAAATGTCTTATTTGTATGTCACCCTGACACCGTCCCAGCTTTCCGCCACTCGAGCTGCGGTAATGAGTGATAGGATCGAGACTATCAACCCATCAACAGAACCTGCTTTGTTTTCTGCTCTTAGTGTCAGTAGCCTTCTGACTAATTCTTCCCCAGAGCTCCTTGTTCTACCGCTTTTAGAAGACATCTGCATTCACAGAGTTAAGTACAACACCGAATTGAACCGTGCGATGAAAAAGTGGCAGCCCCATCTTCTTTAACCACCAGACCCCTGAAAGCTATCGCGCGAGCACAAAAGAAGGGTGGCTGTAATTGCCAGAGCTGGGCTAAACCATGCAATTAGCTTCGAATGACAAGACAGTCAGCAAGCTGAAATTAGCCAGTTACCAGAGCGTCCCCCAGAGAGAGAGGGTGACGTGTCTCCCAACCTTTTACAGATGAGGAAGAAAAAGCGGCTCAAAGAGACAGGAAACGGGAAAAGATAAAGAAGAGGCCTCGGCTTAAATGCTTTGCATAAAGTGTAATTAAAAAAGGCTGGCATATTCAAGAGAATAATGACATGGAATATGAGGACGAAACAATGGAGCACACGTCAAACCCTACATTTTCCCTGTACATTTACCCCACTGTGGGTCAATCTGAATTGCACTTCCTGTCTGTCCTTTGTTTCACGCAGGCGGGATTCACTTTCTAACATGCTTTTATTTGAAAGCTTTCTATTCATATGTACTTGGTAACATTACCTATATTTATCACAGTCATTTGTTTTGTGTGGTATTAATGGGAGTTTGTTTGATGTGCTGTTGGCCCAGCACTGCTGAATGTACACTAATCCAAGCACAAAGACCAGATGTCCATTTATTGCTTGATTTCTTTCAGCCAACTGTCA
This sequence comes from Astatotilapia calliptera, assembly GCF_964374335.1. Classification (NCBI taxonomy): domain Eukaryota; kingdom Metazoa; phylum Chordata; class Actinopteri; order Cichliformes; family Cichlidae; genus Astatotilapia; species Astatotilapia calliptera. The sequence goes on from NC_137437.1 coordinate 28,747,213, forward strand.
GCCTGCGCTCTTCAGCTGGCCTGCAATTAAAATTAAGTGTGCGGTTCAGCTGCTTCCCAACTACAGTATCTGTTAACCTCCCCTTTAAAATCCAAGTGCAGAATTATTATGCATTTAAAGGGCAGAGGACACTATGCTAGCGACTTAAAAAAATTGACAAATATCAAAGGCTAGAGCAGCCAAATTGCAGTAATGGGAATAGTTCTCTCAATTTTCATGATTTTGAGGCATTTACCAAAATGTGAACAATCAAGTTTCTGTCTGATTCCCTCTGTTCAAACGGACCTTTCTATGCACCCTCATAGCACTGCTCCACTGTGAAAGGAAGAGGCAAAATCCTAGTAAAAAGCTAATTCATGCAGATACCAAACCAAAATGTAAAGATGTTTCTGTCTCATATTCCCTCTAACATTTCCTTTCATTAACTGCTCAGGATTCTTCTAGTCATTCATTCATTCATTCATTTATTTGTTCATTTCCAGGCACAACAAATACCTATATTGAACATAAAATGCACAAAACAAAAAACAAAAATTGCCTGAAAAAGGAGTGGGACGAAGAAAACTTAGTGACACAAAGGTTTTTCTACCCTTTTACACTGAAGTCACAGCTTAATCTAAAACTGGTTCCAACACTCTCTTAATTTACATGTATATGCTGTAAATGTATTGATTTTTAGGGCAATCTCTGTTCCAACAAGGTCCCAAAACTCTCCCGAACTGTTGGACTATCCAATTAAAACATGAAAATAACTTTATGTTCAGTGAGGCAGGAACAAATATTTCATCTGAGACAAATATTGATAAAAAAAAATAATCACAGCATATTCTTCACTGTGAGTCAATGTTAAATTAGCAAAAGGCTCGCTGACCATTCATCTCATGAGACGCAAAGCTAAATGCCAAAATGATCAGCTAGTATCACATTGTTTCAAAAAGACAGCATTTAGATTTACTGACCTCATATTTGAATTCCACAGAGTTACTTTCCTGTCTGTCCAAAACAACTATACTAAATGAAGTGACATAAAAACTGATGACAGATAAAAATGACCTTTTTTTTCTTTTTTGGCTTGCTCAAAATCTGCATTCTGAGATGCATACCAGCCTTATGTACGCAACAGTCAGCCCAGACAAATAAACCAAGGGAGAACTGTGAAAAAATGTGTCTCTAAGATCCCATAAAAGTACAATAAACAAGATAAAAATTCTCTGAACAATTTCCAAATAGTGTGGTAGGGTACTAAGAGGGCTTTGAGATAAGATGGAACCTGATTATTCAAGGCCTTGTATATGAGGAGAAGGATTTTAAATTCACGTCTGGATTTAACAGGGAGCCAATGAAGGAAGCCAACATGGGAGAAATATGGTCTGTCTTTCTAGTTCCTGTCAGTACTCTTGCTACAACAATTGAAGGCTTTTTAGGGAGTTTTTAGGACATCCTGATAATAATGAATTACAATAGTCCAGTTCAGAACTAATAAATGCATGAATTGCCTTGAGAAAGCTGCTGATTTGGCACCATATACGTAAATAAGATTAAATTGAATGAACTAGTTTTTCAGCATTACTCTCAGACAAGATGTTTCGAATTTTAGAGATACTGTGTTCAAGCAAGAAAGAATTCCTACATATTTGTTTAACATCCACACGACGAATATATCCTGGTCTCCCAAATTCCTCGCAGTGTTACTGGAGGCCAAGGTAGTGCCATCCAGAGTAGGTATGTGGTCAGATGTCGCTTTTAGGGCACAATGACCTCAGTTTTCTCTTTTAGGAGCAGGAAGGTCATCCAGATCTTTATGTGTTTAAGACGATTCTGCAGTCTAACTAACTGGTCTGTGTTAACTGCCAGTGGTGGGTGTCATCTGCAAAACACTGACAATGTACGTTATGCCTTCTAATGACGCTGCCTAAAGGATGACGTATAATCTATAGTAGAGGAGCCCTGTGGAACTTTGTTAATAACCTTAGTGTGTGATGAAGATTCTATATTTACATCAACAAACTGGAGTCTATTATCAAGATTTGATTCAAATCAGTCCAGCGCAGTACCCTTAAGACCTAGAGGCTGTTCTTATCTCTGTAATAAAATATTATTGTTAAGAGTATTTAATGCTGTACTGAGGTCTAACAGGGCAATCAGAGGGATGAGTCCACTGTCAGAGGCCAAGAAAAGATCATGGATGGAAACTTCAAATAAACCAATCCTCTGCAGATGATCTGTTAGCTTTTTGCAACCACTTTTTCAAGAAATACAAGCATTTTATCCACAACATAATACGAATACAGTAACATAGAGAATATGTCCAGTATGCACTATTTAGGGTTCATTAAAATTGCCTATTCCTCACTAAAACCTCCATTCTCCACTCTCAACATACTACTAGTAAGTACCAGCAAGGGTACAGGCCTTGCTGTACCAATGGCCCACAGTGAAATGACACAAAGAAGACAGATGTCTGCAAAGAGCAAAAAGAAAAAAGAAAATCTATCCATCATCTCTCTGTGGGAATATATTGTTCAGCAAGTTGGCAAATCAGGAGAACCTTCCATATCACGCCCTTTCACTCTTCACTCTCAAATTATCCCACTTTTCTCATCGAATGCACAAACCTCGTAAATCCATCGTACCTGTAACAAAGGGTGACATCATTTCAGATTGGAAAATATAGTAATGGGGTACTCTGGCAGTGTCTCTCCACACCATTCACTCCACAGTCAAATCATTTTTTTTAATACTGTGTTGATCCTGGGACACAGGGTTCGTGGGTAGGTTTAGATATTTCACACGAATTTATGTGATTTTGATGTTGTTACAGTCTGAAAAAGAGATTTGACTGTGTCTTATTGAGCACGTTTAAACCCACATCATAATTACATCCACAGAAAGCAAATGTTAAAGAAAAAAAAACTCTTTTCCACTTCTGCCATTGTCATAAAGCTCAATGTTCTATAATACCCTCTCTGTCCTATTTTATGTCTTCACTCCTCGAGGTGTCTGAGAAATGTACAATTGCCAGTCCAGTGTCTCCTCTGGCCCAGAGACTGCTTATTAGAGGCAGCCTGGAAAGGCTCGGCTTACTTGAATAAGCTAAATGAGGTGGTCATTACACGGCACATCTTTGCAGCTATTATTGCATCAGCCAAAGTGACCATTAAATGAGCTCCCAGCTCCCCCAATCTTTACACATTCTTCCAAGGAACTGAGGACGAGTTACAGTCCTCTGTGCATGTGTTCGGAACATTTTGTTCTTACCAATCTGATACTGTGCTGTTACCACAGAGCAATGGTTCTAAAACTAAGGGCCGTAGATGGTGGTAGAGAACATGGGCACTGCAGGTGGGGCGTGGATGACCATAGGAAAAATATGGAGTGACCCTGAACTGGATTATATGATTTTAAGGGAAAAAAATAGGGTTACTTTCACTGAACTTAATCTTTTAGAGTTATTTATTTTTAGTGGCTAAAATCTGCAGAACTTCTTGGCAGAAAAAGTTTAAGAGCAGCAGGGGGTGACCTGGTTAATTCAAAATGTCAGATTACATAGAAATCTATGAGACAATGCTGCTCACCTGATCTCTGACTCAGTAAACATTTTCCTGATGAGTTTTTGGTGTCTGTTGCAAGTTTCAGGTTTCATTTATTGTAATTGTTAATTAAGAAAATTATCGTCCCCTTACTGTCACAGTGGAAGATAAGTCAGGGGATGATTTTTGATGGGGCTTTGTGACTGATGCACTCAAGCTGAGGCTCGAAGACTGGATTTTACAGACCAGTAAGTGATGTAATCTTTTAAATAAAGTCTTTGGATTTTACCCCATCGTTCAGCGCACATTAAACATGTTTCAGATTTTTTGGTGACATAACGTGATTGTATTAATATGACGATAGAAACCATTTGCAGCTATTTGGCCTTGAAACTGAGAAAAACATTTTGCCTGTTCACTTTTTTTGCTTCATGAATGGAATTTTGAATTTTTCTTCCTCACAAATGGCAGATAATGCAATGAATTAATGCTAAGACTCAAGTTTTTTGCTCTTTGAATGGAAGCTCTTTAAGTTATTATTGTTAATAATTAGCCTGTTCACCTTGTTGCTCTATTGTCGGATTAGCAAACCAGAGCACAGAGTGACCTGAGGTCAGAGCATGAATGCGGCTCGTCTATGGAGGAGAGTTGGATGACTCGCTTTGAAGGTATTTGTGTCATTATACATTCAGAGGTGGAAGCTGTGGAGGTTTGTAAGCTTTAACGCCCAAATGCACTGTGGGGTAGACCTTAAGGCTTCGTTGCCAATGTTTTAATGCATAATGGATGAAAGTGAAGAGGAGAGAAAGAGGAAGAAGTTTATTGAGTTTAAGATAAAGGAGGAGACGGCCATGAGTAAGGAGAGAATAAAGGCAGGGGGTTCGGTCTGAGTTATCCAGCTGCTGCAGCTGTTCCACCTGTCGGCAGATATTTTTAGAATTTGCAGAAGCAGTGGTGATTTTTATATCGATAATTAGCGAGCCATTAGATACGAGCAATTATCCATGCTTCCCTCCATCTCTAATGATGAAGATGAGGGTGTAAATGAGTGCCTAGCATTGGAGCAATTTACTGCAGATTTCTAGCTGTCATTATATCTCATAGATGTCCGGTGATGAGACAAATGGGATTCAATTAAGTGTGTGTACGTGTGCGCTGAGTCCATTGTCTCCTTACTCATCCTCTCCAAGGACAGGATGAGTCCATGTCTGGCACCTCTCAGCAGGTGACAAGATGAATGTAATCCCCGCTGTCAGGCCTCCATGCTGGGAGCGAATCATGACTCGAGTCCCCCGCCTGAGGCCTCTGTGCCTGGGCTAAGACCACTTGAGCTCTGAATTGCTGTTGTTTTCCCGCAAACACCTGAACACCAGAGAAAAACACATTCTGCTCAGCAGTTGGGCAAGAAAAATATTACGGCAGTACCGAGGGCAGAGCAAAGAAGGTGCAGCTTTGCTTAAAGGTTGTTTAAGCACATTTTCTCCAAGTAACTTTTCACTGCAGTGCCATTAATCAGAGTTTATTAAACTGTCCCAAATCCAATAAAACACATTGGTAATACAGTGTAAGATATTTGCCAAAGGGGATTCACCGGGTTATGGCTTTATGCTTATATAAAAGCAAGGTTGCTGAGCACCTTTGTCATCTTGAATTTCTGAATTTTCAAAATTATGAGAGTGCTGTTTTATGGCCATCTTAATGCATTAGAGTCATTGTAAGTGGTTGCAGACCTGCTGCTTGTCCTCGAAACAACATTTTAAATGCAATGAGTTTTCAAGTTAATTGTTGCGCCGTGGTCTCCAATCGTTTTCCAATTTGTGACTGGAGCATGAACCTTTTTACATTTAATAGTCCTGAGTCTGTGACCCAGTGAAAGATGTATTTGTACATTTTGTCTTTAAGTTGTTTAACTTTTGTCTCTGTGTTCGGTATTCCCTTTCTGTCTCCTCACTTAGTTATGTTCCCACATTTATTTCTTCCCCTGTCTCAGTCTCAAGCCCATGTGTCTTAGTCTTGGTCTCCATTGTTATTGTACTTCCTGTTTTATTTTGAAGGTCTCTTGTCCTGTGTCCTGTGTGCGTTCAATTTTGCTTCGCCCATCTCGTTATGTCTGATCTGTTCCTCCTGTGTTCCCACCTGTTGCCCATCCTCTCGTTATGGGTGTGTAATTAAATCATCAGTCTCCCTTTGGTCATTGCTGTGTCATCCATGTTTGCTGTAGGTCCCAGTGGTCTGTGTCTCCCTTGGTCCTCATTCTTAGTTTCAGTTTTCAGTTCTTAGTGTTTGAGTTTTGTATGATTGTATTGCCACAGATTTTGTTACAGCAATAAAGCTGCCTCCTTGAGTTTATTTCCCACGTCTTTGAGTCCTACCTTGACTGCCAAACAGCACCACCATGACAAGGACACCAGCAGCAGAGCGTATGAAGTCATTCCACATGACTAGATTTCACAAATTGAGTTCCTGCCAGCTCATAATCAGCAAGTTCCTTTAAAAGCCAAAGTTCCTATTGTATTTCAGGCTAAGTGAAGTATACAGCATATGTTTGCAAAGCAAGAGGCACTTAAAGTGCAGAAGATGCCACTAAAGAGTGAATGTGACAGCTGCAGGCCAAAAGATTATCCCTCCTTAATGCAATCTAAATAAAAGATTGGCCGGTGGTGGAATTTTAGCATTAATCTTATATATTGTATGCACCATTTCACAGGGGAAATGTATAACAAGCTTTCCTAAGTTTGCTAAAAACCCACAGCATATGGCTCTTTCAAAGTGCTCGGGCCAAAACACGATAAACACTGTTGTTTTCACACCAGCTGCAGTGATCACATGTAATCTAATGAAACAACACAGTTTTGCAGGAACAAAGCCAGCTTAGTTCAGAACAGGAGGGGTCTTTTGATTTCCCTTGCTCTGGCTGTTAGTGTTACCCACACCATTTGATGAATGGATGTATCCAAATTACTGTATAGTAGAAAGAAAAACATTATTTGAGTGTGTCATGTTCGGCCAACTTGGCTAACGGGGCACGTCAAAGTAACGCTGCTCTAAGAAACCCATTCACCCAAAACTCATTTAGTATTACTGAGCTCAATTTGCTGCTTATTTAGACTTTAGTTGGATGAATGCCACTGAAGATTTGCTATTTGTGGGTAAATGAGGCTTTTAAAACAAAACATTGATTGGTTTACACCTGCATAAATCTGACTGCAAATAAAGTAGTTTGAATTGTTAATAGACTGACCTACTCACCAGGGACTTGTTCAAGGTTAGGGGTAGGAATTAGGGTCCCATCCACTTATTTGGGACACTCAAATGGGAACACCTGATGGAAAAGGTGATGGATTTGTGGATGGTAACCTTAACCCTAAGTGGTTCACTGGTCACCTGGTGCATATTTAAAAAGTTAAGACAGATAACATCACACATCAGGCTTTATGTTATCACATTTAAATCATTGCCTGGAGGATGTGACCTTCAGCAGGGCCTGTGGGAATGTTCTGACTAAGTCTGTCCATTAGTGTGACCATGGCCGCAATTATAATCTTTCTGCAATCTGCCAGTTCAGCTGTCTGTCTCACTGACTGAGACACCTGTCTATAATCAGAGGCAGCACATCTCCTTTGGCAGGCAGAGAAACAGTCTGGTCACCATCTAATCATATAAGTGACAGATTGGTTTGGATACTGAGCTGTTCCCCCTGCAAAACAGTCGAAAACAGACACACTGTGCAGTCAAGATTTGGCCTTATTAACTCAATTTCATTGTCCTCAGGCCTAACATGAAGCTATTCATGGATTCCTTCTACATGATGGTTATTTTTTGTTTTTGTTTTTGTAACATATAAGACACCTTCTACCATTAAAGGGAGACTTTACTGGTCGTATGGTTATTTCTGTTATACATGGTCAAAGCTCCTCTTCAGGAAAATCTGTGTTACTGTTCAGGCTTCAGTTTGCTTCAAAAATTAACTGAAATGTTCTACCTCTACATCTTTATTGAACTGTTTTATCATATTAAGGTTTTGTCAGTGAAATGTTGGTGTTTTGGCTTAAACATGCACATGTTTTATAAATTGTGGTAAAATAGAACTAATGTGTAGCCTGCAGTGACAGCAGAAGTTCCCATGTCTCAAATAACATGAATCTGAATCTGCAAACAAGGAAGACGAGCTAAGACCTCAACAACAAAGCCCTAGAGACCTGTCGAGGACTTGCTGGCAACCTCCAGTTACCAGGAAAAAAACGTGTATTCCCCAACAAATTGTAAAGCATTGTCCCGTACCCAAAACTTCCTTGTGATTGCTCTGACTTCAGGCAGACTGCTGCGGTTGCCATAATCTGCATGGCAAATACCAACTTATCAGCAAACATATCCTAACTAATCACAGTACAATTGTGAAACTAAAATAAGGAAAAAGGAAAAACTGGAAATGGAGACAATTTCCCCTTTAAAGTAAAAGTTATGTCTTGCTGCTGAAACCAGTGCATTTCAAAAGATGTCACCATCTTTAAAATGACTTTAATTTGATTATCTGTAGATCACATATAGTGTGTATGTTAATTAAAAATAATAAATCGTCATTATAAGAATGCAAACATAAACCCAGCAAGAAAACAGATAAAAAAACGTGATGTTTTTACCTTTAACTCAAAAGCTCCTACAATTAATTGGGGTACTGGTGCAACAAGGAGGAGGAAAACATGTTTGGTGCAGTTCTATGTGTGCATATTAAGCCTGTTTTTGTTTAAAACTGAATAAATAGGAGAGCAGATCAATATTTGGAATGCACGTTTTATTTCCTGAACCTTTAGAGCTTGGCGTATTTTCTGTCATTTGATTCTATGCAGCCTCAAACAATGACACCCTCACCCAAACGGAAGCCCTAAGCCTAACCTTCTCATGTGTCATCTGAACACCTCAAAAACACACGCAAAAAGTTAAAAATTCACAGACATGGGGCAAAAAAGTGGTTTGCCATTTAAATGCCATGCTATGACAGCACATTGGTCTTTGAGGATTTATACTCCTAGACCTTCTTATATCCTTAAACGCTTCAAAAGTTAATTCTCAACCTTAGAAACAAACCCATTTTTGGATTGTTTTAGAGTTTCAACCTTTTTGACATAGCCTTTTTTCATGTTGAAATATTGTCACATTAAGTCAAAAAACTGCTCTTTTATACTTTTCTTGCAAGACTATTATGAAATGTCACATAATGCCAGAATTCCCTCTCTCTGAAACCCAAGTCTAAAAACACATCTTGTTCTTCTTTGACATCTTATTCAGGCTATTATAGCTTTAATTTATATTTCTGCTTCGAACCAATGTGGATCCAACGCTGTAGCCAAGATGTATCTTCTGTGTACTGAACTTGTGTTTCTATGCTCCATGAAACGCTAGCTGGTAGATGGACTGGTTCTTATATAGCGCTTTTCTACTCTGAGCACTCAAAGCACTTTATACAACTTTTTCATTCATCCATTCACATAAGCACTTTTCCAGGTTTTTAGTCTAACTAACATTCATACACAGACCAACATGGGGTTAGCATTTTGCCCAAGGATATTTGGCATGCAGACTGGAGTAGACTGGGATCGAACCAACAACCTTCCGGTTAGTAGGTGACCCACCCCCACCTGAGCTACACCCGGAAGTGAGGGTTTCCTCTTTGTCCTGACCAGGTTTCTTCCAGCTTGTTCACATGGTAGAAGGAAAAAGTAGCTGGACATGAATGAGCAGAAACGGTGGTACCAATCAAACATGTCAGAGGTTGTTTTGACAACAGCATCGGATACAACTTAGGGTTTCAAAAGGGTTTGTGATTACGACATGTCATTGGTGTACATCATTAATTATTTGTTATCAATCAGAATATTGAATTTACTGTTTTATTAACTTTTTTATTTATATTTTATTAATAATCAGAAAACAAAGACAATATTCTGACACACATAAAAAAACTATTAATTTTTTTCCAAACAAACCTTGGTAAATTATTTCCCTGAAAACATAGAATTAGGGCTGGGTTAGGGTTAGCACCTATGGTGGCTTAGACTTCAAAGCGTTATGCTTCTCGTGTAAATCTGATAAGCTGCTAAACCATCTTTGATTGAGATCTTGTTCTTTGATAAAAACTGATGTTCATCAATGCAGACAATCTCTATTACACCCTAGGTGTCTCCTACCAAAGCAGCTCTCATGAGTTCTCAGCTTTTCCAATCCATCAAAAAAATACAGGGTATATAGTATTTCATGTAGGTCAGTTTACAAGCAGGTTTCACTTTCAATATTCCTTAAATGACCGTCCTTCAAAGGTGCATGCACGGCTCAGCTGGTCTTGGATCCGAGGTCCTGTGTTGCGGACTATCCTTCAACAGTGTTTTGTATGTGAGGCTGAACTGTAAGTTGAACCTTTCAAAGAGAATAAGCTCAGAGAGAGCAATGAAAATGAATAAATTATTGTCTCTCACATTTATTCACTACAGATCAGTGTGTTTCTTTTATTTATCTTTTATTCTCCTTTCAGAGAGAAGAATTTGTGCAGGTTCAAATGAATAATGAATAATCAGGGGAAAGTTTATTATTGGCTGAAGAAAAAAACTGTTAAAGTGAGATACAGAAAAACCAAGTATCTATGTAAAAGCATGGCATTGATTATCACAGAGCTCATTAGCTCATGTGTCTTATTGAGTTATAATACCGGATTCCTGTCTTGTGTATAAGCACGACCTGAATTAGTCATCCTCACTGTGAGTAAATATCCGCAGTGTGCATAGAATGGTAACAAGAAACAAATGATTTTCTAATCAATAAGAAAGAAACAAATAGAAAGCAAACCTTAAGTGTGTTTCTGAGAAAGATGTGGGAAAGAAGGTCTTGGAGATAACCTGACCAGATTTTCGTTCACTGTGCAGGAGGTCCTGAGTTTGAGAATAGGGGAGTTAAACCTGAATTAATTTTTAAAAAGGACTAAAATATACAACATTGCAGGAAGGACCACTGAACAACATACAGCTCGAGGAAGGCTGTAAAGCTCTTTGTATGAGCAGGCTCATGTATATCTGCTGGTTGGGTTAGTATAACGTTTTGTGCCATAGCCCTAGGGATGGGTATCGAAAACCGGTTCTTGTTGAGAACCGGTTCCCACTGTTTCAATTCCTTGGAATCGTTTGCCACTTTTAAAAACGATTCCCTTATCGATTCCAGTCGCCCCGAATGACGTCATCACGTTGAGTAGCGTCTTTTACCCAGTAGGAAACACGGCGCCTGAGCGGCACAAACGCTCAAAAGTTTGGTTACACTTTATGAGAAAGGATGACAACAGGGCAACGTGCAATACTTGCAAAGTAGAGATTTCATCAAAGGGAGGAAACACTATGAATATGCAAAAGCATTTGCTCAAAAAACACGCGATTGCTTTCAACGAATGTCGTGTTTTTGATCCGCTCCGGACTAGCGAAGCTCAACCCAGCAGCAGCGGTAGCGTTTCCACATCCTCTCCCGTTAATACTGCAGGTAACTAATCAATTAGCATTGCATATTATGTTAGCGCGATTTACCTTATTACAAAACCTGCTATTACTGTGCGTTGCATTTAGATAACCATGATGAGAGAGACAGAGGCTGGCTCAGATGCTGGCAGTTCTCGCTGCAGTCTACCGGTAGCGTCTCCTTTCAGGCCAGGATAGACGAATGTCACCCAGCAGTGTCTAAGTTTGTGGTCAAAGGCTTGCACCCATTTGCCACAGCAGATGCCCCCGATTACACTTTGGTAAGTGAATGTGTTTAATTGTAGGCAGGACATTACTGGATATTCTTGTGTAATTGCTACAGAATAATTTATGTTAAACTTTGTTATTGCTACAGGAGAATACTTATTTTATTATTTTACATATACATTTTTTTTCCTGGGGACCCTGTGACACCCCATTGAAGAGCCGAAGGCTGTGGATCTCTTAAGATCTCACTGTTGGATTAGATCTGCCTAATTTTCACCAATACTTCTTAGCCAACAGGCTTCAGTTCATCTCAGAATGGTCAAAACATACCTTCCTAGATGAACCTTGGCTAGATGTTGAACAGGCACTATGCAAGGATCTAGAGATTTCAGACCTACCATTTATTAGCTCAAACATCAAAAAACATGAATGCTTTAAAAGTATCAACATCAGCTTCTCTCTGACAGCATGGTGGGAGTATCTAAAAATAACGGAGTCTTCACTAATCCCATGCAAACGTACTCCTATCTGGAATAACCCTGACATATTACAAAACAATAATATGATTAACTTCCCAGAATGGAGTTGTAAAGGACCCTGAGGTCCTCTGGTACTGGCCTTTTGATTGTCCCTAAAGTCAGGACACATACTCACGGAGAGGCAGCGTTTCAGTGGTATGGTCCTCGTCTGTGGAACAGCCTGCCGGAGGAGCTCAGGGCCGCAGAGAACGTACATGTTTTTAAGAACAGGCTCAAGACCCACCTTTTTAATTTAGCTTTTACTTAGCGTTTATTTATTTTATGCTTATTTATTCTATCCTGTTATTCTATTATTAATTTAGGATTTACCTAATATTTGTTTGATTTTATTCTTATTCGTTTTTTAATCTTCTTATTCTATTTATATTTATATTGTATCCTGTTCTTATTTATTTTATCATTTTACCCTATATATATTGTATTGCGTCATATCTCCAGTGTTTCCTCGGAGGGCGCTCTCTGCACTGGGGCTGTTATTGACCGTGGCTGCTGGGTCTCTGGGGTCCTCTCAGACTGGCTGGGGGGCTCCTTTGCCTCCCTCCTGCTGTGTGCCCAGCCTGGAGGCTGCGGTCTGTGACCGGCTCCCGGTGCAGACGGCTCCCTGTTATAGTGTTTCCTCACTTGGCTCATGCGAGCCCAGCCCAATTTTTACTCTTTAAGTGTGCGCGTGTGTGTATGTGTGTGTGGGTGGGGGGATATATGTGTATTGAGAGTGTGGGGAGTGAGTTGGAGGGTGGGGTGGGCTGCTTTTAACTATGTAAAGCACTTTGTGCTACATTTTCTCTGTATGAAAAGTGCTTTATAAATAAAGATTGATTGATTGATTGATTAGAACATATATTGGAGGGAACAGAATTGATCCCATTCGACAGACTAGTTGCACAATATGGGATCAACAAGAAAAAATTTTTAGAATATCAACAAATTAAATCCATAATAAAAAAGAAATTTAACCTCAGTCAAGTTGAATTACAAATACCACCAAGTGCGGCACATTTCCTTACTCTTAAATCCCCCAAATTATTATCTAAAATATATAGAACATTCTCTAAATTAGATGAATCAATATCCCTTCCTATTGCAAAGTGGGAAGCAGATTTATCAGTCAGTTTAGACCAAAACTTCTGGTCTCAGGTATGCTTAAAAACTTTTAAATTGATTAAAAATCCCAGTCTGCAATTAATACAATACAAAATACTACATAGAGTGCACTATACAGGTCATCGGATGTTCAAGATGGGCTTTACATCTTCCAACAACTGCTCACACTGTCAAAACAATACACCAGACAATTACATTCACGCTCTTTGGTTCTGTCCACCAGTGCAGAAGTTTTGGCACGAGATATGTGAAGACTTATCAAAGTGTCTGAAATGTAACATTCCAACTTCCCCCTTAGTGTGTTTGTTGGGCAGCTTAGATAATGTCACCTCAGAAAACAATTTAGCCCATATGGTTTTCACTGCCCTATGCATAGCCAAGAAAACTGTCCTCATGAACTGGAAAAATAAAAACAATCTTAATTCTAACCAATATAGAAATTATCTATTAGATTACATTAATTTTGATACAGCCTCGGCCACCACATCAGATCAATTGCTCTGGGCTCCTTTGATCGGCTCCATCACCTAGTGGGGGTGGGGGGTCATAGTTTGGTCCCGCCTTCAATGTTGTGATTGGTGTGGGGGCAGGGACAGGCTTAGGGCGTCGGGGGGTTCCCCGGAGGCATCTTCCTTGGGGGGCTCAACCCGGGGTAGCGGTCATGTCCGGTTGGGGGCCTTTTTCTGACCATTTCCTCGTGGCTGCGTGCAGCGGGGCTAGGGGAGGGTCTGTGGTGATGGACGTGGGTTACTGACCTGGTAGCCTGTCTGCCCCTGGGTGGGTCCGGGATGGGCGTGAGGGTCTGGGGGCGCTCCATCTCTGGGCCGGGGCCCTGGCTGGGCCTCGGGGCCTTGGGTCCTGGTTTGTGTGTTGCCGGGGTTGTGGGCGGGTGGGTGCATGGGAGCCCATCCCTGGCGCAGGGTGCCGCCGGTGTGTCGAGTCGCCTGTGGGGCTCTTCAACCGGTGGGGGAGATTGTTACACCTTGAGGAGCTTTCTTCCCCTCAGGAACTCTCTGCAGGAGGGGGAGATACAGGAGAGGTGGAGGAAGATCTCAGCCTGGGCGTCTATTGTCTCATGTAGTCTGGAAGACGAGTGGATGGTGGGGTGGGTGCAGTTTTCTCTGTGGTGGGGTTGGGTGGACTGTCCCGGCTCTGTGGGGCCGGGGGGCGCTGCTGCGCTGGGCCCCGGTCTGGATGGGCCTGGGCCCCCCTTTCCCTGGCGGGTCGCGGAGTGTGGGAGTGCCTACTGGGGTTAGGCCTTGGAGTAGGGGTATGTCACCAGGATGCAGAGGAGGCTACCCCCCCCTCTGTCCCCTTCTGGCTGCCTCTGCCTCAATTTTATCCCACAACTTAGACATTCACATTACTCACACCCTCATTACACATACATATAGGATCTTGGGGGTGGGCACGATACACAGAGTCCAAGTTACCATCAGGGTGTACGCCTCACCCCTGGCGTCGTTGCCCACCTCTCAATTTTAAATACATGTAGACATTGAGGACTAGCAGGAGGGACTATGCGCTTACCTGCTGCTCTCTGGCAGGTAGCTCTATGCCCTCCTGGGTTTTAATTGCACCTTAGAACACACATGCATCAACACTACAATGAGCGGGTGGAGGGAGGCTTGGAGTCTTCTCTCACCCCCATTCTCTGCGGCCTACTGGAGCGGGGGGGCTAGGAGGAGTGGGCCGTCCGACTGCGGTCTGGGGCCTCCCTGCTGCTGCGGAGTCGGGGCGGTCTGCCTCTCCCCACCGCAGGGAAAAGGGTAACACCACCTGGGTCTGGGTGCAGTTCCCCCCTCCAGGGGCAAGGGTACCTAGACCCGGTTAGTAGAGTACGCTTGGGGAGTGTGATCGTGTATACAGCGTCCCTTTATGTCTGTCTCCACGTCGGTTGAGTGTGAAGTACATATGAGAGCATGAGGGTGGGAATGGATGTTTGTGTCTGTGTGTGCCTGTATGTCTGTGTCTATATGTCAGGTTGGGTATCAGACGCCACCTCTCTGGGGACATCTCGGGCCCTCCAAGGTTTGGAGGCCTAGCTCCACCCACCACCACTTCCCCTGCCGGTGGCGGACTCCCTCAGGTATCGGTGCGTTGGTGGTTCTTTGTATCTGGGGGTGGGCGTCCGGGTACACACCGGCTCACTCCTTGGCGGCCGCTTATTGGGGCTCGCTCGGGCCACTTTGGAGGTGGGGTGCCCCCGGCCTCTCGGCCTGGGGCTCGGTCACTCAGGCACAGCTGGCTGCCGGCGGAGCTCACGGGCGCGTCACTGCAACTCCCCCTGGCTTCTGCTCCGCGGCTGCTGAATGAGCTCTCATCTGGGACTCTCCTTAGCTCTTACTGGGACAGTGGCGCAGCTGCCCCTCTGTGGGTCTTCCTTGGTCTCTTGTGTTCTGGGGGCCTCTGGATGTCTGGAGTTTTGATCTCCTCCATACCTGCTTGATACCATAGAGGACAGGGCTGTGGCTCCCCACACTCTCTAGCAGATCATTACATGGAGAAACCTTTGGAATGCAAGCACGCTGATCCACACAGGTATGCACACAGGTGTACACATGGGTATTCACAGATGCGGACTACAGCTTTCTTGGCTGCTGCCTCAAAGCACACTGTGCGCTGTCTATCTTGCGTGCTGCACAATATCGTTTATTATTTAGTAACTATTGATATCTATGACTAGCTAGTTTATTGTGATGGTGCTTTTTTTTTTATTATTATTATGTTGCTCTTTGTTGTTTGCTGTCTCCCCTGTTTTTTTTTTTTTTTTTGTTTTGTTTTTCTTTCTCTCCATACAGGTGACCCAGGAGTTTTTTTTTTTTTTCTCTCTTCCCCCCCTTCTCACCGTCTCTTCTCCCCTTTGGTTTTCTTTCTTCCTCTCCCCCTCTTTCTTTCATTCTTTCCCCCTGTCCTATTAAAAAAAAAAAAAAAAAGGATGACAAAGGATGAACTGAAGCTCCGCCATCACGTGATGTCACATGCTGCTGTTTCTGATGTCACTTCAAAAAAAAAAAAAAAAAAAAAAAAAAAAAAAAAGATCTCACTGTTGGGTTTGTAAGGCCATGTTATTCCTAAATTTCTATCTTGTTCAAAGAGAAGATATAAAACAAAGTTCTAAGCTAATCGACTTTAGTGTTCTCCTTTTTTAAAAAAAAAGAATCGATAAGGAATCGAATCGTTAAACAGAATCGAAAATGGAATCGGAATCGTTAAAATCCTATCAATACCCATCCCTACATAGCCCCCATTTTATCTCTCACAGATGCATAAAATGCTCCTACTTGGCAAGCAATGTTTCTGATGCCTTTCTTCTGATAGCATACTAATTTTCCAATGTGCACTAAACCATACAATTTATGTAACAGGTGAATGAATTCAATGAAGCACAAACTATTAGTGAATCTTGTTTCAAAACTTTATCTTTTTTTATTCTGATGTTTCTGAAGATTAAGACAAACACAAGACAAACAAAGAAATTCCAATTAATTATTATATTTCTAACTGTTTCCTTTCAAAGTCCAGTCGGAACCTCAACAATCTGAAAGAGAAATTTAGAAATAGCGCTGTAGTTGTTGCAGGACAGAGATTGAAGTGCAAAATGACAGGAAAATATAACCAGAACACAACCAGTTGGTAAAACAGTTGTACACCGCAGAAGAACTCTGACTGCAATGCATTGCAGTCAATCTAAGAGTGATTACAGTCCTACTGAGTTGGACCAGAATTGTTTGGAGACAGGTTTCCTTCCACCAAACAACCAGATGGTTGCTACAACTACTTACAATTGGGCTCTAACAGCAAAAGATATCCAGTGCAATCACTAAATAACCAGCGATTATTCCTAGTCACATGGAGGCTGGTGTCCTATTTTTAGACTAGTTTGGCTGAGCGATTAATATTGCTGTTATTAGAGTGTATGCAGTCATTCATTCATCCGTGTTCAGTTTGTTCAAATAATAGATACTGGGATGAGAAGTGGATTATTATACAGTTTTCTTTCATGTTTCTTCCTTTTTCTGAAAATCTAATGTTTCTAGTAGTAGAAAAACTTTAGAACATCTTTAAAGCCTGAAAATGTAGCACAGGAATGTGTGTGAGTGAAGTGTGACTGAATCCCTCGTCTAATATATTGCTGCTTAGCACGTTTCTCTTTCACACCTCCGGGCTCGAGTGACACATGACAAGAATTCCTCACACACGCACTAACACGTAAGCTCATTGTGTGTTCTGAAACACACGCGTGTTAAAAAAAAAAGCTCTTTGCTGTCAAATCTGGCTCTGATTCCAGCTAAAAATACTTTTACACCTGTATGCACCCTTTCCTCCTTACCCTCGTCTTTCTCTCTCCCGTTCCTCCCCACTGGTTCCCTCTCTGATCAGGAAGAAAAGATGGCCACTGGTGCCGTTAGCCAAACAAATCTCGATGGAGTGGGCTTTTGAACCCCCCCCCCCCTGCGGGACTCTAACACTCACAACGAATAGGTGTCTTCAAGATCCCTCCCCAGACCCAAAGCTCTGCTTTCCATTTCCACGTATTTATTCAAAATCGACAGAGCGAAGGGAAGGTCTCAGCACTATTTCCCACATGCTCAAGGCATGTAGCTGGTTCTAGGAGCTGATGTAATGTATAAATAGAACATATGCTGAAAATCCTAAGCTATAGGTGGAGCAGTAGAAGTGGTATGCCAGCGACAAAGACCCATTTACTTACCTTGAGAAGCTGCTGGGTTCTTAAAAGTTCATGGTCAGACTGTGCACGTTTCAGCAGAAAAACGGCAGGTTAGAACAATCAGCTCCTACTGACGTGCTTTGGGAGTGCCACCAACAATGGTGAACATTGGTTTAATTTATCCATGGACTAGATTCACCATGTAGTACACTGATCTGGTTAAAGTTAGCTTTGTCTAGGTTCTGCTAAGTATTTTCTACAAGTTCCTGTTTGCACCTGGTAACAAAGGTTTGAGGTATTATAGTTACATTTGGTATTAAAGTGTGAAGTGTGGTGTCTTTTTAACGTGTATGATTGACTTTTTTCTCCTTTAGTGTGGTTGAGATGTCAGATGATGCAATCCTATTCTCATCTACATAGTTCCACAAAAGTCCTTCTGCGAGACAATCTAAAGCCATCTTCTCAATGCATTTGGTCAGTTATTTTGAAGCCCCTTTCTAAACAAGCTCCAGTAGTTATCAGCACATAAAAAAAGACTTTAAAGGTTTGGTGACTTCTCCAAAAATAAAGTTAACGACGCATTTTTATACATATTATCTAAAGTTACTCAAAGTTACAAAACATCATGACTTCATTGCTTGTTTAACCACAGCGCTGAACCAGTGCCATGCTAATTCATGTTAATACAACAGACAATAAATATTGTTACCTTTATTAGTTAGCTTTACTAAGCTAGCATATTCATATATGCTCCCCAGTTTCCAGTTTATTAGCGCTTTGAGGGCAGGGACATGATATCTACCATCTTTACTGTTACTGAATTTTCCCATGGACTTTAGAACCAGACATTTAATAGCGGACCATGCTAACACTTTCATGGCGAGAATCTATGTACATTTTTCTCTTTTCCATAGTATGTGCATATATTAATTAATATCAGCGGTTAAGTTGTCTCCCCACTTTTACATATTAAGTGTACATGTTACGTGAATTCCTGAATTCCAAAAAAAAAACAAAAAACCACTCCTTAATAAATTTAATTAGGTAGAACTGAACCTCTCAACTTGGTAATAACTTGCTGTGACATTGAAAAATAGCTTTCCTGTAGTTGCACAAACCAAGAAATCATTGGGGGTATTAATTAGTCTCTTACCATCAGACTTGTTTATCCGTTTTGCAGCACTGCTCTTATTGTGGTCTTCATTGTATTCTGCAATGTTCTAATTTCCACAACTGTTTCACAATTAATCAATATGAGTGTTTACACTGAGAGTAATATTGAGTGTTTGGTTAATAAGATTCTTCCCCTGGATGCTGAACTGTTGACTCAAGATGACATGGATAGTAAATTTACAGCTCTTATGACTGTTCACTCTCTCTACTTTTAAGTTTATCTTTGGATGCTCTACAATATAAAGTACATTTACTTCACAAAGTTTACCTTCTATCTACTTCAGCATCAGTACCATGATAGTAAGAAAGCTCTGTGATAAACTTCCGTATGGTTATTTGTTCCTGGAAAACTCTCTTTGGACTTGTGAGGGTGTATTTGTGATTGTGTGAAAAATTCCTACATTCTCAGGCAGCTTAAATGTTTTGGACCCATAATGATCCAAATCCAGCAGGCCCAATAAACCAGCCAGTGAAACAAGAATAACGAGCAAAAACAAAGTTCAAGACATAAAGCTCCCTAATGAAACAGAAACCAATGTCTCATGGTTGATAAACATGATAAACATGTAACTTATTCTCTTCTGTCCTTATTCAACAGAGGACAATTATCCAAAGCCAAAAACATCTCTCCAACCTCAGAAACATCTGAGAAAACATCCGCATTTGATGCTGTGGGATGAGAACTCAGAGACATAAAAACAGACCGGGACAGTTGTTAGAACAGGCAAGATTCTTTGTAATGTTAACAACCAGAACATCCCACCTACTGCTTTTTTTCTTGTTGTATGGATGCAGTTTTTATATATTAGTGGCCTCTTCTGTTCATTTTCAGCTCCATAATTATAATCCTTGAACTTTACTTGTGCAGCTTTGTATGAGTCATACTGCAAAATAATCCTTATTTATTCACAAAAGCATCTCCTCAGTCCGTCCCCTGTTTGAAAGAACTAATTTTAAGCCCCTCCCCTTTTAAGACTATCCTTCCTTTAAGCTTTGTCTGATTGGTTGCCCCTCACAGATATAGGGCTAGGCTTGAACAGGAAGTGGGTGGGGCTCCTGTACCTGCGGTCACCTCTCTGTGACATTACAAAGATTAGAGTAGAAAAACTGTGTTAAAGCAAGCATTTAGAGCAGTCTGCAGCCTAAGCTTTTAGCTCACAGGAATTACTGTACCTACCATCAGCCAGGAGAACAGGAGACACATGAAAGGAAGTCATGTAATATACTGCAGGCTACTGTAGCACTGAGGTTGTTGCACAGACAAAGTAAAACAAAAAGTACTTGGAGCCATTTGGTTTAAATATCCACATGTTCTGATGTTTCTTGGATAAGTGGTGCCACTAAATGAGAAAAGAAAATGCAGAGAGAGAAACAAGCCCAGCTCTGACTGGAAGAAATTAGATTTAAAGTCGCATTGACTGTCACAAAAAACCAAAAAACTAATGGATTTCATGACTTCACCAGGCTGCATTTACAGTGTTCAAAGTGCGAGGGAATCTGTTCCATCTGCTCTCTGCGCAGTCTGACCTGCAGTAATTTATAGGAATAGATTTAGAGCATTTTCAGAAAAAGAACAATTATAAACTTGCTGTGAGAGAAAATGAACAACAACACTATAATGTTGTGATTCTTCTGCAAAGTCATTTTCTGCTGTTGCATTTATGGATGAGTTTCTTTAATGAAGCCGAAGATGAAGAAGCAAGTAATGTGCAGCAATGTGGAATGATGAAATATCCAGCCAGTGGAAAACCTAAACACTCATACGCAGACAAATATATAGTGTGGTCTTTCCTTCACACGTCATTTTCTATTCTCTCACAGGGATTCACACAGAAGTCAATTCCTCTGATTACTGATTTACACAAGAAACAACACAACCGCACAGGTGGCCCGCCCTGGGCTCTTTTACCCCCTCTCCTCTTGCTAAACCAGAGAGCGAAAAATGGAGAAGCAGAAAAGAGAGGATGAAAGTGCTAACGTGTGAAAACATAATGGAAGTCAGCCTGAAGGTAAAGACTGGGATTACAAAGTGAATCCAGGCTTGGCAACCAGCTGGAACACTTTTATTTTGCATACACACGCTCGATACGCTACCATATTGTGGTTTGTGTTCCCATTCGGGGGGAAGCTCGGAGGAACGTGGGAAATGTGGCGAGTGAGATGTGTTAACTCAGACCGGGCTCGGCCGCTGAAATACACGAATGTGCAAATTTTTTAGGGTGATGACAAGGATGAAGCTGTCAGAGATAAAATAATATTTGCATGGAAGCTGTACACTGTATATAAATATGTAATCATCTTTCAATTGTGTAATCATTGATGATATTGATAATGATGATGATGATGATCTTTTCAACAACTGGCAATAAATATACTCCAAATTTACAGTAGGCAAAAGTATATGTTAAGACATTGTGGGCGGTTTGGCTGAAAGTGTACTGAAGGTCACCTAACTGGGGTGTGTTTCCATCCAAATTCATACTGGGTGCAAAAATAAATAAAAAATAAAAATAAAATACTGTGACTGTATTTAGTAAGTGTTCCCTTATTGTAGATCTACACAGTCTACCTCAGAGAGCTGAAGGACTCTAAGATGCTTTGTCCTCCAGTGTACTTTCATTGTTCCCATAGCTAAAAGGCTAAAGGGG
Organism: Astatotilapia calliptera; assembly: GCF_964374335.1. Taxonomy (NCBI): domain Eukaryota; kingdom Metazoa; phylum Chordata; class Actinopteri; order Cichliformes; family Cichlidae; genus Astatotilapia; species Astatotilapia calliptera. The sequence continues at coordinate 28,768,594 of NC_137437.1, forward strand.
TTATTCAAAGAAAAGGGACATGAATTCATGCCTTTCTTTGGAGGAGATTAAATACGATTTGGACTATAGACAATAATGTATAATTTAATGATGCCTGAAAATGTATTTGCAGGACTGCAGAGAACCTTTTTATATTTTTCATTATGAAAAGTCTTTGGATATATGAGAGGAGTAGGATACAGAGAAAAGTTCGCTGTTTTAAACTTTTAGAACTCTTAAGATGAGCAAAAATACAAAGTTTTTGGTACTTTGGGCTAAACACAACAAAGCTGCCATGGGTAGTTTGTTGTGTGCATTGTGCCTGATAAGTGCTAACAGGGTACATACACAATGCAATGAGTGTGGGAGGAAGGAGGTCAGTAGGAGCCCTCAGCAGATTTTGTTTTTTTGTTTTTTATTTTTTCTAGGGGCCACTTTGCCCAGACTGGAAACTATTCTATGACTCTTAATAATTGTATTTTTCAGTGGAACTACAGTGTTTTATGAGGATAGTGTTTCATATGTTATTTTTACGCAGCCATCACCACAAACAGAATCCCTTTACCTTCAGTTAAAGTAAAAAAAGAAAGGAAAAAAGAAACCTGGAACAATCATGTAATCAGTTTATATGACTGCAGTTTCTGGTAACCAACAGAGGTAGGCTAAGGAAGAAAGTGCTTCTTGGCAAATACTGTTTTAGTATGATATAAATATAAATGATCTAGATCAGAACATGTTGGGAAAACTATGATGTCATTAACTTTTTATCACAAAATGATGAAATGTTCTAAGACTGACGTAGCAACCATGACAACAACCATAGTTAGCCTCATCTTGAAGCATCTGACTTAGAAACTGAGACACTGCATGTAACTTGTATCTGGACTTTTCGTTTTGGCAGTAATGGTACTCACCATCAATCCATCCATTCATCCAGTCATCAATCCATCCACTACCATTTCCTGGTCCAAGCTGAGGTGTCTTGGCCTCTCTTTTTTTGGTCACCACTAGATTGACAAAGCTCTTCTTGGAGTTGGACGGATATTTTGGAGACATTTCCACCTCCTGTGGCTTTGAGGTGGCTGTGGCTTAGAAGTTAGAGCAGGTCATCTACAAATCAGAAGGTCAATGGTTCAATGTTCCAATCAAAGAATCCTTGGGTAAATTGCTCTGTGATGCGTTCATTGGCATGTGCATGAATGCTTTGAGAACTAGTCCACTTATAATTTTCTCTGGGTTGGCCACATTTGCAACGCTACCTAGGATACACACGAGGTATCCACGAGGCAGATGCCTCCAGAGTTCCTCACCCTATCTTTAAGCTTCAGCTCAGACAACTTTCAGTCAAAGCCCTTTTGTAGCCTTGATCTTATTCTTTGGGTTACCACCCACAAGTCTTACTCACAGGTAAGGTTAGAAATAAAGATCTGTAAATTCCAGTAAATCAAAATCTTTGCTTTCAGATAGAGGCACCATATCCCTCAGTGAAGGCATGATCATGACCCACCAAGAATGTGGGTCACCCTCCTATTCTGGCTAAGAAGTTCTGCTCATAAAAGTTACGAACAGAATCAGTGGAGAATCAACCTGATGGAGTCCAGTGCTAATTAGGAACGAGTCTTTTTGCTTGCAATGTGGACCGAGCTCATACTCTTGAATGTCACATCATGTTTTATACAACTTAAAACTAGTGACTGAGACCATAAACTCATCGCGAAAGTGTTTGTTGCGGTCACAGATGGAGTGGCCTCTCTGCAGCCAGTGTACTTCCTGTTTCTCCTGCTGGTCATTAGAAAGAAATCAGGTTAAAGTCCCTTCACTTTTTCTGACCTGGAAGCTCCATGCATCTTACATACGCAGACAATAAAATTCAATAAATAAATGCAGTAAAGAGTAATTAGATTATTTTATAATTTACTCTGTGAATTCTTCTAAAAATCACCAAACACAAGATGAATAAAGAACAAACATGTGACCTTGTCTTTCACTCTGGTTCATTTCTGATTAAATGAGATGTTAAATTTTCACAAGTGGCACACTATCTTAATGTCTATCATCTCACGCTGCCACGTGAGAGTTATGACCCTAAGTAGCTGACAACTTTCACAAAAACAATAACACAGCCTCCCACCTCCCTCCCACCATAACACTCTGTCTCCCATGAAGAGCCATAATATCCCTTTCTAAACAGGAAACAGACACAAAGAGAACACATGCCCTTGTGTATGCTTGGATGTATATCCCTGCGCCCCTGTGTTTGTGCACAATATGAAATGCATTACTGCTAGATTTCTGCCCGCACGGGGCATCTGCAGTCAGTGTGTCATCGCAGAAATATCCAGTTTATTGAGTTGAAAATCGACCATGAGTGAGTGCACTTAGCCTTTGTGGAGAGATGGGGGGAGGAAATGGTCAAATGCACATTTCCCTCCATGGTTTATTTATCCTTTGGTTGCCTCTGGTGTGCTCTGCTACATTGCTAGAAGCATATATGTTAAAAACTCACGAACAAATAAACAGTCCAAGTAAACAGACCACGGCTGACCACAAATGCACAAACAATTCGTATATATGAGGACAAAGAAGAAACCACCAGGGAGCACATACTATAGGACCCACACATAAAGCCTTTGATACAGCAGCTTCAACAAATCAATGACCACATGATCTTGATTATTGATTGATTGTATTATGGCTCCAAAGTTGTTGTGTTTGTTATATTAAAACCACAAATAGGCGCTCTGACCCAAGTATTGATGCATTCAAGAGGCATTTCTAAATGCCACTTAATGAAGCTGTAATTTCTGTCTTTAATCAGACGAGTAATTGCGACCTCAAGACTCATTTTAAAAATAGGAAAAGAAAGGGGGAAAAAAGGGTTTAAATTGTGTATTTCTCCATTATTGTGTAGTTAATTCAGCCAATATTCAGAATGATTGCGCAGGCCGGAAGGAAGGAGACAGAGAATGTACAAACGCACGAAAGGGATGATGGATGAGGCGTGCAGAGCGACTAATTTGTGACCGGCTGTTCACACCTCTCGGCAGAGGAGGCGGCCCCGCTGTGTGAGCCGTGTAAGGTTCTGATTGCACTGATGTTATTGAAGTGACGCTCTCTAACTCACAACACCTGGACCCCTCTGCACCGGCTGGCCTCCAAGCCTCGGCGCAGGCCAAGAGGACACAGCAGGGGTGGAGGCGATGGCGTCCTGGCAGGGCAGGGCTGGGCTGATATCTTGGCCAGGTCATGAACCCGCTTGCAGTTTGACATCCTCTGTTCATACTTAGAGATTTTATGAAAGGGTGCACGATGGGTAAGAATGTAGAAACTCCTCCTCGTCAATGTTATTGTTCTAACTAAATGGCTGTTCCTGAGGCTGAAAAAGTATCAGAAGCATGAAAAACTGCCATCCCTCTAACGTCCACTAGAGGCTCCAACAGTAAATCATTCACCATAGGCTCCCATTTTAAAATGTCCAACTTTAAAGCCGAATTAAACATGTTTACAGCTTGATACAAAAAGACTGATTTCCCCTGCATAACAACTGTATGGGAGTGAAAGTTTAACTTTTTTAGAATGATGTTAAGGTCTATAGTTAGGGTTGCAGCCTCTTTGACTGACACTTGGATGGTGGCACAGATGGCTGTAGCTGCTAGATGTCTTCTAGTCTTCACCTCAGCTAACTGGACCATGTTTGTGCTGCTAGTGCATTTTGGAGCATTTAAATTGTACTAAAAGGTGGTAAACATTAGACAACATACAGTTTTCAGCATTTTCAGCACTGGCGAGGTCAAAACTCCAGCAACAATTATAAAGAACTTGGCCACAAGTACAACATGTTTAGTTTTTGGCTTTATTGAAGCATCATGAGCCTCCTGTAGAGAGAAGTGATTCGAGAAGGAGTGAGTGTTTTGTTTTTTTCCTTGGTTGACGCATACATTTAGGTACAACTACTCAAAGAAATCTCCCTAAAACTCGTCTGACATTTTTGACCTTATTCCAAAGTCAGGAAAAATCTGAAGTCGCACAAAGAGATGAAAGTGACAAATGACTGAAATGATAAACTGATTAAAATTAATTATGTCAATTAAACTTTAATTTGCTTGCCAGTGAAGCTAAGCTCTGGTTTCTTTCATTCGATGACGTGTAAGCAATGCAGTTTATCTTGATTCAGGTCCATGTGAAGCGTCCTGATGCAATAAATCAAAATGTGTTTTTTTTATGCGGCTGAAAACAGTTAATGAGGATGCCTGTGCTGGTGACTTAGGACAATAAAAATTTACAGGACCCAACAGGCTTTGAGCTTCAAGTCGGGTAGGGGAAATTAATGTTGTCTGTTGTGTGAAGTTTGTTATGAGGAAGAAAATAATGCCTAGGTACAGCCTGATTATTTAAGATAAAAGTGAGAACACCAGTGAAATTAAATGTTATTGGTCTGCCAAAATATTTTCAGAAAAACTGACAGTTCCTTAAAAAATATACAGAGAGTTTCTGCCAAACACATTGACTCACCCATCCAAATCACTGAGTCCAGTCGTTCCAATGACTTGTGTGGTCATAGGTATATAAAATTAAGCACCTATGCATGCACACTGCTTCTACAAACATTTGTCAAAGAATGAGTCGCTCTCAGGAGGTCAGTGAATTCTAGCATGGTACTGTGATGCCACCTGTGCATCAAGTCTACTTGTGAAATTTCCTCATTCCTAACTATTCCACTGTGAACTGCTAGTGTTCTTATAGCAAAGTGGAAGCAACTGGAAACAACAGCAAATCAGACACAATGAGGTAGGTAGGAGGGAAAATCACAGAGGCACTATTGCTGAGGAGCATAGTACCCCCAGAGTAAGTCGCTATAGACTTCCAAACATCATGTGGCTTTTGGATTGGTTCAGAAGCTCTGGGTCAAGAGCATAGTGGAATTGGTTTCCATGACCAAACAGCTGCATCCAAGCCTTACATCACCAAGTGCAATGCAAAACACCAGATGCAGTGGTGTAAAGCACACCACCACTGGACTTCACAGCAGCAAAAACAAGTTTTTTGGAGTGATGAATCACATTGCTTCGTCTGGCAGTCGGATGGACAAGTCTGAGTTTGATCTTTGCCAGAAGAACAGTACTTGTCTGACTACTGTGCCAAAAACAGTGGGATTTTTTGGATGTTTTTTAAGAGTTGCACCCTTATGCTGAATCATTAAAAGTTCCGTTCAAGGTTCTTTATTTGTCACATGCATAGTTATACAAGTATAACACACAGTGAAATGTAGCCTGACACGCTCCTCGACATGTGCAAAAATGGGGGGGGGGGAGAACAGAGGAAGAACATTTTCTTTATTTATATTGGGTGAATGTGCAGTAGTAGCAGGAGGCAGGTGAATTCTGTACATTAATATGAATAGACATCTGACTATTTTACAGGATAGACAATATAAACATATTTAAAATTAAAGGAATTTGGAATGTACATTGTGCCTTGGTTTAGAGTGTTTGGAAGAGTCCTGTCTCAGTCAATTATAGATGATGTAAGAGGGCGGGTGTGTGTGTTTAGGGCCCAGATGGCTTGCGGAAGCTCCTCTTGAGTCTCTCTGTCCTTGCCCGGATGATGCGGAACCTTCTACCAGATTGCAGAAGTTGGAACAGTTTGTTGCCAGGATGGGACGGGTCCTTCAGTATCTGCGCTGCTCTAGTCTGGCATCTCCTGGTGTAGGTGTCCTGAAGCAGGGGGAGAGCAATCCTGCAGCAGCGTTCTGCTGTACGGATCACTCTCTGGAGAGCTTTTTGGTCCTTCACACAGCTGTTCCCAAACCACGATGTCATGCTCTGTGTGAGGATGCTCTCCACAGCGCCTGTAGTTCCAGTGAAACGTCTTAGTTTCACTGGAGCTAAGACATTTTGGGCAATTTGGTGCTCCCAACTTTGCAGGAACAGTTTGTGCATTGGTGCACTTTCATGTTGGAACAGAAAGAGGTCATATTAAACCCAACAGATTAGGGATGGATGTCACTCTGTCTTCTTATGAAGGTGACTAGTGAATATTTTTGGCAATATAAATGATCTAAACAATGTACTTTTTTTCTCAGAAACAAAATTAGGACAAGTTTTGATAAAGTTCAACTCCTTTATACAACCAAAAAGGAAAAAAAAACCTTTGACCTTCATGACTGTTTGGACTGTACATGTGCCAGTAGCCACAGCCACCTGTGTCACCATCCACCTGTCAGTGAAAGAAGCTGCATGTCTAAAAATGCAAACTTTAAATCATATTAGCGCTTAAACAGGTAACGTTTTTTTTAATACAGTTGTTAGGAAGGAGGAAAGTGTTAGACCAAAACAGTTTGGGGGGGGGGGGGGGGGGGGGTTCAAGTAACCATGTTTATTTCTGCTATAAAATTGGGCATGTTAACATGGGAGACTCCTGGGACTGACTCACTGCTGGAGCTTCAAGTGCATGTTAGAAACTGTAGGGTTTAACTTCATATATCAGCACCAGGAGTTGCTCAAATGAGACTATTGTTTGCTAGCTTACAGGAAAAGACGGTGGTTAAGGGTGAGATTAAAACACATTTAAATGTAATTATATAAAGAGTAGAGCTTTTCAGGTTTGTGGATATTTCTGTGCATTTAATTTGCAGTGTAGTATGCACTGCATTAAAAACACTATCTAGGGAAACACTGAGTGTTTTAACTGGGGAAATATAAATGAATTAAAAGATGAATTACACCATCAGATCAGAGCTGGTTAATTGAACACATACTGTACACACTGCAAATTACATGTTCACTCGTGCTTCGGGGCATCCATAAAATCATAAACTAATATATCCAGTAATTAAAAACCAGGGCAAAGTATAAAGGCTAAGATTATATAATCTGACATTAAAAAAAGTAAAGTGACATTCACACTCTACTTTTTTTTTTTTTTTTTACACACTGACGTATGGGTGGGTTATTGCCTAACGAAATATCCACCAGGCTTGATATCGAAGTTTCAAACTGGGCACACACTCCGTCTGGCAGGAAGGAATGAAACTCCGTTCGCTTACATGTTCTGACCCGCTTCAATATAACACCACGCTGCACATTTAGCTGACCTTCTCGCACCTTTACTGAGCTATCCGTGTCATATGAAAGACAGGCCAGACCTTTCATATGTCCATAAAGTTTTAACAAGCCTCACACACAGGTGGGGGGAAAGGGGAGTAGAGACATTCTTGTCTGATGAACACGTCCACATTTAAACACCAGGAGGACATCTTGGTTAATGCCACAGGGTCAAACACGGGGGATCTTATACTGGGGATGATATATGATATCTGCGTGCACTGCCAGCACAACTGCAAACACAATCTGGTTTTATCAGCTGTCTAACACCATCAATTCTCACAGAGTGGACTTTTATTTAGCGTGAACACGGAAAAACAAGGCCTTTTTATTTCTGATGCTGTATATCAGCAGGAAGCCTTCATGATTCTTTTCCTAGTTCATTCCCACTTATCTTTGATCATTTGTTGTTGTTGTTGATTCCTAATCTTTCTTTCCTTTCCACAGTTCAGTGTGTTAGCACCAAATAAATCTCTTAAGTTTTACAGATATTATGAACATTTATATGAATATGAAAATGTCATGATAGACTAGACTCATTTTTCAGACATTTTTAAGATGTCTGAACGGTGACTAAGGTCACAGGTCACTGCTTTCTAAGCATCCCAAAATTAAGTTTTATTAATACATTTCACACTGCCAGCAATCTCCTACAATCACTTGCCAACTAGTTGGGACATAAGTATAATTTTGCTGCAAGTTTTAAACTCACAGGTAAACTTTATGTATACTTACTTGTGAACTTTAGTCTACTACAGGAAAATGTATTAAGGGAAGTAGTTGAATTGAGACAGTAACAGTATCTTCATTAAAAAGTTTTTTTTTTAAATACAGGTTTTCACAGGACTCTATCTAGTCCTCTGAAAAAAATAACTGCACTCTTACTGCATCGATAGGAAGTACAAGGCCATTTCCAAACTATTTGAGGTCCATCATGCTACAGTAAAAAATGTAACTAAGTGGAAAACATTCAAGAGAAGTGCCAGTCTTACCAGGAGTAGACATGCCAGCAAATTCACTCCAAGGTCAGGCCATGCAATGCTCAGAGAAACTGCGAAAAAACAAACAAACGACAACCCCAAAAAACCCCAAGAGCTACATCTCAGACTCTGCAGGCCTCACATAGCATTTTAAAAGTTAAAGTTGATGAAGGCAAAATTAAAAGACCAAACACGTATGGGTTGGTTGGAAGGGCTAAAAAACAACATGGCAGCTTGACTTAGGTTTGGTACAAAGAGGAGTCTGACTGACTCAGTGACTGCAAGCAAAGTATTCTAGAAAAAAATCTTTTGTAGCATCTAAGCCACTCTTCTTTTTTCTAACTGGACAATGTTTCTGATCTGGGACCTCAGTGCACATATGAACATTTGGCATACGAACAATAACAGTATGTGTACTGTTATCGCTACGTGTTGGATACACTGTGTATGTTAACGCAGGTCAACAGCAAGCCAAACTCAATTTTCATGAGCCAGGAAACTGAGCGTCTTGCTCCTTTATTACAGTCTTCTCGACGGCTTACAATCTTTTACAACTGTAGCTTGAATAGCTCGATGAAAGTGCTGAGTGAAACTAAAAAATAAACCAGAAAATAAAATATCCTTTAGCTCTTTGACATTGTGAAATAAATGCACAAAAGAAATAGTTAGTGACAGAAAACATGTATCAAAGTTAGTCTTAGCTGCTAAGTAATGATAAACAATAGTTTTAACAATCCTCTGATATGCAAATTAGATCGCTAGCATCATTGCTATGTTAATAGACCATGCTCTAAGCAAAATCCGCTTCTGGGATAAGGCTAATTCCTGGCACAAACACATTCACAAAACGATCTCTAAATCAGCTCTTATAAACATATAAAACAACCAGAACATGTAATAAACTTACAGCCATTGCTTTCGATGGTGTATATAAAGATTCAGGCCACAGGAGATGAAGTTTAAACACAGATAGGCAGGTTTTCTGTACAATGCTTTTCCCGACTGACTGCAGCGTCTGCTTCCCACAATGCATTGCGAACACAGATTACTCCTTCAAAATAAGATACAGAAAAACTAATGCTGACTGTATAGAACATATTTTTAACTAAATGACTCTCTTTTTTAACATAAATTACCACAGATGAAATATGACATTTTATCACTAAATTATTATGAACCATTTTTTTTTAAATCTTTTACTTGGGACAGAACAGTATGCTTTTTCCATCTGTCCTTGTTCTTGTTAAACTGCCTCTAAAACACAATATTCAGTCGCATTCCTGTGAAGGTCTGGTTGCTTTTATCTACAATTTCTTTCTGTGGACAAATGTAGCAAATAAGATAAAGATGAAAAAGGACAAAAATCACACGACAATGAGGTTCACCTTAAGGGCCAAATGTAGGATTTGGTAAGAGTGGCTTGTCTAAAACATAGAAGAGTGTGGCAGAGGTGAAGAAATAATGGTTTGACCTTAAAATGATGGTGAATTGAAGTGCACAAAGGAGACACCGGCCACAGTGCAACTTTGTCATTCAGAGATGATGAAACGGAATAATAGTTATTAATGCTCTCAAAAGAATATTGCCTGATGGTAATGATGAAGCTTGATAACAATTTCAGCTTGAGTGTACGAGGAAGAATACCTGACTTAATTAACCCAAATACAAGGGAAGATAGGCAGCTAAAATTTAACACTTCATTATTAATGCAGACTAATTACAACTGAATTTAATTAACTCCAGATCTGCAGTGCGACAGGTGTTCAGTGAAGCAAATTAAACACCAAGGAGAAAGAAAAATTTACTCCTAAATTATCCCCATTTTCAAACATAATAAATACATCTGATTTTATGTGTGGAAAAGAAGGTGCTTATCATACTTAACTATGCTTTGTCCAACACGTTCTCACTCCCAAAGCGTAACATTTTACGCTAGGTGCCAAATCGTCAACATATTACGTTTTCGGCTACCCACCACGTTCCTAAATGACGACCTCGGAAAAGTGAGGAAATATGACAACCGTATGGACTCAATCTACACATGTTTGCTCTTTTTCTTTAAATCGCTGAGAAACACGCTATTTAACATCATTAAAGTCCTGGTTAAGATCAGGAAAAAGGTTATGGGCTAGGGATAAGGTTAGGTTTAGGGCTGGAATACAGGGCTGGAACGTCTATTACTGCGGCAGCGCCATTGCACTGGATTTCAGCCATAACCCGCCACGTACCATAAGAATGCCGAAGGTCTCCTTTCGCGTTCCTCAGGAACGCCGCGGGACGTGACAAAACGTCGGCATGTTACGCCTCGGGAGTGAGAACGGGCTGGCTTTGTCCAGTAGTAACAAAAGCTGCTCACCAGCCCCTTATCAATATTATTCTTAACGCATTATATTGTATTTAATTTGGGCTGCTTACTGACCAGCTGTTTTTTTTTTTTTTTTGTATAAATCAAATCAACAACACTACAAATCTTAGCTAGTCTCAGTTGTTAGCGCTGTTTCTACTTTTTATCCTAAGGTAGTTCCGGCAATTTATCATTTAGAGTTCTAACTTTCAAAAACAAAGCTAATGAATTAATTTACTTTATGAAATCTTTAGTAGGGTTTTTGATTTTAAACTCTAGTAGACATTCAGGTTTTGCACTGTGCTGCATCGCGCTGGGCCAATGTAGCATCTTAGCTAAAATGCAATCATGTTAGTTTCTTATCATTTTTGTCCTTTTACAATAAGCAGCTACTTTATTAGAATATTAAACGAATTAAAGTAATGTAAGGATAAGCTACATAGATCAACTACATCATGAATTTAAGCATCTGCTCTTTGAAGATAGTGTAGTTTGATTTTTGCTCATTAGCAGACAAAGCTAAAAGCATAATGGAGAAAGCACCAATCAGTGTCTTTCTGACCTGTAATTTTGCAATTTTGAACATTTTTACAATATAACACAACTTCATACAATATAAACAATTTAAATATTTGCACATTGTGAATATCTTAACATTGTGACAGTGATGCATAACTACTTGCACTTTAAAAATTTAAATACCAAGGGTACATCCTACCCTTGTGTACATAGCACTGGTTTTACTTCATTTATTATTTTCTATGCTAATAGTTAGTTAGTTGTATATTTAGTTGTGTGAAGGGAACTTGCAAAGTAAGAATTTCATTGCTCAGGTGGACCATTTGTATTTTGTGGTGTATATGACAATAAACGTCTTGAATCTTGAAAGCTGTTCTCAGACAATAATTTGAAGCACACAAATTATTTTTGATCCCACAACAAGAAAAAACAGGTAACATTCATTTTTGCCAAAGCTCCCTTAAGCTAGCCTTAATTAGCCACAGTCCATGCAGGCAGCTTGCACAGTGAAGTCTTGAAAACAAAAAATAAAAAAAGCACACATTCAAAAACTGACGGCAGCAAGATGGCTAAAACTGAACGGAAGCTGGTGTTGTTTAGTCAGAATGTCAACTACACTGGTTACGAAAGAGTTGTGAACAGATGCCCAGAAAACTTTCTCACTCACAAAGACTAGTGGTATTATCACCTGCTTTTTAAAATAAAAACCAATTCAAGTTGCTTATGTTGGTGTACATGTGACTTCTATCTCAGTCATTACATGGTGTGTGTCAGCATTTACAAACCCTGTGATGTAACTGATTATGATAAGTGCCCAGTCAGTTAGCTTGGTAGGCTAAGAAGTAGGACCCAGAGAAAGTTACAAAAAGTTTTTGTAACTCTTGTGGTGCAACAAGGATGCTTAGGCGGTGTTCAACAAGTACTATTAGCTGGTGTCGAGCCAACTTGGAACCATTTTACAATCACAACTAGAGTTTAAGAAAAGACCACCAGATTGCAGTTATTCAGCAATGAAATGTTTGCTGGTATTTTTGATGGTTTAAGGCTGCGTTGTGAGGAGCTCGTCTCGTCTTTGTGTGTTTGTGCGTGTGTTCAGGTCATTATTTTGTTCTTGTCATGTTATTTGTCTCTGTGAAGGCTAGATTGTAGCGTCACAAGTTTTTGTGGTCCCCAGAAAGAATAACTGGTTGACTGCTGTAGCTAATGGGGAGCTTAATAAACTAAACTAAACTAAACTAAACTTATTGTCTGGCCAGAGCACACAAACACTGGTGTCCTTGTTGCTCTCTCTCACTCTGACACAAACACATACCAAGAGTTGAGCGTCTGTTTCTCGTTGTGAGAGTTTTTCCTCCTTCTAGAGCTTCCTAGCCAATGCTGATGAGCCCTGATGCCATTAGTGTTGATTTCATGTGACAGCGATGAAACCGGATAATGAAAATCAATAAGGCAAGCTTCTCTAACCCTGCAATTGTCAACTTTTATAAATCCCTCTCTTGGCCGGGACAGACCTTCCTCGGCTGCATACAAACACAAACAGATTGTGCATGCATGCAGACAACAAAAATCCACTCAAACGCATGCACACACAGAGATATGCATGCTCACTGCAAGCATTTCCTGCTGCACAGAGGTCAGAATTAATGGATTCTAAAATCAGTGGATACCGCATTAACCATGCAACATTTAAATGAATAAGTGGAGAGTCATAATTTTAATAAGTTACTCATTACGCCTGTTAAAGGTCAAACATTTTTGTTGTCTGTTTATATGCTTTTCTTTTCTCTTAAATATGTGTTGCAGTCCCTTCTCAGGCAAAACCGCTAATCAAATGTAATTTCGGCACATTCCATTAAACCACATTTCCATGGGCTGACCTCCCTCCCTCCCCAAGGCCCTTTTGTTTCCCTGTATTTTCCAACTCTCTCTGTATTACATTCACAGACACAGATCGATTCTCGGTCTCTGCAGCCTCCAAGTTAGACAAATTGCATTTACCTGCTCCACAAATGCTTCAAATAGAGAGAACAGCGGATAATGAGAAAACTGGCAAACAAGACGCAGGAAGGCGTTAGGAAACTAGAACAACGACAAGCCTCACTGCCATTCCATCACGCTGATGCAGAGTGTGCTGTGTTGATTGTTTGCGGATTGGAGAAATGGGTGGATGCTCTCTGAGCACAATAGGCCTTGATTCGTTGGCTGAATATTCTGTCTCTCACTCACACACACACACATAAACAAAAAGAGCGAATTGACAAACTTTCTTCCAAAGATTCAGCTTTTGATCGTGAATCACGCTTCACCTTATTTCTTTTGTTTCTTTCTGTGAACCTTCAGTCAGATGCTGCAGCTCTGAGAGGTGCACATCTGTAGCTTTCCTTCCAGCTTACCTCTTTCCTACTCACACGACTTCTGGCAGACGCTGCTGCTCTAGGGAACCGAAGGACAAGAAAATGGCTAATGTTTGTTCATCCCACAGCGAGAAGATGTGTGTGCAATCACAGCGAGGGACTGATGATAGCCTGTGTTTTCAGCAGAGGGCCTTACGTCCTTTTGAGGGTGGGGAGGGGAGCACAGACTCATGAATATCTGGCACCGCAGCTGACAGTGATTGGCTATTGTTGCGAGCCGTGCGGCCTTGTCTGTGCTCATTGCCCGTGCATCCGACAACAAACAGCAGCAGCCTCTCATCCCACCTCTGACGGCGGACTCGACAGTTTTAAACCACATGGAACAAAAAGCAGTGTGGCTGTAATTGTGCGCAGTGAGCTCATATTAGTTTAATTGGGAGATGATAGCTCGCCCATCAATTTTGTCCTTGGAAAAAGGAAATCCATTCCCCGCAAGGTTCAAACAACAATAGTTCTCATGAGGTTTTGGTTGAAGGAATATTGTGTTAACCTTTAAATGCATGGGTCATTTTTCAAACACTATTACATTCCTTGGCGACTTGACTAAGGCAAATGAAGCTCATATTTTAATCATATTCTTTCTAACCTTTTCAGAGTGTATTATAACAACAAAACACTAAATATAAAATATATGCTTTTGCTATTAATAAAATCGTTCATAGATCATCGATTGAGGTCAGGAACATGTTTGTTTTTTTCATCAATCTTGTCATCTTAAACTTTGTGCTCATGCTGTGTCTTACATTGCACACAACAGCTAACGACCTTAATAAGTAATAAAGAATGATGTCACCTGTTGATCGCTATTTTTATGGTCAAGAAAGGATGGACAACAACTTTTATGTGTTTTTTCACCTTTTAACATCAACCTTTTAACACTAGGAAGGCCCAGAGCCCAGCCATTTGGCTTTTCTACCTTTAAAACCCGGAGAGCAGCCAAATGGCTGGTAGGCTTTTAGCTAAGCTTTAGCTTCAGGCAAGTGGAAGCTAAATTGGCTAGTCATTCATATGTAAATTGGGTTGTTACCTGGGAATTCTGGAGGGAGGGGAGTGGGGGTGTGTGGATGAGGGGGTGGGGGAGCTGCTAAAAGCGGTGAGCTTCCTTTTGTTTCATCTTGATGCATTCTCAATCATCCAGGGAAACAAATCTCCAAAAGTCACCAACTTGGAGTGTTTCAGTTTGCCATCTTAGGGAGAAATCAACACACATGGGTGTATGTCCTTTGTTGCTGAGATTTATTGATAAAAACAGTACAAAAAATCAACCATTTGTACACATTTTTACAAATAATTATAAAAAGTGAGTGAGTACATTTCAACATTTTCAGCAATCACTCACAATCCTGGCACTGCCATGGTATCTGTAGTCTGCATTTACCACATGTGTATCTGTTGCAGTGAACACATCGCACAGTGGCATGATTGTTCTTGCAATTGTGTTTGACCTGACACATGGCTCTTTTTCCAGGGCTCGGTGTGGAGGGTTGTGTCAAAGGCAACTGTTCTTTTCTTGCCTTCTTCGCAGCTACATGAGAGTGAGCTAACTCCCTTGCAAGCTCCACCAGGAAGTCCACCCGTCTTTCCTTCGTCCCGGAGCATGCTTGATACAGCACATGTGCATTCAGTGCTGCCATGTCAATCATGTTATAAAACACGGCAACTGGCCAGCGCCGTGTTCCTCTGCGGACAGTGTACTCCCGAACCATCTGGTCCATCACATCCACGCCACACTTTGTTTTGTTGTAAAGGGTGACAGTGTTTGGCTTCCTTTTGGTAGTGTTATCAGTCTGAACCACGCCGTGCATGCTGCTAAGAATATAGACTGTCTTCTTCCGTTTGGCCGCATACGCCGTCAGCGTGGCAGCAGAGGTTGAAGGAATGGAGAGTTTAAATGTTAGTTGTAAACAGCTATATCATATAATAACTGCAGCTGTAGCTGTGATCAGACATCCCCCTGCAGGCCCTGAAGCTGAGCTCTGAGGTCCTCACAAACCTGCTGGAGCCAGCTTCCATCCTGGGGAGCACGTTTTTGTGTTTCAGCGCGGGGCGAGGCACAAAACCCAGATGGTCCAGATGGACCAGATGGTTCGGGAGTACACTGTCCGCAGAGGAACACGGCGCTGGCCAGTTGCCGTGTTTTATAACATGATTGACATGGCAGCACTGAATGCACATGTGCTGTATCAAGCATGCTCCGGGACGAAGGAAAGACGGGTGGACTTCCTGGTGGAGCTTGCAAGGGAGTTAGCTCACTCTCATGTAGCTGCGAAGAAGGCAAGAAAAGAACAGTTGCCTTTGACACAACCCTCCACACCGAGCCCTGGAAAAAGAGCCATGTGTCAGGTCAAACACAATTGCAAGAACAATCATGCCACTGTGCGATGTGTTCACTGCAACAGATACACATGTGGTAAATGCAGACTACAGATACCATGGCAGTGCCAGGATTGTGAGTGATTGCTGAAAATGTTGAAATGTACTCACTCACTTTTTATAATTATTTGTAAAAATGTGTACAAATGGTTGATTTTTTGTACTGTTTTTATCAATAAATCTCAGCAACAAAGGACATACACCCATGTGTGTTGATTTCTCCCTAAGATGGCAAACTGAAACACTCCAAGTTGGTGACTTTTGGAGATTTGTTTCCCTGGATGATTGAGAATGCATCAAGATGAAACAAAAGGAAGCTCACCGCTTTTAGCAGCTCCCCCACCCCCTCATCCACACACCCCCACTCCCCTCCCTCCAGAATTCCCAGGTAACAACCCAATTTACATATGAATGACTAGCCAATTTAGCTTCCACTTGCCTGAAGCTAAAGCTTAGCTAAAAGCCTACCAGCCATTTGGCTGGTGGCGGGTTTTAAAGGTAGAAAGGTAGAAGCCTGGGACTGCCAGTGTTAACCAGCAACACTACAGTTAGGCTTTGCTTAGGACCCAAATAGTTTTTTAATCCTGAGACATCAAAGTGATCATCAGCGATGAACCAATACGAGCCACGAACCCCAAGGAACAGCTGAGGTGGTTATAACTGTGGACAAACTAAAATGGACGACATGTACAGATTCTTCAGGTCATGTTTGGCTTTGACTGGTGAAGCTGATTCAAGTTGATTACAGCTATCTCACCTCACCTCATCACATCTGCCTGAGGTAGTACTTTCTGAAATCCATGTCATGCCCAGTTTGGGACTTTTGTCCTGTGTCTGGCACTATCCTTCCCAGTGAACCTCAGGACACGCCACTGCATTTATATTCTTTTTTTTAATTTCCAGCTAAAAAAACATCCACACCGAACCTGCTTCACAGCAGGGGAGGCCAAGCAGAACCTCAGGCTGTGTAGGTAAGGGTCAACTAGATTGGATGCAGCAGAAATAAGATGCAATACTAGAGCTACTTTAGTAGTATTAGGCAGCATCTCTGACTTTAATCTGACAGTCTTGGCAACCTTCCTAAAAGTTTGCACTGACTCCCAATAACAGATAAGGCCTGCTACAGGAACAGGAATATTTAGAAAAAAGGGTTAAGTCGAAGTTAAAAAAGCATCATCAGTGGTATCAAAAAGTCACCCACTAAATAGTCGTTATCAGTGTAAGCTGCCCTGTAAATATAAGCAGTAGGACACCTCCTATACAAGACCAGAATCCATCATTATCATTTATTCTGCTCACTGAAGTAAAACTAACCAACAGTACAGAGACTACTTCTTGCCATTGTGTGAAGAAATTAATGTTTGATGTGACCACAGAAAAGGCTGTGCAGATTAAAATAACCTTACTGTAAATATGAGAAAAGCAGCGCAGAGTACATTAGAAACTGTACATCAGAATCTAGTGAGAGGTCAGGGTCTGAATCCAGAACTTGGTTTACCTGTTGCTGACTTAAAGTATACATATTTACACTTTAACCAAAAAGAGGAACTAGAGGGTTAACCCTCACATGTTCAATGAGGCAAAACCCATTAACAGAGTGTACAAATTGGTGGAGGATGCTGTTTCCTGACGAGGAGCATTAACAGCTGATATCAACCTTTTCTTGAAAGGATAACATTGAAAACACATGCAGTAAAGACCATGGTTACAGATCATGGATTCATTTTCTGGGTTTAATGGGTTTATGTCTTGCTTACAGGAAAACAGTGTAAATCTGAGCCACGATGTTACGACGAAACACATGGAAATGGGTTGCAGCTTCGTGTGTCCTGATGAGTGGGGCATCTGTGTTGACTTGAGATTGAGCAGATAGAAGCTGAGAGAGGAACACAGTAAAACGCTTCAGGAAATCCACAAATGAAATGCCAGACCTCCTTCCTTGTCCAATCTATTTCCTATGTAATCTCAGCTCTGCCTGTTCACCTTGTTACACAGTAACAAGCCCAGCAACCATACTATGGTCCGACTCTCATCAATCAGTCATTATCACCTTCCTGCTTGGATCTAGAAACTAAATGAAAAAGACACTAATAATTGGAGGATTAGACAGCATCTGAAAATCTTTCTTCTTGCAAATAATCTTCAGTCATAGTTTTAGATGTTGGCACAGATATTTCCCTCTTTCCTCAAACTTTTCTTTGTTTTTGGCAGTTGACCTCTCTTGCTGTGACTTCCAGCAACCGGAGGCATGTTCTCCTTTTGCATGCTAATGAAATATTAGTCATCTAAGCTCATCTTGCTGAGAGCATTTTGACTAGCGTGTGTAAAAAAAAAAGTTGGAGGCGTATGTTCTGCGTGCCAAGCTCATTAGACATGGTTGCAGAGTCTGACACTGTAAAACTTTGGGTGAAATTGCTTAAAAGCCTCTGTGTAAAAAGATATTACTTTTCCTTGTCAAATGGCAAATAAAGTCCAGTTAATCTCGGTAAAGCCTATGCTGGCCAAAGGGAAACATGTACAAACAAATCTATGAAAAATGAACTATATGTTTCTAGGAAATTAAATTTTAGACCGCAAATGCTCTTCCTTGCCAGCCCAGCCTCTTCTACCCTCCAGACACAAACCCTAAGGCAGCTGACATCAACGGTCTGTCCCATTTCTCTCCATCATCATCTATGTGATGTATTGGACTATAAATATTTATGCGAGATCAATCTGGTCCCATGACATTTATAGGACACAAAAAATATTAAAGCAAATATGCAGTATTATTCTCCAGAAACAGTGCCAGCCTACGAGGAAAGAAATGTTTGGCTCAAACTGTGCTGGCTCAGGATGATTTACAGTGTGAAGACGACAGATACAGTCATGCTACTTGCTCTAGGCAGTGCTTATTCTTTGAGCTCAGTGCTAACACATTTTTAGCATGATAAACATTATTTTGTGTAGTACTTCTAGCTGGTATTTTTAGCCATGTGAACAGTTGTAGGAATGCTAATGTTGGACAATGCACCGCTTGCTGCATATAGAAATGTCTATCTGATGGCTTTCTTTGGCATTCAGGCTAACAGTAGGCTAGACCCCACTCACTTAATTTATTTTTATTCTATTCTATTTCAGTGTCATTCAGAACATACACAGGTTGGCGCACATTAGAACATAATTTTGGTGCATATCTTGACTTAAGTATTGGACTGAACTAAAATAATTTTGATTTCCAGACCAGACTGTGTAATAAATATAAATATATATATGTATATATATATATATATATATATATATATATATATATATATATATATATATATATATATATATATATATATATATATATATATATATATATATATATATATACACATACCACTGTGAGATCACTCACTGATTTTAAACTGAACATTTTGGAGCATAAGTGTTATTGGTTGGGCTTCCATCATGTTGGTTTTTTAACCTAGGAGTTACCTTATACAGATAAAAAGTGGATTTATCAGCTAAAGCTAGCAGGCTTGCTTAGCAAGCTGTGTCTGTGAATTGTGCATGAAGCACAAACTCCTGGGACACCTACAGCAGGCCATAATAAACATCAATATAATCCACACATGGCCATGCATCTAACTCGATTATCCAGGTGATGGGCCAGGTTGGGAGCCAGCTTCAAGTGGCATCAAGAGAAAATGCAGCTGTGACACAAGCCGATCCAAAATGTGCTTTTAGAGAATTGTTAATTTTATCCAAAAGTATTTTTTATCAGTAAAGTATAGTCCTTAACAAATTGAAAATACCACCTGTCATACAAAAACACCACTATTTTAGAAATCTGTCAAAAATGTGTTTAAACCAAAATTATTTTGTTATCTTTTAGTCTTAGAAAAATTCTCTGAAAAGTCAGAAATGAATTAAGCATCATACAAAACCACTAAAATTATTTTTTCTGTTAAATAATGAAAGTAAATAACTGTAATTTGTTATCTTAATAAAATAAAGTGATAATAATTTGAAGATTGTGCTTTAATATTTTTTTAGCTTTTCTCTAAATCAGAAAAAAAATCATGGACACCAACAATAACTATATTTTAGCATTAACTATTAAAGAGCTTGGTCATATCGGTGGATTAACCATTACAGAAACGTAAATATAATAATCAGTGCTGTTAATGTAGAGCTAGTGTGACAGATGTCTTTTGGCTGGTGGTGTAATGCATTTGTGAAGCACTGTGTGTCTCTCCTCTGTGTACTTCAACTTTTGCACTATTCATGGAAAATTATAAATGCAATGAGATGTGGAAACAAACAGTCACATTTTGATAGGCATTGTTTAAATTCGAGCGCATTTTTATATCATATTTATTGATTATTTCACTGTTTGTGTCATCCTTCACATTACAGTGAACTGACCCGAAGGGACAATAACATTGAGCTTTAGCATTAAACTTGAGGATTTGAAGATATTGATTTTAACCTTATTTTATTGTTTTGTACATACAAATATAATACAGCAGTTGATTGTTTTCTGTTTATCATATCAGTTTTATCATATTTGCTGCCCATGTGGTCAACATATTTAAAAAATTATGATAATAGTCCTAACATAATCCTCTCATGTCCAGTTGAGCTGATTTCTAGTATCAAGTAAGCCAAAATAAGAAAAATGCTTACATTTACTCAGAGATTAGAATAAAGACCTATAGAGACGTGTGTACCATTAGTATTTCCTGTAGTTACATTTTATCTTCAGAGGGTGAGAAGAAAATTTGAGTCAGAGCTGAAATCTTCAGCTTTTCAGACTACAAAAACCTCATTTCAACCTCCTATCACCCACTCTGCTCTCATCTTAACCTCAGAGTTTAGAACCTTTGAGGAGATGTTGACCACACCGCCTGCAGCCGAAAGCCTCTGGTCAAAAAGAACCTCTGGTGTGGCAGCCTCCCCCTCCACTACACCGAACTCCAATATGAGCACAGAAAGACCACAGCAGGAAATCACTCAGTCGACTGCTTCACTCAATGCGGAACACAAAGAGAGACCAACCGCGGGAAGATTTTTCTATCTCAACCTTGAACTTGGATGTTAAAGCAGCAAGAAGACCTGGAAAAGATTTTTTTTTCTGAAAGTTATTTTGCAGAAATGTTGCCACTTGTAAAAACTGTGTAAAGGTGAACAAGCCAGCAATGAGGGAACTTTGCCAGGAAGGGAGAAGAGTTAGATTTAGGTCCACTTATATCCCTTTTTATGGAATTTTAACCATCTGACAAATTCAGCTGGAGATTGTATAACAGAAGGATTATAAGATAGCATAGTCTAGTTTACGAATCTTGTTTACTTCGGGTAAAATAAACCTTAACCTTGCCTTTAATTGGGGACTTGGTGGAAGTTGAGAGGTTAACAGGGATGTTACAATTTTTACAAAAAAATTCTAAATGTTAGTTTAGAACCCTGAACTCTAAATTCATGTTGGGATACTTAACTTCTAAATGTGCTATTCCATCACAATCCACATCTGCATAAAAAGCATCCACACATGTATGTGGATATGAAGCCACACCCCAATGTTTTACCTTTCTAGGTAATTCTAGGTGCACAATTATGCCTAATGCGGATGGAGCAGTAAAAAGCCAGTCTGTCCATTATTGTCTTTGAGTGCCATTTACAACATTAGCAGGTTGCATGTCACCAGATGAAAGCTATTATTGATTCAAGCCCAACACTGTAATTTGGCTCTTTTTTCATTTAAATGTTGCTTCCTTCATTTTTGGTGTAAACAGAGAGCGGCAGCTTTCAGGCCGAGCAGTAAAACAACATTTATATGTGCCGTTAACGACTAAGAACAAGAAGCCAAAAGTCAGACTGGTGATTATTTGACGCATGAAGCTTTTACCTGTGCCGGTGGCAGAGCTCGAGGGATGACCTGATGCTTTGGTCTAGACCAGAACATCTCATCAAAGACTCCACCAAGTGGACGGATACGCCGACCTATTTAACATTCATTCTCTGGGGAAACGATCATTTGTTATTTGTTATCAGTTGAAAATTCTGAACATACCTTCTCGCAATGTTAATAAAGTGTGACACAAATGTGCATCATTAACAGGTTAAAGTATTATGCATTCAGGGGCATCTTGTGTCTGAGGTACACAATGTGTCCTCATGCTGGAGCTTCTGGATTATTTGTTCTTTTAGTGTTTTCTTCAAAGGATCTGAACACTACAACAGTCCAGTCGCTGCCACGCTTTCTCTGCCAACCAATCAGAGCCTATATCAGACTGTGGGTGGGGCTCATACTCCAATTGGCCTGAAACCTACATATGTGGTTAACATCATGTCAGGCATTTAGTGCTTTTGAACTCTTTATACGGTAAATGAACTGTGAAAACGAATAAAGTTCTTTGTGTTAGAGTTTTGACTTGCTCATTTCCCTTTATCATTCTTAATTCATGTAATATTATTATATTTTAGTTTCTGATGTTCCAATATTATCCCTCTGTGTCATGTTTGACGTGAGTTTCTGTGTTTAGTTGGTATCTTTTATACTGTTTCTCGTTTCTAGGTTTTTGTTCTTGTTTGTCTGATTCTCTTGACTGCTTTCACCTCCGTCCAATTAATTTACCGTTTACAAATAGCACTGTCCTTACTGTCATTTTATCACCTGTTCAGTGTCTGCTCCTGCTTTTTATGTTTGTGACTTTGAAATTGTTTTGCCCGTGTTTTTTTTAATTGGATGTGAATATCTTCTCGCCTTTTGTTAGATTACTGCTGGTCTTGCGTCTTGGGTTCCCCACATCTCGACACACAGCATTTTGTGACAGTCGGGGTATATTTGAACCCAAACTGTGGCCTTTTCTCAAACTAACCCGGTAGTTTTGGTACCTAAACTGAATGAAAAACTGGGTAAAAATGAAGCTAATTAGTAAAATAATGGCCTCACATGGGGTGTAACCTCAGTCAGCTTGGATGAAAGAATTGTGGGTTATGCCTCCACCAATGCTTGTTATGCTGCTGTTTTAAACTTCAAGGCTGGGGAGAGAAAAATAACACTAATTGAGTGTTTTTCTTTTGTTTTATAAAAACATAATTTTTGGAAAAAGGCTTGGCATTCTGAAAAATGATGTTCTGCTTCAATCGGAGAAGAAACTTCCCACATATATTCTGCACAATGAACTGCTTTTCTGCTATTATGTGCAATTTATTCTTATTGTAATTCCAGAAGTAATGCAGATGAAAAAGCCTACCTTCTGCTGCTGCTGCCTCACTCACACTCTGGAACTGCTTTGTGTTTGCATGCATTTACTGTAGCCCTCAGCAGCCTGCCCAAAGCTAAAAATAAAATCTGACAAGTTTTTCTTTCTCTGACTGAAAATATTTCTCACAGTGTGATCTTATCGAGCTACATGATTAAGGCTTTTGTTGCCAGTTACAGAGCAAATAATCTCTTTGAAGCAATAACAGCAATAACAAGCCTCCACCGTAAATTGGACTTCAAATAGCAAACACAAGAAATTAGCTACTCAGGGAAAAATGTCTTGGTTTGGAAATGTGTAAAAGTCATCACAAATTTATGTTCTTGATTTGTTAGATTATTTGTGCCTACTGATTGTTTTCTCCTCTGAAGCTTCCAGAGAGAAAAGACGATGCTGCTGCTTTTAAAGATGTGGTGAGAAAATACTTCATGAATGAATATTCAGTGCCCACACAGCAATATCTGAAGATGTTTTTCTTTTACTATATAATCTCTCACTGTCATCAGTGCTCTGTGTCTCCTTGGTTTTGACTTCTGTACCTTGTTGTCCTTCACCTTTGTTAGCTGAGTTTCCATCTTCATATTCTTTACTCTGGTGTCACAAGGGCAGCATGATTGAGTTATAACAAGTTGCATTTCTTGTGCGCAATATATATATATTTTTTTAATGAAATTGTAATTGTAGTAGTTTTAATGTTAAGATGCAGTATTTAAAACACTTGCCTGATCAGTTTAGGTTCTTGGATCATTCATTTTGTAAAGTGTGGTCTGATTACAGTTGGAGGGTTAAAGGTGTGCCACAGATGCTCGAGGCAGGAATCGGGTCTAACAACAAAGCAAAGCATTAATTGAAAGCCAAAACAAACATGAGAAACAATGGCAAAATAACACGGAGATAAGCCAACAAAAAACCTAAACTGGGGAAAAACTGAACAAAGATCTAAGAGCAGGGAGCGTGGGAAAACTACAGACCATGAACACAGAGGTGAGCAGACATGGGTAGACGAACAGACGACCTGACAATGAACAAAGGGAGACTGAGGATTTAAATACACGGAAGGGCAATGAGGGAAGTAGAAACACAGCTGACACAAATGAAAATGAGGTCACAGGGGAAACAAAACTAGACACACAGAACACGAAACACGAGACTATCAAAATAAAACAAGAAACTCTGAGATGTAGACTGACACATGAGATTGTCACAAAGGCGAATGAGAGAGGGAGTGAGGGAATACGAGACAGAGCGATGACGGGCTGGGGAACCATGGAATAAACATGGGAGAAAGGGGAGATGAGACATATTTACGTTTTCATGTTGTCTTGTCGAGATAACTAAACATAGCAGCCAAAAAGATACTCAAAAATAGAAAAAAAAACCCAAAATATTACACACAAAGAAATCACAAAACACCATTAATTCCAAAAGGCTGGGTCAAATGACCCGAGACCATGACAACAGGAGGGTCTCCTTTAGGCCAGAGCTATGTTGTATATATGTATGCAGTGTTCTTCAATGCATTGTCAGATTTGTGCCTCGCTTGTTGGGTCTGGTTTCAAAACACAGAGATGGTGAAACTTCAAAATAGAAATCCATGAATCATGCCACATAGTTCTTGGACTCCTAGCCATGTTTATCAATTCAATTCAGTTTTGTTTATATAGCACCAAATCACAACAACAGTTGCCTCAAGGAGTTTTATATGGTAAAGTAAAGACCCTGCAATAATACAGAGAAAAGAGAGAAAACCCCAACACATGACCCGTCTGAACAAGCGCTTTGAGCTCCTGAGAGCGACTCTCACAAATGTTTGCAAAAGCAGCCCGCATGCATATGTGCTTGATTTTAAACATCTGCGGCCATGGAAAGGATTGGCCAACTGAATTCAATGATTTGGATGGGTAAGTTAATACTTTTGAGAAACATTATATCAGTTTCTTACTCAGAATCAAGCCTCAGTCATTACATCCAGTTTGAAAACATGATGATGGAAATCATTTAGCTCGACACTTGAAGACTGCACATGAATAAACACTGAGTGATGTCACTGTGGCAACATTGTGTTCTGTGCAACATCATCAGCATCTTATAGAAATACAGTATTTTGATGCCTTGGAATAATACTATGCAGGGTGAGCCGAGTATAGGCACTGCAGTGGCACAAATAATGCCAGGCTGTAATCAACAGGAAGATTTTAAGAAAAAAAAATGGCCTGCAGTTTTGTTGCCTTTGTGTTTAAATGTCAGCCTGTCTCTTGAATCCTTTTCTGACCTCCTTGCACTCTAATGTAACATGCCTAAAGACTCCTCAGTGTTTGAATTTCTTGACTCCTTTGTCTGCGTCTGGCAAGCTTTGCAATAAAGTCAGCAGAGACACAGAGCGAGAGGTCAGTTCCCATCGATTTCACACAGAAAAACTCTTGTCCTTGCCCTGTGCTTTCCTGCCGATAAAGCAACTGCAGTACGGACTCAATTTGGAGCTTCATGTTGTGAGCATGGCAACTGCAACCATACAACACACAGCCCGCTGGGCTGAAACATCAGAGCAGCGACAGACCCGACAGGCTTTCAGGTTTCTGATCCACTGCTGCTCTGTGGACTCAACTTTAACCGGTTGTTTTTCATCCTTCTTTGCTCCTCGTATCCCTGTAATTAACCACTGAGCTCACGTTAGGCTCGACAGGTTCGATGTAATAGTCAGTAAAAAATGACATTTTTAACTTTCTCCTGGGCCAAGGCAGACAAACAAGCTGTAAATAGTGAGGATTGTGGTTGTTTTGGGGCCTTCAATAAGCCGCTGTATGAGGAGAAGATGGCCGCTCTGCTCAGTGGACTGTGGCTGTCGTGAAGGCTCTCCAGTGAGGAAGTCCCTATTCTCTTTAGTGTCATTGCACGACTTTCTCTGTGTCTTTCACTCGCTCGCCGTTTTTATGTTTCTCGCCCTCCCTCCCTCTCCTTAGTGGGCGCACTTATGCTTGATGATAGTGTCTCCTGGGCCCTCTCTGTTGAACCCTGTGCTCCCTCCGCCTTTCGCTCTCCTTCAGTCTCTTTCACAGTCTGTATCTCCGTCTCCTTCGAGGACCACTTTTACCCCACTTACTTTTTATTACACGCTCACAAACCTCCCACCCCGCAGACCTTTCAATTGTTCTCCCTATCCTTTCCTTTTTTCTCTCTCCGTCTGCTCTCTCTATGTCCTTCGGTTGCATTTACTTGTCCTTTGATGTCCAAACGTCCTTATTCCTCACTCAGCCTGGCTTTCTAAGAAGAACCATACAGGGCATGCCACCCACCAACTCATTGACAATGTCCTGCAGTTTTTGGAATACACCAAAAACTCCAATGTCTGCTTGAGGATCCAAAAGTCCAAGATGGTGACAGGTGTAAAGCTACAGCTGACAGTGGTGTCACCTGCCAAAAAATGCATATAATGCTTAAAAATATATAGAATACAATGATAGGCCAGTCAATTTGATCAGTCCCAAGCATTTCCATGGTAACTAGTGGAGGTCTGTTCAAAACATAAAACGTTTATTGCAAATTTACTCCAAAGGTCCAAGATATCGCCCCGTTTTAGCATGCCAAGTCAAATGTCTCAGTCATAAGTGTACCAGTCAACCTAAAGAAAGCCTTTAAAACTGGAAATGTAGACTGTACTGTAGACCTAAAAGTGCCAAAGTGTACAACCTCCCCTACCTCACTACTAGTGATTACTTACCAGAAACATGATTAAACCATTAAGACTGCCTTGTTACAGATTAGTGAGGACTTTAGATACAGGCAGTACATTGGTCTGTAGTTATTGGTAAAGCATAATCACTCTTCCCTATAGCAGTTGTCCACTGTGCTGTTTTATTTGCATTAAAATATACTCTGCATTGTCACGGTTAACCAGACATAAATCTTCCTGATACTGAGCGGCTGTCAGTCTCACCATTATAAGTACTGAGACTCGACAGATAGAAATCAGATATTCTGTATGAACTGGTCTTTGTTTAATGGAAGACACTGTGACCTGTCAAAGCAGGAAAGCACAGGGTACACTGGGACACTTTAACAAAACACAGCACACACTGTGTGCTAATGATCACCATTAGTGTTTGTCAGTGATATGCGCCAGTACAGCCTTTTCTCTAGCAGGACCTCACATTTCAAATCTGTAAACCTGACTCTGCGAAAATAATTGGAATCATCTTTATGAGAGGTAGCAAGCTGCTATGACTAAACATCATGAAACTACATACTGAAGCACAGAATTTTAGGATACATTTTATGGAAATGTTATATTTAATGAGCAACGGATAATCTATGAAATTGGATCTAGTAGGTAACATTATCTTGTTTCTTAATATTTGTTTTTTTAGGATGTGGCTAGAGCAAAACCTTGCCTTAACTCTATGTCAGTGATCTGGTGGACATTAATTGATTTGAAAGCATGCAAAATTTTGAAGAGACATCAATTCATTCAGATTCGGTTTAATTTGGACTGTTTTGAGGTTCTGATAACTGAAAAGAAAATTAACATCCCTAGTGCACAAAGAGCTAATTTTCATTAAGCGAGGAGTTTAACATGATGGGCAAGCTGCTTATTTTTCCACATATTTAAGTCACTTATGTCCATGACAGTGACCAGCTTTGGCTCTGCCTGCATGCAGGTGCGGGGCACGTTGTGGTTGTTTCATTTAGAGATTGAGTCCGGTCCAAAGAGGATTTAGACTGCTGTTTGGTTCTGATACTGAGCTTTGGACAGTGATGTGATGTGGCACAGGTGTAGGTTTGCAAAACTGGATGCACTGCAGAAGTCTGCCTTCGAAAACAAACGCACCCCTCCTCTGAGAGGAGCTGTGGGCACATTCACATCACCAATGAGTTTTTTGATAACCACTTGAGTTTCTCACAGCTGCCACTCACAAAACCTCTTGACATCTAAGAAAAGCCTTCCAGCAGCCATGGCAGAATGAAAATATGGCATTAGAGAGATGAAACAGATGCTACTGACTGGTTTATTCTGTTCAGCTCCGAGACTGGTCCAACAGAGCCGATGCTGTTCTTTATCAGGCCAGAAAGCCAAAGAAGATGGTGTGTGAGCCTGCATGTGTTGGTGATCCAGCCTCCCTTCATCGCCCTCCCAGTTGAATGAAATGCTTGTCGACTCAGACAATATGATGGATAATATGATGGATGTGTTTGAGGCTGCCTTGTGTCCAATTGAAACTGGGGGAAATATTAGCTGAGTCTCATTAAAATGAAATGAAGGGAGCACTGTTCCCCAGAGTCAGTGCATCCTACAATTTAATCAAAATAGGAGGCAGCACACAGAAGCTGTTGAGAAGCAACTGGTTTTAGAGATCACAACAGAGCCAACCATCACCACCACCCTTCTGTTTTATTACAGCTGCCCTTTGAAACAGGGACTATTCAGTATACCTACTGTCATCATAGTTTAGATTGTACCACTTGTGCTGTGCTGTAAGAGATCCTGAGATGAGGTTCTTAATTTGGAATGCAATCTGAGATCTGCAAACACAATATCTGATGCATGCTGTACTCTGGTTTCATTTAATATTTCCACTGTCTCACTCAAATCAATTCTTATTAAAGCCTTTACACATTATTTATGGTTTATACTGAACCCTTGTTTCATTTAAATGCGCACTTAATGAATTTAATTGTCTCTGGGGATCGCTGTGTTGGTCAGTCAAGAGGTACTCGTAGGTCTGTTTAGACCCCATTTCATATCAAACTACCATAAATCTTATATAATGGTTTTTGGGTGTTGAATGAGGTCATGGACCCAAGACTGGTGACTGTGGTCTAGTTTCCTGTCTAACGTCTCCTGTGTCTCCTCTTTCTCTGTCTCCTTGTCTAGTCTGTCTTTGTGAATTGTCTTGTGCTTCCTGTTTTACTTTGATAGTCTGTGTCCTATGTCAGTGTATCTTGCTTTGCTTCCCGTGTCTCATTATGTCGGATTAGCTCCCTCCTTTTTTCCATTCCCTTATTACTCCCTGGTGTATTTTAGCCCTGTGTTTTCCTCTGTCCATTGTCACGTTGTACCCTCACTACACTGTGTGTTTCTTCCCTCTGTGTTCCAAATCAACTCCTAGTTTTCAGTTGCTGGTTTATTTTCTAGTGTTTTAGTTAGAGTTTCTTGTTTCTAGTTTTGCTTTGTATTTGGATGTGAAGTTTTCCTGCATTAAACCTGCCGTTTTAAGTTTACTCCTCAGCTTATGAGTCCTGTATTTGGGTCCTACATTCTGCCTGCTACACACCACACCTTGCAGCTGACCTGTTTTGAATATTATCAGCTGAATTGATAGGCACTTTTAACTTTGGTTAGTTCTATAGATACTTCATATTTCTACTTTACCAACTAACAGGCTCTACTAATACTACAGATATTAGCTTCTTAACTCCTGGTTGAGCCTCCTTGATGAACAAAAACATTTTGCTCAGCAAGGAGGCATTTTAAGTCCAGAAACAGGTGTTAAAATAAGTTTCATGGGTGAAATATTTTTTTGACTTCTTAATTTTAATCTTCATGCACTGTTTTCTAAGACTCTTGTACTAAGACTACTTAGTTAGGGTTAGCGGGGGTTAAAACACATAATTGATAAATCAGATTTTTAAAAATGTGATTAATGGGTTTGGGCATCCTGGTCATGACTCTGTAGAGGTGAGAGTGACACTGTAACCACTTGTACATTTTCATAATAAACTACGGTATTTTTCCTCTTATTGAATAAACCCTGTAATTAGTGAAATCATAGTAATTACTTTTAGACTTAAAACTTGTTCTTGACCTTTACTGGACTGACTGATCTTTAAGTACGGTCACACTGTGATGAAACTGACTCTTATGAGTACCACCTGTTGAAAAGACAGATTTAGGTTTCATATTTAGGTATTTTAAAAACATTTTGGTTTTCTGCCTTATCATGTAGAGAAAGATTTAACCAAAGTCCTAGCTTGAAACCTCGAGCCCGATTTTACACCATCACCAAACATGACGAGTGAGGAGTGGACTGAGAGACACAGAGACGGCGCTACAGAGTCAAAGCAGCTACTTGTCAATCACCTGACCTGCCCTAAATCATCGCCTATTTTATCATGGTTTGTGCGTCTAATAGGGTGATAATTTACAAAATAAACATCATGTTGTGCCCAATAAGACTTGAAACCAGCGCTTGAAATCATAAGTTCAAAACTTGAGTGAGCAGTAGGTGAGTTTACCTATCAGACTTCTTGCTGCAATCGCCAAAGTTGCCCCCTGCTGGACATCAGAAAGAACGCAAGTTGAAGGTGTTTCTGCACTGGTTCCAGTTTTCACACCATCTTTTATATACAGGTTATGATTATTACTTAATTCCATGTGTTATTTTATAGATTTAAAGTCTCAAATATAGTATATTTGTGTATAGTTATGAAAAAGCAGAAACACTGTATATGTGCAGGTACTGTATATGTAAGACTTTCACACTGGTTGCATATCTGTAAATATTAGCATAGCTGCACAGTATAGTCTTGTTATCTTGCTCATCTTTATTCTTTAAACGCTCTCTCCTTGAGGCTCTGACTCCTAATCCATCACCACTCTCCTCCACATATCCCACATCCTGCTGTGCACAACCTACTGTCTTTCAGAACTCTGTCTGATAAATGACTACGCCCGTGTCTGCTCACAAACAAAGTGAGGAAGGATGGGCAGACAGAGAGACAGAGGAAAAGAGTAGGAGGAGAAATATGGATGAGACGCTCAACTTTTTGACAGTTTGAACAATGGCCTGGAGGCCTCACTGGAAAAACACGTTGACTAAAACACTCCCGTTTAGGTTTTCATTTTCACACTCTAAGTCTGCTGCTGACCCCTTCACAAACAAAGTGGGAGACCTCTGGTCTGCTTCCAAGACCAAAAGCTGTCAAAGCACGTCTCACATTTGGACAATAGGCCACAGCTTCCTTGCACAGAGGAAAGGAATCCACATCTCTGGGTTCTGTGGCACCTCGCTCACTCGATGCCTGCCTGACCACTCATCCTGGTTCACAGGCAAAGGCGAAGATATAATTCTCTGTTGTTTGGCCAGATCTCCGGCCCTAAATGCAGTCTGTGATGGAGGAAGCAGCTGCTGGTGAAAGAAATACGCCAAACCTCCATTTAAATGTATGTAATTTTGTCTGTCCTCTTGCCTATAGCTCACCACCTCCTCCTGTTTAACACCAAGCATTAGCACGGCAGCTCTTGGATGTGAACTCTGTGTTTTAGAGTTGACAAATTGATGATAGTTGATTTGCACCTAGAGGCGAAGCGGGGCGGCACAAAGAGATAAAGAGGGGGAAATTTCATGAGCGGAAGCAGAGAGTGGCGGACAAGGTCATAACTCATTGGTTATTCCTCCGAGAGAACCGCCAGCAAACAATCAAGCACTGCAACAATAGGTGGATTGTTGCAGCGATTCCGATCTGAACCCATCCCAAGGGACAAAGGACACATTAAAAAAAAAGTAATGGGTTTGTAAACCTCTGTTTAGATGTGTATACTCACAGGGAAAGAAAAAAACAACACAATCACATTTCTATCAAGTTAGCGGAGTCAGAGGGGACCTGACGGCAGCCGCTCCTTCACCCTCAGAGTAACTGGAAGTGAGGATGATTGAATTATCTGCAGGCAGAGAGGAACATATTGGTACGTGTATCTTCAGACACTGAGGGGCCCGAGACACTGGAAACATAAACTCCATTCTCCAGCTCAATTGATCTCATGTTGCTTTGTAATTGTATTGGGAGAGCTGGAAAGGGAAGCAGAGGGAAATTACTACAGGCTGTATCGGGGAATAGTGGAGGTTCTGTTATGTACTCACAGTTAGTTATCTGGCATCACACAGACTGGGTTTGGTGTGGTGACTTCAGGCAAAAATTGCATTTAAACTGTGATCAAGCAAAGTGGAATAATTCTGCTTTTTCTTACTTTCTCCCATATTTCCAGTGCATGATAACATTAAATGTAAGCAAAACTTCAGATCAGTTGTTTTTCTGCTCCTGGCTCTGTGTAATGTCACATCTGGCCATCTCAGGAACAGTCCCACTCCGCTTCTGTTCACATTCTTTGTTCATGATGGGCAGCCAGTCAGCTGAAATTTCTTTTAAGCCTTAGATTTCATCCGGTTGGCTGAAGCTTGTTTTAGACAGGATGAACTGAGTAGCTCTGTTAAGGCATTCAGCAAATAAGCCTTTTTTAAGCTCAGGAATGCAAATATTGAGCTGAAAATAGGCATCACTGATGTTAAAGTGCACCATTTGTGCTCAATGGTTACATAAATAGAGGAACTTTTTCTCATTGTATCTTCATTATGAAAATGAAAATGATTGACTGCTCAAAAGAACAGAGAGAAACTCTGAAATCTGACAGGCAAATGTATCATACATATGCTTTTGTGTAGTCGTGGGAACTCTTCTGCGCTCTGTCTGTATAGTTGTCTGGTCTCCCTGTTTGTCAAGTGAGTTAAAGTCTGAGTCTCTGTCTCAGTGTTACATTTCCTGTTCCACTTTGATAGTTTCTCGTATCATTTCAGTTATATCCAGTTTGCTTCCCCTTGTCTCATTCATTAGATTCTGTTCAGCTCTGTTTCCAGGTGTCTCCAGTCTGCCATTACCTCGTATGTGTATTTGTTTGTGTTTGCTGCGGACGACTGTGGACTTATAAAGCCCTGCTTTGTCCTGAGTCCTGCAAATAGGGTCCAAAACCCACCTGTGACATCACTTCACTAGATAATATTTGTAAATAATATATTTAATATAATAGTTTGCACTCTCCATTCACTCTGTGCTATAACGAAAAACGAAAATTTTCACCACAAACCCAAAATAGAAAATGTTCCCCTTCAAAATAAAAAAAGTATCTTTTACTTTGAAGGTAAACATTTGCTTTTTTTGTCATGCTCTTTCCACATTTTCACTACTGCTTCGTCAGTGTTTGCAGACAAGCCTGCATCCTCCATACATAATTCAGGTGACTGTGGCAATCTGCTAATGAAGAGCCACAACTTCCCACAACCACTCACTAACTGGTCACAAAATACTTTTCCGTAGTAACCATGTTTCCAGGAACTCGCTGACTGGTCTCTTAACCTGTGTGAATGGGGCTTTAGCAAGCACCTGCCAGCAGTCTCCATTTTTTCACTCGTGACCGCTGGTGCCCAAATCAGCAACTGGCCTCTAAGCCTGTCTATTTAAAAGTGATACTTTTAACACTCTTTTGTTAAAGCAAAAAGACTTAACTAACCTTTAAATGGAGTACCACGTCTGGCTGGTTGTTCAAGACACAATCGGGTAAGAGCAGTTTTCCTTTTAGCTAGCCAAGCCCTGAAACATAGACACCATGCTAATAGTGCTGACTGAGATCTTCTGGGTGAACTGGCAGGAGAGAAATTTGTACTGAATTGATATTCATTGTCTTTAGCCTCAATCTGACACACACTGAGCTCTAAAGAAAGATCCCATTACTGCAAGTTTCTTGAAATGTCTCCAGCCACTTCAAAGTGCTGTGTATATAGCTTGCATTCACTTTTGTAACACATCTCTTTGCATTGCTCTTTATGTGAATACTGGCTCTTTACACCCACTTATTACAGATCACAACTAAAGCCTGAATGTTCCCGTCTGATTATAGAGATACTTGTTTGGATGTGTGTATGATAAAGACTGAAATAAACTGTAACCGTAGCCTTTTTGTGCTCAAGAATTTCTATTCACTGTAGGAATTCAAATCAATATTGGGTACAAAGGTCAGAGTGGCACCTCAACACAGTTGAATCTTTAAAGAAATTATATCAATATTCTGATAAATGTGTTTGAATTTATTAAGAGATGAGCTTCTCCCTGCTGACCATACAATAAAATAATTATTCAGCTCACAAAAGACTTTCTGTCTGAGCTTGTTAATGCGATGCAGCGTTCCTGATATGGCTAAACTCCAACTGGATTTAAGAGAAAACAATGAAAGGACCTGAAATGACCTTTTTGTCAGCCAGATTGTGTTAGAGAAAGATTTCTGCCGTTGGTGATGTTTCCAACAGGCAGTGTTCGACATCCTCAATGTGTGATGGCCCCCAGGCTTCTACATCCACCTGCTGGTTTTTATGGCTGCTTGGATCAGGACAGTGGCTCAGATATATATGAGCCTGAGCACTCAGCTGTTCTCAGTCTCCTACGGGATGTAATGGTGTTATTGAACTTTGGTTGCTTTATTTTTCTTTTGGTTTACACACCACACACATTAAGTATCATCTCACTCGATAAGGTAATTTTTTGCCCTTAAATAAATGTATTTTTCTTATTTTCTTATTTGTGGTGAAAAGTGGAAAATGACAGTGTGTTTTCATCCTGTAATTTTAAGTCAAATTATATGTGTTAAATTATAGCAGTGTTTCCCACCATCAAAAAAACCTGTAAGAGCTTTAAATTGACTGGGATGATGGAAAGTGGCACTGCCATTCAGACATGGTTTTCACTTGCTGGTTATATTCTGGTTATATTCAGGAAAAAAATGGTGCTTTCGGATAAAATGTGTCACAACTCTTCTTATGGAAAAGTGCTGAGTAATCAGCATTTCCACCATTTCCGCCCTACCAATGAAAACCAAATGCTCAGGTCACACATGATGATTTATACAAAAGGTTTGGGTGTTTTGTGACCTCTAATCACTATTTAGATCATTATTTGACGGATTATTGAAATCAAAAGCTTAGACATAAACAATGCATGTATAAAAATCTATCAAATCTGATTTTAAGGAGAAGAAAGGAGAAGCTTCCGTAATTTGTGACTTTGGAACAGAAAAGAAAGCAGAACTAAAGCATTGAGGGGTAAAAAGCTTTTATAAACCTTATTTTCTTCATTTCTCTCAAATTAAATTTAGGCTTCTTTGAGTTCATGTCTTTCTTTTAATGTCTCTGGGTAAACTTAGGGGGAAAAAAACAGTTATTGGTATGCAGTCATTAAGACCTCCTAATACCTCAAAAGCTTACTCCTGGGTGGGCTTTATGTTCTTAATGGACGCTTTTTTTCCTAATGAGGCTTTACAACTAAGATGTGAGGATTTATTTATTTAGTGCACGTGAATCTGTGTATAGTTACTGTGCATGTGTATAAGGTACAGAAAGGTCAAGGGGAGTCAGTGTTATTGATCAGTGCTGGTTCAGGGTCAGGGCTGAAGGTTCAGGGCTTAATGCCACAGGAAGGGAAATGTAATCATAAGAACGTCCTAATAATGATACCCTCAGGTTGTGTATGTGCAGGTCAGTTAGCCATGCGACACTGGACTGATACTGACCCCACACAGAGACACCCCCCACCCCCCAAACGAGCAGGGAAGGCAGATTTACTGAGGCTTTAACAGCCGCTATGTCCGGTCACACTTTCCTTCAGAAATAAGACTGAACTAAGACTATTTTTTCCCCTTCATCTCAGCAAATATTCAAGTTTCTTTTTATCATAACCCACTTTAATCCTAGTTTAACACTTGAGAAAATATTAGACATCCTTAGATATTAAGGAGATAAATTTATGAGAAATAAACAGTGTTCTCCAACATTAAAGTAGTAAATTCAAGAGAAGAAACTGAGTTAGTTCCCAAATATTTTGATAGAAATGGGAAAAATGTGGATATTCACTCAAATCAATTTTCCATTTAACTTTTGATAATTAACTCCTTTAACACCTTGTTGATTTTCCTAGCATGGGCCTAATAAACTTTTTAAAAGTGCATTGGTATGATTTCACAAGTATAAAAGTCTTTAAACTATATTTGCCCCACTGAAGAACTTTTAAGAGGAAGAAAAAAATTATTTGCTAAAAAAATGTATCCTTTAAATGAAGCCACCTGTGGTCAACACCTGCCTGACACTGAAGACAACAAAGGGCTCGCAGACACTATCAGCGTTTGTGTCTCACTGCAGTAATCACCTCTTTAATCTGCTGCCTTGCAGCAGTACACACAGGGACAGCAGATTTAGGAGCAGCTTCTTCCTCAGGGCCAGCGCTCTAATTGAGAGCTATGCACATAAACTGCATCCCTCCGCTTCCTCCCATCACATCCCATTCTTCTGGCTTACTCTGCATGCACTCTGAACAAACACACCTCTCAGGGAGTGAAATGTATCTGTGCACACGGAGATTAAAAGGCACAGAGATCAAGTGCACTTCCATACCTACTAGGAACATACTTTTGGTAGAGGTCCCTTTATTTTTTTAAGTACATTTTAATGAAAAACTTTCATTATATTTACAGTATATGTCAGTGGTATTATACTCTGATTATTTAACTCTTCCTGTGCTGGGCTGTATCATGTATGGGCCTCTACAGAGCTCTTTATTAGTCTATAATGAAGGAAATATTACAACATTACAAACACGAATGCCACTAGCTTTAAAACAAATTAATGTACTTTTTCTGAAATTAAAAAGTAAAAAGTGAAGCTAGTCAACTTTTTAGAATCTAATCAATAGCTAGTTGTTGTCAGGCTGTGATCCACACTTTAATCAGAGGAGATGCTGCCACATCTTCTTTATTAACATTTTGTAATTTAGCTAAATAGCTACACAACTGTTGTTAGTTCAGTTTCTTTTTGATAAACCACCATATCACAGCACTCTGTAATGTCAGGCACAAACTTGACAACATTATAGACACCCAAACATTTAATGATTCTGTGAGCCTCACAGGGCCACAGTGGGCAGAACAGCAAGAAATACCCTGCAGATCCACGCCCAGAGAGGAGAAACCATTATGAAGAGGGGGAGAGGAAAAGAACAGTGATGGGTATATCATAACTGGTACATTTATTCATCATTTAGTGGGTGGGCGCTTGAAGGCAAACCAAAGATGCAGAACCTGACATTAAATAAAAGATAACGTCTGAATGTTTGAAAAGGAAGGAGTTTTATAACACATCAGCTATATTTTCTTTAAAGTTCTGCTTTTAACTAAAGTACCTGAAGTATGCAAGTCCAGTAGTCACAGTGTTTTAGCTCAGTGTTTGGGCTCCACCGTCTTCTGCAGGGAAATATCTGCTTTCTTTTAGTTGTGACGTACTTCACCTTAGAAGGGCAAGTTTAGGTGACAGATTACACCACAACCAGGTTTACAGCATATAGACATTTTATATATTAACAGAAAGTCCTTTAATTCAATTGAACTTTATTTGAATGTCACCAAATTACAGCAGCAGTCAAAACGAAAACAACAACAAAACAAAACAGAAAAGAGGGACAGAACAAACAAATAAGCAGGTTATTTAAAGTGTTACCAGCTGGATTTTTTTCTTTGACATTTGGCCGGATGGTGTAGCTTTCAGAGGTGACAAACACGCCTTTACATCCACCAGTGTCAGCAGTTCAAAAAAAAATAATACATAAAAGTCAAACTCAGTAGCTGGGTATATTTATCCCTCTGTAAGCCGCCGTAGGCAATAAGTGCCAGAGCTAATTTGAAATATGTACCGATATATTTTTGTCAGCTCGCTTTATGGTCACCAGGCTCGGTCTGGTCACTGGAACAAAGTAAAAGTGTGAACAACTTCCAACAAAACGTCAGCCTGTTTTCCAGCTCCTTCTAATTTAAAGCGAACGGCAGCATCTGGGTTTGGAGCAGAGAGACAGAGTGAAGGGCAGGAATGAGTAATGCCTCCTCCCTGCACCAGAACCACTCAGCCACCATTTTACTGCCCCTCACGGCTGCCCCGTTAGAGCCTGGCACCGTCACATGGTATTAGCATCTCATGCTGTAACTCCCTGTTCTGTACTTATTATCACTGTGGGGAAAGCAGCGAACACACACACACACACACACTCCAAGGGAAGCAAATAACTTTGACCGTTTAGGTCATTCTTTGGCTGGGCGGGTGCAGCTGAGCTGCGGACACAATGCTGCAAGGAATGAGTGCGTTAGGAAATATGACATTGGTGGTTTAATGTTGGTTTTATAATCTGATCATAAAATCTAATCTGCAGGCCTAATTCCAATAACCACAGCAGTCCTAACAGATTAGAGTGTGGCTCGGACTTTCTTTTTCCAGAACAACCAAGGTCATTCAGCTTTGAACAATCACAGGGCAGGAAGCAACTCTTTGCAGGGAGTCCTGCCACTGCTGACGGCACCTCAGTGAATTTTAATACAGCTATAACCTGAAACCAGACCAAAGAAGAAAAGCTGTTTTTCACCAAAAGGAGAAAGAAAATCCCCATTTTGGCCAATGGAGACATTTAGGCGTACAGGACTCGAGGTGGAATAACTCTGCTGTACAGATAAGCTGCAAGGGGCTCCGTTTGCCTTCAGAGATTGCTCCAGCTTCAGTACACCTTCCTGTGCTGTGTGCTCAGACAGCCGCTTTAACAGAATGAGATTTTGCCCGCGGCCGGAGCTGCATGTCACAGCAGCACTATCTCTGCGCACCAGGCTGTTCGGGACTTTCAATCTTGTACCTCGTGCCGCTTTTAAGTGGACTCTGTCATTCAGAGCTGTCATGATGAGATCATCTGGTGGAAAGTTTACTCGCACGGCCTTGCTCTTTCTCTGGCCTCTTTCCTCTGAGCTGCTGAGGAATTATTGTGTATAACTGTAAAATGAGAACATGATTGGAAAATGAAGTTCACTACATCAAATTTACACAAAAGTCAGATTATGTCATTGGAGTTACAGTAACCTAAATCAGGCTAAATAAATCTGCTCTAGTAAGCTGAGCGTACTTCCACCTCAAGCAGTGAAAAACAAACCAAATAACAGAGGCTGCAGGTCCTCTAATGTCCACTAGAGGCCCCAGCAGTTAGTCAGTCCCCAAAAACACCCATGTTAAAATATCACACTTTACACATGTAATACACATGTTCACAACCTTGATACAAAAACTGTTTTGGTGTCTGTAGCCTATTCCTACTCTAAATTATTTTAAGGTTTAACGTTTATGCTATTAGGGGTATCTTTGACAGAAGGTGGATGGCATCACAGGCGGCTATAGCTACTAGCTATCTGCTAGCCTTCACCTCAGCTAACTGGAGTCCCTGAATTGGCCCTCTGGAATGTATTTGTACTGCTGGAGGCTTTTGGAGCTTTTTAATGTAATTATCTGACCAATAAAATGGCTACTGGGCAATTATTTGTCAGACCATCCAAGAAGTCTTAGCTCCAGTTATTTGAATGTTATTTGGTGCTAATTTGCAGGTATCTGTCTCTGTATACTGTTTAAACTAATAGTTTATACATTTAGTAACTGACTAAAGATTTCTCATTAATATTGTGATACTGACAGAGGACATCTGACAAGAAACTGAATGGGTTCACTTTGGGTTATTTTGTGTTTTTATATTATGTTAAATCTCAACGATAGGCACAATAAAATATACCTTTGAGCATTTTAAGTGCTCCTTGTTCTTTGTTGATAAGTGGCACTTTTTTCTTCCCTGAACATTTTGCTCCCCGACTCCGCGACACTTCAGGATGACTGACACAGGAAAAGCTCTGCATGTAAAACTGCAAATACGCCTCTGGGGATGCACTCCGAGATCTGCAGCTTATATTCTTTGGCTTAAATTATAATGAGTTGTTATCAGTATTTAAAGTGAAAACTGACTTTGTGCAAGACAAGGGAAAAAAATCAGTTATCACCAAAAAGATATGATACAGGAAGAGTTCTGCTGCTAGGAAACTGCTAACAAAGACTCATTATCAGGTTTGATTTAATGTCTGACTTAAGCAGAAAGCAGTTTGAGTTCTTTATAAAAACGTATAAAACTTATAAAAAGAAAATATTAGAGTCACCGTGTGTAATTTGAATAAATAGAGAATGCAATTATTTGCAAATCCTTTAAATCCATATCTTATTCACAATAAAACATAGAAAACACATTAAATGTGTAAAACGAGACATTTTACTATGTCATGAAAATATTAGCTCATTTTGAATTTGATGGTAAGCACATCCTAAAAAAAATTGGGACTGGGCTGGAGGAACATTTTGCAGCTGATCATGATAACCGGCAAGAGATCAGTAACATGACCAGGTCATAACAAAGAGAATCCTATAGAGGCAGAGTTCCTCACAAGTAAAGATGAGCAAAGGTTCATCAATCTGCAAAAGGTCGTTTTTTACATCATCAAATATCATCAAAAAATTCAGAGAGTCTTAAATCTCTGCACGCAAAGGACAAGACTGTAAATCATTATTGGATGTTTGAGATCTTCTGTATGCTGCCAACCACCTGACGTGTTCTTCAGGGAAGACCTTGCCCTGTGTTTTTCAAAATTCCTTCTAAAACTTGTAACTTTTACAGACTTCCTTATTTTCTCTTGTGGTCACTGGCTGCTCTTGACTAAATCCTCTTTGTGCTGTTTATATAAGAGTATATTTTGAGGCACATACCCCCACTTTCTTTGTTCTTTGTCTAACTTAAGTCCTTCATAAACATTCATGTAACAGGAATGATGCACAGTGGTGGGATACAGCCAGCAGTGCCATCTAAATGCCTACAAAGGCATCCGAGCTAGTGAGAGGAGTAATGGATGTTTTTGGCATCCTCAGCAGTGACACCGCTAATGTGCTCCGCTACAACAAAAAAATAAAAAGCAACACATAGATGGAGAGATGGATACAAGAGCAGATAAACAGACGCAGCGGTGTATTTTTAATGCTGGAGCCTCCTCCATAGTATCACCCACCCACCCCCACCATCCACACCCCGGCTCCAGCCTCCTCGTCACCCTGAAACTGCGCCTGAACTCGTACTGCTGCTTTGCTTCTGATCCTTTTAGTGCTGTAATCCGCTTCAGCAAACAACCCCTTACTGTTCGCTCACCGTAAGCTGTTTTCCCTCTGATGGCTTGATAACAGCAGTAAATTGGAAACTAATCCTAAAAAGGTTTTTAGTTTTCTGCCATGTTCTTTTTGCTCTCACTTTCTTTCACCTTCGGCCCTCCGTTTCCCTCTGGCCTTCCCACCGCAGGGCACCGACAGAGCCCCGCTTCATTCATGTTTTAAGATTGGAAACTTTTTTTAGTCTTCTTCAGAACTCAAACATAGTCACAGACAAAAGAAAGTAGCTTCTCATATTTACAGTTTCTCTGTTATTTCATCCAGTCTGCCCCTTTCTTTCATACTGCATGTGGTTTTGTGATTGCATGTAGTTCAGTTTAGGATTTGGCTTTCTGAAAGCATGCGATTGCCCACAATGCATTCAGAGCCAACTCGCTTCACAATATTTACATTGTGATGCATTTGGATGCACTTTTTGGACATTTTGCATGTGATGCATTCCACGTATGTAACTTGGCTCAATAATGTGCAAAATCGGGAGTCTACAAAAGGGATTTACTAAAAATTCAAGTACTTTAACCTCTTAACATCCACCAGGGTGAATTACGTTGTTCCCTAAATGCTAAACAAGCACAGACTCAGAAACTAGAAGATGTTTCTTTTCAAATCAAGTGTCTTTGAACCATTTCGGAGCATTTTTTATTGCAATCATCTGACCAATGAAGACCATCTAAGATGCCTGTGTTTCTGTTCTGATGAGTGAATTTTAGGATTTTATTTAAATGTTACTGAACACTAATTTGCATAATCCCCCCAGAACCAACATTTTGGCCAGAATGCTAATGCTGTGGTCTAAACCCTGAGGCTGACGTCACGCTATTGACAGAAAAACAACAAATACAAACGTCAGTTGGTGAACTTAGTGATATTTAGTGTTTCATGCTGCTTTTACAAAAGTAGTCTCCTCATGAAACAATTCAGCTGCAAATCTGGCAAGGTGGAGGTGGAAAATTACACCTTCAGTGTCTTTGCTGACTAATTTATCCCTTTCCTCACTCTGTTGCTCTTTCCTCCTTTTTTTGCTTGCTAAGACATTTTTTTTTCATCCATTCACTCCCACACGAACACACCCACAGGAGGAACAAGACACACTCACAGGTGCACATACACACACACACTGTGTGCGTACTGTCTCAGCTCATGAAGCAGTTAGTGAGGTGTCCCATGTGCTGGACAGATGGGTCATTACCCGTCCACTGGATCGCCCCAAATCGCCGGGCACATTCTTCAGCCGCCATGACTGTTTTAATGGATGGTGATAATATACAGTCTGCGGTGGAGAGCAGCCGGACACGGGTGGATGGATGTATTTGTCTTTGGTGGACAGGAGATGCCTGTGTTTTTATTTTGACTTTCGTCTGCGTGTGTTCGCGTTTCGCCCCAGACTTCAGCTTCAACACAACAGCATCACACAGGCAGCCGTTTGAATTTATTAATCCACAGATTAGAAATGTTTACGTGTGCCCAACGGGGTTAAGTATCACTGACTGTTTTCATTTTATGTTTTTAATAAACATTGTGTTTTTTTGCTTTGATTTTATGGTTTTTACATAGCACTTTTCTACTCTACCTGAGCACCCAGTCTAATTTATACGATCCAAATGGAGACATTTAATGAAGTGATGAAGAGACTCCGGGCTTTGGAAAGATTCTGAGACTGCACCTATGTAAAGCAAAAACTGTATCCTACTTACATTTTAATGCCATCCCTGTCAGAGTGTGACCTTGTGCAGAGGTACACTGCTCTCAGTGGTTTTAGACAATACATAAATGCTTGAAAAACATAAGCCTAATTCTCAAAACATCCAAAATGGGACCAGTCCTTTTTTTGTGGTGCATCCCATTACCTTTGGGCTGAATCTTGTCCCTGAGTTGCTCTAGAGACTCTTAGTGTCAAGATTAACATTAAAGTCCTGCTACTGGGGGGGATGAGTTAATGGTTCAGAACAAATCAAAGGAAGCAAGTAGCTTCTACCTGCTCACACTCTTGATCCAATTGACCTTTGTGCTTGGATACTGGGTTCATTTAAACCTGCAGTTTGGTCTCTGGGTCATAGCCAACGAGCTGGCTCTAGTCAAAAATAGGTCTTGGGTAGCTTGTTGATGAAGATCGGAAGTACAAGATTGATCAGCAACTATCTGAAAAGTTGTGGTCATGTTCACGAACAGGCCCGTGAGTGGTTGCTGAAGGACAGTTGTGGCCACTGGGTGAAATTAGTTGACAAGAGGGTGCTGCAGTGGCTTGTGATTACTTTGATCACTTGCAGAACGCCACGGTCACCTGCAGTTTGAGTGTAAGGCATCTACTCGCCTGGAAACACCCATTAACCACCAGCAAATTAATTGATGATGATTGATGCATTCAAATTCATCATGGGCCGGCTATGTCCCGCAGGCCTTGAATGTCTCCCACTGTGTGTCCTAACATGCACTTCATAGGTGTCTAAAATAAGAAAGGGAGCTCTCCACAGCCAACATTTCTACTGCAGACTACAAAAGACCTTATCGTGTAAAAGTGAGAAGCAGGCAGCACATGACGCCCAGGATGAGAGTGTGTGGGCATGAACTCATTCGTGTGGAACAAGAAGAGTCTCTAAACTCGTTAATCACCCTTTGTGTTTACTCGAAAATGGATTCCTGACAAAGGATACTTCTGCAGTTGCCAGGGTTACCTGAGAAGATAGTAGAGGAAATTAACTCACTGGAAAAAGACTTGAATTAAAAATATAAAAACATGAACACTGACTGCACGTGTAGATTACAGGTGGGAGTGTAAATCAAGCTTTAGAGGGAAACACAAAGGGCAGGAAATATTTAAATAGGAACTGACAGATTTAAAAAATAATAATAATAAAATATGATCACCAGTTTTATTCTTTAAAAGCAGGGGGAAAAAATCATCTGCACTTACACACCTGTCAGTGAAATGTCTTTGATTTGTTAAATTTGTCTTGTTTCCAGCAACTCTGTTGTCTGCTGTCTACACACAACAGATGCAGCACAGAAACACACGTACACACACACGTCGCTCACAATCAAAGCACCACACACGGCTGCATGCACATCCTCACATTTTGACACACTTACACACACACCGCAGATGCACGCAGAGCCAAGGCTGTGACTTTAATTATCACCTTGTCTCAGCCTAAATGAGGGTGCGAGGCTGAGCTCATCTCCACATGGACTCTGTGTGAGGGAGAGAAAAAATCCCTCATTAAATCACTTCAACACTTCGACTCTCTCACGTTTTTTTTCTTCTTTCGTTCTTGTGTGACAGAATTTCTTTGTCACTGTTGATTGCAGAGCGGTCATCCGCCGCCATTCACCACCTGACCTGAAACCTCAGTCACAAACAGAATTAATCATTCTTTTCTTAAAACTAACTGCTATCCCGAGAAAACCCTCAACTCTTTTTTATCATTCACAAAGTTGTAGCTCAAAAACAGATGCATGCATACTGGAAAGGAATCGAAGGAGGGATGTGAAAAGTTATTTTTTCTTGGGTTTTTACTTTTTTTATGCAAATGCATTCCATTTCCCACCCAAATCTGTCTACAAATGAAAAAAAGACTGTAGCATCGGGATGAGTAGATCTGTCACGTCCCTTAAAGTGACATTTCAGTACCCTGTGATGTATGATTTGATTACTATCACACATCTATGACATTTCACTAAGCTGGAAATCAATGGGGCTCAATGGAGAGGTTGTATCAGACATAAATCATCCGAGTCTCTCTTATCTCCCCCTCTGTGTGACATTAGATGTAAAGAGGAGCACAGATAGCGCCAATGGAGGGTATAAAAGAGAGGAAAAGAAAAAGGGGATATGAGTGGATTGTGATAAGGATAACATATGCACAAAGCGAGAGAGAAGCGAGCGAAGAGATGGGAGGAGATAAGCACGGACAAAGATCACAATGGGATGATAGAAAAGAGGGGAAAATGTGAGATTAAGTTGCAGTTTGAATAAAATGATGAAATAATGAGGACAATAAAGACAGATGATGGTTGTAAAATGACAGCTCAGCCTTAGACATATTGGAGCTTTGAGCCAGCTGCTTCCTCTGGAAGATGAAAGGGCTCGAATACTGTCACTGGTGTTTGGAGCCTTGC
This sequence comes from Astatotilapia calliptera, assembly GCF_964374335.1. NCBI lineage: Eukaryota > Metazoa > Chordata > Actinopteri > Cichliformes > Cichlidae > Astatotilapia > Astatotilapia calliptera. The sequence goes on from NC_137437.1 coordinate 28,813,515, forward strand.
AAATAAAAAAAAAATTAAAAACAATACCTGCACATATGCTGCAGAAGCAAGGCATCTGTGTTTAAACCTGGGACTCCACGGTGAAGCCAGCCATGCTCTTAACAGGCTGCTGGAACCGCGGGGAAAGCATCGTTGTGCAGGCATGGAGCTCATTCCAGCTGCAGCAGCTGGCTGAGGCGCTCTGCTGGGAACGGCCACAGCGACTGATTCAGCTCCTGTCGCCTGTCAAGCACAACCAGGGGCAGTCAATGTGCAGCGAGATCCAGGGGGAAACATGCATTTATAATTCATGTATAAGCTGCATTCAGGTCATTTTAATCAAATTAAATACAAAGCAATTGAAACTATGATAAGAGAAATAAAAGGTTAAGCCTAAAACTCAAAACTCAGTTCCTTAACAAGCCGAGATGACATTATTCATGCATTAATTCAACTACCTATTGCTCTTAAAACAACTAAGATTGGGATAGATATGAATGAAGCTTTGTAAAAAAAAAAAAAAAAAAGGTCATAAACTGTGGATAAAAGATGGATATAACCACAACAATTGGTTTCTTGGTATCTTGAAGCCAATATGTTAGCATTTTAGCCACAACTATATTGGGTTTTAGGACTCAGAAGAGACCATATTGAGACAAGAAGATGGAGAATTACATTTAGCAAGTTGCATCCTTAAGCTGTATGGCTGCATCACACAGACAGACAGTCTGTTCAGTATCCTCCATGAATGTTGTCTGAACACCTGGACTTTATCCGAAAAGAAACCTATTTAAAAAAAAAAAATCTGGATAATGTCCTTTTATCCAGCAAAAAAAATGAATTAAAGATCATGCAGAAAGACCAGAGAAAAAGAACGATGGGTGTAGATTAGCTTTGCATTATTCAGGGTTCATAATAATCCTTCTTTATCTGATACTGGGCTCAGTGCAGTGGTCCAGTCATCCTCAGTCTGAAATGAGACATTGTAGCTCCTACACCTTTAAGGCCACACTCCCCTTTAGAAGGCTTTCTTCTGACGGGCTGCTGGTTAACAGCAGGTGGGCGGGGCTTCTGTGCCAGAAATGACTATATTAAGGATAGCCCCTCTCAATGATATCATACAGATCCAACGGTGAAACTGAGCGTTTAGAACAGTCTGAGATTTTGACTTTTGGGGATTACTTGTACATACACTGAGCTCATTATTAGAAACATATTTAATGCTATTTCATATGAACATCCACCTTTGGAACAGGAGATGACAGGGAATGAAAGAAACCGGAGTAGATTTGCTTTAAGGTCATAAAAAGAGGGATGGAAATACAAGAGAGATTGAGGCAGCAGTATAGAGTAAATTATTTTGCAGTGTTCTTCCCTGGAAGCTTTTTTACTCAAACTACAAATAAAAGTTTGCCCAGATCAGTTAATAATAAAAAACAATGTCTGAATAAATGAATATGTTGAGCTGAAAGAAGAATCCATTTAGATGTTTTAAATGTCAATCACATACTGTGAGTTTCTTCTTGGTATTTTCTGGTTTTACTTCTAACTCTTCTCTGGCTAAAGTCTGAGTAGTATATTCTACAGTGGAGTTGTCAGGCAGTCACAGTGCGGGAGGAAACTTATTCAGTCTCCAAACTGCTGCGACAACAACAATGAAAAGAGTGAATCATTCAGACACTTCAACTTGGCCGTCTTTTGAAAGCTGAGTGATTCGTTTTGAGAAGTACATGATCGCACTTTTCTGTACGTTTCAAGAAGAAGTGACTTTTGATATTTTACAAAGTGTGCAGGACAGCACAATTTAAAGCTGACTTTACCTCTTTGTTTTCTTTACTGACTACTCTGTTTCCCTCTCTCAAACGCACACACTGACACATTGACGGTGGAAAATAACCTCCCATATACAACAGGCTGTTCTTGAGGGCTTGTGTACATGCGAACACAAAGGTCATCTGTAATTTGCACAGCTGTGATATCTCCTCAATTAGCCGCAGATCTTAATAATGAGTCCCCTCACCAAACTCTCTAAACACACACACACACATGCAGGAGCTACTCCCAGATAACCAATGAAGCAGCAAAGCTGTGCCCCCTGCTGAACCTGCTCGCGGTGGAGACGGCCCGAGAGCACGTTGTTTCCTCATCCTTTAATACAATCCAAGAAATACTGATAATATCATTGCAGTGTCTTTCTTTTGGACTTTCCCTTTAGGGGTTGCCGCAGCAGTTCACCTGACAACATCTCTATCCCTAGCATCCTCCCCTGTCACAGCAACCCTCTGCATATCCATATTCACCCACTCCACGAACCTCCACTGTGATCTTCCTCTTTTCCTAATGCTGGCTGCAACATATTCAGCATGCTTTGTCCAGTATATTTACTATCTCTCTTATGCACATGTCCAAACCATCTGAGCCTCACCTTCAAATATTTAACCTGAGCTACTCCTCATTTCTGTTCCTGGTCATGCCCAATGAAAACCTCAACATCTTCAACTCTGTCAGCTTCAGCTCGGCCTCCTGTATTTTTTGCCGGTATCCACTGTCTCCAAATCATACATCGTAGCAGATCTCTCTACTATCTTGTAAACCTTCTTTTGCTCTATTGATGGTATCCTTCTGTCATAAATCACCCCTGACACTTGTCTCTGCTGTCTGTTGACTTGGATGGTAGATTCGAGGTATCCATCTCATCTACTTTCCCTACATCTACTCCTTGCATCCTCACGTTTCTATCTGTTTTTCTCTAATTCACTGACACGTTTTCTGTCTTTCATCCCTCTTCTCTTCAGAGAATACCTCCACTTCTCCAACTTCTTTCTACCTGCTCCCTACTCTCACTACAGATCACTATGTCATTTACAGACATCATTGTCATTGCCAAAATGTTCATCACCACTTGCAAAGAAGAAGGGACTCAGAGTTGATCCTGTTCAGGGATTACAGCTGAGCTCTGTGATGTATACCCTGACTGGGTTACCAACAAGGTTTACTATTATTACAGGGGTTTGTGCATTTGTGGGTTTTTCTTTGTTAATTTTACTAAGTCTATCTCCCAACTGTTTTCAGGTGAGAATATCTGTATGATGTCAGTATCAATCAAAATATTGAACTTTGAAAAAGTACTTGGACCAAACAGATGAACCAGCATACTGGATATCTTGAATCTGAATGGGATTAGGTGGCTATGAGGTGGTTTATTGATATTTCTTCACCAGGAACCCTTCAATCAATTAAATAATCACAATTCCTCTCACATTTTGCTAGACTCGGTGCTAAGAGAGGCATCGTGTGCAAATTGTTGAAGACACCTGTGACCAAAAAAGGGGGTAAGGGTAATAAAAAAAACTGCTCGGATGATTTCGTCAGTGAAAGATATTCACTCCTGATCTGTTTCCTTGCAGAAATCAATGTATAATAAAAAAAAAATGTGAAGAGCTCAGGCACAAAGGTTCTGGGGATCAGTCTGAAGCCCAGAGAAAGAGTTCAATCAAGGAGCTGCGTAGGCAGATACAGGAAGGTCAGGGCATAGAGCAGATGAGCAGAAAGCTATGCTTAAAACAGCAAATACAAGTGAACCATAATGTTTGAGGATTAAAATAAACTTGGTTCTTCTGAGAGTCTCGACAAACAGAAGATTAGGTCTACTAATCAATTGGTGTTGGTTTTGTGATTTTTGTGAGGCCATTCTGAAGTGCTTTGGTATAGCACTTCAACACAGGACACAACACATTTCTGAATGTGTATAAGTCAATGGCGCAACTATTTAGAATGAATGTGAAATACAAGGAACGGCACTCTGATGGTCCTGTTAGAGAAGAAAACAGCTGTTTTAGTGAGCTTTTCCCCATACTGCATGAAGTATGACCTGATTCATCTAACTGAGCTTTTAAAAACTGAAGAATTAACGGGGAATATGTCACAGGAGCTGAACACAGCAAAACAAAAGTGATTAGGGTTTATGATTGGAATAAAACAGAACTGAAACATGATATTAAACGATGAGTTACAAGTGCTATTTTAGCAATGAAACAAAGTGACAACCTAGAAGTAGAGGCTTTTTGCTTCTCCTTTGATCAACCCTGTCTGTTAGGGTGCCTGGGTCCTCGACCCAGTGTTTTGTGTTTTTGGTTCTTTAATTTTGTTAATTTCATTACATTCTAGCTTTGCCTTATGGGTTATAGGATTATTCTTAGTTTAGGTTCTCTGTGTGGGTTTTGTTAGAGTTTTAGTGTTCTGGTTTTCTGTTTGTGATTCATAGTTGCTGTCTCCCCTGTCTGCTTTATCCCCGTGTCAAGTCTGTGTCTCTGTGTTATGTTTCCTGTTTTACTTTGAAAGTCCATGTCTCATGTTAATGTGTCTGGTTTTGCTTCCTTTGTCTCGTTAGGCCTGATTTGCCCCAGCTGTGTTTCTCATTCCCTGATTGCCCCCTCTGTGTATATAAGCCCTGTGTTTTCATCTGTCCGTGTTGTGATCTACCATCATATAGGCTGTGTGTTCTGTATGTTTGTGTAAGTTATTTGGATTCTTAGTTTTGTTCTGTTTGAGTTCACGTTTATCTCCGGAGTCTGCACTTTGAGTCTGTTTCCTGCCTGCATACAGCCTTCACACTGTCATCCATCCATCCATCTTCTCAGATCTACTCAGCCTAGGGTCACCTAGAGTAGGGCAACCAACCGCCCTCTTTTCCCCAGACATGTCCACTTTTCACGTTCTGTCCGGGGTGTCCGAGGGGATTTTCGAGATTAGGAAAACCCGAACATTTTTATCATAGAGCGACAGAGTACCCATGTGTGTGACATCATCCCCAAACTGCTGCCTTGTGAGCACTTGCTCTGCACTCACAGCCGGGACAGACAGCGTGCAGCAATGCGCCTAATGATGTTTAAAAGATCCCAAAGCGCAAGTGCATCTTTCAGACGAACAGCAAAAGAAATTTCCTTCGTACCCACTCAATACTGGACTGGCCATCCCGGTATGCCCGATGCTGATTTTTCATTTTTATGGGCCGATGGGTTTCTTTTTTTTGTAACGGTATAAACAATTAAAGGTCGTGGATTGGCCAGATGTTGGCCGATGTGTAAAAATAACTCAGTTATTTGGACTGGTGGCTGTGGCAGAGTTTCCACAGAGGCCAGCAGGTGGATGAGGGAAAGGGGAGGCAGGAGGAGGAGAGACTCGAGGCGGCCGGCGACCTGCAGTCTTTCTGGGTCAGATATAAACCAAGTTTAGGTGTAGTTTATTTTCGTTATGCTAACTTTTTACAATCAGTTACAATAACTCGTACTGCGTACTAGCTAGCATGATTGAGTTTCTATACAGCTGGGTGGGTGCTATGATGTTACTGATAGTGAACTTTATTTTATTCATAAGGTTAGTTAGTAGAGTTGCCAACCGTCCTGTAAAAAAATGGAATCGTCCCTCATTCAGAGAAAATATTATGCGTTTTGTATTGAGCTGAAAAGGAACACAGTTTGTCAGCTTCAATGGAAAAAGCTGGAGTTGTTCTGTGTCTTTACGCTGCACAGCTGTTTCTTCTTCTCTCATTCTCTCCCCCTCCCTCTCCTGTTGCTACTTCAATCATGAAACTGATCAATGATCAGCTGATCAGCTTTTCTCTCTTGTTTATTTATCGCCCACTTTGCGCCAGAAAGAGGAAACCAGCGGATGTTGCGCTAAACAACAGCAGCACATTTAAGCTTGATCAGCTGTTGTTAGAATGTATTTAATATTACTTTTTAGTATCAGCTGATGTTTGTTGGAGCCACAGCTGTAAAGCTGCTGGTCATGATATCGGTTTGGATATGTGGCGAGAGGGAAACATGAAGATGAAACCAGGAGATGTCCTTACTGAATCATCAGAGCTGAACAGGTGATGGAGAAACAGGTTTACCTTTTAGGTGACATGCATAGCTGGACTGGCCATCGGGCATACCGGGCATTTGCCCGGTGGGCCGCTGGTGATTTTTTGTTTTTATGGGCCGATCGATCGATCGATCGATCGATTGATTTTTTTTTTTTTTTTTTGGAAGGGTATAAATAATGAAAGGTGTTGGATTGGCCAATTGGTAATGATCGACTCTGGGCTGGACCAATTACAGCCGAGGAGGTCGGATGCACCCTCCCCCTTGTTTAGCAATCTTAAAGAAGAACTAAAGAAAATGGAGAACAAAAAAAGGACAGGAGGTGCAGAAAAAATTAGGGCCAAAAAGAAACAAGCCCTTCAGGCAGACGCTGCCAAATGTGTAAAAATAACTGAACTGTTTGGCGGTAGCTATGGCATAGCTTCCACAGATTTAGCAACATCAGCAAGTGGTGGAGGCCAGCAGGTGGATAAGGGAAAGGGGAGGCAAGAGGAGGAGGAGGAGGCGGCCGGCGGTCATAGTGGCAGAGGAACTGAACTTCAGGTAAGAAGTTATGACCTGCTGTCTATCTGTGTCAGATATAAACCAAGTTTAGTTGTAGTTTGTTTTCGTTGTGCTGACTTTTTACAGTCGCTTAGAATAACTGGTACTGCGTACTAGCTAGCATGACGGAGTTTATATACTGCTGGGCGGGTGCTATGAAGTTACTGATAGTAAATTTTATTTTATGCTTAAGGTTAGTTTCTCAAACTCCTCAAAATCTTAACAAATTCTGCCAATCCTTACATGTTGCACCAGGCTGATCTATCATCAAAAGTGGAGAAGTCTGTGACAGAGGAGACAGAAGAGCAGCAGAGAGAGATGGAGCAAGAGAGAGAAATAAAAGAGCAGGAGATGGAGATGGAGAGATGACTTTATGTCATCCATGAGGGATGCATTTGACATATGTTTCACATATTATAGCCCAACAAGTTACTTATAGCAATTTAAATACGAGCAATCAGTTTTTGGCAGACAATCACCTTTTGGCACAACACCGGCTATTGCAGTTAATAATACAACAGCTTCTTGCCATTTTTTGTGTTTCTTTTTATCGCTGTGTAACTGAGTTCAATTGAAAGCCTGCATGCGCTAGTACCTCTTGCCACAAGTTCCCAGAATCCTTTGCGGTTTTACCCCTGAATGACGTCACATTTTTGGTGGGCCGGTCTCTAGTCAAAATGCCCGGGCCGATTTTTTGTCCCAGTCCAGCCCTGGTGACATGAATGAATTGAAGGGAAGTTAAGAACTGTTTGTGAGAGACAAATGACACCAAGATCCTTTTGTAAGTAAGCTGGTAACTGTGCAGGGGCGGGTCTAGCAAAGCTTTGCCAGGGGGGCAGGTAGGGCATTAACAGGGAAAGGGGGGCACAAAGAAATACTTTCCTTTCTTATTCTCATTTAAAATGTCTGTCTGTAATTAAATAATTATCTGAATCTTACAACCAAAGTTTTTATCTGATGTAAAATTTATAGAAATCATACCTATACCAACAAGACTGTGTACATCACTGTCACAACAGCGTTTGTTTTCATTCAAAGGCTTTATGGCTTTTCCTATAATATCTGGTGGGCCGATTTTTCAGAACTGGTACCGACCCAGTACTGGTAATTTTTCTTATGCAGATGAGGCATTATTTCTGTATGAGGCATTATTTCTGTACCATCATTTAATTCCAGAGGCTTTTAAGTTATTTTTTTGCACTTGTTGACTTGTAAAAGCCAATATGACATATTTTATTTCACAATTCATTAACTGCCCAGAGAAGGCATTGTTTAAATATATTAAATATGTTTCTTTAAGCAAGTTCTTCATGACTGAGCCAAGTGTCCTCTTTTTTGGAAATCAAAATATGATCCACCCTAACCTAGAGCCTATTTGACTGACGGAAGGTGAAAAGCATGGTACCTACAAGTCCACCACACATTCTCACATTTGCACGCACAAAACACATTTCGGAATTGCAGATTAACCTAACAAGATCATTTTCTACAGAAGGAAACTGGCATATCTAGAGTAAACCTCTACATGGGAAGATAAAAACACTAAAACACTGTTTCTGAGATTTTTCAGTATCAATATAGTAACCTCTGCCTCTTTCTTCTCCTTCACCTGCTCTGCTTCTCTTTATTAGAGCAGAAAGAAAAGCGAGGCACCTTCCAAGATTCCTGCAGAGCGTTGCGCCTAAATGAGTCTGCCTTCTGTTTCACATAGACTCTCATTTCAGACTGAAAAACAAACTGTTCGAGATAAAGATGTGCAAGCTGTCTGCAGAATTGAGTGCTTTTCTTGGGCATCATTTCCTGTTTTTTTTCTCAAAAAACACATTTTCTAAAAACATTTATAATTTTATAGCAGTACATTCTAAAGTAAGAAGACTATTCGTCATTCATTACCGTACATTATGCAGCTTTTTAGGTTTTAAATCTACCATCTGCCATCAAACAACAAAACTCCATTTGTTTAAGACTATTTTGAGTAGGCTAGATTGTTCCTCTCTTGTTCAGCTCTTTCTTCTTTTTGCATTACTCTACTCCATTATTCTCCATTCCTAATAAGATTAGATTATGGTCATAAGAGCCCAACAAGCGAGCACCACATGATAAAAGTGATTTACATGCCTAGCCTCCAATAAAACAAGTGGATACACACTATCTGTCAGACTGCACAGATTCTTTTTTTTATTGACTTGTTTTCGCTTTTCTTAGCCTACACTTCATAATATATATATGGACATCAGTAAGGGGGTGGTTAAGTGGCTGAGTGACCCTCTTGTAATGGCCTTTATCTGACTGAATTAACTACAAGCCATTACGGTACACCGTATCAGATATAGGATTAGGTTCTCGTAGTGCATATAGATGTGTATCACAGAAACCTGATAGGCATGCAGTTCCTGCTGGTATGTGTTTGGTCTGAATTTACTCTCATACACACATAGTTTCTGTCCAACAAAGTTAAGCGTGCAGCAGCAGATCTATAGAAAATTATTTTGAGCTTCCATATGTGCATAAGTGACACCTTTTTCAATAAGCTGTTGATTATTACCAACTGGTGAGTTTGAAGCATATTCTGCCCATCACTCATTGCATGCTGAGATAAATCATGCACAAGGTACAAGGGCTAAAAGAAATTAAACCAGTGCAGAAGTACCAAAACCTGCAGTTTCTGTAATCTTCACCAAGTGGTGCTAACTTTTTGATGCTTTTCTTGAATTCTGTTATCTTAATGAATTGCTTTTTTTGTGAGACACTTGTTAATGTGACCTTTTGCACACTTGTACTGTTTTGGCATGTAAAGCGCTTTTCAATTTTAACAGCCTTTGGTTGCAAAAATAACATCTGTAGTAAATCCATCTGACAATCCATCTGGAAATAGGTCCATGTTTTTTATATAAGTCTAAGAATGAGGTCATGTTCACCAAACGTATACAATGCACCTGTGTAATTGTATAATTTGGAAGTATAAAGATGATTGGCCAAGTAAAATGATATCATCACAGTTTGTATGGTAGTCCTAAATTTCTCATCTATAACAGTGTCTTGATGCATGTTCAATCATCCAGGTAAGAAAATCTCAAAAAGTTGATTCTGTTCATCTGGACGTAGTGTCCAGAAGAACAGAATCAACTTTTTTGGACATCCATAACAGTATTCTTCAAATAATATACTCGCTCTTACTTTTGCATGATCGTTGAGCTCCTCTGCTTCTACCACTGCTTTCAGCGTGTGTCATTGGCTCTTGGGGAATGAAGGGTTCATCTCTTTTTCTGACATTGAATTACCCTATACGTGATTTATAAGAAATGTGAGCACAGGCAGCCCTGATGGAGACATAATGGAGTGGAGCGCACTGACACACAAGTTCCAGGAAGAGCAGACTGTCACATTCACAGTCTGTTTCTCTCTTCTTAACAGCCCACTCAGTCCACTTCACATGAATGCAGGACACAGTCTATCCAAAGTACTTTGAAAAGAACAGCCCAGAAACTCAAACATCAAGCAAAGGCACCTTTTGTGTTTCCACTGGTGTCATACACAGTTGGCTATACTGACTTCATCCCTGAGCCTCACTATGCAGCAGTTTGATAACTTCTGCGTTGGACTTCTGCACTCTGCCTCTGCACAAAAGGTTTGATGTATTACTATCCCTGACACTAAAGTGCAACCTGAATGTCAGGACTGCAGTCGCTAACACTGTCCATATATAAGAAATCCACCTATAAATCCAGTCATGATTAATGTTTCTCAGTGAATATATCATTGGATAGGTTTCTAATATTTTTCAATGTATACATTTGTACAGTGATTAGCTAAAATCTTTTCCTTGTTCTCTTTGGGTACTCTGACTTCTTCCCACAGTCCAAAAACATGCATGTCAGGCTGGTGATTCTAAATTGTACCAACATGTGAATGTAAACACAAATGGTTGCACGTCTCTGTGTTAGCCCTGCAAAAGACTGGCAACCTGGCCAGGGTGTACCCCACCTCTCAGCCGATGACAGATCGACTACAGCCTTCCCTGAATTGGAAAAGTAGATGGATGGATATACCAAAAGAAGAACTCGTTAGAGTCGAATCCTATGACCAATTTGTGTCCCTCCACCATCCAGCAGTGACACAATTACCGCTGTAGCAAGTCACAACAACAGTGGATTGTTTATAGTACATACAGTATATGTATAGTACTGCTGGCAGTGACAACTACATGGAAAACTGGATTACTAATGTTATACAGCACCCCCAGCTACTCTTTTTGATGCTAACATTAGTCTTTTATATAATGTCATTAGGTTTCCCTTAGACAGCATATGGATATCTGTTAACCGGTGGCAAAAAAGAAACGAATACAATCCTAATACAATTTCACTAATCAAAACTAGAGAATAAAATTAACTACACAGCAGCTATAACATGTGTCAGATATATGCTTTAAAGGGCTCCAATACAACAAACAGAGGTCCAGTTCACGGACTCCAGTTAACTGAGTTGAAGCCTATCCGATACCTAGCTATAGCTAGCTACAGTCGCCTGTATTGTCATCTCCTCCAACAACAATTGGGCTTATATTTGCTATAAAATTCAACATTTTAACATGAGTCTACGGGGATTGACTCGCTTTAGGAGCCCCGTGTGGTCATTAGAGGGACTAATTTGATGATTCATTTTTCACCGGCAGAGGTTTCCACTTGAAATTTAACTGCACTCTCTATGAGTGAGTGGGCTGTAAACATCCGGTAACAGCCAGTGTCATTACAATGAATCCTCTGGAGACCATGAAAAAGTGTTGTCGAGATGTCTCTTCAGCCTGACAGAGACACACTGCATTTAGTGCCGTACCATCTTCAGGCCACAATTATCCAATGTTTAAGTGCTTTTCCATCAGCCTCAGCCCCACTTTTAGTGCTAATTAGCTAATGTTAGCATGCTGACTACAGTAAACATTACACAAGATTGCTGAGCATACTATTTGGCCCTTCACCTTAAATCACAATCACTGTACCATAACTGAGGCTTTATTGGAACTTTGTGACAAATGAAAGCAACAATAGCAAGAGCAACAATGCATCACTTACATTGTTCAGTATGAAAACTAGAACAGCAGCTTTGGCATGTAAAGCCAGGTGACCTTACCATAGTGAAGATGCCATTCAACAAAAAGCCGTATCAAGCAATTAAATGGGAGCCACTTAGGGCTTTAATAACAGGGAAGCAAAATGTATTGTTGCAGCATCCATTTTCTATATTGACATTACTCAACTCAATACACCATGTCTAATGCCACTGCTGCTCTCTGAAACTATATCACATTACTGGTGGCTAATTATCAAAGCTGTATGACTGTATGCTTTAAATGATATTTGGCCCTGGGTCTTTCTGCTGCTAAGATGTACCATTATAAAAGAAAAAGAAAAAATGCATTCAAGGTTGTTGGCATGGTTACTGCTGACTATACTCTTATCAGATATCTTATGATTAGTCACGTCTTCCATTAGCTTTCTGCACCAGCCTCTTCTTTTCCATCTCTCTCTCTCTGGGAAGGATGTTATGGGCAAGGCTGACTCGATAAGGGCAGCATGTCCCCGAGCCTAAAAGAAAAAAAAAGTCCTGTCATGTTATGTACCATCTGTCCTTTTCTGGGCCAGAACCAATACCCCCTCTACCCCCCTCCACATCCATCCTCTTCCTCTCACTGGTCTTGATGAATTTCGCTGCTCCCCTTCCACCTTCTGGTCCCTGGAGGTCCTCTGCCCCCCCCACTGTTGTCTCATTCCCATGCCTCCCTCCCTCCTCCTCCTCATGCTTACTGCCCCCATCTCCCACATTTCCCCTTGCTCTGTCCCCTCCTGCCCACCACCTCCCTCCTCCTCTCCCTAGGGCGCTGCAGGGTTGGCATGCACCCAGAGTCCCTCCATTTCCTTCACATTAGATATAATCAGGACAGAAAAGAGCTGAGAACATTCTTTTCCCATGATTCTTAAGTGGCACCAGGGGCACTCTGGGCCGGCGGACTGGCTGGTTGGTTGGTTGGCCCACTGGCTGGTTGGATGACTTGCTGGCCCTGAAAACAGAGACCTGAAGCACATAACTTAGCTGGATTAGCCATTGGCCTCTCTTCTCTGCTTGCACCAAAACACTTATCTGTGATTTTAACATTTGGGCCTTTGTAAAAAGTCATCTGCAAGGAATAATGGCAGAAAAAAAGCTTAATGTAACGCATCTTTCTTCTGATTTTGTAGTCTGCATTATCCACACAAAAATCAATGTCTGCTATTCATTTCTGTTCTATTTTTCTGCTCTTATTTCAGCGGATACATGCTGTGACCATTGAGCCATTATTCACGGGATGCGGCATCTACTGCTTTACACTATATATTGGATTACTGCTAAGGCTATGTAGCAGTGTCCTTCACTAATTCATATTTTAATTCAAGGAGCTTCATCATATCTTTCACATTTCTATTGATGAAATTTTGAACATCTTCAGTTCAAGATATTCAACTCAACTCAAACGGCTACTAAAAATAATTTAACCAACTAATTCAGAAGACATTCAGAGACAGGTGAACACGGGTTACAGTTTTGTATCTAAGGTTTACAAGTACCAATGGGGCAGTCATAAAGTGATTGTTTTAAAAGAGGACAGATATCTGCTTTTTAACTCTGATGTTATTAGTCATGGCTGGATAAACCGTCAGTAAAATGATCATTTTGGCTATTTTTTGAAGCTACGACAAAGTCCATGAAAAGAGTGATTTACAAGTTTTAGAAAACTTAGATGTTTGTAGGGTGTTAGCTAGCAAATTTCGGGATAATATAATATAAGATAATATACCATGTTCTGACTCAACATGGTGTATAATACAATACGGATTCACTTTGAACATAACATTTGGAGAATTTTTGAAGTTAGCACTTATCATGTGCTACCAGGTGGTCAGTTCCAGATCTTTGGTTAGGTTCCTGGTATTTTCTTAATGAAAGTTCATGTTGAGGATCCCTAATGGACAGAGACAGACACCCAAGAGATGACCCATCCACAACTAACAAGAGGTTAGTCGTTAGTATGTTGCTATATTAACGACTAATATAGCAACATGCTACAAAAAGTCCTGATACTGAGCTTAATGGTCACACTGAAATCTCAACTACAGAGTGATCTTTTTATGAAGTGTTCAAATATTTGGTCTCAGCTGCAGTTAGACTGTGATTTTTTTAAAAACTTAAAGAGGTGCTGCACATTTTAATAAAACCCCACAGAGACTAAGGGTTTTATCTGAATAGTTCTTAGAGCTTTTAGTTTATTCAAAAAGTCACTAACATACCAGTTTTGCCAAAATATGAGACACGTTAATCCATGCTCTGCACTGCCCCAGCTCAGATCCCCAACAACACATTGAGCAAGTTTAAAGTTGATTACAAGAAGTAGTTTTAAAGATAGGTGGAAAATAAGCTGACTGCAGCACTTAAGGCCTAATTCAGAATGAATAATAAACATGACAAAACATAAACTCTGGGAGAGAGTAGACAAAAGTTAATGACATGCAATGGCATATAAACCTAAAAGTCCCATTTATCTGATGAAGGATACCTTGGGAGCTCTAAGCTTGGGTCATCTACTCCACTTTATTGCACATCTGCTGTTTTAACAGCGACATCATGATGACACAAACTCCAGTGCTTAAACAACCAATTTCTGTGCCAAGTCACATAGTGATGTTAAGTCAGGACCTGCATGCATCACATTGCAGCATTTTTGTGTCATTGTTCAATGTGCAAATCAGTCTGTCACCATGACTTAAACTTTTCTGTAGTCTTCTCCATTTAACTTTAGGCAAAGGTTTAACACACAAAGGGAGACGGCAAACGCAAGCATAAGCAAGAAAGGGGTGAAGCAAAGGGCAGAGACCTAAACTATTCAGAAAAAGAAGAACATGCAGGAACAATAATCTGGTAGTCAGAAACAGCTGGAAAACTTTGCTGAAAGTCCTAATGCACACTCAAGTCAATGTTTGCTGTGATTAAGAACAATAAAAAACAACAATAATAATTTATTAAATAAACAATAGTGTAAAAATGTAAAATGATAATAGAAAATATTTCAAAAAGAAAAATAATAATAAAAAAAGATACAATGGTAAAAATGACACAGTCATTACTCTGAAACTAATCTGTCTAAGCTCTAATGAGAGTCTAAAGAGAATGTTAATGAGATAAAGAAGAAGACTGTTAGTAAAGAAGATGACCTAATCTGAAGAGGGAAATAACTCCTGAGTTTTGAGGTGAATATAACAGTTTTTAGTCACCTGTAAAAGCCAATAACAAATTTGAAGTCACTAGAAGCTGCTGATCAGTGGATCTAAGTGAGAAAATATCTGATACATAATCTTAAGTGATCCCATGCAAGCATTTATATGTGAACAACAGCATTTTGAAATTGATCCTGTACTTAACAGGAAGCCAGTACAATGATTTAACAGCAGATGAAATATGATCACACTTAAGTGTAACTATGAGAAGTCAGGAGCAGCAGCCTTTTAAACCAGCTGTAAAAGAAATATTCATGTTTTACTCAGTCATACATACAACAAATTGCAGTAATACAGTCTAGATGTGATGACATTCTCTAGGTTGTTGATAGAAAGAAATGGTTTAACTTCAGTTGAAAGTCTTAATTGGAGAAGATTTGTTTTAACAACTGATTTGATCTGAAAGTCAAATTAATATATATATATATATATAAAATGTATTTATTTATTTATTTATAGTGGCAAGATCCAGTAATACAAATATAGCAGAGTCACCCACATCAATGAAACAAAAAACAATAATTTCTTAAAAGAACAGATTCTGTTCTGTGAAGAAGTTTAAAGTTTAAACGCGGAATGCTGTGTTTTAACCAGAACTTGGGAAACAAATAGAAAAAACAAAAATCCACCTTTATTTAAAAATCCAATAGAAAGGAAAGGAAGGAACAAAACCAGGAAGTAAAACCAAAGTGAGAAGGTTAGGTTTTACTCTGAAAACCTAACCTTCAGAGTAAAACAGGAAGTAAGATTAAATGTGTTGAACACAGGAATAACACAAAAAATGTCCAAAAACTTTCTGGAAACAACAGGAATCATCACGCCTACAGCTTAAAGCTCAGGTTGGTGAATTAAAAAAAAAAAAAAAAGGATTCATTTGATCTGTTAATATTGCAAAGCTACTGTTAAAATTAGATCAAGAAGTCACTGTAATGCTCTCAGTAACCGCCCCCAATGATGCTGGTGATGATTGAGAGTTTAAATCTGTGTCACGCTGAGCTGTTGTGCTGTTGGGTTCCTGTCGTGTGCTGCCTTTTATTTTTTTGGCTGTTTTTTTTTTTTTTTTTGGCACCAGGTTGTCCTGCTGCACTCGACTCTCACCCTCCTTCCTCACACTTGTCTGTCTGACACTTTTGTTGGACTCGGAGCATTGGATGGCGAGCTACGCTCCCATGACAACACGATACTGTTAGCATCAGGCAGAATCAGAGTCGGGCCGGGATCTGAAAACGACCTCCTCCACTGCTGTTTCCACACCATCCCCTAATGTTTGCCGCCCCGGGGGAGCTTTCTGCTTCCCTCTGTCCCTTCTCCCTCTCAGCCTGTCTCATCTCCTCGCCGCTGACAGAACCTGTTCACAGAGAGGAGCCTTTCGGACTTCTCCTTTCCCACAATTATGCATGCATACAGCAGCCTGTCATGGTGGAAACACTTTGAAGCCAAATCTTTCAGCGCCCTGTGCAAGATGGACAAAGAGACAGAGGAAGAAAAGGAATGAGGGACAGAGAGAAGTAGAGGAAGATCGAAGAGGAGGGAGGTGATGCAAGGGCTGGGTTTGAGGTGGCATTGGCCCAGGACATCAGCCTTGGTGACAGCAGGGACAGAAGAGGTGCCAGCCTCTGACAGAAAAAAAGCAACCCAGGTCCTATTCAAAGCCGCACCGCCTGGTGTTTGGCAGGGAGTGGGGGCACCGTCACATCGGGGGGGGGAGGGTGACGTATTCCGATTTCTGTGTAGAGACATGGGACGAAAAGAGGTTGAAGAGAGAGAGTGAGTGGATGAGCGTGTGTGTGTGTGTGTGTGTGTGTGTGTCTCTGAGGAGGATGGAGATGAGCCACTGACTTCCTGGGCTCGAGGCCAGGATGAAACCATTCAGCTCTGATGTACACAGACTGTACAACAGAGGGGATTAGCACAGCCAGCGCCTGCAATAGAAATATAATGGATAATATTTCCACCCTTTTCCTTTTTTTTTTTGCAAAGGTATGAGGAGGATTATGCTATTGTCTGAAATGATTCTGGCAGGGAACAATATTTGTAGAATATTACTTTGCATTGTCTTGGAAACAAAAGGTACCAAGAGCGGAAAGAAAAATAAATTTCATAGTAATTCACTTTATCGGAAATTGGAAAATTTAGGCATCCACAAAGCCCAGATGCAACTTTCTAATCCCCGTTCTTCCGACAATCAGCAGAGAACTGAAGGAGAGTTTTGATTAAGTGAATTAAGACGAGGCACAGCTCTGGCACACGGCACAGACGTTTAGTCGGGGAGAAAGGGACTTCCTGGCACCAACAACGGCAAAAACAACAACAGTTCTCTGCTGCTGCTCATGCAGCGTTTGATTCCAGATCAGCTGCAGGTTGGTGGTCTGGAGCATTTACATATATCTTCCTTTTAATTAAAACCATCGAATAAGAAACACACTTGCTCCCAAAGTGGGGATGTGATCGCTCATTTAGTGGATTTTGAGCGAGCAGACCGACAGCACGCTGAGAGGACATTTGTGATCCTCTCCTTACAGGCCCTGATAGATGGGCGCGCTCCCAGCGCATCGTCCCAGGAGGGGACATTTGTTATCTTTCATTCAAACATGCTTCCTTATTAAACAGGAAAGTGGCAAGACATCATGTATAAGCTGAATCATGCTGCAGTGCTTGGAGCTCCACTAAAGGCCTCGCTCAAAACTCTGGAATTAAAATCGAGGAAGATAAGGTCCACACATGTTTAATTTCCAAAAGATTTTCTGTAGCTTCTCAATGTGTTTAAGACTTGTATAAAAAAAGAAATAAAATAAAAGTCTTGAGATGTAAAGGGTTTCCAGCTTCATGGATTTGTTCCCTGGAACTGGAAGCTAAATACCTGGGGACTCAATTCACAGGAACAGGGGGTAAAATTTCAAGGATCTTTGCCATTAAAGTAGTAACCTTACAAGAGCTTACACAAGTTTGAATACAATACCTTCATCTTGCGTCTCTAAGGACTGACACAAGTCTGTTAAGTTTTATTGTCTTAGACTGAATGAAGACTTGACTGTGACTGCTAAATTCTGAGTGCTGTTTTGGCTTTCTTTCATTTTAAATGTCATGACTCTGGAGCTTCGCCTAAGAGTGGGTATTTCACAGTCCCTGTGGCAGAATCGGCACTTCAGAAAACCACTTTCTTTGCTCCATTTCCTACGTTAATATTTAATGTGAAAGTAAACCTGTTTATGAGAGACGTTAATGACTGAGGCAAGACAGTACTTAACGAGTAATAAAGAGCATTTTCTTCCCTCATTGCCATTTGTTTGTGTCAAACGCAGGAGTGGGACTGTAAACACAACCCGTCTTCAGCTCATGAATGATTCAGCCTCAACGTAAAAGATGCAAACAGCTGGATGCCTGTGACAGAGATGCAGACGGGAAGAGCTTGGTAAGTTGGTGGCTGGGTCTGTTTGTGGCAGTGTGGATTTTTAAGTGGACCTCACAGGAGCTGCAGTGCTGCAGGAGTGACAGCAGGTGTTAATATTTTATGGGTGGGTGGTAGGCAGGCAGCGTATGGACTGAATGGGTGGTGAAGTGCTGGATCGTGTGCAGCGCAGCATTATGTCAGCCTGTGAGGACTTTTAATGCGGTACAAAGCTTAATTGGTGGGCTGCCGTGCAGAGGCTCGTAAAAAAAACCTGCTATAAAAGTGATAATGGCTTAGAGGAGGGCGAATTAACAAAGAAGGTGAATCGATGAGACAACACAATATTCTGTTGCTGCTCAAAGTATAAAATAAGCAGATTTACACCGAATAGATTAGCTGCATTTAAAATGCAAACCCCAAAATGTATCAAAACCTCAGCTGTGGTCTCAAAAATGATAAAAGCTTTACGGACGCTTTGCTTGGTAAGTCTGCATGAATGGAAATGAACACAGGTGCCTGTCCTTCAGCAATGAATGAACCCACAGGTGGTTTGCGCAAGCCCTTACTACAACTTCTGTTAATGCCACAGTGTGACAGCTACAGAGAAAAGACTGATTCAGCCACTGTGATGTCACCCACAATAAAGTCCTGTTTTGAACCCCTGACTTTAGCATTTTTGCAATTGCTATGTTGAATTTTTGAGCCAGGAGTGACTATATTTGGACCAAAGGATGGAGTAATAAGTCACCAGCATGCTCTTCCCACAGACTGTATGGGTTAAACACACAGACAAACACCTGCTTTCATCCCACTACCCGCAGCCATGTCGAGCTACAGGTTCTGACAGCCACAATTTGTGGAAATGAGTTTCCTCTGAAGGGTGTCTGGGCTCAGCCTTAGAGGAGCTTGGTCATTCAAGAAGAGCTCAGTATAGAGTTGGCGATTCACCATCTGACTTGGACACTTTCTGAGTGCTGAGTTGAGGTGAGCTGTTTTGGGCATATCTAACACTGAATGTCTCAGTGTCCTGCTGGAAGAGCTGGTTTAGGTGGCCTGGGAGAGGAAGATTTGGGCATTGGGTCATGAAGATGGCAGTTAAATAGCAAATATTAATAACTGGTAGAAAATGGACGGATTGCATCAAAAACGCTCCAGAAAACTACACCAGAACAAACATTGTTCAGAGGATGTCCCTAATAATGCAAATGCACATTTAACCCTTGTGTGGTGTTCATATTTTTGTTACTCAGCCAGTGTTCATGGGTCTGGTGGACCCGCTTTGGCTTTCCAAGTTTTGGCTTTCCAAATTAACACTATCAAACAATTTTATGTTAAATTACTCAACAGATGTTCACTTCATCCCAATTACAAGCCATATGAACAGCAAACATGGTTAAATTTTTCCCTTTACCTTTGTTAGATCACATTTATGAATTAATGTGCTTCTCGTTTTTTTTATTTTTAATTTTTATAAAATGTTATAAAAAAATAAATCAGTTATAATCAAGTGGAGTGAGTGGAAAGACAACACATTTACACGTGAAGCAATATGTTTCACAACTAAATGGGATCAGCTGCTCATCAATGGTGACATTAGGCCCAGGGTTGTAAAACAGGGGGAGGTGGTGCACACACTTATCCCACACTGTCCTGATGGCAGCTAGCTTGTCTCTCTGCCGTCGAGCTGGTCTGTCGTCTCGGTTATCAAAACGGATAATCCTGGAAATTTTGTGAAAGTTTTCCAGAGACATTGATGCACGGAAAGGTTGTTGCCGGTTTCTGCATCCCACAGGAATTCTTTGGATTCCCCTTTGGACCTGAAAACTCCTGCAAGAATAAGAACCCCAAAGTAGGCCTTTGGGGTTCTTAGATGAATTTGGTCCATCTCCTTCCACCTCTCTCCAAAAACACACCTTCCTTCTAGATTACTGGAATCTAGAATAATTTTCTGGATGGAATCTGGGATGAAAAGCTCAAAGACTTGATGTCCTGCACATGAGTAACTGCCAGCCGTGTTGGCCCTGGTTTATCACAGTAACAGCTCTGCAGGGTGGCTCATTTCTTGGGCAAGAAGACCATTCAATTTCACCAGTTATTGACATCCATATTTCTTCACTTGCTGTCTGGTGGGCTTGTTCTGGTCCTGGAGCTGGCTGCAGATGGGGTACTCGTCTTTGTTTTGTTACTAAATGGTGCTCAACCTCATCCTCTTCTTCAAAGTCACTGTCAGACTCTGAATTTTCAGAAATGTGAAATATTCTGAAACCTCTTTGTCAACATCATCATCCGAAGCTCCTCTCTCTTCCAAAATCAATTGGATGGCCCTCGCAGCAGATAATCTTTTGTCATCTTGATCAGTTGTGATAAAGAACCACACCGGCAAAGTCTTATTTATAGTATTATGCCCCTAATTTGCAGGTGGGACAAGGTATGACAAAATAAAATTTGGATCCCTCAAGAAAGAGGGTAAAATGTGCGGGAATGTCAGAGCAGACGGTGTTGATAGTTGAATTTTCAACAATGTTGCAACTTTGTGCGGGAGCAGGAGGGGAAGAAAACACTATCAGCAGCACCAGAAAGGAGGAAGACAGAGTGTGGGAACACAGGACCTGCACTTTCAACACTTTTATTAGACCTGGGTCCAGTGGACCCGAACACCTTGTATGTAATGTAAATGCGTGGGGGGAGGTACAGTATGAGGTCATTGAAAATTAGTTTGGATTTATGTTCTTCACAGAAAATAAGCCAAAGCCAATGAATTTCAGGTTGAAAAAATAATTAATTGTTGAATTTTTCTTTTGAGAAAAACTGAAAACGGGTCTCACAGACCCGAACACCATACAAGGGTTAAATAAGTGGCTTGTAAATAAAAATAATCGTGTACACATGTTTATTTGTGCTGTAAAGTAAAAGGATTTATTAACATAGGAGATTGACTCACTGTTGGAGCCCCAAGTGGCCACTAGAGGAACTGCAGCGTTGTTGCGTTGTTGTCCAGGACTGAAAGTTGATGCTTGATATTATTTAGTAGATGCTATAGAGATGCTTTCAGTAAGAGGTACAGCTCAGTCTTACGGAGCCCCTCTGATGACATGGTCCAAAAAATAAATAAATTGTGGCCACAAAATACTACTTCGTGGGCACAAAATAGGTATAACGTGACAACGATTACGCATTTGTGGCCACGAAATAGATAGCGTGCGCACATCATATTGATACAATTCCTGGACAGCTGTGTAGAGACATAAGCATAAGAGTAGGCTAAACCTATACACCATGGACAGAGACAGTATGATTGAGTTTTATTTTAGGCTGGGAATTAGCTACAAATGCATTTTGAAAAGCCTGGAAATGCAAGGAACCATTATTACGGAGAGACATTTAAACAGGATATTGAGAGCCAAGTTGCTTTACAGACCTAAGTACGACCTGGATGCCGGGGTAGATTTTATTGTCAACCAACTGCAAGGGCTGATAACGGTTATCGGTCAAGTGTTTCGTGGCTACAAATCAGCATTTCGTGCGCACGTTATACCTATTTCGTGCCCTCGAAATAGTATTTCGTGGGCACGTAATACCAATTTTGTGCCTCCAAAGTAGTATTTTGTGGCCACAATTTATTTATTTTTTGGACCATGTCATCAGAGGGTCTCCGTACAGTCTAACTTGGATGGGCTTGCTTTAAAAAAGTCTTCTATTATGGGTATAAACATTGTAAGTGGCTTTTAGATATTAATTATCTCTTTTATATTTACTCAGAAGCCATGATTTCATTGGATGTCATCACTTTTGCTGAAGTGCTCTGAGTGACCCCAGGCGAGCACAGTAAAACCACATTGTGTGCAGACACAAAAAGAGGAAATTAAATTTCTTTTTAATTTAATTTCTTTTTTTGTCAACTCCACAGCCAACTAAACAAACAGGTTGGGGTGTGTGGTTGTGAACACGTATAAAACACAGTGTGAACGTTAGTTTCAGAGAAAAACCCGAGCGGTGTCAGCCACCCCTGCGTCTCTCGCCGATGCTGGAAGAGCTCTCTGACGTTTCCGACACTTTTCTCAGACATGTTGAAAATTTGGTGTTAGAATACATCAAACTCCCAATTATCAAACTCACGCAGACAAGCCAAGGAAACGTGGGGGTCGGCGCGACTGACAGTTAATTGGTGGGATTACAGTGTTTGCTCATTATCACATCCGAACACAGCTGATGAAAAGCAGAGCTGAAGTAAAGCTGTGCAGGGGAACTTGTTGTCTCTCAAACTGACTGTGATAGAATGTCAATGGCGTCTTTCAAGTTGGCTCCGTCAGCCTCATCGCTCTCAAGCATCACGTTCAACGCATCTTTTCGGTCACGCTTCATTCAGACTGGATCTGCTTACTCTTGCTGGTAACTTTTCCCTCTTTTTACATCATTGTGTCCACGCTGAGGTGTTTCATATCGTCTGCTCTCACTGAGTAACTTCTCATTTTACTATTTCATCAAGTACAGCATGCTTTATTCACCATACAATTTCAGCTTACACTCGTCTTCTGCTGTTGACCCACCAGAGCTGAGGGGCTCAGAGGAAAGATTGTCCAGTAACCCTCTATCCCAAGCTCTATATCTCAGGTTTTTACTATGTACAATATGCTGTTAAGGAACAACAAACAAATTGATTTGAAGCATTACTAATGTAAGCAGAGTCTTAAATCTAATAAGTGGTTGTAATTTCAGTGTTAGACCTTCTAATAGAAACAGATTTTTTTAAGTCTCATGTGAATGTGAATTCAAATGAACAAGTCAAACCTGAATAATTTCAGCCTCTCAGAGTTTCGAGCCTGCCTCTTTTTCACATAATTGAATAATTTTTGTCTCTTTCAAACTTTTACTTTGTGTCACCTCAGCTCTTCATCCATCCTCTGGGTGTTTTACAGCAACATTCAAACTTTAAAATAGCTTAAACTAGCTTTACTTGTAGCAAACAAGTTAGCATAACTCGCCTCTCTTACACAGAAGTTAATTTATTTTTTGAGCTTGTTGCATCATTCTTTTCATTATTTTTAAGGAGGATAAGTCATACACAGGTAACAGAAAAATCAAAGAAAAACAGCTTTAAATACACTTTTTTAGAAATTTCAAAAAAGAGAGATCATTTGGAAGAACTTAGCATGAATTATTATAACACAGAAATTAGTTCATCTTTTTGGTGATAAAACTTAGATGACCCATTATGTCAGATCGGAATTTCGGCTGTGATAGGATTTAGTAAAGGACTGCCCGGTCTTTTGTCCTTTGTATTGACTTTCAGAGGTGGGACCAAGTCATTGTTTTGCAAGTCTCAAGTAAGTCTCAAGTCTTTATCCTCAAGTCTCAAGTCAAGTCTCAAGTAATGTCAAGCAAGTCAGAGTCGAGTCTCAAGTCACTGGTGTAAAAGTCCGAGTCAAGTCACAAGTCTGAAACTTTGAATTTCAAGTCCTTTCGAGTCTTTAAAAAAAAAACACGAAAAAATAATGTTGCAGTTATGCTAAATGTAAATATTAGACCATGTAATTTTTTAATCTGTGTTTTTCTCAACACATGACAAAATAGTGAACTTAGAAAATATACACAAATTGTGAAATTGCACCTCTTTAAAATGCAGCTCAATTAAACCTAGCTCCAAGAATAATTTTCACCGACAGTTCTGAGATAAGCTGCATGTTATTCTTGGATGCGGTTGTAGGACCAGCTTTAAAATCGCATGACAAAAATATCATACATATTAAAAAAAACTGTATCACCAACGTAGCCTGGAAAACATTTGCTAGTTAGATGAAGTCAGCTATCTCATCTTAGCATATTTATATGCATATTTATAATCATACGGTTCTTGGAGTGAGTGCACACACTCATGAAGTTTAGTAACTTCAGGTCACTGCAACAAGCCCAGGTACAGTTTACCGACGGATGGGTGCAGGACCTTGAAATGCACCGTGTAGAACGAAAGACCATCGTACCTATCATAAGTTTACCAGTCTCACAAATCGTCGTCATAAATACACATTCGTTAACCGTTTATTAATAGGACCTTTGAGCTCAACGGTAATTAATTAGTAGTGGAAATAATTTCTGGTACCCATCACAGAAATGTAGCAGTGACAATAATACTGTATGCTGTAATCGTACTGGGCAATTAGTGATACAAAAAACCTGTTTTATCCTGTGAATAAAAGTATGTTTTTGTCAATGTACCATAATAACAGAAGCGAAACGCAATATTGTGTCAGGACAATTCACTATTTATGCACAATAAACAAAGGAGCATAGCGCGACAATTTCTGTTCAGCGCCAGACTTGCTTGTAACCTATATCACCAATTATGTTATGAAAATGACGTATTAAATACTAAAAGACACTGACCTTCGTGTAAATGCTTGGAGCAGACTAACCTGTGAGCTGGAGTGTTCTGGGACGTTATATTTGATCTTTGAATGGCTGCAATCCAGACCATCCGTCGCGTCTTTGTCACTTCGGAAACATGGCTCGAACAATTTCTCTTCAACGACGTAATCCGATAACAACCGATCTCTTTACCCGTCGGCTTCCCGTGGCTGTCATGCGACCGGCTATTGCAGTTAATAATACAACAGCTTCTTGATATTTTTGTGTTTCTTTTTATCGCTGTGTGACTGATTTCAATTGAAAGCCTGCGTGCGCTAGTACCGCTTGCCACGAGTTCCCAGAATCCTTTGCGGTTCTACCCGTGAATGACGTCACATTTTCAATCTCTATATAATATGTATGTTAAATTTTATATTTGGGGTAAAATATCAAGTCTTTTCAAGTAAACCGGTTAAAGTCCAATTCAAGTCCCAAGTCATTGGTGTAAAAGTCCAAGTCAAGTCACAAGACTTAGAACATTTTTTCAAGTCAAGTCTAAAGTCATAAAATTAATGACTCGAGTCTGACTCGAGTCCAAGTCATGTGACTCGAGTCCACACCTCTGTTGACTTTGACTTCCCTTGTCTTGTTATTACTGATTTGTTCCTGCTGTGTTTCCCAACTGTTTCCTCTCCGCTCTGATGTGTACTTGTTGTTTTCCCATCTTCATAGTTATATCCTCCCTAACAGATGTGCATTTCCCCGCTCCATGTTTTCAAGTTTTCTGCTTTCCTTCTTCTTTCTCTTCTCCTGCCTCCAAAGTCCTGCATTTGGATCTACACTCTGTCTGCTATACAGACGTTTTATAACACTTGATAACAGTGGAAAGAAAAAAAAAACCTTTTGACAGGAAAAAACTGGAAGTCTTAGGTTTTTAAAAACAGACAGACCACTGTTTTCAGAAGTCAAGATTCAGTTCACATTGGTAGTAATTAATGATGTCTATCTACTGCTTAGCTATCCTTCAGCCTTTTTACCATGTTTAATAATCTAAAGAATCCACAGACTCATTTGTGCCCCCAGGACTGCAAGACAGACTCAACACTAAAAGAATGCTTATTTTCCAGCCAAGACAGTGAAGTGTAACTTCTAAGGAGGAAAAAACCCCCGTTATAAACTCTCTTAAACTTTATTTTGAAGCAAATCAAGTCAAGCTTTGAAGTAGCTGTTAGTCAGATTGTTGATACTATATGTAGTCCCATCGAAATTTATTTAGATAATGTTTCAAAATAACTTTACAAATAAGTGCATGGGGATGTTTCAAGATGGCTGCAGAGTGGCAAGACGTACTTCTAGAAGGATAGTTGGTACAGACTGATGTGGAGATGAAGTCACCTGTAATTGATAGCTGCCAGGTTGCCGGAGATTTGAGGAAAACATCATTTCCCAGAGTCTCTACAAGAGAAAGGTGACAAGTGCAAAACGAGGATGATACTCAAACTGCCAGTTCATCACCACTCAGAAGTATTTCTGGGGGAATTATTGCCTCTACCATTCGATATAGTGTAAAACAAGTTATCTACAGTCATTGTAAAAGGCAGATGTGACTGCTATAACTCAGCAGCACAGAGAAGGAGTAAGCCTGTCAGACTGAAATAATGCTTATATCAGTGGAAATATCTCATGTGAAAGTAATGCCATTACCACTAAGATGAGCATACTGTTGTTTAAAATGGAAAAAACAAGCTGTAAACTCAGGAAAGCAGAGCTAGCTTTGAAGGCTGGATTTGTTTACATTTGTAGTACAAAAAGTACACCAATTATTAATTATTTCATTTCCTGTGGATGCAAATACATATCTGTTGATTGTTTTAATGAAACTTAAAAACCTGATGACTCTGAAGCAAGTTCTTTCTTTTATCTGTCATTTCTAAGCATGTTTAGGGACATGTTAGATATCCTCAGAAAAAGCTTGTCAGACTGAATTCTAAAGATAATAGTTTTCCTGTCTGTGTACAATATGACTGAGTTAGGACTCAGAGCTAATGTGCAGGGGTGTCATTTTGACGCAAAGCGCTCCATGAGCTATTTTTTAAGAGCTGTAGCTACACCCAGCAGAGGCAAATTAATCTACATGCCAGAAAAACAAGCAACTCAACTGAGTTCATTGCGAAAGACGTGACCTCTCATAGGCAAACCATAA
Source organism: Astatotilapia calliptera (assembly GCF_964374335.1). Lineage (NCBI taxonomy): Eukaryota > Metazoa > Chordata > Actinopteri > Cichliformes > Cichlidae > Astatotilapia > Astatotilapia calliptera. The sequence continues at coordinate 28,840,146 of NC_137437.1, forward strand.
AGTCCCCTAACACTGACCCTACAGCTGACCTTCCTGCAGTTACAAGAACTCTGGAAGTTTTTAAAAAGAACACTGTGATTAAAAACTATGTTTATTACAGTGTGAGGCTGTTGCAGTGAGGAGCGCTGAAGAGTGTGCAGAGAGACGAGGTTCCCCGAACGAGGGTTTGTGCACTACAGTATGAGGAGCAGGGAAGTGCAACGCAACAAAGTGATCTGAACCATTACTAATGTAAACAGGCTGGAAACAATTAATAAATGGTTGTTATGCAGCATTGGTCCATCTGCTAAAGGCACTGTAATATTTCTTTTTCTTTTTAGGCCTAGAAGTCAAACCTGAACACACACTCAGCTTTCAGATCTTCCAGCCCGCCCTTTATCAGACCACTGAATTTGTCTCTTTTACCTCCTTCATCTCTGTTTTTTAAAGTCTTAAATCATTTGCAGCTCTCCGTACTTCATGGTTTACTCTCACATCTTGAGCTGCTTCTTCTGTTCCATCTCCTCATCCTTTCATCCACCTGCTGGGAATATTAAAGTCTTACTGCAACATTCAGATTCAGTGCCAGAGTAGATTAGAGCAGATAAATTGGCTTTACTTAAAAGAAACAAGTTAGTATAACTTGACTCTCTTAAGTTGAGGTTAATTTATTTGTTTTGAGGGAACTTGTTGCATCATGTGAGTTTTAAATGGGATCGTTCACATTAACACCAGACCAAACAAACATAACTTTAAATATGTGTTTAGTTTAGCAGTTTTTCTTCTAGCTAAATATGGAATATAAGAACCAAATATTTATTTTACATGTTAGTAGACTGATCTCACTTTTTGCAGAGTTACAGCCTTTAAAGGACCACATTGAACTTCTGAAAGCACATATTATTGATTTCGGATTTTTAGTCAGTTTGTAATTTTAACAGCTAAATCTTCAGACTTTTGCCCACACAAACACTGGAAACGACACTATGCATCTGCAAGAATCAAAGTCTAAACACAAGGATTTGCAAAACTGAGGAGCTGATGAGCTCGTCTTTATATACAGTACTGCAGGTGAGATGTTAGGTTATCCAGCTTGAACCAATGAGTGGACACACTTCTGAGGGCACCTCAAACATAAAACAAACTAATTTTATTAACCCTTTGAGACCTACCATAGAACCAAGTCCGCCAGAGCTTATATTATATTTTTACAAGCTGTAGTGCCATTTTTGGGAGCATTTCAAGTTGCTATACATCAATACAACCATTATAGCCCAAATTTTAATAATATGTCTGCATTAAGTGCATAGTAATTACATAAAATGCAAAAAAGTGCAATAAACTACAAAAAAATTGAAAATCATTTTTGTTTTTTTAACATATATTTCTAGTTTGAGAAATTTAAGACGCTTATCCCTCAAAACTGTAAATACAAAAAAGTTGCACAAAATAGTTTCCTACCACAAGAAATTTATTTTGAGTGTCTTCATAGTTTTATTTTTGAAATACACCAATTTTTATATACTGCAGGAAAAATGAAAATAAGTCTTATAATGCAAATTTGCAAAAAAACAGCATATGCATCAAAATAAACTATTTCCAGCAGTGCAATTTGAGTTCTAAGCATCCCAAAAACAATACCGAAAGTCATAAAGTCAAACATAACTTATAGCTTATAAGGCCCTGAAGGTAAAAAAAACCCAGACATTTCTGCGAAAATGACGTCACAAGGCGATAGTTCGAGTTGATGTCTATTCCAACGTAGGAAGTGTTACGAACAATGAATGCGATGGTGTTGTGTTTAGTATGTTGCTTTGTTTTTTTTTTTGCTTGTTTTCTATTCTTTCTCTCTCAACAGGTGATCCAGGAGTTTTTTTTCCCCCTTTCTCACTGTCCCTCTCCCCTTCTGTTTTTCTTTTCCTTCCTCTTTCTTTCTCCCTTTCCTATCCCTCACTCATGTCTGTCCCGTCTGTAACAACTGAAAATAAAATAAAATAAATAATAAATACAAAGGTCGATCAAATGGACCAATACGGCAATGCCATGATGATCCATTTGGCAAAATAAATCCATTGGGTATCCTTGTTGGTCTTCAGACAACAATTCTGACGGCCAAAGAACCAAGTGGGACAAGCAAAAAAAAAAGAAAAATCGGATCGGCAAAGCGTGTTTCTGGAATATTATGTTTTTGTTGCTGCAAGTGGTTTTTATGCAATTTTTGCAAAGCTATATGTGGAAAGAAACTGTGACCTAGGACAAGCTGATGGCATAAGATGTAAGTACAACTCCTCCGGTTTCATATGCAAAAAAAATTATTGCGCTAGCTTACGTGGTTGCAGTGCTATCGGGATTTAAAAATAGCTACGCAAAACAGAGCGTGCCCGCTCCGACCGGCTTTAAAGGGTTAATAAAGATATTGCACAAAATATCCACAATAGTATGAATACCATAATAGTTCCATGATTTTTGGATTTAGAGTTTAGTTTATGTAACTTCCACAAGTTTTTAAGCAAACAGACAAACTGAATCAATCAAATGACCAGCTTGAAGGAGACAATAATGACGAAAGAAGGAATTAATTGATTGGTTTCACCTGACCGTGTCATTAGCTTCTTAATCCGTTTGTATTACAGATTAGTTTGTTGCACAAAGTTTTAATTAAATGTCAGTTGTTTGTCAGTCGTTTCCTGGCATCAGTCTGTCCTGCACTACTGCTAACCATCGTCCAGCCCAGCTGAATGGTGTGCAATGCTTTTCTTTTCTAACAGGACACAACAGGAGGAACTATTATGCTTTTTGAAACTTAAATGCCTTAAACGATTAAATGAATTTAAATGAATATTACAGAGGTGTAATCTAATTCAGCAGTGGCAGCCTAATCGGCAACAATAATGTGTCCTTTCAGCAGCGCACAATCGGCGGCTGCAAAGACTTTGCACATGAATGAAAACTCGGATCAAACCCATTCATATCAGAGGTCATCGGCATCGGACTGAAACAATGTAGAGAATTAATATTAATGATCTCAGGTCAGCACCCGTGTAACAATTACACTCTGCACATTAGACCACACTTTGCCCGTGCTCCCACTTGAAACCTATTTGCATGCATAATGAGGGGATTTGAATACCAGGTCATCATTTATTAATGCTGTCATTTATATTTATGATCAGTGTGCTTTTGGAGTACAGGCATGCTGTCAAAGAGCTCAGGATGAGCACTGGGTGTCTGATCGGGTCTTCGACGCGCCCGAGCGAGGAGCAGTGCGTCTTCCTTTTGCATGGACCGACTGCAAAATAGGTGCTCACTGCACCAATGGAAGCATTTTACAATAAGACTATGTTTGTGTACAATAGTATTGATTTTAAAACATCAGAGTAAAGGGATTTGTAAATGCAGTGTGCTCATAAATGTATTTAAACTTGTTCTGCAAAAAAGCCTCTGAACTTGCAGCATCGTGATGTAGATCTGGAGTGTCCAACTCCAGTCCTCGCGAGCTACTGTCCTGCAGCTTTTAAATGCATCCTTGTTCCATGTTACCAGGCCTTTACCAAACTTGATGGCATGCTGAAGAGGTAAGCCAATCATTTGATTCAGCTGTGTTGGAGTAGGGATGCATGTAAAAGCTGCAGAACAATATAAATTATTCTCATTTCTTATACTTTGTAAACTTTTTAAAATATTGTGTTATTTAATTTAGTTCAGTCTGTTACAGTTAGTGTCTTGGAGCAACTGTAGCCACATAATTTCGTCAGGGATTATTAAAGCATTCTGATTCTGGATCTGCAGCTCGTATTGCTTCATCTCAGCTGGGTATGTCTGCAGCTTTCAGCCCAAGTGCTAAACAGCCTTGAGAAGGACTTTGAAACCAAACGGCCCTAACCAACAATAACATAGCCAAGGTCTCAGAAGTATCCAGGAGCTGGGGCCTGTTCTTCGTACCTCGCTAAGTAAGTTAGCCGGATTAGATTGTTGACGATTTCGCGTGATCCCGGATCGTTCGGTTCCCCGAAGCTCATCCGGGACTTGCTGTCATAGCAACAGAGCCGTAAGCGTAAACCTGCTCGGGAGCAGGTTTACTTTATGTAAACAGGATTAGATTGCGGCCACGCAGGTATGTCCGCTTCATTTATACGAAAGCAACAGCGATATTCCACCACTGTTTCACCATAAATAAATAACATCAATGTAACTAAAGATAATGCAGCACTTGATCCTTTTATTGATGTCACACAGATACATACAGGTCATTTCCTAAAAAAGGGAAATGAACTATTAACATTCTATTACATGTATGTGATTATTACAGATGTAATTCATATTTTAGAGTAGTAATTGTAAATTACTTCGTGTAATCAAGATGAGAGACCACGGCTATAAAAGCGAAGGTGGATTTGGGAAGTCTGTCGCAGCCATGTCCTGTCCGTATACGCGAGCCACCCATTGCGGAAGGTGCAAGATTGATAAGGAGAGTCCTCAGAATTCAGCGTATATTGCGGGATAGACAGGATCCTTTAGCTCAGCGCGACAGTGTGCTCATTGAGAGATATCGATATTCCCGTGAGGGTATTATTTACTTAACCAACTTGTTGACGAGGGGGTGCAGGACCACCACCTGTCTTTTTTTGCCTCTGCCCTTTTCTTGGTTGCTGTTATGAACAAACTAACAGAGTAATAGAGTATTACAGGCCAGTATTACCTTGCCAAGAGACGAAAAGCAATCTAAGAGATAAATATTACCATTCTGTAGAATACTCCTGTATTCCACTTTTACTTGTTCCCATGTTCTTGTGGGTCCTGTTGTGGCTCTAATGTGAAAGGGGATATAATATAACATATTATAATATAATATAATGCCATATGATATTGGACAATATAGTGTCATATGATAGATCTACCCTACCGCCTACTGGTGTTGGCCAGAGGGGCCGATGGCGCGATATGGCAGCCTGGCTACAACCGTAGCTGCCTCCACCAGTGTGTGAATGTGGGAGTGAATGAATAGTGGTATCGTACAGCGCTTTGGGTGCCTTGGAAAGCGCTATATGAACCCAATCCATTATTATTAGTATTATTATTAAATTACCTACGAGTTTGATTTGTCAGCAACTTTCTGCCAGCCCTCTCTCCTTGCTTCTGCAGCGTTTGCAGTGTTCTCTTGCGTTTTAATTAAACTCTGAAACTCCTGAAATCCCTCACTCATGAGTTCTTGCTCTGCTGCCGGAAAATACCGAGCACGCCCCTTCGACATTTTCGCCGACCAATCAGCGGGTTGCCGATCAATGTTTCTACTATCGATGCGTAGCCCCTTTTACGACACCCAGTGATGTCACATTACTGCGTCCAGCTGTACTAATCGTCAACAGCAGGCGTGTTCGGGGAACCGGATTAGCGAGCTCATGGTTAGCGCGATGGTTTGGTCTTGGATGTGTCATTTGATCTTGGATGTAGTAAGCGACGTACGAAGAACAGGCCCCTGGACTACTGCTCAACATATTCGATGCATGCTGCTTTTAGTTCAATGTTCTCAGACGAACAGCACAGGAAAATATGAAAATAGCAAAGAAACATGGGAAAAGCTTTGTTTTTTCTTAATTTTGTCCATTTTACAAACTCCATACTGACTTCAGTTTATTAACAAATAAGTCAAACTGTTAAATGACAGAAACTGCTGTTGTTGTGGAGCAGTTCACTCTGTCTGAAACAAGCTCTTTTAGCTCCTCCTCCTTCAAAACAACTTTCTTCTGATTGGCTGCTCCTAGTAAAAAAAAATTTAATCAACAGATGGGAAAAGTTTCTGCGGTGACCATATAAGGATATCCAGATCTAAACGTTAAAAAAAAAAAACTGTGTGAAACTGAGTGTTCAGAGCAGTTTGAGAGTTTGTCTCTGAGGGATTACTTGTACATACACGGACTTCATTATTTGAACCATGTTTACTGTGAACATCCACCAGAAGATATATGACAGAAAATAAGGAGAACGTGAATAAATCTTATCCATCACATTCACCAAGACTGCAAGCCTCAGCTTGCAAAATAACAGTGAGTTGATTTAGTATTTTTTAAGTTGTTTTAATAAAGTGACAGATTTAGTCTCGCTTAATTATATCACTGGAGCTGTTATAAATTACTGACTGATGGCTGGTAATAAATGTTTGGCACTGTCTGGTGAGGAAATGAAGCCGAAGATGATGTAGCTCTGAAATAGTTGGAAATAATGACATCTCATATTCACAGCCCTCGCAGCGCCTGAGGAACTCACTGGTGGGATGAAATATTGGGCAAAGGATTGAGACACAAAGCCATCTGCTTTGACTGTATTTCTGTCATGCTCTGTCTTACTTCATTCATCACAAAAAAATACAGACACCCGAAAGAGGATCGGGGAAAGAGAGAGCCAGCGATATCATGCTGAGTTAAAGTTTGTTTATTTATCATGGCCTGTCAGAAAGAAAATAAATAAATAAAACAAAGTCTTGTTTTAACCGAGAGGCGGTTTTCCACCATCGACTGTCATCAACACCCGCGGCGAGTTTCTGCACTGAATCGCACAGGTGGAGCTCGCTGAAGCAAATGCATTCACGTTCTGCCACCACGGCGTGCCTGATGGAGTTATCGGGCACCGACAGAAATCACAGTCTGAAGGAGAACCTGAAGTGTTTGAAATCCAGCACTCTTGGTGTTTGACTGATATCGAGTCCTTCCCCGGGACAAAGGTCTGCAGGAAAGAAGGGATTCATTGTGCAGTCTGGAACTAAATCCATACAGTTCAGGAGGCACACAAGTATTACATACATCCAGACCCTTTTGAAAGTCTCTCACTGTTCACTTTTTTAACACCTGCTGGATATTTGGTCTATTTAAAGCCTTGTTCGAAATATCACACGGTAAGTGCTTCACTTGCTTAAGTGCTTTGCTGCTCTGCAATCTTCTCTGCTGCAGAGAAAAATGTGCTTTTCTTAATACAGAAGTGGTTCATTGTCATTATGTTGCTGCCATCTGTCTGCTTGCAGACGAGAAGAAAGGGCTCATTAACGCCGGCTGGAGACGGCGGCACCGTCTGAGCTGACCCCGTGTCAGGAGGGAACATTGAAAAAGTGAAATGACGAGTTTGGACACAGTCGAATGCACCGGTGAGGACGGGTCGAAGAGGAGGCGAGGGAAGGAGAGACGGGAAGAAGTGGAGGCTGTTCGGAGCGTGAGTGGGAGAAGTGTGACTTTCCTCCGGCCGATGGCGACTCAGCCGCCCACGCTCTCCGGCCGTCGCGGCGTCTCTGCTGCTGGTAACAGAGGGCTCGACATGATCTTGTCCTCCTCGCGGCTCCAGAGCTGCGGATTCGTCTCACATACAGCATGTTCCTGGCAGCACTGGCCTTTAGCAGATTTGGCTTTTGTGCAGTCTTAGCCAAGATGGACATGCACTCATGCATACCCTTTTGTAAACCCAAGTATGATATCCAAATCCACCTTAGATATTAGTTTCCTTTCACACTGAGCATGCTCGGTTTGATGAAAACCTTTTGGGGAGGTGATCTGGGTGGATCGTTGCTCAACCTTACCTGTCCTGTAAGTGTCAGTATCATCATACTATTTTATATAATCACTGTGTTTTGCTGTGATTTCTTCTTGAAGATGATGACTCCTCCCAGGAAACATAAGTACCCCAGGAAAAAGGAACTGAGCCTCAGGCATGAGGGCTAAGAGCCCACTAACATTTGCCATACACATCTATAAATATCAAAAGATTGCACTGATAGACGCTGTTAGCCTTTGAAATAGCAGTTTACTTTATTCCATGTTTATCTGAGATTACCTCAAATTAGCAACTGACATGAAATCATATCTTGGCGGTCGTGTATTGGGCGGTAGAGCAACTGAGTAGTAAGTGCAGGGTGGCTGGCCTTGCTTGCGTTTTGGCACCTCTTCGCTTGTGACAGTCTTCTGGCGCCACTGGTGTTGGGAGGATGTGCTGGAACAAGTGTGATCCACAATGGTTCCAACTCTTAACTCGCAGAACTTAAAGGATCTGCTGCTAATGTTTTGAAGCCAGATCCCATGGGGTAACCTTCTGAGGTCTCAGAGTTTAAACCTCAGTGGGTTGGAGCTATTTTGGCACCACGTAAAGGGGTAACAGCATTTAAGGCAGGGCTGGTCAGCATATCCTGGCTATTACTAGGACATTCATGTAGCACGTTAGCTTTGATCAAAGACATGACGGAGTGTTTATGCCAACCAACCGGTCCGATCGCAAGGTGACAGCCCACACTGGGCCTTTATCCAACCCCAGCTGAGAAGAAAGTGTTTAAGAAGGAGCAAAACAAGAAATGAGAAGAATAAAAGTGTTGAGCTGGAAAATAAAATTTTAACAAGACATTTCTTCTAATCTTAAAATATAATTAAAATGAAATCCAGTGGAAGTGGACAGGATATTCCAGCGATGTCAGCCACAGGCGGGGTGAGGAGAACATGAGGACAGGCAACCAACTTTGTCAGGTGGAGTGTGGGTGAGGGCATTAGATCCCTATACTTTGTTTTATCAAAGAAAAAACTATGACCAAGAGGCATACATTCATCCTGTTAATGTTTATACTTGCCCATCAAACAGAGGTTATGACCTTGGATGCACAGTACAAAAACTGTTAAAGCTACATTAAAACCTACACTGTAAGAGGCAGTGATATACACATAAGAAACCTTTAAACTGGGCCACCTGTACAGGTCACACAACAAATTCAAGGATAAGCAATCAACTGTAAACACACAAAATAAACGACACAGAAAAACATAACCAACAACACAAAGGGGTCCTATGTCGTAGCATAGTGTACTCAGCAGGAGGGACATTTTGTCGCAGCGCATAAGAAGATAAACTCACCACAGACTGGGACAGTTGGAGTCACTTACTGTGAATTCGTTTGCAGTTTTTGACTGAGCTAGAGTGAAATAACTTTTAGTTTAAAACGTACTTAAACTAAATGCTAAAGATACTTAAAAAATACTTTACATGGTCTGATTTGCACAGACCCATCTGCTCCAGATTCCTCACAGATCTTGCTCATCATCTGGAAGGCCATCACCTTCCAAATGACATATTTTTATTCTCATTACCAAAAGGTATGACTTCATTTTAGTTTTATACAAGTAGTCTTCAGCTGAGGGGGCACTTCTTGGATGGGCAAGAGCGTTAGAGAGCCTTGGCAATCTGTAGACAAAGGCAGCTGCAGCTTCGACAGGATCACCTCCAGACAGCTTTATTTAAGAAAGAACAAGTGAGAGCTTTGATTTGGAAATAAATGCAAAAAAACAATTATTTTATCCCTGTTATCTTATTTTTTTAATTAAAAATATAAGCAGATTAATTGCTCAGCCCTACTTGACTCCCAAGTCAGCTTCATCGACACTAACATTGGAGCATATGGCAAAAGCGCCGCGCTGCAGCGAGCGCCTTTACATTTTCATGAGTTTACTTGAGCTCCAGCTTTCAGGAGAGAGCCGCAGACTTCTATGAGATCACTGCAACAGATGGGCAAGTCATCCACTCGCTGCAAACAGGGTTATTTATAATGTGTTTCAGAGTGCAAATTCACACAAAAACACCACCCCTGAGAAAGCGAAGAAACATGGTGTGAAGCAGCAAAAAATTTTGCACCCTTACAAAGACGTGTCATCCCGTAGATGAGACATGGTTTCTGTGCAGAGAGAGGGGAGCATGAAGTTATATTCTCCAAAATAAACCGGGAGAGGGTGGGGGAGAAAAAAAAAAAGCAGCTTTCACATGACCTCGGTGAGAGCCAAGCAGATTCGCTACCATCTGTTTGTAGCTTGACAATGATAGGAATGGAGTTTTTAATATCGCAAAGGAGGCCAGCAGCGCTGTGACATCCAAATGAGAAGCAGTGAGAAGATGTCTGTTCATATTACAGTGAGCTGGGAACGGTTTGTGTTTGTGAGTGCTGGCCTTTGTATGTGTGCATAAAGGAGTCAAAGAGGGAGACGATGTTTTCAGAGTGTGTGTGTGTGTGTGTGTGTGTGTGTGTGTGAGGAGACATTCTTCAGCCTCAGGAGTGCAGGAAGGTAGGAGATGAAAGGGAGAGCGAAGCCATCTTCCAGAGTAGAAACGACAAACACCTTCTCACTGAAACATCCCTTCATATTCAAAGCTTCACATCTCATGAGAGCTCACCTCCGCAAGACAAACAAGCTGCGTTTCATGACACGGAGGAATTTCGCATGGTGAGAGCTCAAACGCCGTTTCACACACAGCATCTTTTTAACATCCTCTTGCTCTATTATTGAGGACACTAAGCATTTTAAGGGCTGGTATTAGTCTTGCTGGTTCTTTAAGAAGGCCATTTCTGTCAGCCAGCTGAAACCCTGTGCCATTCACTAATTAACTAATGGTAATAAGATAATAGATTGTTAATTTAAGCATAACCATATTTAAAATGAGGTGATTTGCATGCTGATATACAGCCATGGCCAGAAATTTGAATTTTTTTTTTTACGAACTTCTCATGAAGAACAATCACGAACACTTCAGAAGCTTTAGGCTGCCATCTGCAAATAAATCACATTTATGCATAGAGTCAGTCAGTGTTTACAGTGCTGACCTGTCTTCTTTGTAACGCCTGACTTCTCTGTGTCATGCTGGAGATCAGCTTCTGATCCAAATCTTGATTGATAGAGATCCATTCCTGCTTTATTGGAGCTCCAAGTTTATTACAGTTTGTGGCCTTCTCCTGACCATAAATTCTCCATCAGATTAAGATCTGTGGACTTTCCTTACCACAGAATTTGATTATCTCCAAGCCACTTGGATCCATTATAACCAGAGATGGGCAGTAACGCGTTACTTGTAACGCGTTACTGTAATCTGATTACTTTTTTCGAGTAACGAGTAAAGTAAGGGATTACTATTGCAAAATCGGTAATTAGATTACCGTTACTTTCCCGTAGGAACGCTGCGTTACTGCGTTACTAAAACCGTGATTTTTTGCGAGAATGTCTCACGACAGTGACGTAAGCGAGTGCGCCGTTAGTGACAACAGCTGTGTGCAGATCAACAATGGATCACATATCGAGTGCGGGAGAGAGTATGAGCATGCAGCGTTTAAAGCGTGGAAGTACTGACCTTACTTTGAGTTTGATTCCATAAAAAGTGACAAAAACATTAGCGTCCATCGTGCGTGGGAAGAAAACTTCTTTTTACAGCGAAAAAAACCCCTAAACTTCCAAGGAAGCACCAAGAGCGCAACGACGTAATGGGAAACTCACAGAGACACTACCGTATCCTTCCACTGACCGCTGCACACCTGCACCAGGGTAAACCTCCGCCTACTGCAGTCCTGCTTTACAGGTGAAAATAGAGCAACAGGACCGCTGAGTCTTTGACTTTATTTATGTTCTGCTGTGTTTTACTTGCATCTATTTGAAAGAGTGAGTGTAAACACAAAAAATTATTTTATTTTATGTGCTGGAATGTGCAGAAAATAGGTTTAAATGTTAAACTCATTTATTCAAGTCAGAGAATGTTGCATATAATTAAATTTTTGCTTGATGCATAAAGTTAAAAGATTAAAAATGATAAAACAAGTTAAAAAAAGAGACTTTTCCATTTGATTACATTTTGTATGATGGATTATGTAGAAAAAGTAGAATTGGGCTGAAAGATCTATCGCTTTATCACCTCTTCAGGTTGTAAATCGTGTTTTTAAAAAGTAACTAAGTAACTAAGTAACTAAGTAATTAATTACTTTTGAAAATAAGTAATCAGTAAAGTAACGGGATTACTTTTTGGGTGAAGTAATCAGTAATTAGTTACTGATTACTTTTTTCAAGTAACTTGACCAACACTGATTATAACATGGAGCTCCATCATGCTGTAAAATTCACAGATTGTCAACAAGTTGCTCCAGGATTGTTAGAAGAAGCTGATTAACATACATCCATTTTCTCGGCCCCTCATTAATGATCTTCTTATGGCCTCTGACAGTGGACTCATCTCTGTGCTTGTGCTGCTAGACCTTAGTGCAGCGTTCGATACTGTTGACCATAATATCCTATTAGAGCGATTAGAACATGCTTGTAGGTATTACAGGTACTGCACTGTAGTGGTTTGTATCATATCTATCTAACAGACTCCAATTTGTACATGTAAATGGAGAGTCCTCGTCACACACTGAGGTTAATTGTGGAGTTCCACAGGGTTCGGTGCTAGGACCTATTCTGTTTACATTATACATGCTTCCCTTAGGCAGTATCATTAGAAGACATTAGAAGACATAGCATACATTTACACTGCTATAGAGATGACACCCAGCTCTATCAATCCATGAAACCAGATAACACACAACAATTAGTTAAACTGCAGGACTGTCCTAAAGACGTAAAGACCTGGATGGCCGCTAACTTTCTGCTTCTTAATTCAGATAAAACTGAGGTTATTGTACTCGGCCCTGAAAAGCTTAGAAATATGGTATCTAACCAGATTCTTACTCTGGATGGCATTACCTTGGCCTCCAGTAACGCTGTGAGGAACCTTGGAGTCATTTTTGACCAGGATATGTCCTTCAACGCATATATTAAACAAATATGTAAGACTGCGTTCTTCCATTTGCGCAACATCTCTAAAATGAGAAATATCCTGTCTCAGAGTGACGCTGAAAAACTAGTTCATGCATTTATTACTTCCAGGCTGGACTACTTTAATTCGTTATTATCACGATGTCCAAAAGACTCACTGAAAAGCCTTCAGCTAATCCAAAATGCTGCAGCAAGAGTACTGACAGGGACTAGAAAGAGAGAGCAGATTTCTCCTGTTTTGGCTTCCCTTCACTGGCTTCCTGTAAAATCCAGAATTGAATTCAAAATCCTGCTCCTCACATACAAGGTCTTAAATAATCAGGCCCCATCTTATCTTAATGACCTTGTAGTACCATATCACCCTATTAGAGCACTTCGCTCTCGCTCTGCAGGCCTACTTGTTGTTCCTAGAGTATTTAAAAGTAGAATCAGTCATAGGGGGTCATATGATTGTTGGGCTTCTCTCTGTATCTACTGTACAATACAAAGCACCTTGAGGCGACTTTTGTTGTGATTTGGCGCTATATAAATAAAATTGAATTGAATTGAATTAAGTTGAGAGACCTTGGAGGGCTGCAGCCTGTCCCGGGTGTGGTAGGGTGGGTGGTAGGATACATCCTGTACAGGCTGCCAGTCTGTGGCTGGGCTAACACAAATAAAGGCCAGAGAACCTTTCACAGTTATCCATTCACACCTACCATTCACCATGAAGTCATGCCAGAACCATGGCAGAACCCAGAACCATGGTGATCTAATGAGCACTGTGCAGCACCATGAGGCCCCTGAGCAAACTAATACTGAAACTAATAAAAACTAAGCACTTTTAAAGAATGAAAACTAAACTATGAAGTGCACAAAAAAAGCTCTGGAAACGAAACATCTTATTCACCAGGATACTATAATTAGGGGCCTTGCCCCTTTGACTGATAGGTGGATGATGACACAGGTGGCTGTTGCTGCTAGCTGTCTGCTAGACTTCATCTTAGCTAATTCGGGTCCCGAACTGGACCTCTGGACCATGTTTGTTATGTTATTCATGTTATTCAAAATATCTGACTAATAATGTGTCTGCTGTGCGGTTAATTGTACTAACAGACCATCCAAGAAGTCTGACCTCGAGTTTTAGTGGAACATCTGAGATTTCATTTGTTACTAATCACTAATGAGCATGTATCTGTGTCTGTGTATTTCAGCTGGCATGGTTAACATGCTAGTTAACATGCTAACATGCTGGCTAGCATTCGCCAATAAATTAGCTCTTCACCCTCTCAACCAAAACACTGAGGCTCCAAAATTGGTAGTTCAAAGCCAATATCCTTCAAGTTCCTGGACCTGTTCAGTTCAGTTCATTTTTATTTCAAACACGTGCCTTCACAATCATTACAAAATATCATTCCATTCTTTTGTTTGAAAGGGAGTAGGCAGAAGCATACACTTATTAGTCCCTACCCCCTCAACTTTTACCTCTCATTGATTTATTTTTCTTTTAGCCTTAAATTAAACAAACAACATAAGAAGCAAAAGTAAAGCAAAGACAAAACAAAAAACAAACAAATAAACAAGTCCCACCACAGTATAGTTGCTTTCATTTAAATAAGGACTGAGTGGTAACGTTTGCAGATTCACTAATTATGAGATAAACAAACTAAAACGCTATTACAAACAACATTAACACCCTGGGTTAACTCTGTTTTCTTCATTCTTATATTTGTTAAAAATGTGTTTTTTGTATTTCATTTTAAACTGGTTTATGTTGTTACTTTTTAAAATTTCTTCTGTTAGACTGTTCCATAATTTAACTCCTGCTATAGACCCAGCAGGAGGGTTTTAAGTTTTAGTCTATTCGGGTGTTGATGTTTATGTTTAAGTTCTTTAGGTTAGCTAAGTTCATTTGTTTATTAGATTCCCTTTGTGTTTTTCTACCCCTGTATTTAAGTTTCCCTCACCCTTTATGTGTTTCATGCTGTGTGTCTTATGTTGTCAAGTTCGTATTGCCATGTCTGCGTGTCATGTTTCCTGTTTTATTTTGAAGATCTGTGTCCTATGACAGTGTAGTCGGCTTTGCTTCCTTTGTCTCTTTATGTCAGATTAGTGTCAGCTGTTCCCCATGTGTTTCCACTTCCCCTATCACCCTTGTGTGTATTTAATCTGTGTGTTTCTGTTCATTGATGGTCAGGTCGTCTGTTGTTCTTCGTGCCATGTTTCAGATATTGCTGTATCCACGTCAGGTTTCATGTTTTGGTTTTTTTATGTCTATATTTAGTTTCCCCAGTTTAGGTTATTGTTTAGCTTCACCTCTGCCTTTTATATTGTAATATTTTACCAGTCTTAATAAACGGCTCGCTTTCTGTAAACATTCAAATTTTGTTCCACATTCATTCGTGTCTGCATTTTGGGTCCTCTTCGTCATTCCATACAGTCTGCCTCTGCCAGACTGTGACAACATGTTACTAGTCTATGGTTTCCACAAACTTCTGAAGCAAACTGATCAATGGGGCAATCGTGGCTCAAGAGTTGGGAGTTCGCCTTGTAATCGGAAGGTTGCCGGTTCGAGCCCCGGCTTGGACAGTCTCAGTCGTTGTGTCCTTGGGCAAGACACTTCACCCGTTGCCACCTACTGGTGGTGGTCAGAGTGCCCGGTGGCGCCAGTGTCCGGCAGCCTCACCTCTGTCAGTGCGCCCCAGGGTGGCTGTGGCTACAATGTAGCTTGCCATCACCAGTGTGTGAATGGGTGGATGACTGGATATGTAAAGCGCTTTGGGGTCCTTAGGGACTAGTAAAGCGCTATATAAATACAGGCCATTTACCAATTCTTATTTGCTATGTGCACGGTCATATCTACAAAACCGTCTCTGATTTCATTAGCCTGCTGCTATGTTGCAGAGATGTTGTGAGGGGGATTACTAGAACTTTTTCTTTGTTGTTGTAGCTAACAAGTTGGAAATAAAGTTGATGATCAGTTTAAGAAAAGAGGCATTGCAGAGCACTGTAGGACACCCTGAGTGACTCCCTTCATTTCAGTTAAGGATGACTGTCATTTAAATTCATTGTTTAATATATTCAATGAGAACTGAATAGCCATTAAGGACATTAATATGAAAAGCTAGGCTCTCCTGTTATTGAGATGTACAGCAAACATATGGTTTGGGATGCACTGAATATTATACAGGATAAACAGCAGCTTGATAAGCATACCAAAGCCTGTTTATTATGCCAGGCAGTGATTAATAAGGTGATGTGTTTCGACTGTAATTGACCCAGTTAATGAGAC
Organism: Astatotilapia calliptera; assembly: GCF_964374335.1. NCBI lineage: Eukaryota > Metazoa > Chordata > Actinopteri > Cichliformes > Cichlidae > Astatotilapia > Astatotilapia calliptera. The sequence continues at coordinate 28,855,980 of NC_137437.1, forward strand.
CCTTGTTTTGTGGTTTCCTCCCCCGTAACCAACTGTGAGGGTGCTCAAAACAAGTGCCAAAAACTCCCATCTCTGCCAAATGAAATTGGCTTATTAATTCCAATTATACTGATCATTGAACACTCAAATGAAAAATGAAGACGTTTCAACTTGACTAATTGGCCCCAGGAGTGAGCGTATGTTAGGGTATCTGTGTGTGTCTATATGTATACGTGTGTATATGCGTGTGTTTTGTTGGGGTGAGGGTGAATGCGAGGGAGGAAGAAAGATATAAATGACTGTAGGACAGAGAGGGAACTTTTCAGTTGCTGGATTACAGCAGAGATTACAGTAGAGATGGTGCTGGAAGCAGGGAGTGTTTGAATGGGACTCTCATCCAACCTCTTAATAAAATCATTAAACTAATCAGGCTATTCATTCAACTCAGGGTCAGTGTTTTCAAACCACAGTTCCTCTGATCTCCAAGCTGAAAGCGTCCATCAGGAAACAACCACTCCACAGGTGAATGGCATAATGCAGGTAAGCCAGACCTACCTGTAAGAAGAACGGACAGTCCTCACAGGGCTCAGGATTACTGTAGAAAACAGCTGCAGACAACTCTGTACAAACAAGAGGTCACACATTACTCCAGTTTTGGCTTCTCTTCATTGGTTGCCTGTAAATTTTAGGGTTCATTTTAAAATTTTAGTTGTAACTTTTAGAGCTCTGCACGGTGAAGCTCCCCAGTATATCTCTGACCTGTTGAAACCTCATGCTTCATCCCGAGCACTTAGGTCTTCAGGTCAGAGGCTACTGGTGGTCCCACGTACTAGGTTTAAAACACGTGGGGATTGGGCTTTTCAGGCACTGGCACCTAGGCTGTGGAACTCTCTGCTGTTGTCTTTACGCTGTCTAGACTCTACTGATTCCTTTAAAAAGCAGCTGAAGACATTTTTATACAAACGGGCTTTTAATTAATTTTAACTTGTATGTCTGATCTTATTGTAAAGCACTTTGTGATTTTTATCTGTGAAATGTGCTATATAAATAAATTTTAATTACTTACTTACTTACTCTTCTGTCTCCAGTCTCCTTTAGAGTTGTAAAGAGAAACACTCTCCAGGTTCTTTGATTTACTTATAGTCCCTACACAAAATATCAAAATGTTGGCCATCTCATCAAAGTTACAAGTCTTCTAGGATAAAAAATGATTGGAAAGATTAACGAAACCATATTATTTATATTTTGTGAAACTAAAGTTGCATCTGCCAGAATTAGCAGTCTCTTGTCAGATCATAACTCCATTGGCTTCTGCTTATCTAGGGCCCAAGGAGCCATTGGCACCTGACCTCAACCCCCATTATGTGTTACTTTTACACTGTTGGCCTCTCCATCACATATTAACCCCTTTTGCCTCATGTTAGGTCAAATAAAGCAGCCAAACATGAAACAGGATTACCATTAGTGCCTCAAAACTAGAAGGTTGTGCACTTGATGATGCTTTTCTGACCAGCTGTAGGTTCAGGTGTAGGTCTGTAATGGACTAGTGAACCATCCAGAGTTTTTGTGCGTACCTCAGCCTATTACCTGTCACTTGGATACCAATGCTAACAAAGTCATTCACATGTCCATAAAGTCTGGTCCTCAGTCCAGGGGTGTCCCAGCTAATTTGTCTTCAGGAAGTTTATCTGCTGCTGCCCTTGGTGGGCTGTATCAGCCTTCAATCTGGTCTTTGGATTGCCTCTGTATTCCTTCGGTAGCTTCTGCCAGCAGTGAAATTAATAATAGCAAGTCCTCCATAACAACAGCAGCCATGTTTGACACATGAGGTCATGTTTTGGCTCACAAGCTGTTCCTTTTTATTCTCCATACTTCCCTCTTCCCTTCATTAAGCGCTTTTACAGGAAAGATTTCTGGGGACTCCCTGAGGGTAACTGCCCACTCCACAGCTCTGAGAACTACACCCTTTCAAGTCTTTTTTTGCTTTGGATTCAAACAAGGTTTGCCAAGCAAAACAACAACAATAAGACAGAAGACGGTCGATGCAGATCTATCAACGCACAGTCGGTGTGGCCTTTCATTTCCTGTTTTCCATTTCATTTTCTGTATTTTCTCTCCTCATCAATTCACTGTTGGATCAACCTAAACTGTCTTTTGTGTCTGCCTATGTTAACGTGTTAAGCTGCAGGATTATTTGAGAGGTGTCCTTGTGTTTTGCATTTTGTTTGGCTTGTTTTCCCCAACTAATCAGGAGGTCATCAGTCAGATTCCCAGCATCAGATTTTCTAATCCACATGTTGACACCTCAGTGGGAAACGTATAGAAGCTGCTCCCAATGAATACACCTGTGTGTGCGTGTGTGCACTTCAATATTCTCAAATGTGTACAGGATAAAGCATCATATGAATGAGGGGATGGGTCTTATGGTATAAAATCCCACTGGGTCCACAGTAAGAACAAAGACAGTGTTACATAAGTAGCAGCCTGTTTATTCATCGACATCACTTTTGTTGGTAGACCAATTAATACCGTCTTATTTTAAATCTCTTTATGTATTGTTATTGTGAGCCATAGGTATGGTTTTGGGGTTTACACTTGAACCATATATGTTAAAGATCCCTTGCTTAAGCATCTGGGGGCCATAAGTTAGTCTGCTGGTCCCAATCTCAGGTAAATATGAGGGTTGTGTTAGGAAGTGCCTCCAGCATAAAATCTGTCCCAGATCAAACATGGATCCATTTGCTGTGACAACCCCTTGGAAAATAAAGCAGCTGAATGTAGCGTCTTCTTCTATACATGTGACATTCACTTACATGCTTCAAGCAACTCCAAGTTGTTGTAAATTGATAATTTACCATTAAGAGATGAAAACAACACCCAAGAAAGATTGTACAGCCAAGTGTCCAAATACTTCCTTGAAATCTGAAAGCTGTTGAAGGTTGTCTCTCCCACACAGTTCTTTCTATGTTTATATAAAGTGACTTAAATTAAAGCTGAGACTTCTCACATTTAATTGAATGTGTTAGAGCACAGGGTGAAAAGGACAAAAAGTGTAAAAAGAACTTTTTTTCTTAGGTCTTTTACTAACGACTCCAATTCAGTAACACACAGTTTTACAGTCTGGGGACTCGTGATAGACGTCTTTTACTCCCCAGAGGTTTCCTACTCCAACTGTTAGATAGCATCTTCTCTCTAGGCTCTTCCTACTCTTACTCGCTGTCTTTAGTGTGGCTTTAGCACGACTTGAGAGTCTATTTTGGGATTGTTTTTCAAACTTTTGTGTGACAGAAATGAATATTAACTTATATTCAGTTAAAGTTTTCACACTGCAGATATGTGACAAGCGCTGTTTATGTTTGGAAAAACGCACCGTCCCGCCCCTGCTGTCGCCTCAATGTTTGATAAGACATTCACAGCGTGCGTGCTGCATTTACACGAATAAATCCTCCATCACTTCACTTCATTGTGCTCTGTTTGGGGGAAAAAGTATTGAATAAAATGAGCTCTGAGGAGCGTGCGCTTTCACAGTTAGCAAAAATACACTGCATATTTATGTGTAGTATAATTTAAAATGTTGAAGTTTACATTAGTAATATTTAAGCGGGATCCAAATAAATCATTCTAGTAGTTGGAGAAACCTTCCAGCAGGGAGAATGAAGTCAGATTTTTAATGCCGCTCCTCTTCTGCTGCACCGTCAAACTCTGCAGACCTCTGAGGTAATAAAACAGCTGTCAGGCTGCTGCCACACCTGAGTGTCTTAGCTTCAAGTAGGGTCAAACTGTACAGGGTGACCTCACTTAGTATAATGAATGTTTGTATAGCTCGTAAAGCACTGGAGATGAGGGGATATCCAACCTCTGAGACAATTTTGCCCACATTGCACGTCTGTGATCCTGCTCTGAACTAGGGAATGGTGACTTTAGTGGTAAAATGACAATTGTAACAACACATTTTGGAGTGATACATTTCTGCTCATGTGACCAGTTTGTTCTCTCAGCTGTAGTTCAACACCCGCTGTGAACTTGTGCGGTGATTCGGGGTGCAGCGGTGGTGAAGCTTCGACCCCACAGCAAGAAACATCACAGAGAAGCTATTCACGGCGACAGACAGCGAGGCAACGTGTGGGGCTGTTTATTTAGTTTTGGGGTTGGGACACCCATGTTCACATCCACATGTGAACATAGGTAAATACACACATGCAGACCATGCTTACACAGTGCTATTGAGCCTCAGCTGCACAGTGTTTGCAGGCTGCTGTCAGAGAAAGAGGGGACTGTTTAAAGAGTTCGCCTGCACAGTGTGCATTTCTGTGATTCATTAAGTAGGCAAATTTGTCATTTTCAAATCTGAGAACTTGTGAATGAACACATTTCTTAGCTGTACATTTCTGTCACCATAAAAAAATTCTTAAAAAGACAAAAACCAAAGACAAAATAGCCAAATAATAGTGAGCTGGGCACCAGCAACAGTTGAAAAGACCTTGAAAAAGAAAGGTTCACAGCTGTTTAACGAAATTAGTGAGCCTTTTTCAGGAGCTCTGAACCATATCACATTATGTTCAGGCCTTTTATCTAGATTTTTATTATTATTATTATTATTAGTAGTAGTAGTAGTAGTAGTAGTAGTACTATTCTGGATCATGAGGAAATCATTTTGAAATGCAAACATTCAGCATAACAGATCCCAGCTTCAACAAGGGGTCATTTTGTGTACTACCCTCTAAAATAATGGATACAGTTCTACTATGCTCACTAAAGGGCTTAATATGGTACAAACCTTTTGATGAAGTTAGTTTAGTTGCTACAGTCTCAGATTTAGGATGCAGATAGTTTTTAGCTAAAGTAAGACAAACTGTCTTAGAACTGTCAAAATGTTCTTCTCTTTTGAAAAATTGGTTGCTATTTCAGTTTTTTATCTTTATAGTTATAAATATTAAATGCTCAAATCTCTGGGTTAAACTGAGTGGATGTCAGCAGATTAGTTTTCACAGCAGCTACGATTAAAAAAAGTACCTTTAAAAATTTGAAATTATTAAGCTTGACAATGATGCTGTCTGAGGTGGAAATTTGGCATTGCCCTCTTTCAGTTATCCACAGGACAAAGGCTAATCAAATATCATAAAGGTAAACTGATTAAACATTTGAAATTAATAATTAAGAAAAGTTTTCAAATTGCATTTGGCTCATTTGTGTGTGTGTACAGCATTTCATCTCTCACACACACACCCACCATTAATCAGACCTGGCCAGTTCAAGATGAACTGCAGAATTTCAGGTTCATCAAATGCTGATGTTTTCGCCACGCTGGCAGAATCTCACAGACTGCTTTTCAAATCAAGCCTCATTCATGCTTTTTGGCTTTCCGGTGGCTCTGTTAAAAGATTTCCCTTTGTGTATGATAAACAGTGTTGGGAAGATTAGATTTAAAATGTATTCCATGAAAGATTACAGAATACATGGTCCAAAATGTAATTGTAACGTATTTTGTTAAGTTACTCAAAGACAGTAATGTACTGTATTTTCCGCACTATAAGTCGCTCTTAAAATCATTTAATTTTCTCAAAAATCGAAAGTGCGCCTTATAATCTGGTGCGTCTGGTTGTGCTTACTGACATGACATCGAACCAATTGTATGTGGTACACGGCGCTCAAAAATCTGTCAAATGTTTTAGTACGACTTTGGTAAGCTACGAAGCCGCACCGCTTGTTGGATTGTCAGAGCATTACGGATACTGTAGTCAGGAGCTTCGCAGAGTAATTTGGGTCGAAAACTGTCCGCTTCAGGTCCCAAAGTCAAACAAACACTGCCGCGTCACCGAAAGTTAAAAACTGTCTAAATTCTCTAATCTTTTTTTTTTTTTTTTGTGTCCCGTTTGGATCTTTAGCCATCAGAATTGTTGTCTTAAGGCCAAGAAAGATGCCAAGCGGATTTATTTTACCAAGTGGATCATCATGGCCTTGCCATATTGGTCCATTTGATTGACCTTTATTATAAGTATGAATTTATTTTATTTTCAGTTGCTACAAACGGGACAGACATGACTGGGGGATGGACAGGGAGAAAGAATGAAAGAAAGAGAGGGAGAGAAAGAAAACCAAAGGGGAGAAGAGACGGTGAGAAGGGGGGGAAGAGAGAAAAAAAAATTCTCTAATCTTTAATAAAATGATCAGTGTTGCACCAAAGTGCTTTGGGGTCCTTGGGGACTAAGTAAAGCGCTATACAAATACAGGCCATTTACCAATCTGACTGAGAGATTTCTGAAAAAGTTCAAACGTACAGCTCTGCTATCACTTCCAACATAAATGAAGACAGAAAACTAAACAGCAGTGACTTTTGTAGGTAGGGCTGTTTGATATAATGATATATATCGGATGACGATATAAAAACGTCTATCGTTTCATTTTACGCTATCGTTTGTTTCGTGGTGTCGCAAAATAAACTGTTTACGGCAATATTTTTTCATCGTTTTGATGGTCACTGTAGTGGCTGTATTAATTTCTTAAAGTTCTCTTCTGTTATATGTAATATAACCACACTACAGACGGACAAGCACCTGGTTTTATGCGTTGTCGTTAGCAACAACAACGGTAAACCACCGCTTGTTTTTTTGATTTTCCACATAAACCTTTCACAATAAAGCTCAAGATCCTGTTGAGACTTTTCAAAATAAACTGAATCACATGAAAGAGTATGCAGAGTATTTACGGATGAGAAGCAAAAAAGAGCCGTCATGTGCTAAAGAATAAACCTTAGACTCAAACGTTAGAACAGGCTTTTCCCCGCAGCACGCTATGTAATAAATACTCACAAAGAAAACGGCGGCCGTTACAATTTATCTCTAAAAATGTATCCTTTCATGCATCGGTTAAAACACTCGACTCCAGGTACATGACGCCCAGCTGGAAACACTTCACGCAAGTCAAGCTGGCCGAGATTCACAGAATTTACAGAAAATGTTAAATTTTTTTGATTTATTTTGTTATTTGGACGATAGATGTCTTATATCGGGATATGAGATTTTGGTCATATCGCACAGCCCTATTTGTAGGGTTACTGAAGTTGGGCTAGCTGGTAATATAATCATGTGCTACGTGATCACTAGCGACACAGCTATGTTAGCATAACATAAACACAGTGAAGCTGGAGGATGAATGCTAACTTTTTTCCACTCTATAAAAGTTAACATGAGGGTTCCCGATGGTTAGGGACAAAATGCAATCACATGGCAGGATGCTGTAAACGGACCAAACTTCAGTTGGAAGAACAACTGAGAAAATCTGTCCACAATACGAGGTTAGTCATTAATATACTGCAAAAACACGGGAATAGTATTTCGCGTAATGCACCTTATAATCCGGTGCACCTTATGTTCTGAAAAATACGGTATTCTGAATACTTTGGATAATTTAATATATTATCATGCTTTTTACGACTACATGAATGTACTATTGCTGCGCGATTTATTAATATCACTGAAGGCTACTCACCATACCAATACCAACGACATTTTTAAATCTCAATATAAAATGTGTAACAGTAGGGTAGACATTAGGTAAGGTAGTGATCTCATTTAGAAAATGATTATTGTCTGTTAGTCATGTGGAACTACACATGATGGATAGCATTAATAACCTATAGCTGCAAATAATCCAGCATGTTAATACGTGGAGATCCTGAAGGCTTGTTCAATCGGTTCAATTCTCTTCCAAACCCCAGCTGTCTACTGCTAGTTTTGAGTCTTTACTAAAATAAAAATAAAAGCACGAAAATTTGCTTTGAAGACGAGAAATGACTGCAAGTGATCGCAGACCTGGTCCCCTTTGAAGCAACCATTTCGTGATCACAAGTTCATTGCAAACAGTCACAGTAATCTCCACAGTCTCCAACCTCTGTTTACCCAACCGTGACTGCGGCCTAATATCACGTGAAAGGCGCCTAGCCGAGAAGTAAGGCTCAGTTTCGCATGTTTGTCCCGTCCCATCACTGGCAGTGTTTGCTATGTCACATTAAAGTGGGCTTAGAACTTAACAGAGCTATGTCCTTTTGAGATCTGAGCCCAGGATCTGCTTGCTGTGAGCTAACAGTGCTACCGCTGAGCAGACGCTACCACATACTTGCCTGCTGAACCTTTATGGAGGTGTCATTTATTGCAGAACTGTTGCATCAAAACTGTTTGACTTTGAACAGTCAGAAGCACCACAGAGAAGCTGTTCAGTTCAGTCACTGTCGGAGAAAGATTTATTTTTTTACACCACAAACTTCAAGTCTTCCAACAATAAAGACAATTTGCTGTACGAAAAAATGTCTCGTTGCGAAAATGAAACATCAGTATGACTCTCCGTGAAATCTATGCTTCTATTTAGTCCTAATGAAATCTCCTTGTTCATCTGCATACAGTGAGCCTTCATTATACGTTCAACCTGATTTGTCTCTGTTTTGTTTTCTGCATCTCTGCCCTCAGGCATCTGTTGCATCTCATTCCTCCCCCTCCTACATCAGTCAGTCCTGAAAATAATTGGCAAGTTTGATCGACAGAGCAAATAATAAACATTACTGCAACAATGATGAGGATCCTCCGCCACTACCATTAATATGATGATTCTGTTGTTCTCGCAGCCTCAGACATATAATCTTAAAGCCTCATACTGTATGTGGGTGTGTAGAATATGATTATAGGCTTTCATTATACACATAAATAGAAGAGGGAGAGCCAGAGCAAGAGGAGGAGGAAGAGGAGCGCTGCCTCAGCAGACCGCTGAATGATGAAGGAAATACCAAACAGCATTAATGCTTATAAGACCAGAAAGAGGGCCAAGAAATAGAAACAGACATATTAGCAGAGAGGCAAAGAAAAGACAGAGAGAGGGAAGAGAAGGCGTTAAGGGAGCAGTAATCCACTTGTCACATGCAGAGATGTCAACCAAAGTGACTTCTCCACACAGCTAGGGATAAATCCATTTATTCTGCTAATAGCTGCTCTTATCAACCACTGACTCACTGGAAAAGCACAATGTAATTTTCCTAATGCAGAAACAACTGCTTATACACTGTCAGCGCTGAACTTGGCCACCTCCAGACTTCATTGCTGGAGCTGGTGTGAAACTCTGGGCTGGGAACCAGTTTGAAGATGGGCACAGGCATCATTTTTTGGTAATTTGGTTTTCTAATCAAGTTTGCTTTAGTGATACATGGAAATAAGGAAAAAACTTCCAGGTTTACTATTATATCCTTCTTAGTGGTATTTAAACTACTGTTTAAGCAACTATACATGCTTTCCTGTAAGTCCGACCCTGTGTGACCTTTCAACGAATTTGAGCTAGACAAAAAAAGAGCTTCAGTTTATAGTTAATCTCAAGAGATATAAGCTATTAATTGCTTGTTTTTACTTTTTAAAGAGAGATTGTGTTTGTGTTAGCACATTTGATACATTTCAAACTAGAAAAGGTTCAATAATTCAATGTAAAAATGTAAATGCACCTGAAAGAAGTTTTTCCACCAAACAGGGTTGAGTTCATTTTGTGTTGTGTTTCTCTGACAGTAACTTCTTTCTTCTGCACTTTTTGTCAATGATTAGATATTTGATGCTGCAAAGCTGGTGGATTCTGTCAGCTGTGATTGGCAGCTGCTCTGAATAAGGTAAGAAAAGACATCATGAAGTCAACTAGAACATGAACAGACTGTTTCTTTCCTGTTTTGTCATCCGTTACTGCCAAGTGGACGAGCCTCAGCTGGTGACATCAGTGTAATTACCGTCTTAGTAATGTGTGTGTAAGGCTACAATTTAGTCTTAATGCAGGACTATGAAGCAATCCTAAGAGCACAAACATAGTGTAAATACAGTATAAAAGGCAGAGGTAACTTCCTGGTGGGAAAAGTCAAGCTAACACAGCGGCAGGGGGCGACTACTCTGCTGGAGAAAACGGCCCTCAGATCCCTGATCTGTGACCTCAGGAAAAAGATTTCTGTTAACCTTTTGGGCTCAGTTGCTACTTTCAGGTAGTACAATTAAAACTTTAAGAATTTTTTTTAAGTTATGGTCATTCTCAGAAAGATTATCCAGGCTAAATCATGTAGCATGCACTGTCCTGAGTTTCTCGCTCATCACATCAACTTTTAAAACACCAAGATGGCAACAGTGAAAATAGTTGGATTCATCGTTGGAATCGCTGTGTGATGTGTTGGCTGGGAAAGCAGTGTACTAAAGCTGATAGGTAGATAGTTGGCGAAACACAAACAGTTCATCGTATTTTCATCAGGAAATTCATAAGCATGCAGCACGCATCCACAACAACCCGCAGTCGCTGTCTAGGCAAGGCAAGGCAAGGCAAGTTTATTTGTATAGCACAATTCAACAACAAGGTGATTCAAAGTGCTTTACAGAGACATTAGAAACAAGAACAAATAAAAAGCATGAGTTAAAATTGATTAAAACAAGCAAATAAACTAACTAACTAATTAACAAACAAACAAACAAACAACAGTATATAAAATCAAAACAGATTAAATCAGAACAGTAGATAAAATCAGTAGTTAAATGTAAGTTTTGAAATTTAAGCTTAAAGTGTGGATTTGGTGCTTTATTCAAATGCAGCTGAGAACAGGTGAGTCTTCAACCTGGATTTAAATAAACTGAGTGTTTCAGCTGATCTGAGGCTTTCTGGGAGTTTGTTCCAGATATAAGGAGCATAAAAGCTGAATGCAGCTTCTCCGTGTCTGGTTCTGACTCTGGGAACTGATAAAAGACCGGATCCAGATGACCTGAGGGATCTGGATGGTTCATACTGGGTCAGGAGGTCATTGATGTATTTTGGTCCTAAACCATTCAGAGCTTTATAGGCCAGCATCAGAACTTTAAAGTCTATCCTCTGACGGACAGGCAGCCAGTGTAAGGACCTCAGAGCTGGACTGATGTGGTCCACTTTTTTGGTCTTAGTGAGGACTCGAGCAGCAGAGTTCTGAATGAGCTGTAGTTGTCTGACTGATTTTTTAGGTAGACCTGTAAAGATGCTGTTACAGTAATCAAGCCTACTAAAGATGAATGCATGGACTAGTTTTTCCAGGTCCTGTTGAGACATCAGATCTTTTATCCTTGATATATTCTTGAGGTGATAGTAAGCTGACTTTGTTATTGTCTTAATGTGTTTTTCTAAGTTTAGGTCTGCATCCATCACTACACCCAAATTTCTCGCCTGGTTTGTGGTTTTTAGATGTATAGATTGAAGTTCTCTGGTGACCTGTAATCGTTTTTCTTTGGCGCCAAAGACTATTACCTCAGTTTTGTTTTTGTTTAGCTGGAGAAAATTGTGGCACAACCAGTCATTGATTTCCTCAATGCATTTACCAAGAGCCTGTACAGGGCCTCGGTCTCCTGGTGACATTGTGATATCTACATAAGCTAAATTGGTATGAGTTGACATTTGCTGCCATTTTCATGATTTCTCTTCACTTTGCTCAGTGGGTTGTTATCTTTGTCCTTTTATCTTTCATCATTTTAGCCTCTGGCACATGTCACATATCAAAACACCTGCATCCAAACATGGTAAATGGACTTAAATAGGCCTTTCATACTCTAAGTGAGCACTCAAAGCACTTTCTATATTTGGGGTTCAATAGTTTGTTCAAGGGCACTTCAACTGAAAGAGCCACGGATCAAACTGTTGACCCTCCTATCAGCACATCACCCACTTTACCTCCTGAGCCGCAGTTGCCCGTATGAAGAACATGAAGAGACGGATACACCAGCTGACAACAAAACAATTTTGGAGTTTGGGATTTGAGATAATTCAAGACCTGTGCAGGTCACAGTTTCCATATCTTATTTTAGCAGGACACCACTGCTCAGAGTGCATCCCAAATGCTGCAGAAACTTGTTCTGAATGCCAGCTTGTTGTCCATGTTTTTTCCGCATGTACTCTGTCTTCACTCTGCTGTAAATATTCATGAAGGGGGCAAAGCTTGCTGATCAGCATGGGCTGCTCTTGCTTTTTCTCGTCAGGTTTTCTCCAGGACAGAGAAAACTCTTCGTGAATATTAAACTAGACAAGAAAATGATATTTGTAGTGTGAGTTTTTTCATTCTAATTATGCAGAAATATGAAACACTGGGAAGTGAGAAGGCTGTAAGAAGTTTAATGTGATGTCAGCTTCCATTTACCTGTAGAGAAAAGAAAAACTGACCTTCACACTTTAATGAAGAACATCAGCTGTCATAGAGCATTGAGGGTATTACCTGGTGTTTTTTACCATGCAGAAGTATAACTTTGAGCTGCACAGAGGCAAAAAAAGTAAAAACTATGCACATGATTCTTTCAACAAGCACTTAATTTGAAGGAGGAATGGCTCACCACAAGTACTCTGTCATGTTTATAGTACAACGTATGAAGAGAAAAATTGTGGTTGAGCACACATCCTGAATGTCTTCAGAGGAGCCGAACAAAAGCTAAAGTCAGCAATTCAGGCATGGATTGCTGATGGATGAGCCCCATGTCAGCCCGAAAACTTTTCTCTGCCTCACTTTCTTCAATAAAGTATATTAGAGACTGGTAAATGACTATAGGGGCATTCTTTTCATGAAGCACTGTATATTTAATACAACATCATAAAGATGTGGACCGAAGCACGGCCCGAAGGCTCATCCAAACAGCATCTGTAATTAGCAAATCATACAAAGAAGCTGGTCCGTATTCTCCCAGTGAAACCAAAACTTCCTGCAATAAGTCGAGAATATTCTGGATCTTCTGGTGAGTTAGTGCTCAGAGATTTAAACAGTGGTTTGACCTGTTTAATTTTATCACCGCAAGTTTTATGTTTTGGAGGATTGATCCTAAAAAAGTGTAACTTTTTGCATTTACAAATGAAATATTCAGGAGAAACATGGATCTTAAACCTCTTCACTTCAGGCACAAATCGGTGTATCCACATAATTTATGAAGTATGTCAGTTCTGACTCTGCTGTTCCTGGACTGTTCTCCATAATGGACGTTTACCTCTGAGTGCTGCTGTGCTGCAGCTTCAACAGAGGATTTCTAACACAGACTCTGATCCCCAAGATATTTTAACCTCTCAACATCCTCCAGGTCATTCTAATTATGCAGAATTAGAATGACCTCATATATATATATGAGTGTTATATTAATGTGCACCCCTCTTTATAGTCAAACCGAAAGATACTGAGCTCAGTAAATGTTAAAAGGCAAGTGGTAAAACTGGACGGCCACATTTTAAAAGTCCTGTAATCTATCTAGGCTAATTTTCAAAAACTAGATGATTGATTATGATTATTTATGTTATCCATGTCTAGGGTGAAGCCCCCCAATCTCACCCTATGACAACGGGGATAGGGTGTAGCCCCCTGGGGCCTGATAGATGCATGGACAGTAAGGTTTTGCTGTTAAAACATTTTTTTATTTTGAAGAAACAAAAGGACAACATTTTAAAACTGGGTGGACATTGACCAACCCCAAAATGCTAAATGAGTCTCTAGCAGTGCTGGTCAAGTTACTTGAAAAAAGTAATCAGTAACTAATTAGTGATTAGTTACTGAGTAACTAAAAGTAATCAGTAACTGATTACTGATTACTTCACCCAAAAAGTAATCCCGTTACTTTACTGATTACTTATTATAAGTTATTAGTTACTTAGTTAGTTAGTTACTTTTTAAAAAGATGATTTACAGCCTGAATAGGTGATAAAGCGATAGATCTTTCAGCCCAGTTCTACTTTTTCTGCTTAATCCATCATATAAAATGTAATCAAATGAAAAAGTCTCTTTTTAAAATTTGTTTTATTATTTTTAATCTTTTAACTTTATGCATCAAGCAAACATTAAATTATATGTAACATTCTCTGACTGGAAGAAATTTGTTTAACATTTAAACCTATTTTCTGCACATTCCAGCACATAAAATATTTTTTTGTGTGTTTACACTCACTCTTTCAAATAAATGCAAGTGAAACACAGCAGAAAATAAATAAAATCAAAGACTCAGCGGTGCTGTTGTTCTATTTTCAGCTGTATAGCAGGAGTGGGGCAGGCGGATGTTTGCCCTGGTGCAGGTGTGCAGCAGCAGTCAGTGGAAGAATTTCTCTGTGAATTTCCCATTCCATGGCAGCGTACTCGGTGCTTGCTCGGAAGTTTAGGGGTTTTTTTCGCTGTAAACAGAAGTTTTCTTCCCACGCACTTGATGCTCGACCATCATGTGTTTAGCACCATTAGTCTGGACTTATTAGAAAAGCGAGGATGGTTATACCTGCTGTAACAAGGAAGCTTATCTCTGGTCTCCTTGACATCAAGTGTGTCCATAATATATGTGTCTAGTATATTTCATAGTATTCTAAAACTGGTCTCATCTAATTCTCACAAAACCGATGGGCGAAGGAGCCTGAACGGTTTTGCTGAATAATGCATGCTGGAATATATTTCTCAACAAGCGTGAGTAAATCTTCATGAAAAAGAGGTCTCTTTAGTTTCACTGGTGGAAAGAAAGGAAGACAGTCACATAATCCAAATCTTCTTCCTACGGGCCCAAATCATCTTTCTTGTGACTTAGCACGACAGCCGCTCGCTGCCGACAGGGCCAAACACTAGAGCTGTGCAGATTATACAGCCAGCACAAAAACCCAGAGTCCCTGATCACAGCAGCCGAGTTGGACACTTTAGGGGATTGTAAAAAGCTGCAAGGGATTGTTTACCAAATATTGACACTTGGAAGATAAATTATTCAATCCTAATTGACTCCTGCTTGAATAATTGATGCTAAGAGGGAGGAGAGGTTTTGTTCTGAGGCGGGGGAAAGACATTTCACAGCTTGACCATGTGAAGCAGACTCTGCAAACTAAACTCACAGGCTGCATAACTTAATATGAGCAGACAGGTGAGTGTAGTTGGAAAATACCCCCCGTCGCTGAGCCGTCTGCCTGTCTGTCTCCGCACACAATAAAGCAGGTCAGATTCGAGGCGATCTGAAATAACAAACTGTGTGCTGCAGGCTGCTGACTGAGATTGGGTTTGCTTGTTGTAGCCTCTTTCTTTAAAGTTTATTCAGCTCATTTGGTCGTGCCAGCAAATGATTGCAAAGAGCACTGTACAAGCTAAAGCAGTGTGCTTCAGCTTTTATACTAATCTGTCAGGCCTGGTACCCTAATGACCCAAAGCTCCTTTATGTTCTCAAGACTGTGCCAAGTTTAGAAGATGGAAAACAGTCTCACTTGATTGCTTTCTGCAGGGCCTGCGTATAGCACTTGTTCTAAATGGTTGAACTCTTTGTCCAAAGTCAAAGGCAGAGATAAAAGGATCTAATGGGCTCCATTGTAATTTTCGAGAGTTGCTCTGAGATGCGGTGGATTTGAAACAAAACCTCAAATGCAGTTTGGCTGAAAGCAGGTGAATTAAAGAGAACTTTTTAGGTGGAGGAGCTGTAAAAGGTCTAAATGTTCTGGATGCAGGTTCACAGCAAAATAGCATGGTTGGTCCACAGCACAAGATGTATTAGTTTCACAGCGCTGGCTGTGTTATTTGTTTCGGTGTGTTGTAGCAGTGGAAGCCAGTGAAGTAGAAAACTAAAGATGCAACACTGGACAGAAAAGCAGCGTACTGGGTCTTCAGATTCAACACGTCAACCTCCCACTGCAGAAAGCTGAAAGTAATTTCAGCCTTTAGTTCTAATAAAACTAAAGGCTTAGAAATAACTACAGACTGACTGAAGACTGTTTTAGAGGAAATTGCGGAATCTGGATTTTCATTTTTACATCCTGGTAATACAAAGCAGTATGGATGTGTTACCCCATGACATTATACGGCGTGTTTACACCTACTAAAAGATAAAGAGATACGTGCACAGCAGGGAGTAAAACACTAACCAGAACCAAATGATTTTCACAGATTTCACCAAGTATAGGTTTGATCTTGATATTAAAGTTATGAACTTTTATTTTTTGTACCATGATGGAGAAATGCTTCTTAACCTTGGTGCAAAAGCTAAATGAAGCATAATCGCAGTCTTGACTACACTTGAGTCAAGACTGCGTAAATCTGGTTAAACTAGTAAAGAAACTTTGTGGTAAGTCATGTAAACAACAAAACTGTGTCCCTGGAAATATTTGAGACAAGAAAATATTCCCCTCATCTCAGTTTCTGTCAGGTCATGCATCACTCCCCCACAGTCCCCCTCCCCAGCTCCCCAGGCTGGCTGGCACAGTGATGCCATTCAAGGCGGGGAAAGATGAGAGGGTCTGCTCTATCGACCATACGGGGGAGAAGTGCGATACCTTAGGTCTCTCTCTCTCTCGCTCTCTCTCTCTCTTTCTGAGTCGCCGGCCACAATGAGGTTCCCACACACGAGGCATCGGGTTTGAGTCTCAGCCTCGCCTCCTCAGCTTTCACCATTCATCCTCAACTCTGATAAGGAGAGAAAAAGAGATGTGAAAGGGAGAGGTGGCAGGGGGTTAGCAAAGAGAGGGGAGAAAGGGGGAGGCTGAGAAGGAGGCATTAGGGTGAAAGAGAAGCAAGACGAATGAAAGGAAACAGAGAGGCACTTGGGGGAAGAGCGAAAAAAGGTAGAAAGGAAAGGAGAGATGGAAAAAGGACGTAGCGACGAGAATATGGGAGATTAGAGTGAGGGGAGTGCCGAATGAGAGGAGTCGATGTAAAGGCAAAGAAAAGGAGGAGTGTGAGAGAAGAAAGGATGAAAGAGAGGCAGCAGAGGGCTTTTAGAGTGTGTGTGTGTGTGTGTGTGTGTGTGTGTGTGTGTGTGTGTGTGTGTGTGTGTGTGTGTGTGTGTGTGTGTGTGTGTGTGTGAGTGAGAGAGAGAGAGAGAACTCTGCTTATGATTAAAACTAAATAAAAACCTGATTCTTTACAGGTACAGTACAGTGTTTTTAAAACGATTCACATTTCATTTGTCCAATTAGCCAAGTCTCAAAGTCAACAACCAATAAAAAAAATTACACAATAAGGCTAATGTAGGTAAAATGAATAAATACAGACTCAGGCGTATTGATATTGGTCTGTTGTGGAAAAAGAGGAGAGCTGAGTTGATGACATTCCTGCTCTCAGTGTAATCAGGAGCAGTAATAACCAACCTTTATTCTGGGGATGGATGATCTCTGCTCTGCAGACCTGCTCTGCAGAATGCAGGTGTTAAACCATTTCAAAGCCATATTCTTGTAGTACTGTGGTGTGATGAGGTTTATCCAGCCTTGAAAACTCAAGCCAAACAGTCCAGTTTTAATAGATCTATTAGTTTATATCGTCAGTGAATGTCCAGACTGCTTTCTCCTAAATTCAAGGATACGGTCTTAGAAAATGTGAGTTTTGTAATAATCTGACTTGAAGACAACATCGTGAATTTTAGTGAAAGTGAAAAGCTGACACGAGTAGACAAAAATCTGCATCTTCCTTCTGACATAAAACTGAACCAATCATTAAACGCTGATTCCATTTAACAAGGCTCATTATAGGAACCAGTACGGCCTCTCAGGGTGAACCACTGAACATTTCCTGCCTTGTTTTTCTGCTGTTTCTCTGGGTGACAGCATTGCAAACACTTTTAGCAATGGAATCAGTGCATTTCTTTAAAAGGCTGGCTTCAATTCTAGAGCTGGTTTGACATGCAATTAATTTGAAAATGTCTTGTAGAAAGGAAGCAGCAGGTGAGTTTAAACCACACTGCAGTCTGGCGGACGTCCTCTCTTTGCTGCTTTTAGTGGTTTAAAAAAACAGGAGCTGAGTGACAAGGATGCCCAGATGCAACAGAAGAAAAATGTTCATATGTCTTTTGTGCCCACAGCTGTGAAGCTAATGGCCATATTTTTTTTGTTCTTTCAGTGATATGATTGGATTGCTGACTTTTTTTCTAAAGCTGTATCATTTTGTCTTTACCAGTAGAGGAAATTCACTCAGCCAAAACAGATGAGAAGTCATGAAAATGGTATGAATGATGGGAAATTTTAGCATCTTTAGCATCTGTTCAATGACAATCGAGCTGACTCCATCTGCTGATGAAGCCCATGTGATTCACAGAATTGTTTCTGAAAGCCACAATAGTTGTGTGGCTATTCACAATACATTCAAACAAAAATCCTGTATATGAAAGAGAGTTCATGTCTTTCTAATGTCCAGCGGGGGCGACTCTCTGGGTGCAAAAAGACTTCCAACTGTATAGAAGTTGATGACAAATGGACCCTTCAGCTCACGTGATTTATGACTCCAGTAAACACTTTCCAGATGACTTCATGGTCTCAATTACAAGTTTGAAATCTTAGCAAATACACTCAAATGTTTAATTTGAAAATTATGGACTCGTTAATGTAAAAGAGAACATTACTGTGAGATTGTTAGCATATACAAGTATGTTTCACAGTCAGAGCCATCGCCTTGACATGTCTGGTTTCAAAACGTGAAGATGGCTCGATGCTTCACAACAACACTTTGCTAAGCAGTGAGTAAGGGTCAGGTGAGCGGAAGGAGCCTTTCTAAACAATGTTAGTGCTAAGTTTCTGAGCCTGGATATTCGTCTGTGAGCCGGATCACATTTTCCATCAGTTTTCCAGAAGCAGATGGCATTTGTTGTTTAGGATCATGTGATCAAATTTTCACTGATTTAACACCCCAGATATTTATATCCAGGGTCCTCTCTCACTTCTGTCACTGCCAAAATAAAGAGTGCAGCCTTTATGATGCCTCCATGACACACTTGTATATTATCAGGTACTTAAAGCATTGATATCATCAGTTATATGAAACAGTGTAACACTACACTCCCACTTTAACTATGCCGAAGGCAGAAAGAGCCAATGAGTGGTTATGAGTGGCCACTATAGCTATATTGACTGAGCCACTGTCTGTTTATATATAATGTAATAGCTCTTAATAGGCACCATACTGTTGTATTTTACCTGGCACATAACCAAAAATTGTTCTGGGACTTACCCAGTTTTCTGTGCGTCTGCACGAGTCCCCTGGGTGCTCGCATGCTTCAATCAGGGGATCTAATAGCAAACAAAACTTGCTGATCTGTTACTTTTTTGTTTAGCAGAAGAAGAATTTAGACCTTATAGATGATTCCACCAACCATTTCAAGTTATAGTAAATATCTCTGCTTCTGTTTCTGAGTTATGGCCAATATTAAATCCAACCTTGGACACAAAGTTTAATCATTTTACCCTTTAAGGAGTTCTTCTGAAATTTTGTTCAAATTATCTTATAAATTCTATAACATTCTTTGACCACTAGATTAGAGAAAATTCATCCTTGAGTCCAAGATAAAATTGAAAAATGCCCTGAAGGCCTTCAAAAGCATTCATAGGTATAAAATGGATGGCCAGCCTGAAAAACATGTCTGCAGCCTCAGCTGTCACTAAATGCAGAAATTAAAGCACTTCACACTGTCTTTGCAGACTTTGAGTTGTTATAGTCATATTTAGTCATATTATTGGCAGTTTGGATATATTTAATCCAAACTGCCAATAATAAAAATTGTTTAAAATACCTTGTGATTAAACTTTTTGTCTGTGGTGTTTTGCATGGTCATCAGTGTTGAATGCTAATCAGGTATTAAGACATGTGCATTCATTTGGGACAATTTTTTTGCTAATACATATTTGATGTTCTAATAAATAGTAAATTTAGTCCTTCTTTGAAAAAAGGAAAAAGTGTATAAAAGTGTATTTTTATCCCTGATGTTGTTACAATTCTATGTTGTCAGCAAATTAATTAAACATGTGACCATAACAACAACTATTTTTAGCTATTTTTAAGCTAATATTAAGCCAGCTAACGCTAGAGTCGTTTGTCCTAAAAATCTTATTAATCATAACAGTCCATTAAAGTTACATCCACCTCAAAGGAAGTTTCATTAACGTAAGGTAACACCAGCTAACAGAGGCTAACCGTGGCAGAAATAGCACTTATCCAAAGATAGTTCGGATATCCTCAAGTACTCTGGTTTATACAAACATCAGAAGTGAACTTCTCTGAGTCTTTGATTTGTATCGGACTCCTTTCACCCAGTTTTACATCCTTCTCCAGAGGAAATAGATATGGATGTTGAAAGCTGAGGCAAACAGAGGACAGACAGCTACCCAAACATGAAAAAACAGGGTCTGGAGTCACTCAGCTACTGTAGCTAGGATTATGCATTTGAATTGAGAAGAAAACAAAATTCAGTTGTCTGCAGGTCTGGTATGTTGTGATGATAACACAACTAAGTCACAGTCACATCAACCGTTTACACCACTTTCAAATTTTAGAAAACTTTAAATTATTAATTCTTAAAAACTTTAAAAACACATAGACGGTAACAAAGAGATGGAAGTAACTACTGTGACGTCGCCCACTGGTTTCCCAAGTCCTGCTTTGATACCTCAAGATGAGCATTTCCGCCATCGCCATCTAGTTTGCGGATGTGATGAGAAGGGGCGGGTCTTCGTGTGAAACCGCAGGCTCATTGGTGTTCCATATTCCAGTCTGGTAGAAATGGGCTTCACTACATAAAATTTGCTTTCTTCTGGGTTGTTGCTGAATTAACAAACTTTTTTGTTGCAATATAAAGCAGAGTGTTGAAATATTTAAAAGAAATGCTGACATCTAATCTGACCACTTGATTTAGATGTCACTATAGGACTTTATAGGGAAGTAAATCTATTATGCCATTAGTTATACTCTCAGACTGAGAAACATTAAAGAGAAATGAAGTTTCAGTTCCACATAAGAGCACTTTATTCACTGAGATGAAATAGTTGTAAATAAGTAACACATAAGGAACACAGTAACACACACCCACAGACACACACAGAACACACAGAAGATAACACTCCCACACACAAACCCACCACAGAGCAGCCGTCCTGTTACTGAAGTGGATTAGCTTCCACAATGCCATCCTTTATTCCCGATGGAATGTGACTTTTTGGGAAAAGAGGACCTCCACACCATACACCCCCCTCCTCCCTGCACAAGCCCTCCAGCACTACATCCACCAATCAGCTCTAACCTCCAACTATTTCACTTTTTAAAAACAATATCATCAATCAAGGCAGGTGGGCAGCTGTCAGGGGGCAGGAACGCCCCACTTAGCTGTCACATGGCGGCGATTATTGTGCTCATCGCGGGTAGCGGGGAGGGAGGGGACGTGGGTTATGACAGAGTCTGTTGTCTGTGCTGGCAGATCGATTAAGCCGTCCACAAACAACAACACAGACGGGCTGTTTTTGTCTTTTATTGACGTTCCAATTAAAACTGTATTAACTGTAAACTATGTTTTGGACATAAAGTATGAGTGGCACGACAGAGCGACCAGGAAGCTGATATTAAGATGTGCTATTGATCGGAGGAGCTAATTTAGAGGGAAATAACGACTATGTGTCATTACAGAGCAGAGCAGGTGAGGTGGAGCAAGGAGGGTTGTTTCTAATGACCAAATTGCTCCAGTAATGGCTCGTCTAACATAAATAGAAGTGCTTTCCAACTTTATTGGTGGACAGTTGTCTGTAGATCACCTGTGGATGTCAAGCATTTTAAAAGAGCGGATAAAGCTCCCATTGAGATTCTGCAGCAGCAGCATCAGTTTGATGCAACACACACCCCTAAAACAGGATTGAGGTCAAGTAAGCAGCAAGTGAAAGGAGTGAATCTTGTTAAAGCATTTTTAGCCTCTCTGCGCCCCTGCTGTGTGAGCAGGCTTTACCCACAATTCATCACTTTCACTTAGTTTGCGCTTTTTGCTCACATGGCGTGAGTCACAAAGAAAGGGAATAAAGAAATCATCCGTTTCACAGCCAAGAAAATGTGCCAGTTTAGCTGCAGAGTATGACGTATGTGTGCGTGAGCTAGCATCCTGGATCCTACACAGATTGTGTTAGAGGGCCATTGTTGATGGGAATGTAACGTGACTCACACATAATAAAAGAGTGTGACTTTAAATAAGAGGAAAGTCACACGTTCACAGACGCAAACAGAGTTTCCATCCAAATATAGGCAAAATTGGAGGCAACAAATCAAGAAAATCAAGATCCATTTGTGTTGAAATAAAAGGAGCTGCTGTCCCTGATTTTCACTGTAGTGCCATTTATAGCTGTTGGAGAAGAACGATGATGAACTTGAAATGAAGGAGTGTTTTGGGGGCATGTTACACTTTCCCTATTACTCAGAACTCCTTATTTAATGTATTTCCACTGCTTTTGCTTCTTTTGTTTCTTTTGGGTAGTAAGAGTTTAAAAAACACAGAAAGGAGAGTCTGACATACAGACAAGTGGCTGTTAGTCCACAGAATCAGTCAGGAGCCTCACTAGTTTAGGAAATGCTGTATGGTGTGATAATGATACTGTTAAGCTATGTAAAATAATACATGCAAAAGAAAACATGTTCTGAATCTCATTTGTTGTTGTTTTTAAGATAATGTCAACAGATATTTGGGATTCAGGCATTTTTTTGTAGTTTGATGTTGAATCATTTGTTAGCAGTGGTAGCTGCTGCTTTCCTGAAGTGCAGAGTAGGGTATGATGACCTCTGGAGAACGGCAGGGTGCTGTTTAGGGTCAGGTCCACTTTGACCTCTTTATTTGGAATCATGAAAATGAAATCTAACATTAGAAAAGTAGCATCGTCTGGTTTCTGAAACTGTTCAGAAAGATTTGATACTTTCTTAAAATTGATGATGTGCATTATCAAGTGAGCTGCTCTGAGAAGAACAGATTAGAGTCAAAGTTGGTGAAAAAAATGAAATATTACTTTATGGCTCCAAAAATGTGGATGTCATTTACATTGTGTATTTTGGGAGCCACACAGACAGAAACAAGTCAGAGTAAGCTTTGATGAATGAGTTTGTGAATGACTGCATGAACTTCAGAGTGTATACATATGGGCTCTGTGTGTGTTTGTGTGTGCGTTTCCCCGCCACCAGCGTCCAGCAGCGGGGGATCAGTGGACCAGATGTGTGTGATTTATGGCGTGGCAGAAGCTGCGGTGGCGAGGCCTCCAACGTGTTAGACATTATGAGCCACAGATGGAGACCAACGGCGTTCGCACCATCAGGATTCGACCTGCCCTTTCTTTCATCTACACTCACAGCGCTGTTTTTGCATATGTATGTGTGTGTGTGTGGAGTCGCACCCAATGATGACCTCGCTGTTGTATTTTCAACAGCATCTTCCAAAGTGGCGCTGGTCCATATGGCTATGGAAGACGCTGGGTGTTCATATGTCATCCGTGTTTCATCCACGACCTCGGAGGGCAGATGAGCTGAGAAACAGAATGGGGAGTTAAACGGGAAGAATAAGACAAAAAAGGCTAAAATGATATTCACGCGCACCTCATTATTCCCTAGAAATCTCATAATGTCAACTTAATGCCCCCAGATTTCTTCTAAGGAGGATGAAAGGGTGGGGTTGAGGGTTGGAGGGGCAGGATGTAGTCACTCAAACTGTCACCGGTTCTGATTAATGCTTTTTCTCCTCCAGGGCAACTTCCTCCTGCAGCTTCTCTCCATCCATCTATCTATTCCTCCACCCTGCTACCCCAGCCTCTATTTATTTGTCCTCCCTTCCATCCATCCCTCCATCCATCTCTCCATCCATCCATCTATCCTTGCTGTCATATTCATAAATCAGACCCCACATTGATTTTCCTGCCTGCCCAGAGGCAATCAAAAACTTTTCTTTTAATATGACTTAAACCATTGCGCCTTGGACTGGTGTGCAGCAAATTGATTTTCAAAGGCCTTGGCTTTTATTTTGTTAGCGAGTCGTTAACGGCAGATTTTAGAATTCAGCATAATAATCACAGATGGTGAGTTATTCAGATTTCAGCGTACTTACTTCTCTTTTTTCTCTGCTTAACACAAACAGCAGGAAAATGGTAGCAGGATGACAGCAGGAAAAAAGATATTGCACAAAATTACATTCAGCATTACAGCTGCTCATATTCTGTTTTAAAAAGAAGATATTGACCACTATGGGGCAAACTGTGAAAATGTGTTACATTTGTACTATAATTTAGACATTTTGAGCATGATTCATATAGCTAAACTGGAATTTTGTATTTTCTATTGATTTTTCTCCCCCAGAGCAAAACGGTACAGAAGTAAAAAGCCAGAGACTGTTTTTTTGTGCTTAACAGACACTGATTTTCTACTAAAAGTGATATTTAAATGAGAAATTAAGCTATGAGCTGTGGGTGCATCACACAGATGCACAGAACAAGCCACCTCCACTCAAAGACACCTGAATAGAAATCAGTGGGAGAAAACTGACATGCTAAAAGATGCATGAGTGCAGCGCGATTTCACAAACATTTCAGAAGAATTGTGAAACATTTCCATGCTTTAAAATGAAAGCTGTGGCTCCCTTCCAGTTTAGAGTTAAAGTAAACATCCAAGCTGGGTCCAAGATGACTCCTGCACTGTGGGGTTTGCTTTGTGTCAGGTATCTGTAATAAAGATGCTCCAAAAACATCCAACATCAGATCAGAGGGGTCCAGTTCACTGACTCCAATTAGCTGAGGGGTGGAAGTCAAACGGGGAGCTAGCAGCTTCAGCCACTTGTGTTTATAAGTCTTTATATAGATTGAAAAAATTAGAGTGTTATGATTCAAAGGGGGTGAAACAGCTACAGATATTTTCTGTAAAAACTTCATATAAAAAATAAGAAATATAATATAAGTAAAGATCTTCAGTTGTTAATGTCACATGATTATCTAATCATAAAAGTGCGACAGGGCCTTGAGAAAATAATTCTGGACCCCAATTTTTTTTATTATCATTCCTTTCATGCTGTGTTTCAGTGGTGCAATTTCCAGTCTTATTCTGTTAATCAAATTCTAACAAATGTCACAGCTGGCAGCTTTGCCCAGTTGGTAATCCAGCCTTGATGGAATTAAAGTAAATTAGAGCCTGTTCCCCTCTGCTTAGGGCCATCCTGATAGACTTCAAAATGAGTATCAGGATTCTAATCCATTCCTCAGACTGATATCCAAGCATCCTTTCACCGAGTTGTCTGACAGCGTGTCAGTCGGGTTAAATGACCACATGTTTCAGCACTGTGGCCGCCATGCAACACACCATCACTGCCACTTTGCTGTTTCCCTTCGCCCTCCTCCTCCTGACACGGTGAGGACTTGTGCATCCTAACCGTGTTAGGAGGAGGATTAAAGCCGCAGCGAGTCTGGAGCGCGAGCGAGGTAGAGGAATCGAGGAGACGCTAATACTGACTGACATAGAGGGAGGTTACAGACGAATAAAGAAAGGAAAAGAATGAGCGCATAGTCTTGTTGAACACAGAGGAAGTCGAGTGTGCGAGGGTTTAAAGGCACGGAGAAAGAGACAGATGAGGCTCAGACTCAGCTGACAGGTGTAATTGGAATCTAAAAGCTTAAACCTCCACAGCGCCGCCCCTCCCTCCCAACATATCCCACCAAAAGGAAAGAACAAAAACCATACAGCAGCTCTAGGCTGTGACCCCAGTGCTTCCTCCGCCTCGCTCTGTGACCCGGCATCTGCATCTCAAATCTGCTCAGTGACTACAGAGCAATGAAATCTGTGCAGAAGAGCCTCTGAGCCTCCTGACATGTGGTCAGTTCTTCTTTTGGTTGCTTTGTCAGATAAAGACATCTATCATGACACAAAGTCTTTTCTTTACAAACATACATCTAATTTCCATCAGCATAAACGGTCTCCTAGCCTCCTGTACCAAATCAGTGCGCTTTAGAAGACAGGTTTCCAGTCTCCTACAGCTAGCACCATGTTAGCAATACACTTTGATTTCTTTGACAGTCGTTTTAGAAAAGGAGAAATATGGTGTGAAATTTACATCTGTATTGGTACAGATACGTTTTTGTCAAACTCTTTTTTGCTTGGGACCAGTGCTAGCAGTACAGACGCTCGTAGAAATGTTCCTGGACATAATTTACTGGTTCAAATGGGACTAGTCAACTAGTCTAAAAGACAGAAAACACTAAAACTAATCAGTTATTGACAAGGATGAACACATTTTGTCAGGGTCCCTGTGTCTACCCGGCTGGCTCAGTGTGGCTACATGTGTTTTTGTTTTGATTTTGCGCCTGCTCTCTCTCTCCCTCCCTCTCTGTCCCTCCTGGGTGGAGCTCATCTCGGGCTCCCTGCCCTTGGCCCACGCACCTGTCTGCAATCACACACCTGAGCCTCGTTACCTGGCAGTTGTCTGGCTGCTACTTAGATGGCTGCTCAGTATCACTCCTTGCTGGACTGTTACTGTTAGTAAAATCCCAGCTAGTTTTGATCTCTTGTCTTCTTTGTGATGGTAATTCTTACCTCTCCTTTGTAAATAGATTTTCTTGGACCTGCCCCTGTTTTTCTGGACTGCCGTCCGTGCGCGTGTTTGGAGTAAACTCTATTGTCTGAAGTGTGGAGCAAGAGCGGATGACTGGAATGTGTGGAGCGTTTTCTCTCTATTTCATTCTTTGGTAATCAAATTGTGTTTTAAATATTGCTGAAATGTTCCAAACTTTGTACCCGCTGCAGACACACTATGTTAGATTAGTTTGCTATGTTAGACTAACATCAACAGGGTTAGGCCATCTTTCTTGGAGGCTGGAGTCCACACTCCTCTGCTAAGTGTGATAACATTACTTTGGTTGTGTTGACAGACAAACATTTACTAAATCAAAGTCCTGCAGAATCCATCATCTGCTCACTTTCAGCTTCCTGTCACAGAGAGAGAAGACACTTCTGTCTGGATGATGAGGGATCATCCATGGTCATTGGTACCTGTCCAATCAAGGAGACATTAATCCTTAAATTGATATCATGATTAGATTCATAATAAATTGAATTAAGTCAAGTTTGTTGTTTCTTCACGTTATAACTCTTGTTCACTTTTGAAGGGTAGACACTATCTATAAACATAGGACATTGGCTTTAAGCAGTCATTCTTTTTTTTTTTTCTTTTTTTTTTTGGCCTGTCCCGTTTGGCTCTTTTGCCATCAGAATTGTTGTCTAAAGGCAAAGAAAGATGCCCAACGGATTTACTTTACCAAATTGACCATCCCAGCCTTGCCATAATGGTCCATTTGATTCACCTTTTATTGTTTATTTTATTTTCACTTACTGAACATGGGACAGACTTGACTGGGGGAAAGAAGGGGAGAAAGAAAGAGGGAAAGAGAAACAGCTGAGAAGAGGGACGGGGGAGAAGGGCAAAAACCAAAAACCAACAGAATGAGCAGAAAAAGAAAAAAAAGAAGAAAAAAAGAAAAAAAAAGCATATATCAGTCACCTGGGTCACCTGCTAAAAAAGAAAACAAGCAGAAGAGAACAAGAGTAATAGAATAAACAACATCACAATGATATATGGGAATATGACAGTAAATACTAAATGTTAAACATTATTGTGCAGCACATAAGATCAACAGAACACAGTGTGCTTTGAGGTAGGAGCCAAAAAGGGTGTAGTTTGTGGGTGTGATCAACCGTGTGTACACCTGTGAACATGGACGCGCTTGTTTTTTGTTTTTTAAAAGGTTCCTTCATGTAATGATCTGCTAGAGGGTGTGGGGGGGCCACAGCCCCGTCCTCCAGGGCATGAAGCAGGTATGGAGCAGATCAAAACTCCAGACATCCAGAGGCCCCCAGAACACAAGAGACCAAGGAAGACCAACAGAGGGGCAGCCGCGCCACTGTCCCAGAAAGAGCTGAGGAGAGTCCCAGATGAGGGCTCACTCAGCAGCCGCGGAGCAGAAGCCAGGGGGAGTTGCAGTGACGCGCCCGTGAGCTCCGCCGGCAGCCAGCCGTGCCTGAGTGACCGAGCCCCAGGCCGAGAGGCCGGGGGCACCCCACCTCCGAAGTGGCCCGAGCAAGCCCCAAGGCTCCAGGCCCCGATAAGCGGCCGCCAAGGAGTGAGCCGGTGTGTACCTGGACGCCCATCCCCGGACACAAAGAACCACCAACGCACCGACGTCTGAGGGAGTCCGCCGCTGGCAGGGGAAGTGGTGGTAGGGGGAGATAGGCCTCCATACCTTGGAGGGCCTAAGATGTCCCCAGAGAGGTGGCGCCTGACACCCAACCTGACATATAGACACAGAAATACAGGCACACACAGATACAAACATCCATTCCCACCCTCATGCTCTCATATGCACTTACTCCACACTCAACCAACGTGGAGACAGACATAAAGAGACGCTGTACACACGATCACACTCCCCAAGCGTACTCTAAGCCCCGGGTCTAGGTACCCTTGCCCCTGGAGGGGGGGAACTGCACCCAGACCCAGGTGGTGTTACCCTTTTCCCTGCGGTGGGGGGAGGCAGACCGCCCCGACTCCGCAGCAGCAGGGAGGCCCCACACTCCAGACCACAGTCGGACGGCCAACTCCTCCTCCTAGCCCCCCCGCTCCAGCAGGTCGCAGAGAATGGGGGTGAGAGAAGACTCCTAACCTCCCTCCACCCGCTCATTGTAGTGTTGATGCATGTGTGTTCTAAGGTGCATTTAAAACCCAGGAGGGCATGGAGCTACCTGCCAGAGAGCAGCAGGTAAGCGCATAGTCCCTCCTGCTGGCCCTCAATGTCTACGTGTATTTAACTTTGAGAGGTGGGCAACGACGCCAGGGGTGGGGTGTACACCCTGATGGTACTTTGGATTCCGTGTATCGTGCCCACCCCCAAGATCCTATATGTATGTGTAATGAGAGTGTGAGTAATGTGAATGTCTAAGTTGTGGGATAAAATTGAGGCAGGGGCAGCCAGAAGGGGATGGGGGGGGCCTCCTCTGCACCCTGGTGACATACCCCTACTCCAAGGTCCTGCATGTGTGGGTGGTTGTGGTGGAGCGGGAAGAGGGGGGCAGCTGGAGATGGGGAGGGAAGGAAGGGAGGGGCAAGTGACCCCTCCCTGGGGCCAGCTCCCCCGCTGACCCCAGTAGGCACCCCCATACTCCGCGACCCACCAGGGAAAGGGGGCCCAGGCCCATCCAGACCGGGGCCCAGCGCAGCAGCGCCTCCCGGCCCCACAGAGCCCAGGACAGTCCACCCAACCCCACCACAGAGAAAACTGCACCCACCCCACCATCCACTCTTCTTCCAGACTACATAAGACAATAAACACCCAGGCTGAGATCTTCCTCCACCTCTCCTGTATCTCCCCCTCCTGTAGAGAGAGCCCCTGAGGAGAGGAAAGCTCCTGCAAGATGTGACAATCTTCCCCACCAGTTGAAGAGCCCCCCAGGTGGCTCGATGCACCAGCGGCACCCTGCTCCAGGGCTGGGCCCCCATGCACCCACCCGCCCACAACCCTGGCAACACACCAACCAGGACCCAAGCCCCCGAGGCCCGGGCCCCAGCCCAGAGACGGAGCGCCCCCAGAACCTCACGCCCATCCCGGACCCACCCAGGGGCAGCCAGGCTACCAGGTCAGTAACCCACGTCCGTCAGCACAGACCCTCCCCTAGTCCCGCTGCACGCAGCCGCGAGGAAACAGTCACCTGAGAGCCAACAGAGCCCCTAACCGGACATGACCGCTACCCCGGGTTGAGCCCCCCAAGGAAAATGCCTCCGGGGAACCCCCCGACGCCCTAAGCCTGTCCCTACCCCCACACCAATCACAACAGTGAAGGCGGGACCAAACTATGACCCCCCACCCCCACTAGGTGATGGAGCTGATCAAAGGAGCCCAGAGCGATTGATCTGATGTGGTGGCAGAGGCTGTATCAAGACTAATGTAATCTAATAGATAATTTCTATATTGGTTAGAATTAAGATTATTTTTATTTTTCCAGTTCATGAGGACTGTTTTCTTGGCTATGCATAGGGCAGTGAAAACCATATGGGCGATATTCTTTTCTGAAGTGACATTATCTAAGCTGCCCAACAAACACACTAAGGGGGAAGTTGGAATGTTACATTTCAGACACTTCGATAAGTCTTCACATATCTCGCGCCAAAACTTCTGAATTGGTGGACAGAACCAAAGAGCGTGGATATAATTGTCCGGTGAATTGGTTTGGCAGTGTGAGCAGTTGTTGGTAGACGTAAAGCCCATCTTGAACATCCGATGACCTGTATAGTGCACTCTATGTAATATTTTGTATTGAATTAATTGAAGACTGGGATTTCTAATTAGATGAAAGGTTTTTAAGCAAATCTGAGACCAGAAGTTTAGGTCTAAGTTAACTGATAAATCCGCTTCCCATTTTGCAATAGGAAGTGATATTGATTCATCTGTTTTAGAAAGCATTCTGTATATTTTGGATAGTAATTTGGGGGTTTTAAGAGTAAGAATTTGAACCACACTTGGTGGTGTTTGTAGTTCAACTTGACCCGGTTTAAATTTCTTTTTTACTATGGATTTAATTTGTTGATATTCTAAAAATCTTTTCTTGTTGATCCCTTATTGTGTAACTAGTCTGTCAAATGAAATAAATTCTGTTCCTTCTAGTATATGTTCTAAATATTTGATTCCTTTACCACTCCAATCTGAAAAGTTTATCATATTATTGTTTTGTAATATGTCAGGGTTGTTCCAGATAGGTGTACGTTTGCATGGGATTAATGAAGACGCTGTCAATTTTAGAAACTCCCACCATGCTGTCAGAGAAGCGCTGATGTTGATGCTTTTAAAGCATTCATGTCGTTGGATGTTTGAGCTGCAGTCATTCTTTTGCATTTTGTGCTCTAATGCACAGCAATAACAACGTAATCCCCTGGCCCATCCGGTCTCACCTCACGCCACACCGTTTGGGAGCTAGTTGTTCACAGCAAACTTTTTTTTCCCCACCTCAAACAGATGAAGTTGCACTGCTGTATCCTCTGATTATGAAACCGCTCAACATGTGTCCTCTCCACACATCTGCTCTGTAGTTTTAATAACTCTGCACCTGGAGAGTTGCAGCTCTTGTTAAGTAAATCCAGCCTGACCAAAAGCTAGCACCAGAAGCTGCACTGAGTCGCACATTCAAATGTAGGCGTATGAAAAGTGGCAAGTTGCTGGTGTTCTGTTAGTGGGGTAATACAGGAACACTGTTCCCATGGCAACAGCGTTAACACACATTCAAACACACATCTATCGATTTGCCTCTCTCTCTCTCTCTCTCTCTCTCACACATGCACGCACACTCACCCCATTGGATCTAATTAGCCAGAAAGCTGACAAGGAGATGCTAACGCTGCTAATGGCTGGATGCGAAAGGAACAGACGGTTTGGAAATGGCAAAGCTTCATCTTGTTGATCCGCCTCCTGTTTTTCCGCTCATCCTCCCGTTTCTCTCTCGTTCATCGTCATTGTAGGCCCTCCACTTTTGTAAACATGGATGTTATGAAAGCCCTTTGAAAAGACTTAAGAGCCCAAATGTGAATTGAGGATGTGCGCTGACGTATGCCAGCCCCACTGAGTCGGCTTTCTAAAACACGCACAGGAAGCATCTCCAGTACATTAGCAGACCCGTAAGGTCCATTAGAACCTAGAAAGCAGAGGAAAATATCACTGTGTGGAAAGAATAGATATTTTCTGACTGTGCTATGAACCTGTTGAACAGCACGAGTACCGAAGACAAAATAACAAAAAGAACAGGGATCTGTACTCCATCTGTTATTTTTGGTACACGCTGGACTTAATATTGACTCGTTAGGGCTAGCTAAAGCTCCATTCACAAATAAGTGACAAAAACAAGCCAAATTACCAGCGTTGCATAATTAACGTGTTAGCAAACATACTACTGACAGATCTAACCAACACAAACCAATGTGAGCTAAGGTAAATTCTTACAACATCTGATGAATTTTAGTCCCCTATTCAGACTCTTTCAGGATCTGTTTTAGCCTTCATAAGATCTCAAGAACTTTGAACAAGAACTCCTGCTCTGTGTGTGTGTGTATCAAAGTGTTTTGTTTTTTTCAGTCACAGGTCCTTATATATTGGAGACGTCAGATAAGCCAAATCTGGCTCACTTATTCAGCCATAGGTAGCTCACATATGCCCAAAAGACTCTTATCTGGAGCAAGGTGCATGTTCTTCACCAACCTGTGAGCACCGGCAATGAAATGAAAAGTCGGCGGTTCCACGAATGTCATGCATATGATAAGCAGCCTATTTGAAACTTGAATTGGTGTCCACAGAAGAAGCGACTACTCCTTCATGGTTCATGACTGTGGCCAACACTTTCCACATTACATGTAATTCCGTGACTGTAACATCCAACAAAAGTCACTTTCAGTCCTGTCATAAAACACATGGTCATGATTTAGCCTTCATTTGCGCTATTATTTTATTGGGTATTTTTCCCATTTTGGTTCGTCTATACAAAAGGTATATTCGCTTATGTGAGATCACAGTTCTGGGGCATTTAGTTGAATCGTGACCAATTGTGGCCAATTTTTCCTGTTACCCCCTCAGAGCCAAGGGCAGCAGACGTCTTTGTGGACCCTCCATCTTGCACCAAAATGAGTCGGGGAGGGGGGCTTTTTCTGCATCTGCTCTGTTCTGAATTATGTCATCCAAACTGCCTCACCTCTGACATTTTCTTTCTCTAATCCCTCCAAAGAAAAGTAGCATCGCTCATTTTCTTGGAACAGTCTTCATACAGTAATAACCATAATTAACATGCCATTGTTGCTTATTTGGGTTTGATTGCCATGGTAACTGATTCACCTAAGCTGGCTGTAGGAGGCAGCTCTGCAGACCCTTAAACTGCCGCACAGTAAGCTATGTGAAGGAGAGGGAGAATAAAAGAGAAAGAATGTATGAAGGAGGGAGAGACTGTGAGAGATGGGCAGAGAGGGGAAACATACAGGGGGGAGAGATGGAAGAGAAGAAAGAGAGAGACCGACTAAAAAGGGAAAATGAGAGAATAGAACAGGGACCAAGAAGAAGTCCTTCACGCTCTATTCACTGGGATTAAAATAAAGATGTTGGCTGCAGGGTGGCCACAGATCCTCCTGCATGATGCACAGCCAAGCCTTGCAGTATATCTTTAGCTTAGATATTAAATTACATAAGAATTAAATAAAGGATAGAGTATGAATGCAATGTTAAAGATTAAACATGAATATTACTGTAACGGGTAGATGAAGAAAAAGATGAAGAATGATACACAGTTAAAAATTGTGATACATAAGTAATACAAAGATACAACCTTCAGACTTCTAATGGAAATAGAAATGCACACAGTGATGCACGCTGCTGCTCCTTTTCTGCTTTTTCTTCCCTTTCAGCCACCTTTAATGCAGCCTCACTATCAGCACAGCAGCCCTGCTGAGGAAACACTTAGCAGTCAGTTCCACAAGTTCCTGGAGGGACTTCGTATAAAAAAAAAAAGGCTGGTTAATGCCAATTTATTTAACCCCCCCTCCCTAAAACTCACATTTTTATTTGTGGACTTTACTAGGGTAGCTTTGCATTATTCACAGATCAAAATAACCCTTCTTTATGTTATTGTTTTGGTCTGTGGGTTTATGTGTGCTTATTTTGGGTTTGCTGGTTATTAAGAATTTTTTTAGTTTGCTTTTCTTAGTTGTTCTTGAAATGTAGAATTGCAGGGTGAGATTTTGTTATGATTTTTATGATTTTTAAGGCAGTCTGAGTTTTCTTCTTTTTGTGTTTAAGCTTATTCTGGTACAAGTCTAGTCTCCTTAGTGCGTCCTTGTTGTCAAGTCCTTGTCTTTGTATTAGATGTTTCCCTGTTCGGTTTCTTTCTGTTTTATTTTGTTTGTCATCTGTTCCTTGTGCTCTGTCTTTTATTTTATTTCCTGTCTTGTTACCTTGATTAGGTTCAGGTGTTTCCAATCCCCCTGATTAGAGCTATATACACTGATCAGGCATAACATCAAGACCACTGACAGGTGAAGTTAATAACAATGATTAGCTCTTCACTGTGGCACCTGTTATTGAGTGAGATATACTGGAGAGCAAGTGAACATTTTGTCCTCAAAGTTGACGTGTTTGAACCAGGAAAAAAAGGCAAGTGTAAGGATTTTGAGCGAGTTTGAAAAGGGACAATCCAAAACTGCAGCTCTTGCGAGGTGTTCTCGGTCTGCAGTGGTCATAATCTATCAAAATTGGTCCAAGGAAGGAACAGTGGTGA
This sequence comes from Astatotilapia calliptera, assembly GCF_964374335.1. Classification (NCBI taxonomy): domain Eukaryota; kingdom Metazoa; phylum Chordata; class Actinopteri; order Cichliformes; family Cichlidae; genus Astatotilapia; species Astatotilapia calliptera. The sequence goes on from NC_137437.1 coordinate 28,889,995, forward strand.
ACTAGTGACAGGATCACGTGTAGCCATGACCATGATGGATTGCCCGTGTGGTCCAATCCAACAGGTAAGCTACTGTAACTCAAATTGCCAAAAATGCTCATGCTGTTTCTGATGGAAAGATGTCAGAAGACACGGTGCATCACAGTTTGCAGCGTGTGGGTCCGCATAGCTGCAGACCAGTCAGGGTGCCCATGCTGACCCCTTCCTACTGCCAAAAGGTCCAACATGGGTACACAAGTATCAGAGCTGGAGCATGGAGCAGTGGAACAAGGTGGCCTGGCCTGGTCTGATTAATCATGTGTTCTTTTACATCAGATGGATGGTTGGGTGTTTGTGGGGAATACCTGGCACCAGGATATTTCTATGGTAAGAAAGCAAGTCAGCAGAGGCAGTGTGATGGTTTAGGCAATGGTCTGCTGGAAAACCTTGTCATGCCATCCATGTGGATGTACTTTGACACCTATCATCTACCTAAGCATTGTTCTACACCCTTTAATGGAATCGATAATCCTTGATGGCTCGAGTTTCATTCAGCAGGATAACGTGCCCTAACACAAAGCAAAAATAGTTCAGGAATGAAACAACGAGTTTGAGGTCTTGACCAAATTCCTAAGATTTTAGTCCAATTGAAAATTTGTGGTGATGTAGTGGACTAACAGGCCCAATTCATGGAGGCCCCAGCTCGTAACTTACAGTTAAAGGGCCACCTGAAACAGAGTTAAAGGATGTGTTTCTAAGATCTTGGTGCCAGATACCACAGCACACCTTCAGGGGTGTAATAACATCTGGCTGCCTGTGGGTGGGACCTATTTCCCTCAGATGACTGTTTCAGAAATCACCAACATCATACAGATGGCCATGTTTAATATGGACCACTGCCACAGAAACAGGATATATATGATAGAAATCTATGACTTATTTAACCATAGGCCTCATTTTCCTAGACCTATATTTCTCACTTTCTAAGTTCTGTTAAATACTAGATGGATCACTGTAACATAATTCTCCACATCGATCAACCAAGAGTCTACATGTAGCATTTCTCCACTACTCTATCTCTGTGCTCCATTTAATCAGAGAGCGCTAATCCAGCAGCCTGACAGTCTGTTAACCATCCAGATAGATACAAAAAGAATCATAACCGGCTTCATATCTTTGTTTTCATGTGACTGATACTGACTGTCAGGCTGCAATAAACCACCTGAATGTCTTTTTATTCTCCTTGAAGTGAAACATCTTTTGGGTTGCCAGGTTACAGCAGGCTGAAAACCCGCTGCGGTGTGTGGTAAAACTAACGGGGAAGCCAACACAAAGAGAGGTCATAATGGAGAGTTTCTATACCAGACATGAGTTAGGTTCCACAGTTATTAAAAAACCAACTCGTTATGTTATATAACCATTTCATAGGGTTAATAACAGCTGTTAACTTCCATTTAACATGAAAACATCACTGTCATTTTTTAGTCTAGAACTAAACATGCAAAACTATAACAGAGTCCCAGAGTCAAAAATATGAAGATGGAAATGATCAGATAGGTCACCTTTAAGAATTACCAACTAAACTGGAGAGGTTATATCCTCAGCTGGATTTGGAATACCTCTGTGTCACCACAGAAAGACGAGCCAGGAGTGGCAACCCAAATACAGGACATCTGTCTGAATGTCACAAAAGTCTGAAACACTGAAAGTCTAAAAAAAACCCAAAAAAAACCAAACTAGAAAGTCACAAAAAGCATCAAGCTCCGAAACAAGGAGGCATGTTCTACAAACCAAGGACATCTTTCCGTTACAATCGGATGACCCCCTATGAGCAAGCACTTAGCAAGAATGGGAAGGAAAAACTCCCTTTTAAAAGAAGGAAACCATCAGCAGAACCAACCTCTGGGAGTGACAGTCATCTGCCATGACTGGTTGGGGATGAGGAATTAGATGAATTACTTAAAAAAAAAACTAAAAAAAAAAAGTGTATCAGCCCCCAGATGGACTGGAGCTGATTTTACAGAAGATGGGTCTGAAAACTGGAGGCTGTCACATACTGTCCTTTTAACCTCAAGTAAGCCAACAGACTGAGAGCAAAGTGCTCTGCTGGGGGTGACATGGTACTATGAGGTCTTTAAACCGGGAAGACAAAAGACGAGTTCACATAAGGGTTGGACAGACAGCACAAAATTTGGCTGCTACACTTTTGCATGTCCTATAACCCTTTTTCTGCTGTTCATGGTCTTCACGTGCACTCGATGCACCTGCTCTCTCTCTTTCCACAAATGCATTTAAGCAAAAATAATGTGTTTCAGAGCACAGCGCAGGGCGTGCTGCTTCATATGTGAAAGGCCCTAAAGGCACCAACACAAAGTCAAAACAAAGAGATCCAAAGACAGAGACACTGGGAAAATAATAACCTCAGAGAGATGAAAAATAATCTGAATATAATCCAAGCAGGAACCAAAATTCAAACAAGAAAGGAGGAGGACAGGAGGAGGGGTTCGGGGAGAGAGGAGAGGGAGGTTTGGGTATTTCTAGTTAGAGCGCTGCTATGGAAACTGGACCTGGAGCAGAGAGATGGTATTAGAGATCTGAAATTAACATCTGAAATTAATAAATAATTTATAATAAGCTTGTCCCAGTTGATATTGGGCTATAAGTGGCGTTCACCCTGCACAGATCGCAGGTCCCCTACAAAGCCCACAGAAACTGTTATTTTTTTCTAAACTTTAAAAATGTTAGTGGATGCTTCTTTCCTTAACAAACACATTTTTATTTCAGCCTTTCATGACTTATGGGCTCCTGTTATTGCATTAAGTGTGATTATAGATTTAAAATCTGTGTGGTGCCAACTCGGATATTCATCTTGCTCTAACAAGGAGTTTTATACCCTTATATGTATTCGTCTAGAATCAGAAGTTTGTTTTAGAGTTCTTACGTTCACTAATTGTACCTCGTGCTGTTTACGGGTCTGTGTGTTTTCTAATGAATCCCTTTGGACATTACAGCTTCCGTAAATCAGCTCTGAATTATAGTTTGTCTGGCTCGTGCTGGCCTTCATTGATTTTACCCAGACTGCCGCATCCTGTGTCATGAGGACAAACAAACTGAGGGGGCAGTGATGCGCAGAGTAAATCCGCCATGGTCAAGTGTGTGTTTCCATTTCTGAATTTGTGTTTGAGGAGGGTCAGACGGGCCGGAGGACGTGGTGAATAAATCATGAGCTCTCTGATCGCTTCTGGAAGAACATTTATCCTGCAAAGAAGAAGCAAACTTCATCCTCGCAAATCTCCATGTTCTCACTAATTCTGTCTCGCACACTCACAGGATCACTCTGGTCTTGCTGGCTGCCAGTCTCCAGCCTTTCAGTCTCATCTCACCATGACTCACTGCACAGAGGGCTGAGCATATCAGGAAAGACAAACTGAATCACACAAATGAGACCTGACATGGCCTGTATTAGATTCTGATGTGTAGGAGTGAGTGAGATGTTTGGGCTGTGGGTCATGTGTGAATGTGATCCATGTTTGGGTTTACTTTGGCCAGAGGTGTTCTGCTTTGATGTGTGCTCCTCCACGGCTCCGTTTAACCTGCACTGGTTTATTTGCCTCCAGCCAGTTTTATCTTGTTACCTCCCTTCAATCCTGTGTTAACCTGTAAGTGTGTGTGTGCATCAGAAAAGAAAAACGCAAACATCATTGTAGGGAAACAAGTCCTGAAGACGTTTTCTGTTCCTCTGCACAGGAAATGAGTGAGAATGCAGCGGTGACAGCATTTCATTGAGCATGTGAGTGAATCCGCCGCTCTCTGCTGGGGACAGCACAAGTAGCAGCAATAAGTGAAGAGGAGAGATGATGGCAAAGTGAGCAGCTCTGTTCAAACAGCCAGCATTTGGAGTGACAGCTGGAGCCTATTTACTGAGGAGTGTGAGGATGTGTTGTGTTACTGCAGAGCAAAGTGACACAGACACCAACCTAGAGACACACGAGCACGACACATGCGGCCATGCTAGCTTTAAAATGGTGACTAATCAATCCACAAAAATATTCTACGATTTCACTCATGAAATCACAGATGCAGTGTTCGTGACTGATTTCACTTCACACTTTCAAACTGCAAAATTCATGCAAATAAACATACACTCAACACTATACAGACTGTATAACAATTGCAGGCTTTCACCTGGGGAAAAACAGCTAATCATGGGGTAACAAGAATGTTGAGGTCAACAAGTGGCTTGAACATAGGAACAACCAAAGATAATAACCATGATGCCTCCGTTACTCCAGTAGGCATAGGTTCAAATTACACATCCTTTAGTGTATATATAAAATAACCATGCTAAGATCCTACAGGGACTTCCACATACTGATGGATAAACTGGTGAGGACTCAACCAGACATACCAACCAGATCAACCAAACATAGCAGTGGTGGACAAGCGGAACGAGAAGGGTGTAGTTATAGATGTAGCTATACCAAGCTATAGCAAATCAGGAAGAAGGAACACAAGAAGCTCCAGAAATGCCAGGGCCTGAGAGAGGAACTCGAGAAGATGTGGAGGGTAAAGGCAACAGGGTCACCATGGTAATGGGAGCAATCGGTGGAGTGACCCCTGAACTGGGTGACTGGTTCCAGCAGATCCAAGGAATTACATCCGAGTTCTCTGTCCAGACGAGTGCAGTCCTAGGAACACCAAAGATACAGGACCCTCATGTCTGTGAAGGTTCTCAGTTATCCAGGTCATCGTAGTCTGAGGAGCTTGGAAAGAAAAGGTTCTGGACCTCTTTAAGTTGCTTGAAGCTTCTCTGATCCAAAGCTTCTTCAGTTATAGGGTCAAATGACCTTAGAACTGAAGAAGCTTCTCGGATGAGAGGTGAAACGTCTTCAAGCACCCTAAAGGAGTCCAGACGCTTTTCTTTCCAAGCTCCTTAGAATACAGGACCCTCAAGCTCCCAGGCCTCTGGTACAGGACCCGAGCTTGAAGGATAAAAATCGTCTGCAGGCCGAGTGGGGAATTTTATACATATTGTCAGTAATATGAGTCCAGAGGTCCAGTTCAAGGACTCCAATTAGCTGAGATAAATCCTGGCAGACAGCTTGCCACTGCAGCCACCTGTATCGCCACTGACCTGTCAGTCAATGAGCCACACCCCTAATAATAGAAATGTTGAACATGAGGTGAATTATTTAAAAAAAGTTAACTTTTTTGTCAGTTAGGACATATGATGATGTATGGTCAAGGGAAGAAGCCCCTCTAGAAGCCTGTACTATTCAAACACTCACCAGCAAATGTCTGAGTGGCAGCGAAATTGTTAAAGTCGTGACACACATGGAAACGGAGACCATTGAAATTGGTTGGGTGAGCGCTGAGACACAACTTTCCAGCAACCAAAGCAATCACTATAATGTGTTTGGTGTAGCACCTTCTTTGTGACCTCCAGCAACGTCCAGGAACCACTTACTAACCAGTTGGGGAATATAGATTTTCCCCTGGCGACCAGTGACTATATTATCCAGTATGGTGGACAACTCTCAAGCTATGTGCACATGACGTCATGTAAGATACCTCTATTGAAACCAGAGTATTTTTGTACCTACCAGTAGCATTTGCTATAAAGTTTGACATTTTTATGTATTTTCTGGGCATTTTTAGCCTTTATTGGACAGTAAAGTCAGAGGTGTGTGTGAGGAGAACACACAGGAGATGTTCTGGAGTGGACTCCAGCCTCAACCCTTTTATGGCAAATATGTGGACTGCTTAATGAGGTGATCTGTATCAGTGCCCGAGCTTGACATTTTAACATCTCGTCTATGGGGACTCTCAAAACAGCCAAACACCATGACAGAGGTCTGTCCATAACTATAAAACAGTCTAGAACAAATAATAAATAATAAAGGCACACATTAAAAAAAGATTAGCGTCAGAGGACATCATTAGATAATGATGAGCCATCCAGAAAAAGCCACATCGCCCTTTGAAGGGTAGTCAAAAACAATCTAGCATAACATGAGAATAGAAGCACGAATCGTGTGTTACGTGTTAGGAGCTGGAAATTTAAAAACAATGGTGAAATTACAGATGACTGACACCTACTTCCTTCCACTCCATGACTCCACTGCCAGTTTATACATCAGGGAAAAACGAGAAAACTTCACTCGACACAAAGATGGAAAAGAGCCACTCTCTTCTATTCACTTTAGTTTGCTCTGAGATCCAAAGTGCTTCTTGATTCAGAGTCAGCTGTCTAAAAGAACATTTCCACTAACATCTAGTTTTAATGTTTTAATGCCACTGGAGCCATAAATACAATGAAGTGCCTTCAGCTAAAAGCACAGTATTTATTAATCCGACTGTGCTGTGCAAAGGAGTTCTCCAAAAGAAAGAAATGTGAGTTCAATTGCTGTACGAGAGCAGCTATCAGCACACAGTATATCTTTGTAAATTACTCGAGCAATTAACATTAGCAAAAATGCTAGCATTGATTAGAGCAGCTTCCACTTTCCTGCAGGCAGACAAGTCGCCGGTTGTGCTTTGAGCCTGTTGTACGGCGTCTCTGCAGCTCAATGTGTTTCTGCTGATTTGCGTCTGTCAATAAAAATTACGGCTGTGCTGTGTGCAGGCAGCTAACAGAGGATGCAGAATTTAGTGAAATTAATAGAGATGGTTAATCTTTTCATGTGTAAATACGCTGATTTAAACATGAAACAAACAGCATGAATTGCATTTCACAAACACAAGGTTGAATAAGGGCATGTTAATTTGCCAGAGCTGAGCAATTAGGTGGAACACAACGCTAATTTCATCTCCCGGCTCCTTTGGGATATGCTAATGTACTATGCGGAGAAGCATTACATGGGTAGGCACTGCACGTTCATGCTTTCATGTGACTGTTAATTATTCATTTAGCTTTTTTTTTTTCCCCCACTGTGACCAAATGGGTCTATAGCCAACAACCTGCTCCCTGACCTGCAATGCCTGAGACCCAGAAACACAAAAACGCTCCATCAGTGAGAAACAAAGACAAGCGCCGCTTCATCAGATAATATATCAGGAAGTGTGTGTTTTAATTCAAACTGTGTCTCTTAGTCTCACATGTGTGCGATCCTGACCACCCAGCCTGTCTGGCTGAGATATGTGCCGGCCGGGCCCGTCACTCAGGAATGGCCTGTATTTATATAGTGCTTTACTAGTCCCTAAGGACCCCAAAGCGCTTTACATATCCAGTCATCCACCCATTCACACACTGGTGATGGCAAGCTACATTGTAGCCACAGCCACCCTGGGGCGCACTGACAGAGGCGAGGCTGCCGGACACTGGCGCCACCGGGCCCTCACTACAAAAGAAACTGTGACAGAAGGATGAAAAATAGGGGAAAGGCCTGCGTGCATCACTGGTTAATGTGACGTGACCTTGTCCGACAAATAGTTATGATGACGGAGCTTAGCGCGCCAAACTAAAACACTCGGTGGGAGTGCTTTGCAAATCAGGTGGTGATGAAAACTGTCCTGACTTAAAGTGCTTTTGAAAGCCAAGGCCATGGGGTCTAAATACTGCAGCTAATATAATTAAAGCAGGTTCATGCAGGTCCTGAGCCCCAGGGCTTTGGGTCAGCCTCCCAGCCCAGAGAGTCTCTCTGTTCCCGGGTTACAGAGCAGAGCTATCACCCCAGAAAGTCCTCAGGCCCCCTCTAGGGTCGCAGATTTTCATTTAACCCAGATACCAGGCGGTTTGGCAAGGGGGGGGTGGGAGCACAGAGGCCCTTACATTGTGCAGCTAAGTGTTGTGAAATGCAGCAGTTAGGGGGGGATGTGAAGCAATCTTAGCCGGGAGGTTTCTCTGGATCAGGGCCCAGTGGCTGACCCCTTAACCTATGACCATGCAGATTAGTCCCGGGGGCTTTGGATCAACATGGATGCTAAGCAGGGGACCAAGCTGCTGTGGAGGAAGTCTCAAGATTAGGGATAGACTTTTGTAATTTTAGGAGGTGATTTAACTGAGCTGAAAGCTAGTTTAATGTTTGGAAATAGTTGCCATTGCATTCCAGTGAACTGCTCTTTTTTGTGGTTCTCAAGTTTAACCTCTTAACATCCACAAGGTGGCTGGGCAACCACTTAGGAATAGGTTTAGGTTACATGATAACCACAGGTTATGAAGCTAGAAGATGTAACCCTTCAAATCCTGTTTTAGGTATCTTTTTTTAAAGCTTGAAAGACACCCAGAGCCCACATCAAATTCTCAAAGATTTGGATTCTGGATAACTTTGTTAGGTATCCAATATATGGATGTACAATATATCCTTCTTTGCTCAATGCGTACATTTTGACAGGTGGCAATGGAACATTTGGTCGTCACTATACTACTACTGGCCAGAATTTGTAAACATACCTCTTGTTGAGCCTCTCGCCTCCAATTTAATATGCATAAACACGAGAAATCAGCACATTACATAAAAATCAGTGGCTGTATGCTACCTTATAACCAAAGAACTGCTACTTGATTGACAATATTCATCCTACTAGTACGAAGAGATGTTTGCCTGGTGACTGTGAAAAACTTAACCATGGTGGACTACATCCTCCAAGTTCTGATACAGCATTTTATGTAAAACACACAGATTAGCAAATGCAAGTGTGGAAGTATGCAACTTGAGACATAGTAAAGGAGTCTACAGCCTGGGTAAAATATGTAACATAAATACCCCCCAAAACATCTTGACGTCAGCTGATAACTGTCCCCGCCAACTTAGCCTGACTGGAGTACACTCAGTCCAGCGCTGTCACTGCAGTGTTGGAAATGAGGTAAATGTATATCGACTTATTCTATTCCTTTACATTATTATCTGCACATTTTTCCTTAATAGAGCGTCTCCATCTGACTTACTATTGACCAAGCAGAGCCTCATCAGGTGGTGTGCAAAAGAATTTCCAGAGGACTAATATCCTATTGACGTGCACTTGGCTCCCACTGATTTCCCATCCCCTGACACCCATTCCCTCATGCAGCCAGCCCACATCACACAAAGCCCACCCAGGTAGCCATTTAAACACGGCTGCTGCTTGTTAATCTGTCTGAAACCTATTGATCACATAGGAACAGTATTTTTTTTTCCGTCTACCGTCATTATCACCCCAGCCCTCCTGGTCTCTCCTCAGCCATGTGGAAGCTCTTGGAGAAAAGTGTTGATGCTTAGCACTGAAAAAGTGCCATGCGGCCGGCATGATAGCAACGAGCATGGCAACGAAGGGAAAACACCAAATGAAGCAGATGAAGCTGAAATCACTTTGTGTGTCCATGTCAGTAATATTTGCACTGAGTTAGAAAAGCAAAATCTCCAGCAACCTGTGGCCTGACAAGTGGCATTATTAGGTGATAATGGAGTTCAGAGGTCAGCTTGCATATGTGTAGGAGCTCTAAGTCCCCGAATAGTAAAGCAATCTATTAATGGCTGTTTTATGCAGACCTTGTTTGCATAATTCTTCCCCCCACTCCCACAGGAGATTTAGCTAAAGCCATGTTTGCTAACAAAAGGCTTCACTTTGCAGCTCAAACAAAAAAGGCACTGCAGCTTTTTCTGGGTGCAAGCTCAAAAGTAAACGGTCATTCAAAGAACACACACACACACACACACACAGTATCAGGTAACTGTCCTAACTCTCTACATAAATAAACTCATCCTGGAGGATTGTTTCAGCACAAAGTGCCTTTGTAATCGTATAAAAGTCGCTTAAATTATTGCTTCCTCTAAACACCATTGATCTGCCTCTGCATGGGGCGCAGTGACAGCTTTCAGATGCTATGAGGCCTCCGAGTGTGCGTGTCTGCAGTGAATGATTAAAGTGAAGCAAATGAGAGAGGAAGCAGCATCAAAGCACAATTATTACCCTTAGTGGAGCTCATAAAGTGGCATTATTAGTCAGCTTGCAACTGAAATATCACAACTACTGCATGAGATCATGTTACATTTTCAACAAATATTCACGGTCTCTTCAGGATCAAACCTACTGACTGACAGTGTTGGGACTAACGCGTTATTAAGTAACGCGTTACAGTAACTACGTTTTTATTGTGGTAACGATCACGGTAACTAGTTATTATGCCAAAATCAGGAACGCGTTAGTCGTTACTGGGACTTAGATAGGGTCGTTACTCATTACTTCGTGTGGTGGCTATCGCGGAGCTTCCACAGATTCAGTAACATTAGCAAGTGGTGGAGGGCAGCAGGTGGATGAGAGAAAGGGGAGGCAAGAGGAGAGACCCGAGGCGGCCACCGGTCCGAGTGTGAACTGAACTTCAGGTAAGAAGTTATGACCTGCAGTCTCTCTGGGTCAGATATGAACCAAGTTTAGGTGGAGTTTATTTTCGTTATTCTGACTTTTTCCGTACTGCGTGCTAGCTAGCATGACGGAGTTTCTATACAGCTGGGTGGATGCTATGATGTTAACGATGTTAAACTTTATTTTGTTCATAAGTTATTAGAGTTGCCAACCGTCCTGGTATTCAGAGAAAATATTACGCGTTTCTTATTGAGGTGAAAAGGAACAGTTTGTCCCGTAATTCAGCTACAATGAAAAAGGCACAAAGCTGGAGTTATTCTGTGTTTACGCTGCACAGCTGCCTCTTCTTCTTTCATTCTCCCCCCTCCCTCTCCTGTTTCTACTTCAGTCATGAAAACTGATCAACGATCAGCTGATCGGCTCTCTTGTTTGTTTGTAAGAGGAAACCAGCGGATGTCGCGCTAAACAACAGCAGCACGTTTAAGCTTGATCAGCTGTTGTTAGAATTTATTTAATATTAATTTCTAGTATCAGCTGATGTTTGCTGGAGCCACAGTTCAAAAAAGCTGCTGGTCATGATATGGTTTGGTTATCTGGTGAGAGGGAAACATGAAGATGAAACCAGGAGATGTCCTTACTGAATCATCAGAGCTGAACAGGTGATGGAGAAACAGGTTTACCTTTTAGGTGACATGAATGAGTTGAAGGGAAGTTATGAACTGTTTCTGAGAGACAAATAACACCAGGATCCTTTTTTAGGTAGCTGACAGCTGGTAACTGTGCAGGTGCGGATCTAGCAAAGTGTTGCCAGGGGGGCAGGAAGGGCATTAACAGGGAGAGGGGGGCACAAAGAAATACTTTTCTTTCTTATTCTCATTTAAAATGTCTAGCTTTTAAAAAATAATTATCTGAATCTTACAACAAACGATTGATAGATTGATGCATATATACCATCAATACAGTGAACATCACTGTCACAACAGTGTTTATTTTCATTCAAAGGCTTTATGATTTTTCCAGGCGTGGGATTTCTGTCGTGGAAATATGCACATTATCTTTTCCTTTCTATTGGTAGGTGGCACAGTGCACTTGTGGCAACTAAGCAAGCTAGAAGACTGGCAAAGTTATGGAAGCAACACATTAACAAGAGAATTCTGAGTAAAACCAAAGTTACTTTCCCTAGTAACTAGTTACTTGAAGTAACTGAGTTACTTTTGAGAGAAGTAACTAGTAATGTAACTAAGTTACTATTTTAAAGTAACTTACCCAACACTGCTGACTGAATTCAAAGTGAATCTTCAGCTAACATATACTTTTAACATTATGAATTGGTACCATTTGTTGCAGTCAACAAACACCATAAAGGGATGATTTTTCCAATTAAAAATTTGATCCATTCTCATGTTCAGATATTCTTTATTGATCCTTCTTTATTATACTGACACAAGGTGTAATATCTTTCATTTGTTTCTGTCTCCATTATTATAAATTTGTATAATTCTCACACGATATGTGGTGCAGAGATAAGGACCCAAATGCAGCAAACAAGAGGGGGAATTTTCCCCAAAAAAGTGAGCTTTAATAGCAGATAGCTGAGTCCATAAATAGCAAATTCTAGTTGGTAAAACAGGAATCAACAGAATCAACAGCAGGCCGAGATGATCAAGAGAGAACAACCACAAACTCGGAAGTTTGTACAACCAGACATGAAAGAAATCTAACCTTCAAAGTAAAACAGGAAATAAACAGAAGAGAATTAACAGTAGAGATAAGACTCACATTAAACATGATGACAAAGGCAAGCCCGAGAGGACTATAAGCACAAGAAGAAATAATAAACTCAAAAAGGAACTTCATTTAAAACCATCAAATCAAAACAAACACTAGAACAAAAAGTAATCCCAACTGGCGGCAAAACTCAGGAACCAGCAATCAAATGACACAACAAGAACTAAAGAATGAAAATGACTTAAACACAAAATAGACAGCATTTTGCATTTTCTATTTGAAACACTGATTGATATCTGTGATGGCTGTTTAGTTTGTTAGATCTCCTTCTCCCCAGCCACCTCTTTTAGCTTATCCAGAGGAAACCGAGGCGTTCCCAGACCAGCCAAAAGATAGAATCTCTCCGGCATGTCCTGCATCTACCTTGGGACATCCTCTCGATAGGAAATGTCTGGAACACCTCACGTAGGAAGGATCGCTGTCAGATGCATGAAGCACCTCAACTGTAGATTAAATTAAAATCATTTAAAGAAAAAATTGAAAGCATGACTCTTGTTAAAGTGAAAGGTGGGAAAACTTCTCATCTTTAATCGTCCATTCATGCAATAAATCTAAAATTGGTTAACACATAACAAAAACTCATCCTAGTACTTTGTGGCATCAATGCAATGTATACTGGAGGGAATTTAAAGCAAATTAACCAAAACAAAGGTAATATTGAGACTCATAGTGACCATGAGTAAAATCTGAATAGAGGATTACATTTTAAAACAGCAAACTTTACTTCTGCTGTTTGCATTTATTCCTATGTGTTCATGTTAAATATTGTTATTCTTTCTTTAAATAATTCAACAAGAACAATTTTAAGTTCGATAAATTACAGAAATTAAACTGAATTGATCGGCTATTTGTTGCCTTCCATTTTCTGCTTCTTATCCAGGTTTGGTTGGTGCGCTGTGACTTATGAATGAAGACCCAGAATTGAAGCAATGTCATTATGCCAACTTTACCATATCTCCATTGATGGAAAAAAGAGAAAGTGAGTTGCTAAGATGAGTAATTAAGAGTGGCAGAGAGCCTGAAGGAGAGCGACAGAACGGACAGGAGGACTAATACTGGGCCATTTCTTCTCATCTCTCATGTAATCCGGGGAACATGAAATAATAATAAAAAAGATGCAGACAGAGAGCCATAGCAGGAAATGACAGCCGATAAACAGGCTCGGCTGCTGCCTCCATTAGCCATCATTACATTGCCCACCTTAGGACAGGATATCATTTTCAAATATGCCCAGATCCGGTGAGAATAAGGAGCCCAGAATTATCACAGACGTCTCATAAATAGACGTGTCGTATCTGTCCAATCACTGTCTGGGGGGAATTTTTAAATTACCCATCTCTGGTCATTTACAGGCAAATTTCTGAATGGTCTCTTCATTCCCCCATTTTCGTTGGCTGAATGAAAAAGGAAATAGTTCCTTCTGTATCTTGATTGTGCAAAGATAGGTTGTGTAACCTCCATGGAGGTCTTGCATTTACAGCCACAACATGTCATGAATTCACAGGGGATGAATTATTCTGCAGCAGCATGGTTCGTGTGGTTGAGACTTAAATCCCTGATGTCAAGAAGGAATGAATTTGAGGTGTTTTTATGTGCCTAGAAGAGCACTGAAAGCAAGGTAAGAGTTTGACAATTTGATAAAATAAATCAAATATCGAAGATTTGTACCATGATTCTTGGGCTGCAGTCAAACAGCAGAACGAAGAAAATTCAAAAAATTGTACAACTCCTACTATGAGCAAGAACTTGGTGAGAGTAAGAAGGAAAAACTTCCTTTTAACGAAAATAAACCCCGAGTATAGCCAGACTCAGTGAGGGGCAAACTGTTGAAACCAGTTGGCATGAGAGGAGGAAGACAGGACACAAAGTTGAGAATGACCAGTGATGTGGTGCTTTTCTCCTTAACACAGTAATGGGCCCATTATGGTCACCACACTGGTTGTGTCTCACATAAGGTGATGCCACCGTAGCCCTGTCATTGTTTATACTGGGTGTAGGTCAGCACTGGTACACGAGTTGAACAAATTAAAATACACACTTTTATTCCAAAGAAAGTCTCATTTTTTCATGACGTTGCAACATTTTCATCTGCATAACGGGAACATCTGCACTTCTCAGCTGATATATTACTGAAAAAAAAAACATCACAACCATACAATTATGTCCACAAACCACAAAACAACTCCAACACATGGCTTTCACTGGCCACGTTAGTTTTATTGTGCACCATGGTTCACTGGGGCAACAGTGTCAAATACAAAAGGCCAGAAAAACGTACCATAATCGGACTAACGAGAGCATTTCAACTAAAACAATTGATTAGTTGACCATGAGGGTACAGAACTCGATAATTCCTTATAAACTGTAAACTTTAGCTTCATTTAACTATAGACAACAGATTATCACAGACTAAACTGATCAAACTGGCCAGTCAGTTGTACACTTCTTGTCTGATTCACTCTGACTTTGAGTAATTGTAGGATCCAGGTGGTGTTATAGTCACCATTATGCAATCGTTGGCCCTTGATGCATCAACTACTTGAAGAAAAAAAAAGTTAACAGGTTTGCATTGGAGGGTATCTTTTGTTAACACTTATATCACCACGGACTGCCATTTGGCTTTTTCTACCTTTAAAACCCGGAGAGCAGCCAAATGGCTTTTAGCTAAGCTTTAGCTTCAGCCAAGTGGAAGCTAAATTGGCTATGTATATTAGGTTGTTAGCTGGGAATTCTGGAGGGAGGGGAGTGGGGGTGTGTGGATGAGGGGGTGGGGGAGCTGCTAAAAGCTGTGAACTTCCTTTTGTGTTTCATCTTGATGCATTCTCAATCATCCAGGGAAATAAATCTCCAAAAGTCACCAACTTGGAGTGTTTCAGTTTGCCGTCTTAGGGAGAAATCAACACACATGGGTGTATGTCCTTTGTTGCTGAGATTTATTGATAAAAACAGTACAAAAAACCAACTATTTGTACACATATTTACAAATAATAATAAAAAGTGAGTGAGTACATTTCAACATTATACCAGTGGTCTGATTGATGCCACAATGGAGCAAATCGAGCAAAGACTGATAAGTTCGCTGCAATTTCCACTGTGTGGGGATCATTGGTCACCAACTGCATCACGTGCTACAACCCTGGTCTACATATCACCGTTGATGAACAGCTTTTCCCATCAAAGACTCGGTGCTGTTTCCTGCAGTATATTGCAAGTAAACCTGACAAGTTTGGGATCAAGTTTTGGGTGGCTTGCGACCTAAAATCCAAGTACATTTGCAATGTCTTCCCATATCTTGGCAAGGACCCCAATCGTCCCAGTGGGGAAAGACTGTCTGAAAATGTAGTAATGAGGCTGATGGAACCATTCCTAGACAAGGGCAGAAATGTTACCACGGACAATTTTTTCACATCGCTTTCACTCGCGCAAAAACTTCTTAGACTGAAAACCACCATCCTCGGCACAGTCAACAAGATTCGCAGGGAAATTCCTCAATCCACTAGTGGATTGGCTAGTCATTCATATGTAAATGTGGTGGAGCTTGCAAGAGAGTTGGCTCACTCTCATGTAGCTGAGAAGAAGGCAAGAAAAGAACAGTTGCTGAAAATGTTGAAATGTACTCACTCACTTTTTATTATTATTTGTAAATATGTGTACAAATGGTTGGTTTTTTGTACTGTTTTTATCAATAAATCTCAGCAACAAAGGACCTACACCCATGTGTGTTGATTTCTCCCTAAGATGGCAAACTGAAACACTCCAAGTTGGTGACTTTTGGAGATTTATTTCCCTGGATGATTGAGAATGCATCAAGATGAAACACAAAAGGAAGTTCACAGCTTTTAGCAGCTCCCCCACCCCCTCATCCACACACCCCCACTCCCCTCCCTCCAGAATTCCCAGCTAACAACCTAATTTACATATGAATGACTAGCCAATTTAGCTTCCACTTGGCTGAAGCTAAAGCCTAGCTAAAAGCCTACCAGCCATTTGGCTGGTGGTGGGTTTTAAAGGTAGAAAGGTAGAAGCCTGGGACTCCTGACTTATTAGACCAGAGATCAGATACTGCATCAGGACCTTTGTTGTTTTGCTTTGTTTTCACTCTCTGGGAAGGTGAAAGTCCCCAAAAAATACTGGATAGATTTCCACTTTGTGGACGAATACGCGTAAAGTTAAAGTTTTTGGATGTCCAAGTCAAAGTCCAGTGACATGACCTAAAGAAGGCTTTACAGTCACAACATCCCAGATGCATTCCAACCACACCCTGGACACACAGGTCAACAGCCCATTGCAGTGCAAGTTCCATAAATATGAAACACAATGAAAGTAGAACATTAGTCCTTTAACAAAACAGTTTGAGTTATTCAAGGAAATATTTGATGGAGGTTATTGTTGCTGTATGAAAACCACAATTTACTAAATACAAGAGTCCACTGGTGTTTTCCAGTCTGACTGAGTGATTACTCAGCCTGCCGAATGAAGACATGAAATTGCTTATCTGTTATTAGTTTAGTCAACTTGTGTTTGTCTAATTATGACAGTGATGAAGCTCAGACTTAGAATCAATTAGGTATGTAGTCTCAGGGTCAACTGATCAATGGTTTTGGTCGATATGTTCTCATGCGATCAAATTCCCATTGAAAATAGTGGCTGCTTCATAAGGAAAGCAGCGCTACATATATTTTGGGCAGTAGGAAGTGAAGACCACACCTACTGTGAACCACACCTGAACACGTATGCTAGAATAATCTTTATGTTTATTGAACCTTTACTCTGAATTTGCTCCAAATTAACTGCCATAGTCATGACCACAAGGCTTTGAAGTATGAGACACTTTGAAGCCACAGTTTTTATGTTTATGCTTTGTACACGTTTCTATGAAGGACAATCATAGGCATTTCATAACTTTTGAGGAGTTCTATTGGCCAATAAACACAATTCATGCAAACGTCAGTTTTTACTGTGTTGATGCTTCTTACTCGTGCAGTTATGTTTCAAATTCAAATTTCAAATTCAAATTCAAATTTTATTTGTCACACACACACAACCATACACAGTATGACATGGGGGTGAAATGCTTGTAGCTGTACAATGCCCGACCATTAAATGACAGAAGAAAAGTTTTACAATATTTACAATTTACAGTTTACTACAAAATTTACAAATTAACTTAGGAATTTACAGTAAAGAATGTGCAAATAGCAGAAGAGATTATAAAGATTTTAAAGATTATAAATTATAGGAATTATAGGATTATAGGAAATGTGTGGTGGTGCGTGTGGTGATGTGTGTGAGAGTCCAGTCCTACACCTGGTTCAGGGCCCGAATAGCCTGGGGGAAGAAGCTCCTCCTCATTCTCTCTGTTTTGGCCTTAAGGGAGCGGAAGCGCTTCCCAGACCTCAACAGTGAGAAGAGTCCATTGTTGGGATGGGAGAGGTCCATCATAATCTTCCTAGCTTTGGTCTTGCACCGCTTGGTGTAGATGGACAGCAGGTCAGGGAGCTCTGATTGAATGATGCATTCGGCTGAGCGCACCGCTCTTTGCAGATCTCGTCTGTCCTGCTTATTGCTGTTCCCAAACCAGGTGCAGATGTTTGCCATCAGTACGCTCTCGATGGTGCAGGAGTAGAAGTTCTTGAGCACCTTCAGTGGCAGATGGAAGTCTCTAAGTCTTCTGAGGAAGAAGAGACGCTGACGGGCTTTCTTAACCAGGGAGTTGATGTGGCAGGACCATGACAGGTCCTGAGTGATGTGGACACCCAGGTATCGGAAACTGGAGGTGGTGTCTGATGTGGCTACACAGTCATAAGTGTACAGTGAGTACAGCAGGGGGGCTTAAAACACAGCCCTGAGGCACTCCAGTGCGGAGTGAGATGGAAGGGGAGACTTGTTTTCCCACCCTCACTGATTGGGGTCTGTCTGTGAGGAAGTTGAGGATCCACTGACACAGTGATGAGCTGAGTCCTAGATCCGTCAACTTGGTGAAAAGCTTAGAGGGAATTATTGTGTTGAATGCTGAACTGTAGTCCACGAACAGCATCCTAACATAATTCCCTCTGCCAGTGTCCAGGTGACTCAGGGATGTGTGGAGCAGGTGAGATATGGCATCGTCTGTGGAACGATTAGTCCGGTAAGCAAACTGAAGTGAGTCGATGGTGGCAGGAAGTGAAGAGGTGATGTGATCTCTCATCAGTCTTTCAAAACACTTCATCGAAGTCAGTGCTACTGGACGGTAGTCATTGTGGCAAGCGGGCTGTTGTTTCTTTGGAACAGGAACAATAATGGACTGTTTGAAGCACGTGGGAACCACAGCTTGGGCCAGGGAGAGGTTGAAGATCTCCGTGAACACCGGTGCTAGCTGGTCAGCGCAGGCTCTAAGGACCCGGCCAGGGATTGCATCTGGTCCTGCTGCCTTCCTGGTGTTCACCCTCCTGAAGGTGTTCCTCACGGCATGCTCTGTGATGACGAATGCATTTTCTTCACTGGTGCACTCCGAGCACGCGCAGCCATTTGTTGTTTTAATTACTGCGGCGTCGAAGCGAGCATAAAACGTGTTCAGCTCATCAGCCAGTAAAGCATCGGCATTCATCATTGAAGAAGCTGGTCGTTTATAGTCCGTTATAGTCCGCAGTCCTTTCCACAGGCTCCTAGAGTCGCACTGTTGTAGCTGTGACTCTAGTTTTTCCCCGTAGCTCCGCTTTACCTTTCTGACTGTGCTGCGCACGTTGTAGGACGCAGCCTTGTATAGGTCCATATTACCGGAGACGAGCCCTTCATTGTAGGCAGCGGTGCGTGATCTCAGAGCGTCGCGGATGTTTTTATCCACCCACGGCTTCTGGTTGGGAAACGTTCGGATGATAGTTCTTTCTGCTGTGTCGTCCGCTAGTTTCCCGATAAATCCCACAACCGCTTCCGTAAACATGTTGATGTCATCAGAGCTGCGCCGAAACATGTCCCAGTCTGCGTCATCCAGTGCGTCCTGCAGCCTTTGTTTGTAAGCAGGCATGAGGAAGATGGCGGCATGGTCCGATTTTCCAAATGCCGGCAGGGGCTGAGCCTTGTAACAGTTCTTGAACGGGGTGTAGCAGTGGTCTAATGTCCTAGTGCCCCGGGTGGGGCAGTTGATGTGCTGGTGAAGGTTGTGAAATGTCTGTTTGAGATTCACTCTGTTAAAATCTCCCATAACAATGAGTGCGGCATCTTGGTGAAGTGTTTGTTGATGTGTGAGAGCCTCATGTAGCTCACATAAGGCAGTGTCCGAGTCCGCGTGAGGCGGAATGTAAACAGTGCAGGCAATGACCGCAGTGAATTCCCGAGGGAGATAGAAAGGGCGACATTTAACGATCAAAAGCTCCAGATTGGGCGAGCAAGAGCGTGTGAGTGGGGAGATGTTTGTGCTGTCGCACCATCTGTTGTTCACCATCAAACACACTCCACCACCTCTTTTCTTCCCCGATTCCATTGTCCTGTCCATGCGGTAAACCAAAAAGAACCCCGTCGGCTGCACGGCGTGGTCTGGTATCGCTGGGTTCAGCCAAGTCTCGGTGAAGCAGAGGAGGTTGCAGTCCCGAATGTCTCTCTGGAACTTGATTCTGGCTCTGAGGTCATCAAGCTTGTTCTCAATGGATTGAACATTGGCTAGCAGGATACTGGGCATGGGTGCGCGGTGTGCGCGAGCCCGTAGCCTGTTCCTGATGCCAGCTCTTTTACCTCGAGGCCGTCGCTTAGGGTCGTGTCCTTTGTTCTCTCTCAGGATCTCCTTTGGCCAGGTTGGGTCCGGAGTTAAACATGGTGAAATGTTCATGTATTGTAGACCAATAGAAACCAAAGTTTCTCTACTGTAGCGGATTTGTGTGTTTTGCATGATGCCCATGCAAGATTATGGCAGATATAGCAAAAAGTGACGAAAAACTGCAAAAAGTGGAGAAGTTGGGGCAGAGCATCCAGCACGGCAGCCGACCTCACCGGCGCCATTTTTTCATTTTTAATAGACCTCTCTGCATTGATTCATATCTGTTATTAATCTCTTTCTCTCTTCCACAGCATGTCTTTCATCCTGTCTTCCTTCTCTCACCCCAACCGGTCGCAGCAGATGGCCGCCCCTCCCTGAGCCTGGTTCTGCCGGAGATTTCTTCCTGTTAAAAGGGAGTTTTTCCTTTCCACTGTTGCCAAAGTGCTTGCTCATAGGGGGTCATATGATTGTTGGGTTTTTCTCTGTATCTACTGTACAATATAAAGCACCTTGAGGCGACTGCTGTTGTGATTTGGCGCTATATAAGTAAAATTGAATTGAATTGAAAGTTCTCCAAGGCATGCTAGAGATCAGCTTCTAGGCTAAATGACTAATGGAGGTCCATTCCTGCCTTATCAGACCTCCAGCTTTTGGGCTTCTGCTGGTCCACCTGCTTTTTAAAGACTGACGACACTAAAGACCAAGGTCTTTCAACCAAGTTACAGATAAGTGGTTCAGAGATTATCGAATTAACATTATGGATCCATGGCCAGGAAACTCCTCAGGTCTTGATCTGATCCAGAATCTATGATCAGAAATCATCTAAACAATAGTCTAATGAGACTACTTGTTTAAGCAGATGGTCAAGAAGTTCTGTTTAAACTAGAGTTACTACATTCAAGACTTTTTCTACCTTAACGGTTACTCAGTGTGTTCACTGAAGACATGAGTCATATCACTGATTCTGTGTTTTTACTTTAGTCACTCTGTTTGTATGAAATTGTGACTTAAATGAAGATCAGAGCACATTTTGAATATTTACTGCATTTTTTCTTGCAGCTGTATATATGCATTTATCTGTGTGTGCGTGTGTGTGTGTTCTGGGGTGGAGACAATGGAAATTGGTTCTCCTTTCTCACTGTAACTCTTTGTTTTGCTGAAGCTGTGCAGGGGATATGACTGTGCACTCCTTTATCGTGTCTGAAGAGGAAAGAGAAAAATCACCCCACCGAGAACAATAGCTGCTGAAAAGTGACAGAGAAAGACACAAAGAAAGGCAGAGAGGCGGTTGAAATGGCAGCCCCTGAGATGGATGACGAGAAATTCCATCTCACAGCTTGCTTTTCCTTTTTCTTGTTTTCTTCCCCTCCCCTGCCTCTGTTGGAAAATATGACCCAGCTAAAAGCCTGCACATACGCTACGCTCCTTAGCTTTTTGTTTGTGTAATTGCTTAAGTGCAGCCAATTACCATATTCTCGAAGAAGAAGAAGAAGAGAATATAAAAATCATAATACACGTGAGTAACCCCCCCAAAAAACAAAGCACTGTAACTGTTTCTTCATTTCGAGGCGGCTCTTGTATAAAACGGTACAATTACGACCACATCTGTGCGCCAGTGAGAAGTGACAGTAACAGCCTGGGCTGTCTTTGTCTTCCACTTGAATTTAAATGCATGTTGTCTCTTCACATTTTACTTTATTCAGTCTGTCACAATGCAGGTTTAATAATTCACACCGGCTTCTCTGTCTGAAAAGTTTTGCAGGCTTGAGGGTTTATTCTCCCAAAAGTATGATTGATATTTTATTCTTTTATTACTCCTGTGGATGAAGTGTGTGTACCTCGAGTATTTTCATCTCCAAATCCACCAGAACACTTACTGCTTTATCACAGAAGCTGAACCTCAAGAATTAATGATTAATACCTTGGTCCTGAACAATTATGAAAGGGGGGCTGGTTCTTTCTGAATCAGCCAGTAGTCTCTGGAGGAATCATTGATGAGAGAAGAAGATGATTTTTCTCACCACGTGGAGCCAGTTTTGCCTCGTCGCCTTTTGAGAATCAGCCTGCATTTTTTTAAGGTGCCAGCTTTTTAGCACCAGGTTTTGTTGTTTATTGGTAAAAATGTGTGAAATCAGTTCGAGATTTGACATTTGGTATACATGTATGAATCTGTGTGGTTATGTACTGTACTTTCACAAAGGCCCTTTCAAAACATTGTGCTGGGAGAGTGAAACTCAATGTTTTTGATTCTTTGGAAATTGTAATTTCAGATTAAATCATGACAGATGCAGCTGATGGCAGGAAAAAACTTTAATCACTTCATCAGCAAGGAGTCTCGGACAGCAAAATTGCAAAAACCCGTCATTACACCTATGTTTAAAACCTTCACTCATAAGATCCCAATAATGACTGAAAGAGTTTTGCTGTTTAAATTTCCCTTATTGTTCTTTATTTCATGCTTACACTATTTATTTGATAGTTTGGTATTAGAGGATTTTCATATAGTTTATTAATGGTGTTTTTTGTAAGCTGGAATAATTTTATGATTTGTTTTGATTTCTTGTGGGGTGCTAATTTTCACTGTAACTGAAAACCCTAAAAAAAACCCAACTTCATGGCATATGATTCCCATCC
Source organism: Astatotilapia calliptera (assembly GCF_964374335.1). Lineage (NCBI taxonomy): Eukaryota > Metazoa > Chordata > Actinopteri > Cichliformes > Cichlidae > Astatotilapia > Astatotilapia calliptera. Next base: position 28,912,406 of record NC_137437.1, read on the forward strand.
TGAACCCTAAAACCTCTTAAAAATGAGGCAAATGCTCCTTCAGTTCAGTGTTCAAGCGTTTTTCTTCTATAAATTTGGAAAATCAAAATCAAAAAGTATCTAGTTGTAGTCTTGCAATCAGTCTATAGGATAGGGCACTGAAAATGACTCTTTTAGGTTTAGGTTTCTGATTTGGATTCAAATCCAGCCCTTCACAATATAAACTCTGTAAGCTGAAAAATGAAACCGACCCAATGCATTTCAATGTGAACCAACGTGAGCTGGAAAATGAATCTTAACCAAAGTGAAAGACAAAAGCAAGAAAAAGGAAAACCTGAAATTAGCTTAATCTGAACTGTTTTAGCTGCTCAGTCAAACATGGAGGTCATGTTACAATAGGACTGCATCAGGCAATATCTCACTCATCTTTAGAAACAGGTGATGGCGGCAGCAGGATGAATTCAGATGTGGGGACGCATCTTGTCTGGTTATTCCTCCAATCTCACTGGATGCACCGTCATCTTGCACAAGAACAACCAAAAGTTTAATTTAAACCCATCTGAAAGGAAAGAAAACTGAAGACCGAGAGAGTTTTTACAGGCAACTGAAGGCTGTTTGTGAAATTGTAAGTTAGGTAAGAAAGTTTACAATTATAGAGGTCAAAGTATGAAACTATGATGGGATGATTTGGCCCAGAGTTATTTATTATTGCATCATAGCTTTTTTCCTGTCTGTATAAAACAATCATTATGAATGTTATAATTAATTTAATTAGTGTAAACTGAGCCTGGATAAGCAGCTGGAATGGATTAACTAATTAAAAATTATTCATTTGCTGAAGCTCAATCAACAATCCACTTCTGAAACAATCTGGCTTTTAGTTTATAGGAGTGCAATCACATAATGATAATTTATTTCTAACAAATGTAAGACTTTTGTTAATCAATTATAAGATGCTTTAAAATGCAGCCATTTTATTTTCTTAAATTTACTCAAATTTGAAGAAAAAGTAGTTAATTTCTGTTCAGAGAATGCTGATAACTTTAACGCTATCAGATCCCCTAAGAGACCCTAACCCTGTTTCCTGGTCCACTACTCCACTACACTGATTGAGGGGGTCTAAAAGAAAATATATTAGTGGTCATTCATCTGTGAATGACTCATTGCTCAGGCTCAACTTCTGATCATACTTTTAAGCCTTTTTTGTCAGTTTCCACTCAGTTCTTGAATTTAATCTAATAATCCAATATGTCTTTGTGCTCCTGTAGAAATATCCCTCGGGTACATTTGCCTGTTGCTGAGAATCACTGATTTACATAAACCGTTAGGAATGGCGTGTGTGGCCACACGATGCATATCAAAGAAATCAACCTAAAGTAGTCCATTTACATCTGAAGTTAAACTGGCAGTAGAAGCAAGAGTAGAATAATCTGACAGCTAAGGGCCATTTAACGTAAATTGAGGTCAACATGACAAACAGCAACTAAGAACTGCGCTGAACATTCCTGACACAAAAGAGGTATTTTAAAGCGTGAGGACCCAAAAGCGTCTCCTGTGTGTTTGCAGGTTATAAAAGAGAACAAAAGTGACCTTTTATTCAACCGAGAAGCCGGGTTAGAATACGTGCAACGTAAATGCTGGAATTAGCAAACAGTTATAAAACTATGTGTGTTCCTACCCATATGGAAAAGATATAAAGTTTTTATCTGTCTTGTATGAAACTTGTATGAAAAGCATACAAGAGTGAAAGCACATATAAGATCCCTTGAAAAATTATATAATGAAACTTGTATGTTTTGTATACTTACTAAAAAAATATATGAAAGTAATGAGAAAGTGGCCACTTTCATGAGTAAATCATGTAAGCCTTATATGATTTATATATGATTTACTCATGAAAGTGGCCACTTTCATGAGTAAATCATATATGTTTTTACTATGCCTTTTCCATATGGGTAGGCATTATTTCAAGTAATTTTAACTGGTTGTGTGTAAAAAAAGAAAACCTACATAAAGATGCCCCCCCCCCCCCAAACCCTCCCTGTGCATCAGCGCTCCTCTTCCCTTATTCAGCCACCCTGAATAAGGGAAACCGTTCAAATTGATGGCAGAAAGAAAAGTCAACTCAGCTGTGGCTGTGCGACACAATTGATGATAGGATTTTGTTTTACTAAGAGGTTTTCTTCTTTTGATGTCTCCTAGAGGAGGTTGGGGTGGATGGTGGGTATAGAAAGCGCTACATTAAGACTTTTTTCTGGACTCCTGATACTGGTTTAGGTTTTGATCATGTTACCAGGATCAGGATACCTGTAAGTACATGCAGTGTGGATGGGAAGTGTTAGCAAAACAAGCTCAACAGTGAAAAAAGAGCATCTTCAATATTGTTTTTATTAGATCATTTAATATTTCATTATTGCACTGAGTCAAAACTGCATTTTCTTTTGCTCCTTTATTCTACAGAAACTCAATTTTAGTCATTATTTAAAATTAATTATTTCAAGGGGAAAGGTATATAGAAATGTATGGTCTCCATACTGCCAACTACAGAGTAGAAATTATTCTTATAAACATGGAGCATGTAGAGGAACTAAGATTATTAATGTGAAAATATTTCAGTTTTAAGTGTTTGTGGAGAAAGAGAAAAAATGTCCTTGGACTGGATGCTTTTCATTTACCAGCCAGGTTTTGCATGACAAGCTTTTTTGTAGTATTCAAACAAACTATTATACTACCAAATCATATGAAAGCTGGTGAAATGCTGTACTGAAAAACTGTAACTGGTGATATTCACATGTCTGTGTGTAACATCAGTCAGCCCTTTTTGCAAATATTAGATTCATGGGAAATAAAACTGTGTGAATAATGATTGTTTTCTTGTTACAGTATGTATTCCATAGATAGATGTGTTTATGTCTGTTGTTTCCATCTGCCAGTTTCTTCTTCATGACCTTGTGTTCTGCACTTCCCGGAGCCCTCACAGACACCTTCCTGCTCTCCTGACGTTTCGAGACGAGGTAATCCCTCCGTTGTTTCAAACCAGAAGAGGGAGTACTGTTTCACTTGCAGAGTCACTGCACATCCAAGTTTGCTGACCTCCGTTATTCTTGAGCACACATTTCCTCACAAAGCCGAGCTTACCCAAAGAATACAAAGATAAACTGCTGGACTAGTGGTTTTTTTAAGATTTGCAGAGAACATGTACAGACTGGGATCTGTGGTCTATGTGCTTAAAATGAAAAGGAATTAGAGGTATGATCTGATGATCTTCACCTGCTTGTAGGGAAATTCAAGTTTTCTGCCTTTTCATATAAAGCAGTGTCACCAAATATGAGGAGCAGATATTCGACCTATCAGTACTACACACAGTACATCTGAGGTGTTTGATCCTCTGTGACCCATAAATAAACATAAGCAAATAGACTGATTTTTGACACCTCTACACGTATTTATGAAAATGACCACCAACCTGATGTTCCTTAAGGAATCCATCTCTAAGGAAAACTGCCGGTATTCCCAGCCAAACAACTGGATTTACACTTTCACAGTATCTGTGTGGTACAAACACACTCCTGTGTGCACTGTATGTCTCTCAGACATAAATCAAAAGATTACAATCTAAGTAGATTTTTTTATTAATTTACTTTCCCTGTTGTATCAAACATGTCGTTTTGTGCTTTTCTTTATTGCTTTTAAGAGTTTTAAGCTTTCAATCCAGGATTTCTTTATTTTATTTAAATTGCCTGTATTTAAATTTTATTGTATTTTATCTTTTATTATCTTTTTATTTATTTATAGCTATTTTGATATAGTCATATGTTTCTTATTAGACATTTTTAATGTACTTTATGTTTTTGATGTTAACTTTTTGTTAACTTTTCATTTTGTCAAATTACTTATTATTGGTTAGTATTTGTTTTTCTCTGTCTTATTATCGGCTTGTCAAACATCTAACACGCGCTTTGAACTGCTTCAGCCTGCATTCAGCAAATTACAAAAGAAAACATCTTTTAAAAACAGGAAGTATATTTGGGTGAATTTTGTATTTGTCATAGTCCTGGACCTTTGACCCAGGTTTTTGAGTTTGTTTAGTCTTGTTGTTCATTTTTGCAGAATATTCAGATTCTGATCTTCAGTTAAAGAGAGCCTCTGAGTTCACTTACATTTCTAATTCTTAGTTCTTATTAAATTTAACTTCCTTTCAGGTCATGTCTCTTCATCTTTTTTCGGTGTGTCCTCCTCACTGTCCTCAGTGTGTAAACAGTCTTTGGCGCCTCTCTCTGTCTCCTGGCCCTGTCACGTGGGTGTTTCTTATGTTCTAGTTTGGTTATTGCTTGCTTTCATGTCTGCTCCCCTTTTCCTGTCCAGCCTGTTTTTTCTCCCCAGTTTGTCACGCATTTCCATGGCTGTATCCCAATTCAGGGTCTGCAGCCTTAAAGTACGCATTTCAAGGCCGATTACGTCACAGCGGCGCGCCGAAGGCTGTCCCAATTCAAAGGCTGCTCGAAATGCGGCCCTGAAATGCGTCCTTCATTTCCCTGAATTTTAAGGCTGTGGCAGTGTAGACTTCGTGGCCCAACATATCCCAGAATGCATAGCGCGGCGATGGGTGTGGATAATTTTGCCGAAAAAAAACGGCGGACGAGGGGCGGCCGAAGAGTACACTTTGAGTAAGTACTGAATATTATGTCACTTATTTATGTGCAAATGTTTAATAATGAGGAACATTAAAACATTACTGTTGGCCACATGTCGGCAAAGTTATGTGACATTAGTGACGTTTGTACTAACTTGGTTTTAAAGCCTTTACTTTAAAATATACGCCGTTCAATAGCTGAGCTTAATCTTACAGAGATTGATCAAAACTCATGTAGAAAGAAACAAACAAATGAACAAAAGATTTTCTCCTTCATTTCTGTCAAACAAAGTTGTATGACACGTTTCCAGTGGTTAGTATAATGGTTGCTAGGCAACCTGGGCAGCGCAACGGAGGCTAGACCATCCCATTTCACAAGCCTCGCACTTCCGGCCTTAGCGGTCTTTGAGTACGCGGCCCTTGAGGATCGTTGAGGCTGCGTGCTTTAAGGCTGCAGACCCTGAATTGGGATACAGCCCATGTCCTAGTGTCAAGTTCACGTGTCTTTGTCCGAGTCTCTGTGTGCTTGTCACTTCCTGTTTTATTTCGACAGTCTCACATGCTTTGCATTTAGTTTTGCTTCCCCTGTTTCGTTAGTCGGATTTGTTCCAGCTGTGTTTTCCACCTGTTCCTCAAACTCTCGTTATCCTGTGTATTAGTTTAGTCTTCCTCTGTTCCTCGTACGTCTCTCCCTCATGTTGTGTGTGCTCCTGTCTGTTAGTCAGGGTTTGTAGTTTCAGTTAGTTTACTTCAGTTCAGCTCTGCTCGTTACATTGTACATCAGCCATTTGCCAGGCTCAGCATGTCTTTAGTTAAGTCCTGCATTTTGGGTCCTCTCTCTGCCTGCCACACAACCAGCCCATGACAGTATCACAATGCACTGCAATCATTTTAAGACCAAAATCTAGATTAACAGCTGACTTTTTAATGCTTTGATAAACAACAATTTCAGCAGATGTCCTCTCAGTCTGGGTGTTTGTCCATCTGTCACTGTTTTAAACTAAATCTGAACAAACATCTGCAGAGGTGTGGAACATTTCAAAGATTTTGTGCAGAAACTCAGAATATGTAGAGTAAAATGCCTGGTATTAAAACATATATTATCCTCGCCACACCATTTGGCTACTTCCTGTAAAAACATTAATTTACATACTGATATATTTCTTTGGGGCACTGCAATATTTTTAGCTAGTAGAAATTATTCCTATGATGAATTTGTCAAAAACAGCTGAGTTTACAGCAGATAAACTAGTTTACAGCTTGCTACAAGGCAAAAAAAACCCCAACTTATCCTTTACATACAGGCTAAAGTTCAGGGTGGCCCAACAGAACCAGCTGTAGCTGCTACTGAACAAGACCTCTTGATAATTTGTGTTGGTGGAGCCTTTCTGCTGCATTTTTAATGGAAACAAATGTCTGCGGTATGGACCATCGAAATAGTTATGCTAGAGTTTTTAGTATTTCCTGTATCTAATTAGCAGACATTTGTCTTGGAATGAGGCTTGCTAATGAATCTGGGTAACATTAAGCAGATGTAAGCTGAGTCACCCTTTCGGCCAAATATGGTCACTTCTGGCTCCAAAGTGCTTCTTATTTCATTTTCTTATCTATCAAAGGGTGTATGGGCCTAACGCAGTGAAATGACAGTTCCTAAAGCAGTGCAGATAGTGTGGAAATACTATTAGTGACCTCTGTGAGTCCACTGAGTCCAAGCTGCAAAACTGTGTATACAGCTTCAGAGAATTTAAGTTGAAATCAATTTAAGCTCTTTTTGTATTCTGCTCGGCTCCAAATATTTTGCCCTGCACTGCTGTTCCTGCAGTAAAAGGGTTGCAAACTGTCTGTAAAGATGCCCCCCCAAACCCTCCCTGCGCATCAACGCTCCTCTTCTCATAGATTCACAGAAAAATAAACACAAAGGCCAGATTGTCATCGACCGTTGGTGCCAGACATGCCAGAGGCCTTGAGAAGTGAGCACAGGGAGAGGGACCGAGCTGAGGATGAAAAATCCACCCAGAGGTTGGAGAACGGAACAAGATACATGGCAAAAGTTTGTTTAAAAAATGTTACGAATAGAATTCCTGCCTTGCCAGCCATTGCAACATGCCCCCTCCTACCACCACCACCACCACCACCACCAATAACTCAGATGAGGCCTTTCCTAAAGCTTGTGAAAAATTGTAGACCATAAAAGAGAAACATGGCTTCTTCTTTTTCAGGCTTTGTTTACCTCGTTTCCTCGCTGGCTATAAAGCACGGAGAGTGATGTATCTGTCAATGCTCTGATGGTATGTTTGGGGAGCGTGGAGGATAGAGGTAAGGGAAAACACATCGCAACAGCAGCAGCAGGAAGTGACACGCGCTTGGAAGCACACACACACTTAGAAACACATCCTGGCTCCCTCAGACATGCATTTACTAAGTGTTCCCACACACACAGAGAGACACTTACAAACACTCAAAGCCCTGCAGGAGTTCGGCAGCGTCTGTCAGTGTGGCAGGACGCTGGGCTTAGTGTGCTCCGTGGCGTGTGACCACAGCTGCCTCAGCCACTTCGCACTGTGTTTGCAGTGCTTATCTGAAGTCAGGGGCCAGGTCGCGAGGGGTCACAGCTCTTATACGCCACGCTGATAGACTGGCTAATGAAAAAAGCTCCTGGCACAGGAGCCACACGCGCTGAGAGCAAACACTCAATAACCTGCTGCTATGCATTTTACTCCGACTCATCCACATTCCGTGAAAGCCGCTGACTTCACACATTCCTGTCGGCTGAAGGAAAATAAGGAAAAAGACTTGAGTCAAAGATGATAGTAATATCAGTTAGGTTGGGTCAAGAGGTCAAGAAAGACAAATCAGGGAGGGCTAAATCTGGTTAAATTTGATTTGGCTAAATGAGCTAGTTATTCTGATAATTTGCTAACTCATCTATTCAATGGGCCTCAAAAGGCCTTTCGGTTGATATATTCACGTCTCTTTTAGTTTTCACTTCTTTCTGCTTTCATTTTGAGCTCCTAAAAGAAATGATTACATCATTTAGTTGCTAAATGCCCCATCATCAGTGTCAATTGTTATTTCATCACAGTTGTTAACGGTTTAGTTAGCTAACCTGAACAACAAGCTAAACTGACAACTTGTTTACTTATTTTCTTAACTTGACTTCCAAGAGCTTTTTTTGTCTTAAGGGCAATAAAACAAAATAAAGACAGCAGTAAGCCACCTGTAGACAGATAAATATCTGCTCCACTTTCAGCTCTGTTTTGATTTTGAACTGACAAAAATACCTGTTTGCTGCTATATGCCCAATTGCAGAGACAAGCTAGCAGCTAACATTGTTTTACAGTATAGCTGTGTAGTTTCTCATAGGGATCAATCTCAATCAATACAAATGTTTTACTTGTTAATTATATTTGCCCTTATTAATTAGAAAATCTAACAGACAAATTAGGAGCAAAAAAACAATACTTGCCCATCTAATAAGAGTTGACATAAATTAGCAGAACATCAGTCAGTAAAAGAATAATGACAAAATAAATGAAAGTCGAAATGTTGATCAGCGCAATGGCAAGCGATGGCGTCACAGAAGTGATAATTTATCAGTATTACTTGATAATTCACTCAATAATTTTGAGATTATTGTCTCACCCACTCTAAATGTTTGATTTGAACTGCCTCCAACCTTCTGTCTCCTCTTTCTCCCTCTCTCTGGTCCACTGCTGTGTGCAATGGGTTTAGTGGATATCCAATCCCGTGTGCGACTTGGACAAACAGCATTCCTTCGATCCCTGTGGTCCAGCTCTGGGATATGTCTGAGCCTCCTCAACCTAATCCTGGAGTCAGACTTAACAGGCTCCTCTGCGTCCCTCTCTTTCTAGCTTACAGGTGACCTAGCTGCATCAGATGGTCGGGCCTTCTGTACAAGCCGAGGACATCCACTGACCATTCAGCTACAACGCGTAAAAGGTCCAGTGTAAAACTACTGAATCAATATACATTAGAGGCCTGCAACATAGTTCAAAGTTCTCATAAACACCCGCTGATCCTCACCACAGATAACCCCACTGTCAGTATATTTTATACATGGTGCGTTGCTGATACAGTGATCCATTTGTACAGCTTGTGAATAAAATCTTGATCTATTTTCACATTTAAACCAGTCTGATGGACAAACAGCTCAGTGTGGCACACATAAAGGAGAGTAAAAGCATCTCACCTGCAGGATCCTGGTCACCCTCAGTTGGCTTCTTTTAATGTGAAGGAGGAGCAGCTCTACTCCGAGCTTCTTCTTGATGATTTATGTTGTTAATATGAGATTTAGAAAATGCACAGATGCCTGATATGACAGAGCCACTCGTCTTCTCAGCACTCATTCAAACAACAGCACACTGTCCTTTGCTAAGCTAAATGATAATTGTCTTGATTTGTACGTCTGTTTTGCCTTCACACATAATTATGGGGAGTTTTTCCACTTGAGAAGCAGCTCTGCTTGGAGTAGCAGAAGTGTTCACTTGAGGCTCTAATGAGTGAAATCCTTTTCACATGCAGTAAATGTCACATACATACACTCCAGCACACTTCTCACAAATATCTATAAATATATATAAATATATATATATACATATATATATATATATTTACACCCCACGCTCTATCTTTCTCCCTCCTTCTGGGAAATCTCAGCCTCTCTATCCATCACCACGCCTGTAGTGTCACTGTCTCCCCTCGCGTAAGCAATAACAGCACCAGCAGCGCTAACACGAGCCAACCAAAGCCCCAGCTCATTCAATCACTCCGATATGAATCTGCTTAAAACCCAGCCATCGAGCTCTCAGCCAAATCCATCAGCGGAGGCTTAAGATCGGCGGCACACGCGACGCTGATAAGACCGTCTCTGTGGTCAAGGCCTGCTGATGAGGAGCAGAGTAGCAGCCGGGCTGGACGGCTATCTGCAGCTCTGAGAAAAGTTAAAGCAGTGCTAAAGGACGCGAGCTGTTAGAAAAACAGTTGTGTCTCTGGCTTTGGTTTGTTTTTGCTGCTGAGGGAGCCAGACGGAGAGTTTTGTATAATTGAGGGCAGTAGATTGTTTTGTGGCAGATTGGACGCCTTCCCTTCATCACTGCTGCTGCTTTTTTGTCTCTTCTTTCTTTTGCACTTTTAGTCGAACTTCTCTCCCAGCTGCATGTGTGTGCTGAGTGGGTCCATTTTATGAGGGTATATTCTGTGTGGATTAGCAATGTCAGCTGAACCCACACGGTTGTAAAAGCTGCAGAGCTCAAGGACAGGTAGCTTAGAATAGACCACTTGAATTCTGTGAACTCAAGCCTCCACAGATGGTGGAGGTCAGAGGCCTGCTGGGAGTCCAAGCCACGGGCTTGATTAAACATCACCCCCACTGCAAGGGATCCCCAGAGGAGCCACATCAAGGAGCCCTGTTCACTGTAGTTCTGCTCCATGAAAAGGGTGCAAGTGGACTTAATCCTTCTTTATCTTATGCTGTGGGCCTTGGTGCAACCCATCTGTCTAAAAAAAGGCTTAACTTTGTTTCTGATTGGCTGATGCTTGCAAACAGATGTTTGATCATCAGGTGGGTGGGGCTTCTGTGCTCACATTTCGTGCTGTGACGTGGAGCATTTTCCAAAATCTCCCACTCGGGGTCATCTTCTGGTACATATCTTCCCTGCTTTCAGCACATTAGCTGCTTCTTATATTCCCTTATATTTGTGCCTTTGCGTTGGCAACTGGATCTCCTCCAGTGCATCAGAAAGGTTATTCATCAACTTGTTTTTTTAATATTCAGAATGAGCATGAAGTCATACAGAGGAAGATCAGCCAACAAGAATTGTGTTTATGTGTGCACACTCTGTGCCTGCACACCTTTAAACACAATTAGCTTCAGATAGCTGCCTCTTAACGTTCCCCCTCAGACATGTCAGAACATTTCAATAAGGAGCAATCATTTGAAAGAAATTAACACCATTTATGGCTGCACATAATTCAGGTAATAAACTATTTGACAATTGGACACTGATGAAGCTGCAGAGCTGAGCAGACTTTCAGCAGTGTGTAGGAAGAAGAAAATGACCCTCACAGCCCTGACAGTGGTGGTGGTGGTGGTGAAGATAAGGAAGGTTAGAATAATATTAGACCAGATTTAAGATCTCAGAACTGAGTTTGAGGAAGAGGAAGTGATGTGAAGAGTCTACCAGCAGATTTTTCTTATTAAAGTTACGCTTAAGCTTCATTGCAGCTTCTTCACAGTGGGAGGAAGTGATGTTCATGCTGCTGGGCCTGCTCATCACTGCATTTTCTGAAGCTTTGACCATGTTTAACATAAACATCCACGACTGGAACAGGAGGAATATTCCAGAAAATAACACCTAGAACATCCTACTGTAAGATTTAAATTTGTCTCCTGTCCTTTCACGATTAAAACAGTCCAAAGTGGAGGAAAAAGGAGATCACAGGTCAGTTAAAAATAACACGAAATAAAAATGAAAATAGAAAAACTAAAAACAGCAGAGGCCCGACAAAGGCCTTTTCTGTGACTCTGCAGGTCCACGGTGGACTCACGCAGAGCGGACGCAGCTGCAGCAGCGCGGCGAGAAAAGAGTGGCTTCAAAATGAGATTCCACTTCTCCTCAACACTTTGATCCAGGCAATATCTCTGCTCTGCATCTCAGCCCACAGCAGGAATGCCAGGTTTCCACCGCCACGGTGAAGATCGTAAATAAACATCCTCCCCTCTCCTGTCCTCCGCTGCATGGCCTCAAAGAAGATTAGAAATAATTCAGACTCTCATCTATCTTTCACTCCCAAAATGAATAAAGAAGCGGGGCCCATATCTGCTCTCCGTCTCTGCAGAGACATCTCCACCCCATCACATGGTTTTACTTTTCCTAATCTCTCAGCTCCGTTTTCTTTATGGCACACCATCGCCGCTCACATTCTTCTATTGTGATAGGGCAATCTGCTTTATTTAATTATTCACCAGGCAATCTACCTGCAGAGAGGTTTGTGGACGAGCGCGCGCGGCTCAACTGAGGAATAAATACAAATAAACCTGCACTCCTGGGAGGGTAAAGAGACATTTTTAGCACAGTGTGTTATTTATTTCCATGTGAAGGATCACCCAGAGGAGAAAATTAGAGATAACACAGCTAAACAAAACATGCAGCTTTTTATCCAAAGCACACTGTGTTTCTATCACACAGGAACTCGCCACAATCAAACAGATTTGAAGCCGAGCACAATCGGCTTTGCTCAGTTTCATGTATTCTGCTCACTTGTTTTTTTTTTTTCCTTCAGTCTAACAAGTTAAGGACTTCTTACTCAAAGACAGGGAGCTGTAGAGCTGTGCCAAGGAAGACTAAAGCAAACCACGTAACAATTTATCCAACTGTGAAGAGGTTTTTGCAAAGAACTTAGACGATATGCTAACAGCTAATTCTGCTCAGCACATTTTCACCCCAGGTTGTGCAGGTGTAGATTTCAGGAGGCATGTAGGGGACACATCCTCCCTGATGTTTATACATGCATTTCTCCCCCAATATTTATTTATTTTTTTTTAAAAAAGGCCTGGAGGGTTGGGGTAAGGTCTCAAACTATGCTATAGGATGTTACTGTAGACCAGGCTTGGCCAACTCCAGGCCTCGAGGGCTGGTGTCCTGCAATTTTCAGATATCACCCTGGGTCAACATGCCTGAATCAAATGATTATTTCATTACCAGGCCTCTGGAGAACTTCAAGACATGTTGAGGAGGTCATTTAGCCATTTGAATCAGCTGTGGATCAAGGACACATATAAAACTTGCAGGACACCGGCCCTTGAGGCCTGGGTTTGGACACCACTGCTGTAGACGAATACTTCTATGATTCCTCTGTGCTCAGAGAAAACACCCTTCTCAGTCAGTAAGCTCTCTGGTGACCTGTAGTTGTACTTTGAATTTGCTTCATATTGAAAGGGAAAGAGCATGTTCAGAATTTTCTAGATCTGAACTTGTCGTGTAATGTACAAACTGAGCTGATCCTGAAATTGTGGGTTTATCTGATTCTTGTGAGAATGCAGCAAGGAGAGAATTTCATGGTTTGGTCCAGGATGTACCACGTCCACTTTCGTACATGTTTCAAGATGTCAATGGGGCAGTTTGATCCCACTGACCCGGAGCAGCATCTAGCTGTGTCTAAGGTAAAATAGTATTATTTTGCTGGCACACTTACTGTCAAATGCAGTGGTCAAATTTTTCAGATCTGTTTATTCATATCCAAAAAGTTTGAAAAATCAAGCTTCGTATGAAAAAAAGCATTCTGCGGATTTGTCCAGTAAAATTACGTGGTCGGTGTGAACAGCAGTAAAAACATTTGCAAAATAATAACACATGAGATAGTCTCATGGATTTTACAAATCTGCTGTAGAGAGAAACCCTCAAAAATCAGAGCAACGTTAATACAGTATTTAAAAATGAAAAGATAACTATAAATTCAGGCAAGTGAGGTTTTGCTGAAAAGAATGATACCAAACAAGGCAAAGTAAATAGTTTTTAAAGGTGAAATGTAGAGAGACAATCAAAAGTAGTTAAAAATGGCCCCCAGAGGATTAAACCTTTTTTTTTTTAAGTAACGCAATAGTTATTTTTCAAGTAATTAATTGCCATTAGAATCTTGTTACTCAGTTACTAACTCAGTTACTTTTTTGAAGAAGTAACTAGTAACTATAATTAATTACCTTTTCAAAGTAACTTGCCCAACACTGCTTATATCTCATAGATGGGGGGGTGTAAGTGTTCATGATCACCTAATTATAAGCTTTATGAAAATGTAAAGTTTGAAGTTAATCTTAAAAGTAGAAAATGTATCTGTATCCTGAACCCAAACTGGGAGCTAGATCCATGGGAAGAGAGACCTGATAACCAAAAGGCGCTGCCTCCTATTCTACGTTTGGAAACTCTAGGAACCACAACAAGCCTGCAGTCTGAAAGTGTAGAGCTCTGTTAAGATAATATGATGCTATGAGATCTATAAGATATGACAGGGAGTGATTATTTGGGACTCTGTATGTGATTAGAAGCATGTTAAACACAGTTCTGGAGACAAATAAGATCCTAAATCACTTTTAAATCCATGTAATCACCACATCCCAAGTATGATAAAGCCAGGATAACATGCTAGAAAACAATAACACTCACTGCACTCACTGACTTCCCTCCACAGAGGCCGGAGTTACACTTACTCAAAAAAATAAAAAATCAGCTGCTGCATATAACTCACAGAAATACATTTGTTCAGTTTTTATATAGCACCAGATCTGAGGCAGCAGTAATTATACGAGTGGCTGAGACCCCAGGGGGTTATATCTTTCCCCACCGACTGATCGTGCTATATCTCGCTGTAAGAGACATAAAAACAACATAAAGCTGTCTCCGTGCAGAGGGCAGCAACAGCAGCAGCAGGAGGACCAGGTGCATGGGGCAGGTGAGGATGCAGCTACCTGAATGTGAAGTGGGCCAGCACTAAAAAAAGAACTGTGCATCATCAGCAGAAACGTCGGTGGAAAAATACAAGAACAAAAAGCACGTCTTTATTTCTGCTGCGCTTCTCTCCGCTCCCTCACATTTCCCCCGAACTCCTGCTGCGCAAAGCTTGATTGACACTTCACTGACTCCTCTGCCCCATGTGGCAATCACGGCTTTCAAATGGCGCCATTATTAGCTCTCAGAATGAGTTTAATCGAGGCAGAGAGCTATAAAAACGTTAGACATGGTTAACTATGATGGTAACGGACAGACGGGCGGGATTATGATGGGTTGGCGGTGCTTCTCCAAACCCCTTTGTGCAGTGGTTTTTCGTAATCGTTTCCCCAACATCTGCCTACCTCCTCCCTTTACAAAGTGTTTGTTAATTAGAGAATTATTTGTGTGTGTGGAAATGAAAAACACAATGGGGTGGATAATAAGCGGCCAGCTATGGGCCTCATGTGCTCGACCACATGGGGATCTGCTGAGGAGGAAATTGTTCAGTGTTGCAGTTTTCAAAGAGGAAGGAGGCGGTGCGGTGGGGGAAGACGCGCAGGTGTGATCGAACAATATGTGCGCTTGAGAGAGTGTGCCGATACATTTGAGTCTTTATGCATTTTAAATAATGAAGGTTTGTCTTTGTTTTAAAGGATTTTAACATTTTAACACATATCAGATCACTGGAGACCCATCTAGGTTTAGTAAAGTGGAAAAACCTTGCTTATTTAAAGCAGTGTAGATCAGCGAGTCAGCAACAATTACCATGCCAGTATTTGTCACAGCTGTGTCTCGAGAATATTTGATGCACACAAGAGAAATGGAAGAAAATGGTAAGTCTTAACTGAAGATCCAAATGAGGTAGAAGAGTCTTAAATCCTAGATGATTGTATGAAACCGTACTTCATGGCCTCAAACAAAAGGCAGTTTAGGGACAGAAGACCAGCGGTTGAGACAGGGGTCATGTGACTGTAAAAACGATGGTTATTTACCGTTTTCATTTTTAATCATCATCGTTTTAAGACATCTTTGTATAAAAATCCAACTTTATTAATGGAGTCCCCCCGGTTATGAATTCAAATCCAAATAATGTGAATATGAATAATAACAAATATAAATAAATAGAGAATTTGACCTTGCATGGTTTGTTTTGTTGGCCTTCTCTGCCAGCACTGCAGAGTCATTGGTATGCAGCTCAAACTACAGTGGCTTGCAAAAGTATTCGGCCCCCTTGAACTTTTCCACATTTTGTCACATTACAGCCACAAACATGAATCAATTTTTTTTGGAATTCCACATGAAAGACCAATACAAAGTGGTGTACACGTGAGAAGTGGAACGAAAATCATACATGATTCCAAACATTTTTTACAAATTAATTTGATTTATTTGCATAAACCAGTGGTACCCAAACTTTTGCTGGGCCCCCCTTTGTTTTACAAGAAAAATCCCCCCCCCAGCACGCACATACGCGCACATGCGCACAAACACATCCTCCAACCACACACACCTGTATTTTGCTCCATTGCGGCTTATTTCACACCTCAAACATTTAGTAAACAGTTATGGAAGTAAAAGTAATCTGCAATTAATTACAGGTAGTAATGAAACTCTTTTACGCTGCGTCTGCACCTACACGGGTATTTTTGAAAACGCAGCTGTTTCATCCACACGTAAACGGCGTTTCGAATCACCGAAAACTGAGATTTTTTTTAAAGCTCCTTTTTTGCGTTTATTTGTGGACGAGGACAGAGTTCGTCACGCAACGTCAAAGGTATGTGCCTTTTTTCACGTCACGCTGTGCGCCACGTTATTGTTTACATGAGATGAATTGCAGAATGGCAGATAGAGACAAAATACTGTTAATCTGACTATCTTCAGGTTTTACACGCTTACATACACACGCAGTTACTGTCCCTCAATTTAGAAAGGCAGAGGTGTCACGGTGTAATTATTTTACATGTAGTTGTTTTTTTCCTGTGTAATAATATTCAACATTGCTATCAATACATTTTTCAAAAAATGCCTCTCTGTGCAAAATGGGCTTAAAAACATAAACAGCTGTGGGATACTGTTTGTCCGTGATTTGGACAGGGGGAACAAATCGTGGCAGGATCAGCCTGATATTATTTGTATCCCACTGTAACTGTATAAAGAGCTAACATCTCCAAAATGTCAGGAGTAGTTAGTCATTATGAGAAGTGTTTGTGAACTAAAAATCAAGAATGTGGGATACTGTTTGTCCGTGATTTGAACAGCCCAGCGTGTGCTCCCGACGAAAGAAAACCAACTATGCAGGGGAGACCTACCTTGGCACTTGTGCAGGTGAAGCAAATTCACCATATTTTCTAGTCTCTAGGCTTAGAATGAAGTTGGTTTGGAAACATATTCAGCGATGCTTCATCTCCTGCTTTGCGTTTGTGTGGGCACTGTGCTAGCAGTGTCCAAGCATTTTGTTTTTTTCCCCCTTTTCATACCGCACACCCCCTGCGATGGCTCTCGGGCCCCACACTTTGGGAAGGTCTGGCATAAACACAGCAAGAATAAAATTGTTTCATGCGGTCCATAGAAACACTTACTTAAAGACACCTGCAGAGCTTTTTATTAGGCCTGAGTATGCTAACATATATTTCCTCCTCCACTTCATAATTGTTCCCTTCTGTTTGTAATAATTGCAACAAAAACCTGATATTGGCTCAATGAATAAAAAAGCCCACTGAGGAGCTGTGCATTGAAGAATTTTGACTATTTACACTTTAATAATGTTAACAGGCTAATTTAAACTTAAATGGCTGTGATTCTTGGGGTTGCATTAGGGCAGAGTGTTAAATTTAATGTACAGGTTAGGTTTAGTCACTGAAACTGGGCAGTTGCACTAAAACTGTCTGGAGGTAAATAATTTGACAAGGATAACCTTGAACATCCACTCGGTCACTGGTGACCATCTTGAATCACTTTTTTAAATAGATATTTTCACTGAAAGGGAAAAAATAAAGAACCTTTCTTTTGTTTTTGAAGGTAACTCGTACTACTTTCTGAAAAGCTTGCCCATGTAGCACTCTAACCCCAGATGGTTGCAAGTGACCTGTTCAGTGTTGAGTTAAGACTTTAAGTTCTTGCCCATGCAGCAAGGAATGCTGGGAATTCTATCTCCTCTTCCCTAAGCTCAGATAAAACATTTGGAGATACCAGGCACACCCCAGTAAAGGCATTAACATGTGATGTTGGATTCCAAGCAGCACAGAGAGCGATTTGTTGCAAGACATCCTCCTCCTCACACACACACACACACACACACACACACACACACACACACACACACACACACACACACACACACACACACCTTCTAAATTCAACATGAGGCCTTTTACTCCGACACACTCGGCTTTGCAGGGACATGAATATACATTTAGCTGCAACATGAATAACCAGGGCGAGTGGAGTGGCGCGGTGATGGAGCATCGTGCCTGCCTCCACTGTAGTTAAATAGCATTCAGCATAACTTATGCGAGTGCCAATCACTCCAAATGAAAAGCGTAAATTAAACTCTCATGCTCAAATGCATAATTAGACCTCTGACTTGGCAGTGGAGCGTAAACGATTGAGGGCAGAGAGATGAGGACCAATGCAGGAGTTTTTTTTTTGGGGGGTTTTTTTATGCTTGTAGAGGTGGGTACGCATGCAATCTTATTACGGCGTGCTGAAAAGAGTCATAGGGCAGAAATAGAGCCCCAATTAGAAATCGTGTTGAGTGTTTTCAGCTGATAGCGAAACCATATATTCCTTCTAACCAAGAACACTTGAACGGCACTCCCTTCCAATCAGTGCTTCACACACGCCGGCAAACAGCGGTTACATGGCACACGTACAAGTTAGTGAAAGTGCTGCACAAACGGTCACTTTCTCCTTCAGGAAGGAGAATACGAGCCTGGCACGCGAAAGCTACAAATACGAATCCTTTGTTGGAAGCTTGTAAATCTTTCACATGTGGGTCTCCACATGCCTGCGTCCAAAAGCCTTGACGACTGCAACCATAAACACATCCCTGAAGCTTTGAGATGCCACACTGTGGTGCTTGAGCCCTACATCACAAGACCGAGTAGAAAAGAAACCCAACATCGCCGGCCGTCTTGACAAAGAGAAGGTGCATTAAAACTGGCCTCCAATGATCGAGACATCACATTTCATTCATAAACATGACAGATTTACTGAAGGTCGTTTTTAAAGATGTTTTAAGACTTTTCTCCACCAAGGTCAGGAGCCACTGCTGTGCTTAGGGTCCCCAGTTTGGTTCAACCTCAGCACTTTGAACTCGTGAAGATTAAAAAATAAAACAAGATGAGTTTAGAGATAAACACGTAGATCTACATAACTGCAGTATACTCGGGCCTTCCATGCCGAATAAAGTCAAAATTGAGGTAACAATTTCCACTCAACTTTTTAAGTTACAAATTTTGCATATTATTAAGTAAATCCAGCAAGTAATTTTTAGGTTTGGCTAACTCAACTAGTTCAACAAACCAACATGATTTACTTTGACCTGTAAAAGCATAATTAAGTTTAAGCAACCTAATATTAATTTAAAATTTCTGGTAATATTGAGTTGACAAATTACATTAGTTGAGTTAATCTAACTTACTTTTTTACATATATCCTACTCACAATTATCCATGCAAACATAGCCATTTAAATTATTCCAACTGATGAAACAGTTTATTGCATAACATTTTTGAAGTAATACACTTCTGTGTCATACAACATAAATCAAACATTACAGCAGCCCTTTAATTATAAATGAGTGGGCAAAAACAATAATGTATTTCAGTACAATTCCTCCACAAACAACCTCAGTAACAAAAGAAAATGTAGCATGTTTATTACCTGGACAAGGTGTGTTGAATCAGAAGCTAAAACATACCAATTTACTTCGTTTTTCTTACTCCACAATGGTGTCTACAACTTCTGATTAACTGAACACACCAGCCAATCAACAGTGTTTAGTTATTAATAGAAACAAGCAGAGCAGTGGGGCCTGATGACCGACTTTGAGAACCACTATAAAGATTTGTAAAGGTATATTAAAAATAAAGCGGCGCATATATATATATATATATATATATATATATATATATATATATATATATATATATATATATATATATATATATATATATATCTATCAAGTCTTCCAAATAACAATAATTTTAAATCACACCCTTCTAAAATACCTCAGAAAACAAACATTGCAAAGTAAGGCAATTTGTTTTTGCAAATCTGCTTACCGGTATTATTAAACATTAACTTTAACCTAGCAACTTGGTAAATATCACAGAATCAAGAAAATTACAAAACATGTTAATATTTAACAACGCAACAATCCAAAGGTAAGGTTATACGTATTATGAACTCTCAAAACTACACTTGTCTAAGACTGCATAAAAAACACAAGCATCAGCACATCTGAATATTGCAGCCTAAATTACATTTGTTTTATAACAGAAGTTTGTACTTAAGAGACATTACCTGTGGGCTGGCTTTAAGCCCATCAAGTTCCAGAAACACCTTCTGGAATACCTCTAGAGTGTTCTTTACTTGTTTGGGGTAGCTCAGATTGAGAGCGTATATAAGTCCCATCATTAAGGCACACGCTCTGGGCACATCAAGGTCTTCCAGGACAGCTGTTCCTTCAATCACAATTTTAGCGACGGCTGGAAGTGGCACTGCTGCACGTCTGGTGACTACGATCTTTACCACTTCTTCTGAGAACTGTTCTTCACCATCCTGGCAAGTAGGTTAAAAAGAAACATGTCGGTATTTTATGTGCTATTTAAAAATATAACACAAAACAATGTGAGATTTACCTACCAGCTGTTCTCTGAAGAGATCCTCTTCTTTCTCTTTCAGATACACCATCAGGCAACGGATTGCGACCTCTCTTCTTGTTTCCACTGAACTCTGGAGAATAAAAAAAGTTTACTAGGCCAAAAGTCAAACATATTACATTCATAGGACTAGCGTTTTGCTAATTATTGATTTAATTTTTTTTTTAACAAATAAACAATTAAATTTTTATAACTTGAATTTAATCTGTTACATACTGCCCTGCTTTCAATGCACCCTTTGCTAGCAGTAGGATAAGGTGAGTGAAAGTAAATGTAACCTAGATTTGGAGACTATTTCAAACAGTTTTTGTTGAGTTCTAAGGACTATAAAAGACTACAAAGGCTTATCGAGGCTTTTGAGTTAACAAGTTATTTTAAGTATAAAACCTTCTCTAAAATACTACAATGAAACACTGAAAAGATGAATCCAAAATTCAAAAAATAAATAAATAAATCTACAGACTGTAGTTTAAAATTGGAAAAAGTGTGTCATATCCAAATGTGTGAGAGAATTTTCTTTTTAATTATTTGAAGACCACTGTAGACATGCCACAATCCCACACTCCACATTATGCTTACAATTACAGAAGGTAACGAAAGCAAGTCTTATGTGCACACACACAATTTAGTTTTTTCTTGCTAGGTCAACTAACTTTAACCTCAGGCATATTTCACATTTGCGCTTAAAATATCAATACATTTGATAGAAATACTTTTACTCACATAAATACTCTGGCATAAATTCACCACATTTCACTCTGTCAGTAATTAGTTACCTCACCCAAGACCGTCGAAACAAATTTACTCTGACACCATGATAAAAATGCAGGCAGCTGCTGACTGGTTAATTTGAACATATACAGGTTCAAATTGAACATGCTCTGCTGTCTGCAAGGTCTGTCAGCTAACCAAATGCACCCTGACAAGTGACAAATTTTAAGTATAAGTGGAAAAATTGACAATGTACTCTGTATTTGCGAGGAACGTTTGCTAGCTAAAAGAAAGCTAGCTAACAACTTTAACTTTAGCAACTTTACTATGCTAAACTATGATTAAAACCATCAAATTTAAAGTGTACAAATATAACTTGTAATTAATCTATTTTGAAATTCAATACTTAGTTAACTCACCGAACACAGTCTAGGGGAAACACACCTCTACTCCCACAAAGTGATAAGAATGCAGACAACTGCTACGCCTGTGATGATACGAACATATGCTACGGGGTTACCCTCTGCTGTATGCATGGTCTCATACACACCTATGGCTAACCAAAGTAACGACCGGAGTGACAGATTTAATTGACAGATTTCATTAACAACAGGAAAAAATACAAACGCTCTTTTATACTTTTATACTTTTATAGAGTAACAACTAGCATAACACAGAGTGTCAATTCACATCATGTAGCTGCCATTGTCAGACTAAACTTAAGCAGTAAATTCCTGTAACTAGTACATATTTATTAAAGACTATAAAACAAGGAACTTACCAGGTAGTGGTGCCAACCTCTGTTTTTTTCCATTTCTTCTTTTTTTATGGTAGTTGTAATTATTTTTTCGTTATGGTCCAGTTATGGGCAGTTCAAACACGAAAGATGTTCAAACTCACTTTTACATGTTACACAAACTTAATATTTTCTGTTGTTGATTGATGATAAAAGTATTTTGTTCAATATACTCAAACATTTAAGTTAAGGAGGTGTTTATTAATTTCTGTGTTGCACTGACTTTTAACATTGATTAGTCAACTCACTGAAACGTGTACATGTAGACAACTTACTTTTTTAAGTAGAAAAATGCTTTTTTGTTAAGTTCTACCTACAAACACCATGAATATTTTTTAGAGTGTAGGAAGGTCTGCTGCACTTTGTCAAAAAAGGAGTTCTATTCACCTCACCGTCTAGGATTGCTTATTGGAGGCATTATGTCAGAATGTGAGAACAGAGAAACACAACTTAAGCTGAGCAGGCCTCACTCAGGCTATTTTATAAATAATTACCTTTTTATGAGGTACTTTTATTATTTAAGAAAGTAAAGTAAAGAGACATGTGTACAGTGAGTCATGAGTACAGGCTAAAGTTAGCAGGTGAACTGAGCAGAATTAGTGGCAGCTATTGTTCATGAAACAAACAGGTCATTACGCCAAATAATGTTAAAGGGACAGTGTTCACAAAGCCAGAACAGAAGCAGGTGGTTTTTCCTGCTAAACTCCAAACTCTGGACCAAAAGTCATTCATGCTTTTATTTTCCTAAAGCTGTAGTTTATAGTTTATTAAACCAAAAGTCACAGCAGAGAGGTTTCTTTTAACGCACCATCACCTGGATTCTCTCCACTGGCTTCCTCACCGCGTTAGAGTTTATATGATGTAACAGAAATTTGGATGTAATGGCAGGAAGTCTTCAGCTTTAGATGCTCAGGATGATCCATCTTTTAAAAAATGTAAGGTTAAATCTTAAGATGACTTTAAGACTTCCTTCAAATCTCTTCTTAAATTACACTTTTACATGCAAAAATGTCAACATCTTTTAATATTTGTTATTGATTTGTGTAGTTTGTCGTTTTTCTGGTTTTATTTTAGTTGTTTTAAATATAAAAACAACTTGTGTTTTTATATTTACTTATATCTCCCTCAACTTTATTTTTATTCTATGCTGCTTTATTTTTGATCTTATATTTATGCTTTTGCTTTTTTACATGTAGAAAATTTTTTTAAACAGTTTATTAAATAAGTGACAGGAAAGCGGTGAATCGGCCGGCACTCTGTTCACAGGAACAGGAAATGAAGACGATGTGGAGTGTCATTGTGTGAGATCAATCAGATCATATTAAGAATAGTTAGTGCTTTTGTGAGTTTGCATTGGGAGGATGGTTGATGAAGCTGAGGGTGCAAAAATGCTGTTCGTTTGGTTCACTTGGACCGATGTGTAACTTTCTTATCAGGCCACGGACTGAAGAGGAGCATCGAATATTGTATTTTCTTATGAGGATATTGTATCTCTCTTACTTGGGGAGTCAATGTGAAACAGGTGGTCAGTGTTTTGATGTAGAGCCAATTTAATAAGGATTTATCAGCTGTTTCACAAATAAAGAATTAGAGTTGTGTATGTTTCTGATCTTATACGGGCCCTTCATACGTACATGTTATCGCATCTTAAAGCATATTTATTACTGTTTTGTATCTGGTTATGTGAGCTATGTGAAACATTAAGCTGCTGTTCCTGAGAGGACGACCAGTGAGAGAAACCTTGACTTGGGTTTCAGGCTTATCTGCGTGCTTCATCTCAGGCCGGGTTCCCAGGGTTTTCTGTCTCAGCCTCCCTGCCGAGTGACCCCAACATTTTCCACAAAGTACATTAAGAGTTCGCACTGAATGGGAGACGAGAGACGTCCCTGTTGATGTGGTTAGAGTTGTTGTTGTTGTTGTGGCCATGATTGAAGCAACATGGCCTGGCACACAATGTTGGATTCTTTTTCCAGTTACAGTCAGAGAATACAATGCGGCTGTGACATCAAATTAGCTTTTGGCTAAGTGACATTATGTCATGGCGAGTATTGATTCAAATATAATGATTTCTCTGCAGCAGAAGTAAATGGATATTGGACGGAGTCCAGTTCCCAGGAGCCATGGGCTAAGCAAGAGGTATGTTCCACTAGTTGTCTATTTCTGGAATATGTTCATAGACAGGCATCCAGAACTAATGCATGAGCCTCATCAGCTGGTTCCTTTACAGAAAATTTACATAACAAAGAATCACATCACAATCCGGTTTGTACTGTAACCACTATCATACAAAAATGTTTATGGTTTACACAAATGGCAACCTCTGGGGCTGAAAAATGATTCCAACACATAATGCTAAAAACTGCAGTTCTCCTAATGTCCACCAGATGCTCCAGCAGTGAGTCCACCCACCCACCCATGCGTTCATCCATTTTCTTCTGCTCATCCAGTCAGTGGAGGTGCTGGAGCCTATAACAGGATTTAAGGTCCAGCAGAGGTCAGATGTTCATTGTCTGCTTCACTCTAGGGATGGCTCAGGTGCCTGCAGAGAGCTCTGTTGTCAGATGGAGGCAGTGTAGAAAGTATGTGATCCAACCTGTGGGCCACTTGTAGTTGTGTTGTTCTGTTTTTGGTCCCTCAGCCAACCGAAGAGAAGCATGAACTTCTAATACAAAGAGCTGAAGTGAAACCAAGTTTTAAAAACAGTGAAGTGTCCACTGCAGCCAATGTCTGTGGTTCTCTTAATGTATTTGTTGGTCTTTGAAGTGATTTTTGGTAAATGGACTGATTCTTATAGCGCTTTTCTACTCTCCCGGAGTACTCAAAGTGCTCTATACAACATGTCTCATTCACCCAAGCACACCCATTCTCGCAAGCACTTTATCTATACGTAGTGCTTTCTAAGTACATTCACACTCATTTATTCTCCGATGGATGCATCGGAGAGCAAGTTGGGGTTAGTATCTTGCCCAAGGATACTTGACATGCAGACTGGAGGAGCCAGGGATTGAACCACCAACCTTCCGATCAGTAGGTGACCTGCTCTACCTCCTGAGCTACAGCCACCCTTTTTTCCATTCATGAACCCCACTCTGCTTTTAACCAGCCCACTTGTTAACCAGTCAGCATCTGGCAGATGTGACATCCAGTCAGGGTGTTGGAGGAATGCACTAGAGGTGGATGGGATCGATGAATCCAGCTTGTCCGAGGATGGACATACATGTAGGACCAAAGATTCTGCTTATCCCATCATAGGGCAAAAGGTGGAGTACATCCTGGATACTGCATTCACCTAAATGGAAAATGTCTTAACTGAACTACTGAAATAATAAGGATGTACAAGAATTTATATGAAAGGCAAGTGATTAAAACCAAAGCAAGTCATCACCCTGAAGATGACCTCATTCCGGCTTCTAAAAGACATGAAGGGAGGGTTATGTCGACATATTTAAAATAATGATCATTTTGTGTAACAGCTGGGTGTTGATTCTTCTGTTTACAAAAATACACTGAAGGGAGTCAGCTATTTAGTTTTTCCATTAAGTACATTTTCCCCACTCGTCAGAAATAGCATTTCATGTCACAGCATTTACTGATGACAGTAGCAAGTATGCTCGTCATATATTTTTTTCTGTGAGTCAAGCTGCGTCATACACATTAAATGTGAACACTAGAAAATGCATTAAAACTGGCTATTATACTATTAATAAAAAAAAAACATGCATTTATGGGAAAAAGTGGCTATTCTTTAATGCAGGGATGTTAAACTCATTTTCCATCTTGGATACATGCAAAGATGGAAAATGAGACTGACAGGAACTCCCCTTTCTGTCAGTCTAAGGTTTTACTGCACATGTAATCTCTGAAATTATAGGAGAAAGAGGTGCAATTTCAACAATATGTCTCAGGTTTTCTACTTGATAAAGAGATGCTTCTATACTCGATGTAAGAAATTAATGTGTAAAAATTACACCGTTTAAGCCCAAACAGTTGTGCTGACAAAGAGTTCTGTTAGCTCATTGCTCTGTATTTTTAAAACAGAAAATTTTCATTATCATAGAAAATTTCCTTTTTTTTTTCTTTTTTTTTCTGTGGATCTGTTTTTAAAAATCATGCATTTCTATAGTAGGCAGTGGGGGAAAAAACAGGCACTTTTCAGTCATTAAATTTTTAATTTCTGTCTTAATTAATGACGATGGGGGGAGGTCTTTATCAGTAAAAAAAAAAAAGCTGTGAAAATTAATATAATACAGTTAAAAGTCCAAAATTTATGCTCTCGTTTGCAGCTGTACAAAGTGGCCAAATTCAAGTTTTTGCTAGGTAGATTCTGGCCCCCTAGCCTTATATTTGATACACCTGCCTTAGGGGGACCAGATTACAGAGGGTATTTAGAGTCTAATTAGAACTGCATTATTTACTTATAGACAGCAAACTGAGTCATGGAAAAATGTTTTCAATCAATTTCTTTCTAGCAAAATTGATATTTTTGAAGAGGAGCAACTTTAATACCTTAATGTAGCTTCACAAAGGCTTCAATGTCAAGCTGCTCAGTTCAGCTAAGTCCCCAGGGATCACGGAGGGCTTTTACATACTCATTTTAGTCAATTTAAGTAGCATAGTCACAAGCCAAAAAATGCATGTTTCCTCTTATGCAATCATTGCAGCATGTGAGAAGCAAATCCCCCTCAAAATGGTCTGTTTGTAATATTAGAATTTGTGGAGGGACCCATCAGGAAGTCATCCAGCTTGGCGTGGAAAAGTTTTGGAGGCACATGCTTTCAACTGGCTCGAATGACAACTGAGTGCGCATGCTCAATGAGACCAAACATGGCAGGGAAAAACCACCAGTTTTCAGTAAATCCAAGAGTACAATAAGTCCAAAACATTAGGATTCATCTACTGGCCGCCGTGTACCGAATAACAAATCGTCTCAACTATTAACCTCGACACCACACGATAGAAGAAATAATTGAGAATGCTTTTGTGCGTGTCATTTAGCGTCTTTCAAAGTAGAAATTTAGTTCTTCTGTTGCTCGCTGACAATATTATCTGGTCTATTTCTGTAGCAGAGTGAAACAGTGTGAATAGCACGCCGCTGCCTTGGAAACAGAAACCCCAGAGAGAATGGAGGGCTGATTAGAGTAAGGCTGCTCGTCTCCAATCAAACCCAGTGTCTTGTCTGTTTATATGGAGCATGTCCAGAGAGTTCTCCACACTGAGCCCGAGGGGAAGTGGAGGATGGGGGGTGGGGGCAGGGGGTGTCAATATATCCATTTGAAGCTGATGCTAAAATCCAAAGCTGCTAAAATGTGCGCAGGGTCACTGAAGAACGACTCGAAGCTCAACTGGTCTTTTCCAGACCCGGCCCCTGGGATTACATGGTGTTTGCAAATATTCTTTAACATAGTTTTACAGCATCTGATTGAAATTCCACATGATATGAAATTCATAAAGTACCTTGTGCTTTTCTTTGATTGGCAGCCTGAGTAGTAACAAATGATTTTTCCCAAAATGATTATATGAAGAAGAATTGCCAAAATACAAATTAAAAACGCAAAAATGAATATATCTAACATTTAGTTGAGGATATAGCATTTTGTTTTACACTCACTTTTTGAATGTGGCTTTTAAGTCCACAGCTGTCTGTGTCTAAATATCATTTATGTAATTGTAACTGGTTAAATAGATGGCCAATGCTGTTAACGTCCCGAGGTCTCATCATTGACAATAACCCCAACCCTAACCCTCAGTTTTAATCCTTTATGGTATAGAAATGTGGGATTTTGTCTTTTTAAAAGTTTTCTCCATCTAAGCCAGCAGGTTGAGAAAAATATACACAAATATGTAGTTGATACACACAAGCAATATAAATGTTTAAAGAAATCATTTTATTAGTCTCCAAACAGAAGTAGAAAACCACAAACACACTGTATAACTGTCCCCTATGACTATTCACTGACCTTTATGTCACTTTGCTAAATCTAAGTAAGAAGACTTTGGGAAGATGGAGATGAACAACCTGTTTCCGGTGTCTTTATCCCAAGCTAACCTAGCTAGCTGCTAGTGATAGTGATAGTGATTCTGCACTTTGTTTTCACATCCTTTTTTATTTCTGTTTCTCTCACTCGTTAGCTTCAGTCACCAAAAACTATTTGATTAGGTTCAGAGAAGATTGTGTAAAAGGAAACTTTTAAATGTGACACAAAGCATCTATATATATATATGTGTGTGTGTGTGTGTGTGTGTGTTTGTCGTCAGTGGTGTGACACACACACCCACACAAAGGTTGTGCATGATTTTTGAAATGCCAACGGCTTTGATTATTTGTGTTTCAGTATGTGACACCATGGGAACAAAAACAAGCTGCTAAACAAAACAGTTTCCAGTACAGTGCACAGATATTATAAGAAAGTAATTGGCCGCTTTTTTTATTCAGTTGAGACTAACTAATTGAGATTAGTGAAATGCTCTTAAATGTCTTCCTTAGAAACTAGACTGGAAAATGGGCAAACACATTGTTGGTTTTGGTTTTGGTCAATTCACAGCATTTGTTTGCAGTAGGATAAAGAAAATTGCCACAGTCATCCTTTAAACAGGGCTCTGCGCCAGTCTAAACAGGGTCAAGATGGAGCGATATCACAAATACACCGCTGTATGCAAATTCACGCTGCGGTCAATCATGCACTTACCCCTCCACGCAGGGAGAAAATCCACATGCAAATCCTCACAGGAAAGAGCTGCTTACAGATATCGAGATTAAGATTCATCCTGGCGAAAAGAGCATGCCACAGGTACGCTCAAATATCAGCCCATCGAAAAGTGAGTGCACACACACACTCTTCAGCACACAGGCAGTGGGAAAACACAGCTCTAATACACAATAACACGTACTCGTGCTCACGTACGCGGACGGGCTTGGCTTTATTTTGGCCCGCTGCTCTGCGGTGAGCGGTGTGAGGCTTTAGAGGGATTGGACAGTGTTGACTTTGCCGTGAACCTGCAGAGCCTCTGCGCCCTCACAGCTGCCTCCCTCATCATTTGCAGAGGGCCTCCAATCGCTATGGAAAATCAGTGTTGGGGAGGGCAGAGTATATATCACACCTCCCCTCCTCTCCTCAGCCTCCCTTTATGCCTCACCCTCCAACTGAGAGGGGAGGTTTTTATTGCTTCTCCTTGAAGGCGGTTGTCATAACTCACATTTCTTTAAGTTTATCTAATATTCCAATTATACTGCTGCATATTTGACGACCGCTGTTTTAAGAGCACCTCTCAAGGGCATGACTGCAGCTCGGGCATTTCTTAGCCTTAAGACTGCAGCAGGTCGGGCTGCCTATGACAGCTCTGTCATATCCCAACCTCCCCCCCTGCTGGAGCTTAAACACTCGGCCTTCTCAACAATGGAAAGAGTCAAACACTTTACACCTGAAAGTGTTTTACATTAAGCTCCATATTTCATCTGGCTATGAAACCAGCGAGCTGGGAGTGAAAGGTTTCGCCCAGCAACATGTTGACATTGCTCACTCATAGACCCGCAGAGTTTCAGTCTAAACTCATGCTGTGATGATCCAACATTAATCAGGTTTGACTTGAGGGCCTATTGTTCACATTTAATAACCAAGCTTCAAATTCACCAGCACTTCCCATTTCCTTCAGGAAGCTGAACTTTGGAGTAAAAGCCAACCTTTGGAGGTCATACACACATCAAGTCAAATAGAGACGATAAAGGAGAGACCCACACCCAGCTCTTCAATTCCCGCAAACTGTTGTAGTTCACTCTCATGGTTCTCATCGACCTCGTTTCAGCAGCTGTTTCTAGTTCAGAAGGAAAGGAGTGCTTAGATAAGCGGACCAGCTGCCCAGCACTGAACAATACGATTCTTTTTTTTAATGTTCCACTTCACAACAATAGTTGTCTCAAAGCACTTTGATACTGCTAGGTAAAGACCCTGCAGTATCAAAGGGAGAACCTCAACAATGCCCTCTAAGTGAGGGCTTGTGACAGGGAGAAAACTGGTTTGAGAAAAGATGAGCACAGACAGACCACAAACAGCAAAGCAATGGCTAAAGTCAGATATCTGTCTTCCAGATCTACACCAAAATGGGTGACGCAGTATTAGTATTGCCACCTCACAGCAAGAGGGTTGCTGGTTTGAATCTACCAGACACTTCTGTCTCTCCTATGTGGAGTTTTTTCGTCTTCTCCCTGTGCTTTTTCCTCCAGGTACTCCGACTTCCTCGCACAATCCACAAACACTCACGTTAGGTTCACTGCTGATTCTAAATTGACCATAGGGTGTGGCCTGCCTTTTACCCAGTGACAGCTGGGGTAGGCTCCAGCATTTAAGAAGATGGATGGATCTGCACCAAAATCAAATAAGTTCTTCATTTGCTTGTGTCCCACCTCTCCAACAAATTTTATTCCCGGTAGACAAACAAATGGCATCGAACACATAAATATTCAGTGTTCGTTCTGCCTTTCTCTTGAAATTGATCTTCCACAGTCTCTGGTCGCCACATCCCTGCTGCTCTCTTCCTTTGTGTACACCCTTTGTGTACAGTCAGGAGTAGCTTCTTAACTAACGGCAGTTGATGAGATTATGATTTTACTTTTAACCAGCCAAAGTGTTTACATCCAGCATTATCTAAACTCTGACCTATTTTTTATTTTCTTTGTAGTTATTTTTATTAACGATTAATATTTCTTGTTAGGAAGTCGACCAAATGCAGGCTCTGGGTGGGGTCAGAGTTCAGGTCTGTTCAGTAATCCTTCCAAAAGTGTGCAAGAGTAATTTATGCAGTACCCGTGGGCTGATGGAGATGAAAATTAAGACCCTAAGTAAAAGCAAATACATTCTTTGATTTGAATCTAAATTTGAACCTTCTGCTTTCGGTGTATTAAGCCCTCGAGCTCTGCGTTCTCCGAAAATGAGATTTTGGCACAAAGGCCGGTTTAGCTGCAAAAGGTTACGTATTAATTCAATTTTATGAGCTAGAGACCTGAACTGCATGTTAAATCTGGCCTTATCGAGTACGCTGGAGTGTTGAGGTATGGATTGATAAGACAAAAAAAGTCTACAGCCTTAACGTGCTCCAGGCCTGAAAGTGTAATGATGGAGCAGCAGCATGGCCGACAGGACTGGCTCTTCTCCAACGACTAACCACTGAAGGTACGTTTCCTCCAGCATTTGGCACTGATACACGACCGGGTTTTCAGCCTGCAGTCACTGCCTCTCTAACACCAAGGCTTAGGTCCACTAAGCAAGACATATCTCCTGCTCATTCACTGTCTTAAAAACCCCCAGAGACAGCAAATACAAAAAAAAGATCTATTTCATTTTATAATGAAAGCCAGCGCATAATTCTATTCATTTTTGTGCCTAGATCAGTGAAATTCAAACTCTTCCATTCACTTCCAGAGAGCAGACATACCAAAAGCCAAAGCCATTTACAGCAATAAGAGAGCGACTGAAAACAAGAGGCTGTGTTACAGAAGGGGAAGAAAAGAGAAGGGATCTGGGATTTATTCATACATGCACTTGTGGCCAAAGAAAATGGACACTGGCTTCCATTTTGGATCCTTCGTGACTTGTTGACCTTCTCTGGGAACCCATCGCTGGAGGCAGACAAGACATTCTTACAGAAACACGCCTGTGGTGGATATAGAGAAGTGGAAAAGCTGTTTCTTTGCCTCTTTCATTTACTTTCATACCTTCGAGGTGGCTTATAAGCCACTCAGACCACAGGGCCAATTTCAGGCGCAATTTCCTGGCAGGTCGAAGGCAGCTGCGCTCAGAACCTTGAGTCGAGCAGGGTAATATAAAAGCAAATGGACTCTTGCCCATTTAGGCTCACATATGGTCACATTTCATGGGAAAATGAGAATATGGAACGTCACAGAGCTTTCAAATCATGCTATTCTTTCTTGATGACGACTATAAACTTGTAAGGGTGTCACAGAGCCAAAATGCTGCCCTTTGTTTTCTAATCCCCATCAAACTAAAGAGTCCAGACCCTGAAAAAGCAGAAAGTCCCCAAACACTAACTTTCCCTTGTTGTACTTGGCACCTAAACATTTGTTTTGCATGTCTCTGTTGGCTCTATTCCTCATCCTTATGGTCAAGGTCTGCGGTAATGTCATGCAAATGACATGCAGGGGCGGTTTACTGGACAGGTTTGGGCCTGACTGTTACATCTCAGTGTTAACTTACTGTGACACACGAGTCAGCCCAAGGATTTCGTCACAAAAGCCAACAACAGCGTCCTCTAAGTCATTTCCGAGCCAGGTCCCCAGACCGGGGCCCGGCCTGCAGTCGCTGCTGACTGGCCCCCGGGCTGTTTAGCTGACCTACTAATCAGAGAGTTATTCCCTAAATAGAAACAAGCCTTTCTGGAGTTCTGTGTCAGCACTTCTGCACAAAGGAGAAATGTCCTAGCTCTGCAAACACAAAGGCACAGCCCCTGCAACCAAAAGCTAAAACCAGAAAAAGAATGCTCCATATATAACGTGCACAGTCTGCATCATCGCCTTAACCTTACCTGAATGACCTTTGATTTTAATCAGGGTGGTAATTTACTGATAACTTTATGTGAAAATCCTTCAAACTGTACGTTAGACGAGCTCAAACTGCTGTGGAGTTCCCCTCAGTAATTAAAGTTGACTGTAAATAAGGAAATAAGGTCCGGGAATCTTTATGTGCAAACAATAAGTATTGAGTCACTGAGACGAGTTATTGATCAATTTTCTTCCTGGTTCGCTTGTTCGTTCCAAGGCCGGATTATTCACTTGGGGACCCCTGGGGTGGGATGAGTTGTGGGTCCACAATCAGCTTTGTGTGCGCTGTGTAAACATGTTTAATAGCTGATTTATAGAGGAAGTGCACCATATGAGGTCTGGTTCTGTTAGTGGTGAAGCATTGTAAGAGTCAGCTTGACTATGATGCTGGGAGTCATCGCAAAGCCGAGGCTGCTTGTTAGAAAAATTCTCCTTAACTTTTTCAAATATCTAAATGTATATATGTTTACAGCAAGAATGTCAAACTCAGTTTACTTTGTAGGCCACACACAGTTTCACTTGTTTGGCCCACTCAAGATCAAAGTGGGCTGCCTTTTCTATCAGTGTAAAGAAGTTTAACTACACACTTAATCCCTGAGATTTTTAGGATTAGGAAAAGAAGCGCAGCTTCAACAATACATCTCAGTTTTTCTACGTAACAGAGAAATGGTGCTATAGTAAATTAAAGAAATCTGTCACCACGACTCTTTGGGGTTAAATTATGAAAATAAAGGTCTAAAATTACATTTACAATTCTGGCATGTCATTTCTCCGTATTCATAAAACAGAATGTTTAAGTTTATTCAAAAAAAATGTTAAAAATTTTTCTGTCATTTAACTGTTTATCTGTTACTCTGATGTGGATGGCCATGTGGAAGATCTTTATCAGTAGAAAAGGATGCAAAAGTGCACTAAAAGTGCAAAATCTATGCCTTCCATCACATTTCCCAACGCTGTACAGTAGACCGGATTAGAGTCTTTG
This sequence comes from Astatotilapia calliptera, assembly GCF_964374335.1. NCBI lineage: Eukaryota > Metazoa > Chordata > Actinopteri > Cichliformes > Cichlidae > Astatotilapia > Astatotilapia calliptera. Next base: position 28,945,444 of record NC_137437.1, read on the forward strand.
ATGGGCCAATTTTGACCCCCGGGGCCTTATGTTTGACACTTTTGAGTGTAGTTGTAGAAAGACGAGCCATTTTTTCCCCAAGTCCCTGATTAAAGGAGTCCCTTACAATTAGCAAAAGTTGTGCTGAATATATGAAGTTTTGTGATAATGTAAAAAAAAAAAAGACAGCTACATAAAGCAAAAGACAGATCTGGATCTCAGAAGGCTAACATGACACGAACTGCTGTACAGATATATGAGTATTGATCGATGTTTGGTGTAGAAATGACAGGTGTACTGGCATCTAAGAGCCGTGTTAGCTGGAGTCACACATTAATCCCCACAGGAACTGATAAAACAGCCTCAGCTGTCCGTGTTGGTTTGGTTCAGCTCATTAAACATTCGACTTTGTATACTTTGTGTCACCTGTTATGACTTAGCTGTGAAAGCTGAAGTTCAAGAATGAGTTTTAAGATTTTCAAGGTTCCTGGTAATGAATTGTGACGTGAATATATTTGGTCTGCTTTTTCTGTCTCAGGCTGTGAAATATATTTCTTTTTTTTCTTTTTTTCAGAATTAAAAAATGCAACTTTGACTTTTTGACTCGTTTCAGTCGGCGCGACTTTAAAAGGGATGCATTTCATTTCATGGAAGCCAAAAAATTCCAATAAGTTAATCGCTGATGATGATAACCAACCAACCAAAAACAATCTAACACTGAAGCTGATGAAAAAGGTGATTCATTAAAATCACTCAGAATTTTGGGATCAGGCTCCAGCACTTTTAAAATAAAAGCTCTGAGCTGCTCTAACTGTGTAAGCAAACTTATGGAAGCAGAGTGAATTGATCCTTCCCTGAATAATCATCCATTTAAAAGTGTTTAATTATCACCTGGCAGAGCATCTGTTTGGGTGTTAAAGCAAAAGCAGGAGCACTCTGAAATGTTTCTTGGAGTGTGAACTTGTGCCTGAGGTTTTAACTTGAGCGTGCTAACAGCTTAGCCCTGACTGCAGTCTCTTTTAACGAGAGCGTTAACATCTCAGTGTGAAAAGCGCTCATTAAAAAAACATTGTGTTTATTTTGTTCTAATATTGCAGTAGAACACTTGCGCTGCACAAACTGACAAGGAAATAATTGAGAATAAAATAACCTTTAATTAGCCGGAAAGTGCAATAAAAGTGGTGCTCATAAATCTCTGTTTGAGTGGCAAAATAACAGGGAGTTAAAGGCCATTAGAAGTAAACATGTTGCACAGAAACATACACTAAATCAGAATGAAAGCGGAATTAAATCCACAGGACTTCCTGTTTGTGACGATGTGGTGGAAGTGTAACCTGCCGACACGCTGTAATGAGAGCCGTGAAGATCCTGTGATGTGAAATGTGCCACATGAAGATTTACAGCTTCTACTCCAGAACTCCAAAACAATAACACAAAGTGATCATTTATTTCCATTTATTTCTTTTTTTTTAATGCAAAATTATTTTCTCGTGACTTCCTGATCCTGGACCAGCACACTGTGTATGGCATTTCCAGAGAACAAGTCAGTGTATAGACGTCTGTAAAATAACATGCAAAGCACTGCAGGTTCACAGGAACTAATGAAGTGAATCTCGACGCTTGCCTGCATCAAGGGAGGTTACGTCCCTCCCCTGGAGAGAAAAACTATTCATACTCTTAAGGTTGAACTCTTCCTCTGCTGCCACACTCACTTTAGCAGCATCCTTTCAGCCATGGGAAACACAAGGACTGCAGGACTTTCCGACCATGCAGGCAGTCACATCGCCCAGAGGAAATCCCACCGAATGAACTCTGACCCCGCAGGGGTCGCAGACGGTCCAACGGACCTCAGTGGACAACTCTACAATTTGTTTAATGTGAAATTGTTAAAGAGACAGAGCAGGGACGCTGCCTGCTGAGCCACCATCAGTGGAATAATCTGATTAAAGAGAATATTTTGGGGAATGTGACCTGTGGATAGAAACTGAGTCTCATTCCCTCAGGTTTTATTATGTGTTTACTATTCGGTCAGTTTATTGTTACTGCCAGTAATGTGTAGGACTAGAGTCCAAACAGGTGAGCAACAGAAAATTCAGTCCCTGTAGAGTTCTTATGGAGGTAGAAGCTATCCATACATGAAGTTGGACATTTTAACATGAGAGCCTATGGGGACCAACTCACTTTCAAAGGTAGCTTTTAGTGGACATTAGAGGAACTGCAGTTGTTGGTGCTTCACTGCTGCTTGGCTTTAACAGATAGTGAGACAAGGCAGCAATAAACCTGCACAGGCAAGCTGTTACTCGTTTATTCTGAATGCATTTACACTTAAACACTGATCAGACTTTAAGAGAGCAGCTGAAACATCTCACTTTCATCATACAAGTACGATTATAAGCTTGAATAAAGGCCAACACGCAGTTGCCTGGTTACCCACAGTCAGAGGTTTTACACCTGTACGAGCTCAAAGACAAACATCTTCAGCCCGACACCTGGAAGAAAAACATCCCGGTCTGCATCTATCTCTGTTTCATATTTTATTTGTGGCAGCAGAATGGCGAGAAAAGTTCTTCTGACAGGATTTATTCGCTCAGGTGTGCACATACATATGTGCATATATATACACACACACACACACACACACACACACACACACACACGCGCATACAGTGCAGCTTGGGATTAAATCGGAATCCAGTGATCCTTTTTGATTCTGTGGATGACTACAGGCAATAGAGTGAGGAGAGGAAGGCCTGCGTTATCCAAACACTGCTCTGTGATATCTTATGCATGGGAAATGAAATGTGCTCATGCAGCGGAGTGGACTGCTCGTGCTACATTACTTCTGCTCCTCCACTCATACATTTTCTCACCGCCGTCCGGCTGCTGCTGAATATAAATGGGAAATTTGGATGGAGCCGTCGCGGTTGCCGCTACTTCTGTGAGGTACTTGTTAAGTTAGCTTTTCATTCTAAGTGTTTCTGTCTGCATTCGGGCAGCCAATATTTTTTTTATCCCGAGTCCATTTCCTGTCGTATGTGGCGCGGTTGCTTCGCAGGGCGGATGCAGTCTATTGTGAATGTGGAGGTGTGGTGCGGTGGCCAGAAATGACAATCAGCACAGCGACCCCGTTCTATTGTGCCAGCCTTCCTCTTATTTCCTGTGTCGCCTCTCGTCTCCCACACTCAGTCTTCATTTCATTTATTAGCAGCAACAGCAGAAGCCTCCGCTCTACCATACAGGTATTTAATGCGTGCATACTCCTTGTGACATTTCCTGCGGTAAGCAAATCTACAGTCACAAGCTAATCAGTGCATTTTTTCTCATGATTGACAGGTCAAAAAATCAACCCTCTTCTTCCTCGCTGCCCGTGCTGCTGAGTAAACACGCTCTCACGGCTGGCTTGAGAATGGTAGGAAGTGTGCTGTAAAAAGCGGCGGGACTTTGGATGTGAAAGAGTGCAGTTTCAAATGGAACAAAGGGCGAAATCCACATGGTCCGGGCAGAAAAGGGAGCTGCTGGCTTTCCTGCCAAGTGTGAAGAATGACAGCACACTTCCATATGGAGCAGTAAAGACCTGAAGGGAAACATTGATTCTGAATCATGCCGGTATTGTTCTTCTCACTCAGGTGTCCGGTGAAAGCTGATATTATCACATCTGGCTTTGTGGAATATGGTCTGTGTATCTGTGAGAACCAGCCCGAGTTTTAGAGTTGAAGCCAATTTTGAGAACCTATGACGCGTTTCATGGTGAAAGAATAGACCAAACCATCTGACTTAATTTCATTTACATAAACATAGTTGAAGGAGCGCTCATTGCATCATGGGAAGTCTCCCAGCAGGCTGAGCCTATAGCAGCATAAGTAAGAAATGGTTCAGGGTCACCTGACTTCATCAGGAATCAGGGCGGATGCAGTCTATTGTGAAGACTGCACGTGAAGACTCTCTGGTTCTTACTTAAAATTTTGCTTCTTAATAACCACCAGGTCGGCACTCAACTTAGGGCTCAACTTAACCAAATGCTAAACAGGTATAACCACAGAAATCGAGGTCACAAACATCTAGACCTTACGGTGCCCATGTTATAAGATAGTTTCCATATAAGTGAAGGTTCCAAATAAACAGGTAGATTTAAACAATAAACAGGCTACTGATCGTCTGCTGGATGTTTAGAGGTTATCAGCCTGGTTACCTGGGAAATTGTGAAATAGCTCCAAAAAACAACAAGTTGTTTGTGCACTGATGTGATCTGGCAGTGATCGTTTCCATGTGGGACTCAAACTGCAGCCTCTGCTGGAAAAGCAAAATGACTTATGCCCCTTAAACTTGAAAATTCTCAGCTCATGGACATGGACATCAATCAATTGATATGAGTATTTCCAGACCTGCTGTGAGACTGTTGGCAAAAGCACAGCATGTCCTCCAACTAACCAGTCATATCTGACGTTTTAAATGAAGTGTTCCTTAAACTACACAGGAGTGTTTAAAGGCGCTGGGCAGTGGCACAAACACAACTCTAGATCGGGATACTCCAGGTCAGCCCAACCATCTTTAAGCTCCACTTTCACTCTGGTTGACTTTAACCACTAAAGCGAATTGATTAGTTGTATAAAAAGTTCATGATCTGGGTTCAAATAGACATTTATCAAGTCTAAGTTACCTTTAAGTCTTCCACATACTAAGGCGAGCTCTCGTTGTACCTGAACCTAGAGAAACAACTGTTGGTTGTTGCTTCATTTCAAAAGAATCTGAGAGATTTGTGACAGAAAAAGAAAGCAGTCACATACAGTATGTTTGCTAGTGAAGACCTTGCTCAAACAGCGGCATTGCTGGAATCATGGATAATCTATCGCCCTGTGTTTTTGAAGATTGCCAAAAGTTTGTACTAGTACATCACTACCAGTAGACCTTTACAATAACATAAAAGAGTAACAGATGACTGACAAATTTAGCTGGTGTCAACAGCAAAGATGCCCATCGATATCCAACTGAAACAACTAATGCTGAACAGAGGTGGTTATCTATGACACCCACTATCAACCATCCTGAGATCCTCTCCCACATGATTTCACCACCTTCCACACTTAATGACTCACAGAATGGTGTGGTTCAGGAGTCAAATACACGGGACTTTCCGCTCATCTTCAAAAACTGAAGAAGAAATGAAGACCAGTTGCCTTTAGACAACCGTTAAATGAATGACTGAGAGCTTAGCATGATTTATGGTAGGTTTTTCCTTCAAAACCTGTCAGCTTTAAGCCATCATTGGTGATGAAAAGAAACCAGTTCAGTTATATTTTTTTTATCCCTGATTGCCAAAATGTGGGAGAACAATAGATAGACTAGATTTAGGGATGGAGGATACTGACCCTCTAAGGCATAGGTGTCAAACTCTGGCCCGCGGGCCAAATTTGGCCCGTAGCCTAATTACATTTGGCCCGCGAAGCCATACCAAATTACTATTAGAGCTGGCCTACTGGTATTATACAGCTAATATATATATTGTTTAGAATTAAGCTTTGCTTGTTCCATATTCAGTTTTTTAGCAAAAAGTTTGACACCCCTGCTCTAAGGGTTCATTTGTGACCATCTGTTAGTTTAGGTTAATTTTGCAGGCCCTTATTATGGAAATTATTGGATAAAAAAATGTTAACACGGTGTGAATATAAACACCCCCAAATGAAAGCTTCATGTCCAAGTCCTGATGAGCTGTATGTGTCTCTATTTGCACGAACCTGTGCATGCATATTACTGTTTGCAGTTCTAGGCTTGAAAACCAAATCAAATATGTTTACATGCCAATTACAAGTGCGCCGTGCCAGCTCAGGGCTCCCAGCAGTCTCGTTCTTATGCCACACACTCAGCCCAGCATTCCTCCTGACTGGTTTGAGGAGAGCAGCACCCCAATCAAAGACAACAAACCAAACAAAGCTTTAGGCAAAACCAGCCCACACCCGATAACACCAGTCTGAAGACGCGCAGCCTTTAATAGTTTATTGCATAATTACTGCTTTGTTTGATGTTGACGGCATGCTCACAATGAAAGGAGACCCAACTCCTCTGTGCCGTCAATAAGAGCAAATCTTTGAGCTAAGACGCTGTGAGACACGTGTAAAAACACACACGCGTGAATTACAATGCAGGTTTATTGACGCAAACGGAGTACGGAGCAGTAAAAGCAGCTTAAGCGCTCCAATTTGAATAAAGCAATCATTTGTTTAATGAGAGAGAGGAAAGCATGAAGGAATGTGGCAGCGTGTTCACTGTCTCCCTGGAGAGGTGCGCTCAGAAAAACACCAAGAATATTTGTTTGTGTGGTTACTCGTATGATGGAAGGCTAGACTAGAGTCTGCTGACAAATCTTTGTGCTGGCTGATAAATGCATTTTGAGACCAAGTAAAAAAGTAGTCGAGCAGGCGGAGACAGTTTTATCAACCATCTGAAGATCAGCTGATGTTTTTGGCACAGTGCTTTTATCGCAGTGGTTAGCCCTGTCACCTCACAGAAAGAAAGTCCTGGGTTCAAGTCCAGGCTGTGCCTATGCAGCCTCTCTACAAGTACTCAAGCTTTCTTCCACAGTTCAAGAACATGTATGGTAGGCTAAATATTGGTTCTAAATTGGCTGTCGGTGTGAATGCGAGCATATCTATCTCTCTGTGACAGCCATGTGATTGGTGTGTCACGAAACCCTGGCCTTGGAAGAAGTGAGCCAGCTTTCTTTCAAGCAGATTCAAGTGTGGCAACCCACACAGACAACTGACTGTAGCTGGGAACCTGTGGTTACCTCCAGGGAAAGTCTATTGAACCAGCTGAGGGATGCCAGACTAATCAGTGACTAACTGGACCCACCTGCATCTTTAAAAGGCTGAAGAACATTCTATAGCTGTGTCCCAAAACGTCGGCTGCATCCTCTGGAGGCCGCATTTGAAGGCCGATTACGTCACAGCCAGACGCCGAAGGCTGTCCAAATTCGTCGACTCCTTCAAATGCGGCCGACAAATGTGTCCTTCATTTCCCCAAATTTGAAGGATGGGTCGGGTGTGTCCTTCGTGGCCCACCATATCCCAGAATTCATAGCGCGGCCCAGCCAAATTTCAGCTGCCAACAATGGCGGCCGCTACTGAGTTTTAAAATTAGTCTTATTAATCTTTCTAGGCCACAAAATAAACTTTTAACATATTTTAAGGCGAGAAAGTAGCTGTGTGAATTACAAATATCTATTTGGTTTATCAAGACATCGCATATTTGCAAAAGTGTGCCGACGTTTTCGGAGACGTCTGTTACTCACCCGCTCGATAGCAAGCCGGGGGGTTCAATACTCGCTCCAGCCGGCGAGAGCAGCGGACTCCCAACTTCATCGTTTTCAGACCCTCCCCCCGCCTCTCGCCCTGTGACAGGTGGGGTACACCCAACCCCTTGAATGTATTTAGTGAAGCAATGCAAAATTTTAGAGTATTTTTAGAGTTTTAGACCCTGAAAGTACAAACGGGTGAATTGAAAGTATTTTTAAGCAGTGCAGGAGCTGAAAAACACATTTCAGCGCAGTTTTAAAATTGCAACCAAATCAGTTTTACACCCACTGCGTGTTTCAATCTAAAGACACACTCTTTTTTTGTTCAGTAAGATTATAATATGTCATAGGTTCAAAAGCAACACTGCACCAGTTTAATGGCTGTGATGCAGAAGAACAGAAACATGCATCCTCACTAGACAATGAGCCTGATATTAAAATTTAGGTAAAACTGAGTGCTTTCCTGTAATTTGTTTTGACCAGCTACCTATCCCACATGGTGATATGACTCATAGAAGTTCAGTTTTTAGGTTTTCTTCAGTGAATTATCAGAAAATAGTTCAGTGCTTTTGACCAATGCTTGTTTCTGTTCCTCTGCATTAAATGCTTGGTTACAGACAAAATTGTACAGAGGGAAAACACAGATTTTGTCCTTAAATCGTGACTGGTGGGTGTAAAATTGATTTGATTGCAGTTTTTTACGGAGCTCAAATATGTTTTCAGCCTGAAAATTTCACGTGGATATCGCCTGTACTTTTTTAGGTCGTGATGGATTAAATGTGAGCAAAATTTCACCCTTGTGTACTGTGAGGGCCTGTAATTCACAAATATTCTTCACATCGAGGTAAAATTTTGCGTGGCTTTATTAACTATAAACGTTATTTTAGATT